>NW_024080702.1:3192956-3792956 GCF_003009895.1 Hyaena hyaena | reverse complement strand
ACTTTGAGGACATCGGTAGCCTAACGGTTTCATAAAGTTTGGAAATAAATTAATATGGCATATAGGAGTAGTTGGCATTTATATCAAGTTTAGGTTTGTATTTTCTGGTGAGTCCAGGTGGAAAATTGTGTAAAATGAAAGACTTCATTGAGCAGCCAGGTGCTGCATCCAAACTGAGATTTCATGGGTCAATAAATAACCCAGACCCATAAAGTATCTCGTGGCAATGGGAAATACTGTAATTTCTTTTAACAGATCAGAAAACAGCTGGCTGGTTTTCCCTTTAAGAAAAGAAAAATCCTTTTGTGGTTTTTTTCCCCCAAAAAAGTCAAATATCAACATATCTGCACAGTTGGAAATACCGAGCATATTATTCTTATCAATCAAATGTCAAAACCAGAGACCTTTGCTTCTCTGGATCATTGATCTAATGGAGGTTGAGGGAGAGTTGGTTTCTCAGATGGGCATTTTGAGTCCTTGCAGGGTCCATATGTCTAGCAGGAAGTTTCGGTTAATGTGTGTGCATTTGAGGGGAATGGCCATTAGCATCTCAGATGGATGGAAGGGCTTCACTTATATTTGGATTTTTTTTTCTTGTTTTCATAGTGCAGTCAACCTATTATTTCCCTTTCTGCAACTGCAAATTCTATTTCCCCGATTCCCCCATTACCATCCAGTTTATAAACACTGCAAGGCTATGTCTTCCATATTTGAGCTCAGATTGCAATAGGGATATTTTAGGTAAAAGGGAAAATAAGCTTACGAGGGGTGTAATCATTAAGTTAGTAGTAGTTTCTATAACAATAGGAGGAGGAGCAGCATTGGTACCAAAACAGAGCAATTGCTGTCACGTAGAAAGAGCTTATACCAAAATCATTTCTAGTCTTTGATTACACACAAGTTTTTGTGTCAAGTGGTAAACATCACATCCCCACCTCTCGCCTTTTACAATCAGTACCTTTTACCCGCAGAGATAACCAGATTCTCACATAATAGAAGAATATATTGATAATAGAGTAGAAATGATGGTTCCAACCCATCCTCTCTTGACCACCTTTGAGCTCACCTGCAGCTCTGGTAGATAATCACCAGCAAGATGTCTGTCTCCCTTGCCTGACTTCTTTGTTTGAAGGCTTGCTCTAGAGAAAACACAAGTTTTCACTGCTTCACAAGCTCACCCCGAAAGCACAGGGAAGCTGATTCTGCCAGGATCAATGTTTAACAACTGGGGGACAGAAGTCAGTGATAAATGATCTCAGTCTCTCCAGATCTTGGTAGGAAAATGCTAACCCTTTTTCAAAGAAACCGCTGTGATTTGAATTCCAGTTGTGCAGAGTCGTAAACGCAGTCATCAGTGGGTTTTCTCTACTGGTTTTTTTTCCTATTTCACTTCCCTGTCCTGCACCTCCATCTCCCCCAAAAAACTGTTTCCAAGTCCTTGTCTCAAGGTCCGCTTTAAGACACATGAAACAGACAGGCAATGGATAATTGGCTGTAAAATGGGGATACATAGCAGTTTTCCATAATAATAGCCCCCATAAATAAAGTGCAATAGGCAATGTTTAAAAACATTATTTGCGAGCTTGCTAGGAAATGAAATTTTTCATGAAGCCTATGGGCTCAAAGTGCCAATTGTAAGGACAGATAACTACCCACACAGAACTCAAGATGCCGAGTTTCATGAGGACCAGACTCAGTATTGTCAGTTTCTAGAGCTAGCATAGGGCCTGCCTCGGGGTAAATGCATAATTAAAATAATCTGAACACATAAATAAAAGAATGAAAAATAGAATGAGATAGATTTTTACTCGAAGCAACTGTGTAATGGATGTTCTGTTTTTTGGGTAGAGAGCGTATCGTACCACCCACTAGGGTTGATTAATAAATTTTAATTAATGGATGTATACATAAATACATGCACTTCCCTTTCCCAGAGAACCAGGCTACTCACAGTAATAAATTGAACAAAAAGACATCAAAAGTCAGGAGATGGTAAGAGGCAGGTGTTCCAGACTCTTGGGACTAGCAGAAATAAGAAATTCCTGGATCAACGTGGCAATAAATGAATCCTACATGATGCCACACGCAAGGGAGCCATTAACCACCTCTTACATCTGTTGGATAACAAAGCTATTGATCATTAGAGAGGTGCCTACAGGGAATTCAACTAGGGAAGATACTCTCTGATGAACAGAAGTGTTTGTAGAAATGACAATTCTAACGGGATTGGAAGAGAGAATAAATCTCTTAGGCATATAGTACCCGGTGGTGGAAGAAATGTAGTCATTTATAGATGCTCATTAGTATGAACACATTCATCTTCCTCAGCCATTACTGGATTTCTTACATGTTATCTAATCCAGCTAATTATGGGATTCTGGAGTTTACCAGTATATAGAAATACCTATAATGAGAATAAAGACATATGGATAAATAATAATCTTAGGAAAAGTGTAATTTGGCAACTTCTGTTGGTACATCGAAAAAAATCAAAATAAGCTTCATCATTGTTGACATGTATGCATTCTGCCTCTTTTTTCAACTGTATGTCTGCTAAAAAGGAAATGACTTGAATTTCCTGAAAGGAATGTAGTAGTATCATGTCATATATTGAGTGGACAACTGTTTATCAGCATCGACATGGTTATCTCCCTATCTGGAATAGTAGAGAGGAGCATGTGTGGAGATTTATGAGGAAAATAGTCACTCCGGGAAATCTAGACACGAGACCAAAAATAAAGACAGATTGACACCCGGTGATCATCTATCTGATAATAAGCATACTGATAATAAGAGTACCTGACATTGTGTTCCAAGATAATGGGTTAAGAGATTAGCCAAAAGTCCCATAAGAAGAGATGACTGTTTGGGTGCCATCTTTTATTTTCTAGGACTTGAACCCTGTTTATGAGATCCATTATAATTGGACATGATGATGTCAGCTGTAAACTGAGGCACAAAGTTCTGAAAGCCAAACCTGATGGGCAAAGAATAAAAGAAGGCATTAGTGGAAGAATTTGTTTAGAAGAGTCAGAGAGAGAAGTAGTTTCCCTAATATTCTGTATGAGCTAGAATTCTCTACTGCCCCGTTGAATCTCTGCCATTCTTCATTTCTTCAGGACTTTCTTAAAGAAAGCCTCTATTAAATTAGAACATTACTTGCTTACTTTTATGTGTAGATTAAAATTAATATTTCTGGTTTGACAAAAATTATTTTAACAGAGTCTTATTCAGCTTTGAGAAGAAAAATTGGGGCAGATTAAAGTATGTCACTCATATGTTTAAAGGGACCAAACTTGGAGGGAAAAATGATATATTCTTCCTGGTTCCAGATAGTAGATCATGCACTAAGTGAAAGGTCATGGGAACACAGATGCTAATGAGATTTAAGAAAGGTATCTATTTTTGGCATAAAGGTAATGCTAAACTTCATAATGCAAATGGAGAATGTTTCCTTCCTTATTTTTTTTCTTTTCTCAAGTTATTTTTATATCATAGAATATTTACCAGAAATCTCCTGTAAACCCACGGCCATGCTAAGGCTTTTGTTTGTATATTCTATGTGAGTGAGCAATTCATCTAGAGCTTTCTACAGTAGTATAATTTATATATTGTACTTTTCCTTAGACGTTTGGGATGCTATTTGTTTAGCTACTATTTCTAATTGTCAAGTTCACTGAGATTTTCAAATTTATAGGCAGGACATTGATCACAATAGGTCATTATCATTTCAATTACTGCTGATCTATACCAACAGCTGGTTTTATATTTCATATTATGTTCATTTGTACTCTATTCTCTTTTCCTTGATCACCCTTAATAGAGATCTATTTCTTTAATCTCTTTTAAAAATACAGCTGTTTATTTTGTTCTTTTTTCTTTTACAATTTGGGTGTATAGTCACTAATTTCTGTTCTTAACTTTATTATTTTATTTTCCTATTTTGTGTTTTTTTAATTATTACTTTCTTAATTTTTAAAATTTGAATGGCTACTCATTAATACTACTTAAGCCTATCCTTTTTGCTAAAGTAAGTATTTAATGCCACACGTTTGCCTCGAATTTTCAATTTAGCTGCATCCCATGTTTTTAAAATACATCCTTTTCTTGGGGCTCCTGGATGGTTCAATCAGTTAATTCTGACTCTTGGTTTCAGCTGCGGTGTTGACCTCATGGCTCCTGGGATCAAACCCTTCATCAGGCTCTGTGCCCATAGAGCAGAGCTTGCTTGGGATTTTCTCTCCCTCTCTCTCTCTCTGCCACTTCCCTGCTCATGTATGCATGGTCTCTGTCTCTCAAAATATATAAACTTAAATAAAACAAGTATTCTTTCCTTGTTACTTACTTATATGTACTCTATAAATGGTTAGAATTTCTGCTTTACACATAACTTATTTAGATTATTAACAGTTTTATATGGATATATCTATTGGCCTACAATAAGTTGCAAGGGTTTAAAATACATAATATGACGTTTGGACATGTGTGTATACTCACAAATAAATCACCATAACAAGTTGGTGAACACACTAATCACTCAAAAGCTTCCTTGTGGCCCTTTGTCGTACCTCCATCTGCCCTCACTGCCACCCCACCTGCAGGCCACCAGCAATCAGCTTCCTGTCACTATAGATTCGTATGCATTTTCTAGGCATTTATATAAATGAGATCATACAAGTATTTATGAATTGTTACCCGGCTTCTTTATTTGGCACCATTATTTTGAGATACAACCTTACTGTTGCTAAGCAGTATTCTGTTGTGTGGACACACTATGATTTGTTTATGTATTCACCTATTTATGGACTTTGGGTTACATCCAATTTGGGCCAAAGATGTTATGAACATTTGTGTACAGATCTTCTCTTTAATGTATACATACTTTATCTTGGATAAATATCTAGCAGTGGAATATGGCTTATAGAGTACATGTATGTTAACATTTCATGAAACTAATTTCTGCAAAATGGCTGTAACATTTCAAATTTCTACTAGTGGAAAATGAGAGTTGACAATGCTTCTTGTATTTTTCAACACTTGGTATGTTTGGTCTTTTTAATTTTACACATTTAATTTTACACATTTAATTTTTCACATCAGTGCCATGGAACTGATTATGGATTTGAGCTACATTTCCCTAATGACTAATGATGTTGCACATATGTTCATGTATTTATCACACTATCTTCTTTCAGCAAGTGTCTGTTCAAATTTTTATTGGATTGCTCATTTTCTTATTATTGGACTTTAGTATCCACTGTAAATTCTGCATACATGTCCATTATTAGACATATGATTTGTTAATACTTTCTCCTAGTCTTGACTTTTCTTTTCATTGTAACAATGGTTTTGAAAAACAGAAATTTCACATTTTGATTAAGTTCAATTTTTTTTTAATTTCATGAATTATGCTGTTGGGAGCATATATAAGAAATCTTTACTTAAGACAAGGTCACAAATATTTTCTCCAATTTTTCTTCCAGGAGATTTGTAATTTAGGATACTACATTTGGGTCTACAATATGTTTTGAAATAATTTTTAATACAGTGTGAGGTATGGATCCAAGCTCATTTCTAAGATATGGATATTCAACAGTGCCAGCATTACTTATTCAAAGGATTCTTTCTCCAATAAGCTGACTTTACTTGGGAATGCAAATTGGTGCAGCCACTCTGGAAAACTGTATGGAGGTTCCTCAAAAAATTAAAGATATAACTACCCTACAACCCAGCAATTGCATTATGAGGCATGTATCCAAGAAATACGGGTGTGTTGTTTCAAAGGAGCAGGTGCACCCCACTATTTAGAGTGGTGCTATCAACAATAGCCAAAGTATGGAAAGAGCCCAGATGTCCACTGATGGATGGATGAAGAAGATGTGGTATACACATGCGCACGCACACACACACACACACACACACACCGGAGTATTACTCAGCAATCAAAAAGAATGAAATCTTGCCATTTGCAACTAAGTGGGTGGAACTGGAGGGTATTATGCTAAGGGAAATAAGTCAGTCAGAGAATGACAAATATCAGATGACTTCACTCATATGAGGACTTTAAGATACAAAACAGATGAACATAAGGGAAGGGAAGCAAAAATAATATAAAAACAGGGAGGAGAACGAAACATAAGAGACTCTTAAATATGGAGAACAAACAGATGGTTATGGGAGGGGTTGTGGGGACATGGGCTAAATGGGCAAGGGGAATTAAAGAATCATTGTTGCACTATATGGTAACTAACTTGGATGTAAATTTCAAAAAATAAATTAAAAAAATATATATATAAAGGTAAAAGTCAAAGCCTCAAACACATTATAAGACAAATAAGAATCCATATTTATAATTTTGGGAGAGAAGATGCTTTTAAAAGCAATAAAAGTTCATAATTTTGACTGCAATTTAAAATTTTAAATAAAATAAGCCCATCAAAGAAATATAAATACCATATGATTTCACTCATATGTGGAATTTAAGAAACACAACAAATGAGCAAGGGAAAGAAAGAGAGCCAGAGCGAGAGTGAGAGAGAGAGCGAGAGTGAGAGCAAGAGCGAGAGCGAGAGAGAGAGAGAGAGAGAGAGAGAGAGAGAAACAAGCAAGCCAAGAAACAGATTATTAACTATAGAAAACAAACTGATGGTTAACAGAGGGGAGGTGAATGGGGGGATGGGCAAAATAGGTGATGGAGATTAAGGAGTGTACTTGTCGTGATGAACACAGAGAGAGAGAGAGAGAGAAACAAGCAAGCCAAGAAACAGATTATTAACTATAGAAAACAAACTGATGGTTAACAGAGGGGAGGTGAATGGGGGGATGGGCAAAATAGGTGATGGAGATTAAGGAGTGTACTTGTCGTGATGAACACTGGGTGAGCAAAATAAAAAATTTTTTTTTTAATAAAAATATGGGGTGCCTGGGCAGCTCAGTCGGTTAAGTGCCCCACTTCAGTTCAGGTCATGATCACACAGTCTGTGAGTTCGAGCCCCACATCAGGCTCTGTGCTGACAGCTCAGGGCCTGAAGCCTGCTTCAGATTCTTTGTCTCCTTCTCACTCTCTCTCTCTGCCCCTCCCCTGCTCACACTCTGTCTCTCTCTCTCTTAAAGATAAACATTTAAAAAATGTATAAAAATAAAATAAAAAGTAAAGTAATATAATTTTTAAAGGACATTTTAAAAATGTAAAAGAATCGATAACATAGACTTTAGCAAAAATTGCAGCAGGGCTCACTCTTCCTTTCCCCAAGCACCAGCCTACTTTTTCACTTAACTTCAGATCATAAACTTTTTAAATTATATGTATTATACTTTATATGTTGTTATTTGTAAACCTTAAATGATCATGGTTTACATTAGGGTACATTCTGTGCTCACTGTGCAGATCTATGGTTTCTTCCAATAATGTCAGGCGTCCACCATTATAGCATCACAGAATAGTTTCACTGATCTAGAAATACCATGGTCCTACCTATTCATACCACCATCCCCCTTAACTCATAGCAATCACTGATCTTTGTACTGTCTCCATAATTTTGCCTTTATATAGTTGGAATCATAGAGTAGGTAGCTTTTTTGAGATTGGTTTCCTTCATCTAATACTTTTTTATGGCTTCTTAGCATAATTCTTTCTAGAGCAGAATAATATTCCATTGTATGGATGTACCACAGTTTATTCATTTACTTTCTGAAGGACATCTTAGTTGCTTCCAAGGCTTTGGCAGTTATGAATAAAACTGCTGTAAGTTTTGTGCGCAGATTTCTGTGTGGGCACATACTTTCAACTCATTTGGGCAAATACACGGGGAGCATGACTTCTGGATAACTGTTTGACTCCTGCAATGTCTGTAATGTTTAATCTATTAATCCCATCCAGTGTAGTTTTCAACTTAGATATTGTATTTTCATCTGTAGTTGGCTTGATTTAGGCATTCGGTGTATTTTTCATGTCTGCTTGGCACGCATAGTTTTGAGTCTACCTTCTGAATATGCCAGATCATATTCTCTATGTTGTGATGACAGCCTCAGTGTCCTGGCCTGATAATACCATCATCTCTGTCACTTCTGGATTGGTTTCAAGGGACCCGTATTTCCAGTCACTGAGCCTCATGTTTTCCTGCTTCTTTGCACACACTATATCTTTTGATTGGACGCTAGACATTGTGAATTTTGCCATATTGTATGTTGGCTACTCTTACACACTTAAAAATATTTTTGAACTTTGTTTCAGATCTTAGCTAATTTATTGAAAATACTTCTGGTACTTGCTTCTAAGCTTCATTAGGAAGGACAAGAATATCATTGAGTCTAAAGGTAATTCTGTGCCATTACCAAGACAGAACTGTTGAAAGTCCTCTACATGAGATCCCATGAATTACGAGCTGTTCCAGTCTATGCTGGGAGTAGCTATCCAGGAATGTTTGAGCCTAAGATTGGTCCCCTCTAATCCCTTCAATGGTGCTGTCACTCTCCCCTGATAGATGATTCACATACATGTGCTGTCAGTGCTCAGGTGAGGATTCTAGAGAGATCTTCCCCAGGTATCTAGAACTCCCTCACCTCTGTTTAGCGCTCTCCTCTTTGATGCTCTCCCACACCTCCTCAAACATGAAGACAACCAAGTTCTTTCTGGGTACCCCCACCTCTTTGTGATCTGGAAGCTCTCCAGGCAATAAGCTGGGGCAGCCATGGGGATTACTTCACTCATTTCTTATGCTTAAGGGATTATTGCCCTCCATTATTTGATGTCCAATATTTTAAAAGGCAAAGTTATAAATTATATATATATATATATTGCAGGCTGGTAAATCTATTTCCAGTCATATTATCTTGGATGGAAGAAGAAATTGCAAGTTCTTTCTTAAATAGAGATCTAAGGGACATGGTTCCATGACAGACTGAGACAGCCATGTTGTGACAGAGGAAGCATTGTGATTTACAGGTACCCAGGATCCCTGATGACAGAGTACAGTTCATTCTAGACCAGTTGCTGGCATAAAAAGCAGCAAGTGGTAGCTTGTGATTCTTTCCATCACCCTCTCCATCCTCGGGCACTGCAACCCTTAGTGCTCGTACCCCAAATCGACGTGTTCTCAGTATTACATAAAAATAATATAAAATTAGCATTAGGCTATTTAGTACTTTTATCTCTCTCTAACTGGCAATATTAGTAGAGACACCAGTGCTTATTCAAACACAGCTTTAGCACAAGTCTGTCTACACCCATAATGCCAGCTCTGTCACATACACAAAAGTGCTGCTGTTCACCTCGTTCATACGAGAATCTTCAAGCCACTACTGTGCTCATGCCCCTGAGTATTTGCACACTCTGCCAGGCTCCACTGGGATCAGCTCAGGAGCTGGGCAAGGCTGAATCTGGACAGGGAATCACCACAGTGAGGGCAGGAAAATGGGTTTGCGAGGGTGGCGACCATCACTGGAAGAAGATATGTCCACTTTCTGCTCAGTGCAAAGGGGAAAGCTTGCATCGTTCAGTATCAGTTACATAAGATTGTACAGTTCATTCCACTAGTATTAAGACCCTTAGCACTGAGAATGTAGAAACCTGAAAGACTATCTGGAATATTTTAGAAATTTTAAAAAGGCATTTTTCTTTGCTGGATTTACATAAGAGAAAAGCACATGTGGACCATTCAGTCCCAAAACATCCGGTCATGGCTGGAGAATGGATTACAGTAACAATGACAATTCATCAACAAATGGAGATTTGATTTTTATTATGAAATTATGCAACCTAAATTATGCATTCCTACCCAGCCAGCACCGCACTTCAAAAGACAGATTTTCATAGCTGTCAAGAAAACATGCAAAGAGAAGCCGAATTTGAAATAATCATGGCTTGTCCTTACTTTATAAGCAAGACAAAAGAAATAACAGATTGGGCAATTGATCGGAGTAATGGACTCTGGTATTTATTTAGTCATTAAGGAAAGAAGAATGCTTACATCTAAAAGAAGAAATGGTAGTCTCTGGTTTTCAGTTGGAAAGATTAAAGATTCATCCACTAATTATGGGCTATTGCCTTTTAACATTTATTATTTCTGTAAACTCTGGAGCAAATCTGTACCTGTATCTCTAGGATCTGCGATGGGTCAAAATCATATGGTACATTTTAAAAATTCATTTTTGGATCTGCCCAAAGATTAAACTGACCACTTTAATTAGAAGCACGTTCCCTTGGACATAAGAAAATAGAGTCTGGATTATCGTTTATTTTACAAAGCAAGAGAATAAATGCTTGAAGGACCCATATCATGGGGTGTGTGAGTGGCTCAGTTTGTTAAGCGTGTGACTCTTGGTTTCAGCTAAAGTCATGATCTTGTAGTTCATGAGTTTAAGCCCCACATCTGGCTCAGCGCTGACAGTCCGGAGCCGGCTTGAGATTCTCTCTCTCTGCCCCTCCCCTGCTTGTGCTCTCGCTCTTTCTCAGAATAAAGAAATATGCTTTAAAAAGATCCATATCATGAAAAAAATAGAAAGAGATACAAGAGAAGCCTAAAACTCTTCTTTACTGATGCCTGTACTATTGAGATCATGGGTGAGAAGGAGAGAGAGGAAGGAAGAGAGGGGAAGGGAGATGAGGAGGAGAAGGAAGGAGTGGAGAGAAAGAGAGGGGAACGGGGGAGAACAATAGGAGAAAGAGGAAGATGAAGAGAGAGGCAGACAGAACCAATTCAGGGAATGGTATACCTTGGCAAATGCAAATCACGATGCATTCCTTCAGTTCTGCCTTTCCAAGCTTGATAAAGCCACAGACACTGACAGTAACATTACACCCTGGGACATTTAGAAAGATGCTAAAGCATCTGTAAACCTTAATTTCATATTGCGCCCTTTCGAAGTTGTAAAACCAAAAGCAACATGCAGCATTTACTCATTTAAAAAGCCACCTAAAACACTATCGAAATGGACATGGTATAGGCAATGGATAAATATTGTATCTGAAAAGAACAATTTTATTTAGATTATGAATTTGTATCCTTTCCATCACTTTTAATTAAAAACTGCTCCAAAATCGATAGAGAAAGGGCAGTGATTATTGAATGGAGGAGAAAGAATGGGAGAAGCATGCATGTTAATGTTGGATGCACAGGAGGAAACGCATCCTGATACAATACCCCATCAAGAGTTGACCTCCTTCTGTGCACATACTGCTTAGTCTCCTAGATAATGCCCAGACAGTCCACACACTCACTGAGGGATGCAGTCCTGCTTGAGGGTCACTGTCTTACACCCCTAAGGAAATGAACTGTCCCCCAATACATTAAAAGAGATCATCTCATTGCACCTGGGGAAGATTTATCAGTCTTTTGAGAAACTGTTTATTCTCAATGGCATCGCAACGCTTATACCTCAGGGATGAAATATCCTGTCTAACCAGTGAACGGCTACCACACTACAAAGCAAGCCAAAGAGTCATTCTGATCATGGCCATGAGGAAGAGGTGTTATATGGGCAGGTGATGGCATTCAGCCCGGCATGAGTGCCGAAGTATGACCTCAGTCAGTCATACTTGTGTTGTTTTTACCCACATGATCCCCAAGCCTACCAGAAGATCTCAATAAAGCACCCAACTGTCTTTGAGAAAAGTCAGGGCACTCCAAGTACCAAGTCAAGACATTCAGATGGCATGGATTCGAACAGACTTGAAGCCCTTTAATTCAGTTCACAGGATCTTGGGAGAAACAAGAGAGAACAATAGATACACATTGGAAGAGGCAGAGGCTCATAGCAATGCTTTTATCCATCACATACCATGAATTATTTATAAATAATGTGTATTTTCTGATGAATATAGATATTTTTCAGGATCAGAAATACTAGCTCTTTTAAGAGCTACTTCCTCCAATCACCTTGTTCTTGCCTGATGCAAATGCCGATCATTTGAGAAAAGTACAGAGGTAATTCACAAAAGCAGTTACAATCCGGGGTTTATCTGAAGTACTACAGTTTATTCTTGAATTTTTTATGTTAGTGTCCCTTTTCCTGCTATACCTTGAAAGTTTCTGTTTTAGGAGACACTCGAAACAGCAACTGAGCAAGTGGTCTAAAAACAGGATTGGCTCATGTGATAGAAGATGCAGTGAAGAAAGGTACACGTTGAGAAGTGCCCATAAAATAGGATTTCCTTTTTTCTCACTGGCGCCTTCACACTCTGTCTGCAATATCAAGGAAGTCGGTTCTGCTATCCTATTTTATTATTCCAAACTTTTCAGCCTGCCACATTTTAGAATGTTAATTGTAATTCAATGAGAGATTTTTACAGTACACATGTCTCTCCCAGAAAGGCATTTCCCATCCTCGTTCAAATATGCATGTTAGTAAAATTGACATGGTTACTAGCAAATTAACTCTTCACTCTGTTATGGTTCAGTTTATCCTTCATGCCTTATTAAAATATTTCCCAACTTTATAAGGAGAATAGAAATAGTTTCATTTGAATATAGTTGTGCCTATTATTCTAAATCATTTTGATTGAAATACAAAAAGAAAAGAAGTTATTACAATGTGTATTTGGTAGGTTTTAAATGCCGAAGCAGTTTCCACTATGAGAAATAAAGCAATTTGGTAGACTTTGATTTAAAATTGTCCTTGGGCTCCTGGCTGGCTCAGTCGGTTAAGTGTCCGACTTCAGCTCAGGTCATGATCTCATAGTTCCTGAGTTCGAGCCTGGAGCCTGCATCAGATTCTGTGTCTCCCTGTCTCTACCCCTCCCTACACTCATGCTCTGTCTCTCTCCCTCTCTCTCTCTCTCTCTCTCAAAGATAAACACTAAAAACATAAATAAAAAAATAAAATCGTTCTGATATCCAGATATAAATAATTATAGATATAATATATTTGGGGCTAGGTGCTATATGGACACTGGCAGCAGAGTGTATTTCTCCTGTCCCTGTGTTGTCCTGGGATGGTTCCCAAAGTGACTGGGTGCAGGATGAAGGACATTGAACCTGGGAGAGAAAATTTCAGCTACTGATCTCAAATGAGCCACCTGCCTGCATCACTCAGAGAGATACCATTAACCAATCTGAATCTCAGATCCCGTGAATGGAATGAAGAGAGTGTGTTTGATTTTGGTGTGACACAGGCTTTGAGGAAGATAGAAATAATTTAATGCAATATAAATACTTTCTGCGGTACCAAACAAAAGCTCAGGCTGTGTGTGACTATGTGTATATGTGTGCCTGTGTGCCTGCACGTGTGCGTGTCCCTTGATGTTCAAAAGAAGCCCTGTGCAATGACTGAGACCGTCTCTAACAGGAAGGCAGGAAAATTGCGGTGGGGGAGAGGGGAGCATCGTCATCTACTCATTTTTGTTTCTAAGAAGCAGACCTTCTTTTTGTTCCCAAAGAATTAAGAGAAAGAAAGAGAGCGAGCGAGAGAGAATGGAAGGGCTCTTATGAGAATTAAATGGAACGATGCGCATAAACAGAGCATAGAGTAGACAGTCACTGCATGTTAACTTGCATGATTCATTTTGATTGGGAAGCTGCATAGCGGAGTGTGCAAGAGTCATCCTCTCCAGGCTCATCAAGCCCCTTCTTCCCCTAATCAGCTCTGTGAGTGCGGGACTGCTATTCATCCTCTCCCTCACTTGCAAGTGGTCATCAAAATACTTGCCTTGGGGGAGGTTCTTAGCAAGACTCAATAAGAAAACAGGAAGAGCAGTGTTTTGCATACGGTGGATGTCCACGGAACAGGAAGTATCACCATCACTCCTCCAGAGCAGCATGGCAGACCTTTTTAAAATTTTTTTAATGTTTATTTTTGAAAGAGAGAGACAGAGCATGAGCCAGGGAGGGGCAGAGAAAGAGAGAGATAGAATCTGAAGCAGGCTCCAGACTCTGAGCTGTCAGCACAGAGCCTGATGTGGGGCTCGAACCCACGAACCATGAGATCACGACTCATCTGAAGTTGGACGCTTAACTGACTGAGTCACCCAGGTGGCCCATGACACACTATTTTAGAGGCAAGGTGCATGGGCTCTCAATCTGGTTCTCCTCTTAGCCATGTGACCTTAAGCAAGTTACCTCATCTCTCTTTATGCTCCTCAGTGTGTTTTTATCATCGGGGACATGATAGGAAGGACCTCAGAGGACTTTGTGGAATGAAATGAAACTATTCCTTCAGTACCTGGCACACAGTAAACATAGAACATTATTAGCTATTTTACCCCTCTCCACGTAACAACGACGATAGGGCTGAGGAAGAGGATGAGGACGACATGACTAAAAGCAATGGCATCAGTCGCTTCCAGTTCCTCCCAGGAGTGTCGTCTGGGCACCCCATTGGGACAGCTCCCCCATGACACTGCAGGACAGTTGTTAGCCCACCAGCCACTAAGCAGGTGGGGAGGATGGGGAAGCACTCACACCTGGGCCGTGAAGCCACCACAGGCAGGAGAGGGACATTTGGTACATGGTAAAATAAATTATAAACTACTGTGATTAAAACCTCTAATTTCTCTAGTGGATTTTTTTTTTTTTAAATGTTTTATTTATTTCTAGGAGAGAGAGAGAGAGACAGCGCGAGCAGGGGAGGGTCAGAGAGAGAGGGATTCACAGACTGAAACAGGCTCCAGGCTCCGAGCTGGCAGCCAGCACAGAGCCCGACGCGGGGCTCGAACCCACGAACCGCGAGATCATGACCCAAGCGAAAGTCAGACGCTCAACCGACTAAGCCACCCAGGCGCCCCTCTCTAGTGGATTTTAAGCTTCTAGAAGTCAAGGAGTATTTTTTCTTGTTTTCAGTGATGAGCAATATTGAAAATATCACCTAGTAAATGGTAGTTAAATATTACACTATAGGAAAGTACTACATTTGTTTTATTGTTTATATATACATATAAGCAATATACATATTGTTTATATATGTGTGTATATACATATATATGCTTATATATATACACACACATATATATTTAATGTTTATTTATTTTTGAGGGAGAAAGAGGTGGGGGAGGGGCAGAGAGAGAGAGAAAGGGAGACACAGAATCCGAAGCAAGCTCCAGGCTCTGAGCTGTCAGCACAGAGTCCGACGTGGGGCTCAAACCCATGAACTGTGTGGTCATGACTTGAACCAAAGTCGGACGCTTAACCGACTGAGCCACCCAAGAGTCCCAGAAAACGTTATATTTATACTTCAGCCTCTGCAAAAGAGTGGCACTATGTTTCCTCTCTTCTAATATTTATTTGTTGAGTATCTTCTATGTGTCTGGCTCTGCTGGGCTCTGGTGAAATAATCATGAATAAATTGGGCAAAATCTCTGCTTCCAGCAAATTTAAAATTTGGTGGAAATTAAGAAAAAGTAAACAGAAAATCACCATCTTCGTCTTACAATATCTCTTTCTCTCTCTTTCTCATTCTCTCCCTCCTACTTTCCCTCTCTTATTTCATAAATGGATTTCTCTGGGCACAAATGTGGAATCAGATTGTCTATAAAACAAGGAATATGGTCCAGCTTCTAATACTTTAAAGAACCCTCCCTAATAAAAAAGTATCTAATAAAAGTATAGATATGGAATATACCTTCTGGGCTTAAATTTCTAGGTATCCATTTAGAGTAGAAATGTGAGACATCTAACAAGCCTATGTACATGGGCTTATCATCCTGAATGGGTGTGAATTCAGGCTTGTGAATCCTGAATTCCATGAGAGTAGTGAAAACCAGGATCACTGGAAAACTGGACATTTTAAAGACCATTTTAAGAGATGGTAGGACAGAAGGAAGAAAAGCAGCAAGGCCGCAAAGCGTGAATTAATAGTCTGAAAAAGAAGCATTGCATTTATCCCACACAAAATCCAGGAGTTTAGAGAGAAAATTGAAAGTCTTTCCCAGGAAATAATAGTAATTGATGATGGCTTCATGGTAGCGCAGATATCGGGCTCATTTTTTAAAGAGGAAATATACATTTTTAAAAGAGGAAACACATTTAATTTTTTAAAAGAGAGAGAAAATAGACGTCTCGGTTAGAAAAAGGGTGATGTCAGAAGAAGCCATGCTGGTGAAGAGCTCTAATATGCACCTTTGATTCAGACAACAAATATATAGGTAAATTTAGAGAAAACAGAGTTGGAATGAGCCTGTATTGGAGATTTCCGCTTCCGTAGATGTGTAAACTCATAATCAGAAAGATGGAATGAAACCTGGGGTCCTGTGATGAGAGGAACCAGCCTAGGACTGCAATCATGGAGCCCAGGGTGCTATGCCCCTCACTGAGATGCTCAGCCTCTATTCCCAGTCCATCAGTGCTCTAAGCCAAGGGCTAAAGGCAACCACAATCTAGTCTTGCTGAGTCGCAGAGGGCCTTAGGGATAGGGATGAGGCAGCAAAATGCACCCGGGCAGAGCGGGTTTTGAGCTACTTTGACATAGGTTGCTCGGTGTTGGCTTGGTGGACACACAGAAACACTGTGGGCTCATAGCCACTCACTCAATGGCTTAACACATGCCAACTTCACTTCTGAGGATAAAAACACAAACCAGCATCCTCAATCCCTAAAATATAAGGGATTCTATGCTTCTCTGGCTGCAGCACTAGGCTGAAGAGGGAAGATGAGCAGGGGTTCCTGTGTGGCTTATCAGTGTTTCCACTCCTTGGCCACAGCGATTGTGATGGATACATGACGCATGCGTGGATCACCTGAGTTTTTCTCCAGAATGATTCCAATTGTACCTAGGCACATTTCTTTGTGGCTATAAAGCTTGAAGGTTTAAGCCTAGAAGTGGCCAACTCCCTACCAAACGGCAAAAGCAGTAGAAGACAAAACCAATGAGAGGATGATACAAAGATGAGACAAGGTTCATTATTACACGTGGCAGCGAGCCCCTTGATCAACTTGTCCCTAGCTGTGTCCTTGCCCTTTACCACCACAAGTGCTAGCAAATGTCTCATCGTGTCTAAGACATTTGAGTCTTGGTTTTTATCAACTTCAGACAATGCGTCCTGTTAAATAGTTTTGCTAAACAATTAAATAACTTCAATAATGACAATGATTATTATATGGGAAATTTTTATACTATTCTTACACTATTAACTAAGGTTTCTTATACTTTCAACATTGGAATTATATAATAAACAGCTACTACTTATTGAGCACCTGTATCGTGAAAGTTCTTTTATATTATCTACTTTATTCCTCACAAAAAGACTTCAGACAGGGCATGATTTTTCCAGTATTCAGATGATAGAACTGAAGATTATGGAATATAAGAGACCAATTCATTGGACTTGTGGCTCTTAAAATGATCTGAATCCAAACATAAAGATGCCCTTTCTTAAATCCTCTCAGGAAGGTGTATGTGTCAAATAGTGGATTTAGTCTTTATGCTGAAAGTTAAGGAGACATTAAAGAGATTTTTGACACAACATGGATATGATAAGATTTGATTCGATGTGGAGGTTGAAGAAAATACCATTTTGTCATTAGTATCATGGCTATCTCAATGCATGCTAATGCTTTTAGATATAGAAATATCTCATAGAAGATGTAGTCTAACCAGTTCAGTGTATAGATGAGAGACCTGCAATCCAGAAACATTAAATGTTCTTCCAAGGCTAAATAGAAAATCATTAACGGAGGGGAGACACATCTGGTCTACTGGTCGACTCTCACATTTGCTCCATTCACATGTAATTTCTTTCTCTGTTGGTGAGTCTGGACCCTTCTTTCCATTGGTTGATTAAATTTCTTGGCATAATCATCTATTTATTTTAAATAATAGTATGTGTTTGTGCACATTTTCTGTGTCTTCAATAAGAACTTTTGAATTAAGAAAGTTATACCCTTGTCATTAGTGCTCGTTAACAAATGTTGGATTAAGCTACAACCTCACAGAAACTAGTCTCTGTTGGAATCTGTTACCAACAGGTTTGATGCTCTTACAACAAAGCCAAGAGCTAACAGAACAGTTCTCACTATTAGAAAAAAAATCTTCGAACCATGCACTGTTTCAGTTTAAGTGAAGAGTAGTTTGTTATGGAATTTTAATGGTTTGATTATAACAGCTGCTTCTACAATGAATCATGGTTATTACCATGTAAGGTGTGGCATAAATTGTACAGTGCAATTGCTTACAGACTTTTCTAAAACAAGAATGCATCTCCGTCACCTCCGGAACATGCCATTGACATAAGAAACTGGAGGGAAGGTTGCCACAAACCTAAAACAAAAGACAGAATGAAAGAGAAGGGCTGTTTTAAGGATGAAGATCTCCCATTTACTCAAAATGAAATTTAAACTGAAATTAAAGCGAAGGAGCAAACAAGTCATTTTTCCCTTCGAACTCATCATCTTTACTGTATCTTTTTTGGAGTCTGTGACTATGTTAGGGTAGAAAGGATGTTTAAAATTGTTTAGGCTAATGGATTTTAAATATGGTTTTCGTTATGGAGCTCTCATTGACAAATTGTCTATAGTCTCAACAGAAAAAATATATACAAAATGGGGTTTGATCTGGTTGACTGAAGAGTGAAGGTTTCAGCCCTTCTGTTCCCCAATCATCTTTCCCGTATCTTCAGTTGGCTGTGACCCCATCACCAGTAACCTCGGCGGCGCATCAAACACTCTACTCTACTCATTCAGTTATGCAACTAGAAAACATTAAAACCAGGAAATGAGTATGAATTTCCCAATATTTCAAGCCTAATTAAATTAATGGAAAATCCTGGACAATAAGATAAGTTTCCCAGATTTCTGCACAGAGAATATCCCATTATATTGCCTATTGTTTGAGGCTCCCAGGAATTTTCCTACCTTCTCAATATTCTCCTTAAACTTGCCGCTTCTGCCTTTTCAATGAATGGTTGGAAGCCCCACCACCCTTTTGCCACAGAAATGGATGGTAGATATATTTAAACTCTACCAATATAGTTCTAATTAGAAAATAATTTGAAAAAAGAGATAAATATCTATTTTTTTTACTAAAAAGACACAAAAGTCAAGGGAAATTAACGTCTAAAATAGAAATGGCAAAATTCTTGGAAGAGTTATCACATCACTTTGTAAGCCAATATTTTATCAAGTTAATAAGCTTCCCTTAATTAGGGGTACCTCGGTGGCTCAGTCAGCTGAGCATCTGACTCTTGATTTCGGCTCAGGTCATGATCTCATTGTCATGAGTTCAAGCCCTACTTCAGTCTCCACAATGGGCATAGAGCCTGCCTAAGATTCTCCCTCTCTCTCTCTTGGGGAACCTGGGTGGCTCAGTTGGTTAAGCATCCAACTTTGGCTCAGGTCATGATGTCACAGTTTGTGCATTTAAGCCCCACATCAGGCTCTGTGCTGACAGCTCAGAGCCTGGAGCCTGTTGAAATTCTGTCTTCCTCTCTTTCTGCCCCTCCCTTGCTTGCATGTATGTTCTCTATCTCAAAATAACAAGAATAAGCATCATCATCATCTTCACCTAATTATTTAAAATTCTGACCTTGTCTATCTATGCCAAAGAAAGAGCTTTGTTGTTTTTTTAAAATTTTTTGTTTATTTATTTTTGAGATGAGAGTGAGAGAGCATGATCAGGGGAGGGGCAGAGGGAGAGGGAGACACAATCTGAAGCAGGCTCCAGAGTCTGGGCTATCAGCACAGAGCCCGATGTGGGACTTGAACCCACAAACCATGAGATCAAGACCCGAGCCAAAGTCAGATGCTTAACCAACTGAGCCACTCAGGTGCCCCAAGAACTTTGTTTCTTGACATCTGATGAATCAAACTAACCCACTGCCTGCTGTATGAGTCAGTCATACAGCACAGTCACAGGTTTCTGCTGTGACGTTCCCTTTACACACATCTTAGTGGCCTAAAACGACAAATATTTACTGAACAGTCACAGATTTGCAGCCCACCTATGCAAGGTGGGGCAGAGTGCTGGGGGAGGACTCTCACCACTGAGCGCCCACAGCTGATGGCAAATAAACGGTGTCCATAGAAAGCACCGTTCTGTTGCACGTTCTGCACTGTCTTCCTGAGATTCTGGAGCTCTGAGAGCAGCAGTAACCTCCTGAGTAGCATTTTTTACTTCCCTTCCTTTCCCCTTCCTGTCTCATTTCTCAGCTTCCCTACTGAAGCTTCTCTAACTTCTTTAGAATTGGCACACATTCTTGTCACAGGCTCTGTGTCTCAGCTAGGATAACAACGTAACTGGGACACACACTCACACACTCACACACACACACACTCTACATCTCTACTATCGTTTTAATGACTACATTCTTTCCTCCCCAGAATGATTTGTTCAGTCCGCATCTGTGAAAATGTGAGATGACTTTCAGTTTTCCATCTTACAAGACATCTGTGGTAAACACCATGCTCTTTTGTGTGAGCTCGGCGTCCCCACAGCTACCCGCAGGGTCTCCTCTGAATCATATGTGGTTTTCACAGAACCCTCTGCCCACGGTGCCCCAACCCCCATGAGGATCTGCAGATGAGACCCCTGTGTGGTCCGGAAGGTGGAAGGGAGGGGGTCGCTATGCCTGGATTTAGTTGCTCAGGCAGCAGTGTAGACAGCTAGGAACTTGGAATCAGCTTCTTTGCAAGCCCTGGAGAACCACCCACTCCACTGACGCCTGCTCATGGGATCTTCCAAGGGGGTAAACAATGCAGAGGTTTTCTTTCCTTTTTTAAAAAAATATATTTTATAAAATATACTTTATAATATAAAATATATATATATATATATATATATATATATATATATATATATATATAGACAAAGAGGAAGAGACAGAGTGTGAGCAGAAAAAGGGTGGAGAGAGAGGGAGGCACAGCATCAGAAGCAGGCTCCAGGCTCTGAGCCATCAGCACAGAGCCCAACCCAGGGCTGGAACCCACAAACTGCGAGATTGTGACCTGAGCCCAAGTCGGACGCTTAATGAATTGAGCCACCCAAGGCACCCTGCTTTTTTTTTTTTTTTTTTTTTTTTAAGANCCTTTTTTTTTTTTTTTTTTTTTTTTTTTTTTTTAAGAAGATAGTGAAAATAATTGCAGCTGGAGTGAGGACTGGCTTCTTATTTGGGGAAGTGAAGCTCCACAGCAGGCAGGTTCTCTGTCTTCCTGCTCCAGAGGTTTTCTCCCCTCCCCCCACCAGGACACTCCCTGTGATGATTCATTCTTTCCTGACCAGACAATTTAGGATTCCAGGGTGACAGGATCCCAAATGGAAATTTTTTTTCTCTTTTATTACCTGTTCCTCCTTTTAGCCTCCGTCCTAAGATTAGGAAGGATTTCTACAATTTGTCAAAGTTTCCATTTACTTTCTACTGATTTCAATATATTCCTTGTATGCAAAATTGTGATTCAGGCATTGCACCTCTTTCCTCCTTCCTTTCCTTCCTGGATGGATCAACACCATTTCTGGCTCTTCCATCTTATGTGATGGTCATCTCCCCAAGTTCTCAGTGATGAAGGTTTGTTTGTTTATTTTTTAAGATTTTTATTTGCTTGCTAGTCAGAGAAAACCAAAGACATCTTTTGTTTGTTTGTTTTTCTTCCTAGAATGACTCATATGTCTGATGTGTCTAATGAGGTTTTCAGTACATTACAGCAAAGATCTAGGGCTGGATAGAAATGAGGATGCAGGAAGAAAGAAACTGATGTCAGGATTTCTGGTGGCCAACATCAGGAATTTGAGGAGTGGTCATCCTGGTCCTTAAAACAAACCTGACCCTCATGACACAGCTTCCTCCAGAAAGCCCATGAAAACCAGCAGAGGCACCAGCCTACGTCTCTGAAGTTTTCCAGAGGATCTCTTCCACTAGCCCATTCGACATACTGCTCCTTGCTTTCATCTTCCTAGCCGCCAGCTAGGTTTGTGAGTCTTCTCCTGACATTTTTAAATGTTTGTTTATTTTTGAGAGAGAGAGCGAGAGCAGGGGAGGGGCAGAGAGAGAGGGAGACAGAGGATCTGAAGCAGGGTCTGTACTGATAGCACAGAGCAAATTTGGGGCTCGACCTCATGAACCTAACCCTGTGTGGGGTCAAAACCTGAGCCGAAGTCGGATGCTTAAGCAACCGAGCCATGCAAGTGTCCCTCCTGATATCTTTGTGAGATACATTTCCCTTCTGCTCTTCCTCCCCACCACTGTCAGCTACAAGAAGGGAAGCTGAGCTTATCAGTCTATCCCAACCCGAGATGTTGGTCTGATGCCCCAGGAAGCAATGGCAATAGAATAGCTAGCCCTTGGGGCACCTGAGGGGCTCAGTGGGTTAAGCAGGTTAAGCGTCTGACTTCAGCTCAGGTCATGGTCTCGCGGTTGTGGTTTGGAGCTCTGCATCCGGCTCCGTACTGACCGCCCAGAGCCTGCAGCCTGCTTGGGATTCTGTGTCCACCTCCACTTGTGCTCGCTCGTGCTCTCTCTCTCAATAAATAAACACTTTTAAAAAATGGTAGCTAAGCCCCTCATTGGGGTGACAACCCAGGGTTCCACCCTCAGGGGACAGCCCTGGCACCTCAGCTGGCAGAGGCAAGGACAACAGTGGCCTCTCAGGCACCACCTACCCCAGGACACCTGTAGCAGCTCTTATTTTCCAGAGAGATCCATCGGGGATTCTGCTGCTCTCCTGCGTTGTGCTATAGGCGGGGAAACCTGGTCGAGCGAACTTTGTCAGGACTGATCATTCGAGGAGACCGTGCAATGGGGTATTGCCCTCTTTGCCACAAAGGTTGTGAAAACTAATTTCCTGACCTCCCCTGTCAAGGAGCAGGAAACAAAAAATCATTTCTAATTTAGAAGGATGATTTGATTTGTCCTCAAGCTCAGTAATACGCATCCTCTGCCAAAGGGAGACGGTGCGGAGGTGGACTTAACTCCGGGAGATGCTGAGAACAGCGCTTCCCGAGCCAGCACGCGTGTTCTTGCCTCTGAGGTCAAGTTCTCGACCCGCTGGCTGCAGTGTGCCCTGGCCCTTGGCCGTTGAGCACTGGCGGGTCCTCCCTCCGAGAGCTCGTCTCCAACCACTCGAATTCAGCTGCCTTCCTCTACACTTTTCTGCTTAGTGTCCAACTTGTCCCTAGGCTTGTCAACACTTCCGGAGGTTTGTAATTATTTTGTGTGTTTTCGTGACAGCTTGTTCATGGCTTTTATGCTCTGAAAGCACGTGCGCTTCCTGGGAACTGGAGCCTTGCGTGCATGTGTGTTTTATTAGGACGCAGAGGGTTACACTCGGTGAGGAAAGAACAAGTAAGGGGTCCAGACCGAATGAGTGCGTAGCTACCCCCTCCACTTCTTACTCCCTTCTCTCAAGCCTCCAGCCTTTCAGCAACTGGTTCTGATGCAACTAACTACTCTGCCACTTGCTCTGCCTGCCTGGCCCGTTATCTGCCAAGCTCTCTACCTAGAGCTCCGTGAGTGGCTACCAAACCCTGGGGTGAACAGCAGTGTCCTTGCAGACCTCCTCATCCAAGTGCAATACCCTATTCTGAAACCTGGCACTCACCCTGTTTATTTTTTTATTTATTTGTAATCCCGAAGCTCAATATGGAGCTTGAACTCACGACCCCGAGATTAAGATTCACACCATTCCTCCAGCTGAGCTAGCCAGGCACCCCCTATTTAAAATGCAGTTACTTCTTACCTTCGGATTCTCTCTCCCTAGCATGGTTAAGGTCTATTGGTTCTTGATGGCTTCCTCTGTTACCATGGAGATAGATGAGTTTTAGCTATTACTGTCTAGGGCCCAGGAATATACAAATGGAAGAGGTGGGAATTAACTTGGACACTCTGTGCAATTAGCATCTAATGAATCCATCCTCAGAATAGATTGGCTGCAACCCCATTAGTCCAAAGTCATGGCTGCTCAGACTTCCTGTAATAAGATGTTGAATGACAATGCACAGCAGGGACTCCGGAAAGGGCTTCTAGGGAGAAAATGTTTACTGAATAAACAGTCTGGTCACCAGGGAGAGAATGACTCCTTTGTGTTTCCTGTTTTAATGTGTGAAATGTTTTTCCTCTTGAAAGGGGCCTCATTAAGGAGTTTGGAGGCGTTTTGCCAGACTCCTTTGGGCCATGGATTAGGATCTGGATAAGAGGATAGAATTGTCCCGTCAAGCATGAAGGAGGGGCATGGGTGGGGTGTGCAGTTTCTCCTCACTTCCGTGTCCATGTGACAAGATTTATTTTTTTACTCCAGTGGGACGGAGTCCATAAACGTCATCCTTTTACAAAAGAGGCTCGGAAGGGTCAATTGTAGACCAAGATCATGGAGCTAGCAAGTGGCAGAGTGAACGACAGTCTTGGGTGTCCTGAGTCCTGACACTTCTCCCTGGTGCAGGGACAGGGCAGTGTGCTCCATCTCATATAGCTCGGAGCCTCTCACACACAAACTGTGTGTCGTGAATTAAAAGCCACCCTCTAGACCAAAGACAGAAGGAAAAATACAGGATTCTTCAGCAGAAAAGGGAAACTACAACAAAGCCTATGGCCAGAAAATGGTATCAAATCAGGTCACTCCATGTGCTCATTAATTTTTTTTTTATAAAAGCATCTTCTTATTTTTCAGGCTTTCTCTGCTATCTTCCCAGATTATGATCCTTTCACAAGTCTTTTCATTCAAACGGTGGTGCTTATTCCATTAAATCCTACTGCTTCGGACAGAACTTGCACGACCCTAATGGAGTGTGGTGGGACCCTTTTCGATCCTGTCTCCCAGCCTCCTGGCCCTCCTTTCTGACCCAATCACCATGGTATTAACCAGAAGTACATAAGCGTAGTCTGATCATCCTGGTGCCGGGTACACCGCGCCGACCTCGCTCTGACCCTCAGCCTCTCTGCCGCAACGGTGTGCAGCATGAGGAAATACAAGGGGCTATCTGTCCTGGCGTGTCATTGGCCGGTGGGGGGATGGGATTCAACGGCCTCCTCCACCATCCTCCACGTAGGTCTTCTGGTGGCATGTTCTGAGCAGTTCCCTACAGAGTCCGAGCAAAATTGAGTATGAGCAGCTTTAACCAGTAACCAGCTCCATTCTCTACCTTTGTCTTGGCTTTTTTTTTTTTTTTAATTTTTTTAACGTGTATTCATTTTTGAGAGAGAGAGAGACACAGCGTGAGCAGGGGAGGGGCAGAGAGAGGGAGGGAGACACAGAGTACGAAGCAGGCTCCAGTCTCTGAGCTGTCAGCATAGAGCCCAATGTGAGGCTCAAACTCACAGACTGCAAGATCATGACCTGAGCCAAAGTCAGAGGCTTAACTGACTGAGCCATCCGTGTGCCCCTAGGCTTGACTTTTCTTGCAATCTTGTTCCATTTTTTCTAGATCACTAACTTTTATTCCATGGAATTGTTTTCTAAAATGAACTATCCATTTTGCATATGTTTGCATCCATGCTGTCCCAGGAGAATCCAAGCTAAGACATAAAGCTATTTCTTGTGTAATTAATGGGCATATTAGTCAGGTTCTCCAGAAAAACAGAATCAATACTAGATAGATAGATAGATAGATAGATAGATAGATAGAGAGATAGACAGATCAATCGATAGATAGCTAATACATACATACATACATGCATATAGATGCAGATTATCTCTCTTTAGATAGATGCATGGATACATAGATAAATATATATACAGAAATATAGACACAGATTAGATAGTTATAGATATAGAGGTGCATGGGTGGCTCACTTGGTTAAGCATCTGACTCTTGATTTAGCTCAGGTCATGATCTCATGGTTCCTAAATTCAAGCCCTCCATCAGGCTCTGCGCTGACTGTGTGGGGCCTTCTTGGTATTCTCTTTCTCTCCCCCTCTCTCCATACCTCTCCTATGGAAACACACTCTCTCTCTGTTTCTCAAAATAAATAAATAAACTTCGGAAAAGATAGTTACAGGTATGTATATATATTATTCATATGGACCTATATGTGTACCCATAGATACTTTATTATTCGAGACTTAGTTTAATTTCTACTTTACTTGCAAGGCTATACACTCATCGCTGGCATTTAGTGCTTTGGCTCAGGCAACAGCCAGATCTATGAGGGACCTGCTATATCTGCTCCATATTCCACGAGAAGCAGAGAAATCCTATCGTCGCTAAAGTCTCCTCACTATTTCGTTTCATGACATATTTATGTAAGAAAATCCCTCCTCAAAGCGTTATCTCTCTCATCTCCCTCTCTCTCACTCTTTCTCAAGACATATATAATAAGGGATTGGCATGTGATCATGGAGGCTGAGAAGTCCCAGTATCTGCAGTCTGAGAGTGGAGACTGAAGACAGCCCATGCTAAAGTTCCAGCAAAAGTCCAAAGGCCTGAGAAGCAAGAAAGCCAATGGTATAACTTCAGGTCTGAATCTGAGTCTGAGGGAAAATAAGATCAATGCCCCCTGCTCAAAGACAGAGAGATCACTCTTGCTCAGCCTTTTTGTCAAAATCAGGTCTCCAACGGATGGGACCAGGTCCACTACATTAGGGAGGACCATCTGATGACTCGGTTTCTTGATCCAAATGCTAATCTCACCTAGAAACACCCTCAGGGACACATCCAGAATGAAGTTTGATCGAAGTCTGGAAAGTCTGTGTTTTTGTCAAGTTCACACATAAAATGAAACATCACACACAAAGCTAAAATAGTGTTCTTAGTGTAAAATCAAAATGAATCAAGAACCTACTATTATATTATGAATCCTCAAAGCAACACCAGCAGAGAGTCATTTTTATTTTATTTTATAGAGACTGGTGGATTAAATAAAATATCCAGAGTCACATGGCTATAACTGAGAAAGATGGATTAAAACCCAGATCATTATAATCCAAACGAAACAGTGCCTTTCCAATGAGGTCACAAAACATGTCCCAGGTATTAAAATTCTTCGATTTAAAAAAAAGTTTAATATCTCTTTTTGAAGGAGAGAGAGAGTGTGTGAGCAGGGGAGGGACTAAGCGACAGGGAGACACAGAATTCGAAGCAGGATCCAGGCTCTGAACTGACAGCACAGAGCCCAATGCAGAGCTTGAACTCACGAGCCATTAGATCATGACCTGAGCCAAAGTTGGACGCCCAACTGGCTGAGCCACCCAGACGCCCCATATATTTATTTCTGTAGAATTTAATCACCTTAGGTGTTACCTAAATCCATTAAAGATTTGGACACTCGTAACTCATTCTTATCTATTTCCATTGTCCAACCCAAATTCAGGCCCCACAGAATACTTGAACACACACAGACACACTTCACACCAGAGCAAACCCGTGGTTCCTCTAAGCCTGCCATTTATTGTTTATATTCAAAAGCACTTCACAGATGCTCTCCAAAAGATGAAACATGCTTTGATGTGTCCGTGGGTCCTTCCTCCTTCAAGGCGCTGAATGTTCTCACTGCTACCTGACAATAGCCATGAATATTTCATGGGTAATGTATATCTGTGAGTTCACATTCCCATCTCTGGCTTTAAACCTGCGTCTATATCCTCACCCTTACCTAAACCAACGCTCTAGTTTGAATAAAAATATAGGAAAAGTGACTGTTACTTGTACTTTCCATTCAGATGCTTCAGGTTGGAGTGATGTGGGGGTTTTTTTGTTTTTTTGTTTTTTGTTTTGTTTTGTTTTTTTTGAAGGTTGCTTCAGTTTGGGAAGTCTTGAGGATGGAGAAGTCACATACTGGGCAGACAAAGTGGAATGGGAGTTAATTAGATCTTAAATGATCAGGGGAGAATATTCCTGGGAAGATGATTAACAAAAGCCACTTAGTGAGGGCAACCGTGGGAGTAGCTGAATTTTAGGGAATAAACAAGAACCGTCAGAAGAGAATCTGGAAAGGGACACTGGGCCAGACTGAGCAGAGTCCGGAGGGTCATTTCAAATATTTGTGCCCTGTCCTTGATACAGGTCTGTAGGAGGCTTTCAGTGGTTGGGAGAGCATGAGATACTCAAATCCACACTTTATAGGTCTCTGTAACTACACAGGGTGATTTCACATTACACTATTTTTTTACACTAATTTCCCATTCATCTATCCATTTAGCAGGCACTGGGGCCTCTCTTATATGCAAGACAAAGTCAAACACCTCTCAGATATTTGCAATGCAGCCGAAGAGGAAAGTGTTACCAGAGCATCAGGTACCAATTATCAGTAGAAAGATACCACGGCCCCTGGTTAGTGCAGTTAAAGACATGAGCTTCGGGGTGCCCCAGACTGAAGGGTGGGTCCTGGATGGAGCAAACACTTTATTTACTGACCTTCAGGTTTTTCCCAAGTTTTTATTTATTGATTTAAGAGAGAGAGGGAGAGAGAGTGTGTGCAACCATGAGCAAGGGAGGGGCAAAGAGAGAGGGAGAGAAAGAATTGTAAGCAGGCTCCATGCTGTCAGCACAGAGCCTGACTCAGCTTGATCTCAGGAAACATGAGATTGACCTGAGCCAAAATTAAGAGTCAGACACTTAACCAGCTGAGCCACCCAGGCACCCCCAGTTTCCTTCTGTTGAATAAAGGTCATAGGATGCATGTCATAAGCTCCTGCAAAGGTTACCATGAGACACTGTACAAAGTTAGATGCTTAGCACACATTGGATCCTCTCTGCCCCCACTTTCTAGTCTGTGTCTAAGTAGTGGTGAACAGAAGGACATTGCCTCAAGGCTGCTAACTGGATATACACAGTAGAAGACTATCTCCATCAGACTCCAGACCCAAGCAAACAACCGTCTGAAAGATATATTCTTCTCATAGTTTCCTACTCAAATCCAGTATGTTCCAAACTGCCGAAACATACTCCACCTCAGTGTTTCCCAGTCTGTCCATGGCGCCATCATTTACTTAGACACTCAAGCAAAATGCCTGAGCTCCACTGAGTTCTTTCCTCAATCCCCTTTGCCCTAAAATGGCATTCGAACTCCCAGTCCTGCTCTGAGTGTGTTCTTCCTGGATGACGAGACAGTGGCTTCCAGGTACCTCGCACTTCTAACACATAAAGTAAGGTGACGTGCATCAGATGTCTGTTAAATAAACGAACCTATGGTTTTCATAGCTTGGTATCGAAAGTAATCGTAGGTTAACCACAGAGGAAATAAATTACGGTTTGTTGCTAGCCTCCAAAGAGGGAAAGACAGATAAATAGAGATATATTCAGGGAAAAAAGTGTGTGTGTGGGGGGGGAAGAGAGGAGCTAAAGAAACCATTTATTTCACTCAAGGGTGATGTTTACAACAGAAATCATAAAATAGGTAATGCTCCTCTCTATCTCCAGCGAATGATTTGAACTGAGCAAACTGCAGAGAGAGTGTGTGTTTTCTCCCAATAGGGCTTATGTAGAGATTTTAATGAATTCTTTAATTCCAATAATTTAACCTTAAAGCAGATCTACTCACTTTTCCCTTAACAGCACAATTAGTGCCCAGGAAGTGTATTCCCCTGGACGCTACTAACATGTTTAATGTACCAGAACTAGAGAACAGAAGTGGGCAATTTGGAATGCGCTAGCGTGCCACAAACCTTCCTGGCTACATTTGTTTATCAGGATATATAAAGGTGTATTTTTATTAATTTTAAAAAAGATTTTATTGAAGCATGATTGACATACAAGAAGCTATTCTATACATATTTAATATATATGGTCACTTTGGACATAACTATAGATCCACAAAGCCATCACCACAATCTATGCCGTAAATATATCCATCTCGTCTAGATGTTTCCTCCCATTTTCTTTATTGATTACTATTATTTTGTTTGTGTGTGATAAGGTCCCTTAACGTGAGATCTACCCTCTTAGTATACTTAAAAATTTTTTTTATGTTCATTTACTTTTGAGAGAGAGAGAGTGTGTGAGTGGGGGAGGTGTAGAGAGAGAGGGAGACACAGAATCTGAAGCAGGCTCCAGGCTCCCAGCTGTCAGCACAGAGCCCGACATGGGGCTTGAACTCAGAGACCACAAGATCATGACCTGAGCTGAAGCCAGACACTTAACCGACTGAGCCACCCAGGTGCCCCTGTACATTTTTAGATATACAATAAGGTATTATTAATTACAGGCACTGTGTTGTTCAATAAATCTCAAGCACTTATTCATCTCACAGAACTGAAATTTGTATCCTTCGATGATTATTTGTCTGCTTCTCCTACCTGCCCACCCCCAACCCCTGGCAACGATCAATCTACTCTCTACTTGTATGAATTTGGCTATTCTAAATCGCTCGTGTAAGCGGTGTCACGTAGTATTTGTCCTTCTGTGTGTGGCTTATTTTGCTTAGCATAATGTCTTCCAGGGTCAGCCATGTTGTCACAAATGGCACAATTTCTTTCTTTTTTAAGGTTGACTAATGTTCCATTGTATGCATATACCACATTTTCTTTATGCAGTCAGGCTCTGATGGACATTTATGGTATTCCCATATGTCTCCCTAGCATCTTACACTTAAGTCCAAAGCTGATCTCTGACGATAATCTTATCTTCAAGCCTGATCTTCCCTTGATCCCTGCTCTTTCTCTTATATCCATGTTGGCCCATGTGATCAGGCTTTAAAATTGGAAAACACTTTTGACTCCCCCACCTCTGTTTTCTTTTTTTTCTTTTTCTTTTTTTTTTTTTTTACAAATAGTTTATTGTCAGGTTGGTTTCCATATAACACCCAGTGCTCATCCCCAGAAGTGCCCTCCTCCACCACTGTTCTCTACCCCGATGTATAAACTTTACTACGGTCTGCTGATTCTTCCTCCAAAAGATGTCTTGGATTTTCCCAATTACCTTTGCTTTCCTGCCACCTACCCCAGTCTAGGCCACCATCACTTCTTACCATTAGGACTGAGATACTCCACTCCTTTCCCTCTGCACCCCTGTTTTCATCTCACTCCCTTGTATCAATTCTATGCACTGCAGCCTAAATGGCATTTTAAAATATCCCTCCTTTTATGCCAATCTTCTGCTTAAATTCCTTTGGGGCATAAACAAACATGTTTGCACTTAAATTCCAAAGCCTTAGGGGACCCATATGGCCCACATGCACTGCTCACTTTTCCAATCACCCATTCTCTGTCTCTCTCACTATGATTCGGCAATAGGGGCTTCCTTCACCGATGTCTTCACCACTTCCGTGCATGCTGGTGTGCTGCTGTTTCAGACACCTCAGATCCTCCTTGCTGACCCTCTGCATGGCTAGCCCCTCTCATCCACCATATCTCAGGCTAAACATCACTTCCTCCAAGAATTCAGCCCTGACCACCATCTAGAGGCAGGTATTTAGCAAAAGGAACAATCTCCCCAACTTGTGTCCTTCATAGCATTTATCACAAGGTAACTGTCTTCTTAATTTTTCCTTGGTGAACCTTCTCGTCTGTTAAGTTGCAAGCTCCAACAGGGCAATAATTATGTGTGTCACATTTACCAATGTCTATGACTTACAGAGTCTCTGACACTTGGTGCGCACTCAGCATATATCTAAGGCACTACTTACTGGCTTACTGAATGAATGAATAAATGTCTTCCATCCGTCTTGAAATCTAACTGCTCTTAAAAAATTAAAGGCGTTATCTGATAACACATGCTCGTGGTGTAGTCCAATGTGTATTCCGTGTGTGTCCAATGTGGGTATTCTGGGTCGAAAGATTGTCCTAGGAGACTCTACTTTAGCAGAGACTCAGTCTTCTTCATCTTGTGTTTCCTCCAACCTCAAGATTCTCAGAGTCCTATCCGTGCATCTTGTGGATTGGGAAAGACAGCAAAGGTCAATGTAGGAAGGCATTATGGGACAGGCCTGGAAATGTGTCCCTCCTCCCACATTCCTCCAGACATGCCTATCACATGCCCTTTCCAGACTACAAAGGATGTTGGGAAATGTCATTAAGCTCTGTGCCTGGGATGTAGGGAAATGACTTGGTGGCCAGCCTGTCCCTCTTTGACACAAAATCTTAATCTCAGGTGTATGAAGCCCGATATTGCACCTTGAATTTTTCTACAAATTCTGAGCTACACTTAATCAATATCATATGAATTCACAGTATGAAGTAAAACTGTCAGTCGATCCTTTGGAAATCTCCAATCATTCATTTAAAGAAAGGGGGTGGAGGGCAAGTCATCCCCCAGGTATCAAAACACCTGGACAACAGAAACAAAAATTCTATTTACATTTTACACGTTGTTCTACAAAACACATAGTAAATAAGGAGAATCCCATCATTCTTATGTTCCCAACTTTGATCTGGAGAATTTGCTGGCTGTCAGTTAAGTAAGTCTTTTGCAGCCATTTGCAGAAATGCAAACATTTGACATGCAAAGATTTTGGGTAATAATTTGTGATAATACCCCCCAATACAAAGTCTTAACATCTAAAGGGGCAAGGGACAAGGGATTCTTTTCATTCTTTTTGGCAAGGGCAATGACTATCACCGTGGTGATAACTAAGACCCCCCCCCTTATATATAGGGCAAATGGTAGTAATAAAAGGACACAAGAGAAGGGAAGATAATGAAAAAGGCCGACACAGAGCCCAGAGAGCACCCTCACCGGAAGAGATATGGGAGTGGCATATCAAAGAGTACCTGAAAACAGAGTCAAAGGTAATAGAATTAATACTATGCAGGGGCCTGGTCCCCCGGAGCACTTCGATTGTGATGTGGGAGCCAGGGCATGAATGAGGGACCTGTGAGCCTCAGTGGACCCTTCCATTCCTCAGGGTCTTCCAATATTTCAGAATGTTCTTGTTAATATGAAACGCACATTTCCTCACAAGGCTCATAGAACTGAGATGCAGGTAGCATTCGCTGACTTATACTAGGGTGTTTGGGTCACAGGCACCGCTCCCTAATAGAGTAGTCTCCCTGTTTCTGCCTGGCTGTATGAATGTGTTGTTTACCAGCAGTTAGTGTTCATGGCCAAAGGCCTTCCCAACCAGAAAACGGCCCCAAACCCCCTCCCTGTTGGTAGCAGCCACAGAATAAAAGGCAGAGAAGTTTAAAAGAGCAAAATAAGTCAGGCAGAGAAGGACAGATACCATATGTTTGCACTTATAGGTGGATTAGGAGAAACTTAACAGAGGACCATGGGGGAGGAGAAGGGAAAAATAGTTGGGGAGAGGGAGGGAAGAAAACCATGAGAGACTCTTGAATGCTGAGAACAAATTGAGGGCTGATGGGGGTGGGGGGAGGGGAAGGGGGGTGATGGGCATGGAGGGGGGCACTTGTTGGGATGAGCACTGGGTATTATATGGAAACCAACTTGACAATAAACTATGAAAGAAAAAAGAAGGAATCAATTTTATTTAGCATGGTACAGTTGGCTATTTCTTACAGGGAGTAAAAGTTTCCCTTTCAAATTAAAAATATCACCTCTATAAAACTATCCTGGTAGCACTAATGATAGACTTGGTGACCCAGTGAAGCCCCACATACATCTGTGAAAGGTAATTCTTCACAGACACTGTGGGGTTTCAAAGATGCCTTTGGGTACGACTCTGCTCCTTTCAAAAATAGTCTATTACACACTTTCTCTGAGAACCAAATTATAGGGAGGCAAATACTACTGAAGTCACAAAGCCCGTAGTGGCAGAAATTAACCCAAGGGTTTACATTATATCCCTTTCTTGATGGATCACTAATATTTCTATTTTTTTAACTTCTCATTGGAATTTAAAAATAGTCCACTTTTTGGTCTCTCCCATGAGTTCATGTTGATGATATCCCCACATCCCCCTCAGTGTGACTTCCCTGCAGTAAAGTTATTGGGTAAGACCCCTTAACAATTAAAGTCATTGGATGGAAGCCATCAAACTTCTGGGTGTTTGATAATATAGGCAACAGTAGCACTGAAAAGTGGGAAAAGAATGAGCTGACTGGCCATAGGGCAACGCCATGCTGGTGCGGAGACTAACTGTGGAAGGGATTTGGAAACCATGGGCACAAAGGGACACGTGGAGCCTTACACGTGTGGGGCTTCTCATGTGGTCAGTGCGGTCAGACTGAAAATAGTACAAAATGGAACCAAAATGGCAACCAACTGGAATCCGTTCAGACACCGTGTGAGTACGGATCTATATAGAACATTAAATCTATAATAGGTTCTATCTCTATTTCTATATATTGATTGACAGGCATATTGTGACAGCTTCTGTGAATCCCAACTGATGTCTCTTCAGCAAATATAATCCTGGGCCTCTGAGGCCATCCTAATGTGAGCAACTGTCACCTTCCACCTGGGACTTTCTCTCACTAGGTGTCAGTGACCTGAAGTACCAGCGAGGCAGCTCCTGGGACAGCCCTCAGCCAGTTCTAACAAGCTGGAAGGATTTGGAGGCTTGATTTTTTTTTAAATAAAGAATACTTAACATACAGTGTTATATTAGTTTCAGGTGTGCAACATAATAATTCAGCACTTCCATACATTTCCCAGTGCTCATTGGGATAAGTCTATTCTTAATCCCCTTTATCTGTTTCACCCATCCCTCACCCACCTCCTGTCTGATAGTCTGACCAGTTTCTTCTCTGTATTTAAGAGCCTGGGTTTTGAAGATTTATTTGGTTTTCTTTTTTGTTTTTGGTTTGGTTTGGTTTGGCTTTTTGGCTTGGCTTGTTTGTCTCTTTTTGTTTATTTGTTTGTTTCTTAAATTCTAAAGATGAGCAAAATCATACGGTATTTGTCTTTGTCTGACTTCTCCCACTCAGCATTATACCCTATAGATCCATCCATGTTACTCCAAATGGTGAGATTCGTACTTTTTTATGGCTGAGTATTATTCCAGTGGTGTGGTGTGGTGTGGTGTGTGTGTGTGTGTGTGTGTGTGTGTGTGTGTGTACCTATACACCTTCCTTATGCACTCATGTATGGATGGATACAGGTTTTGAGGCATTTTGACATCACCTCCCACTGGGATCCAAGAGCCCACAGAAGACCCTGCTGATCGGCACCTGCACTGGCTTTCTCTCCACCTGCTATCATCCCCTTCTCTCCTACCCATGTTTCTAGGATCATCTTCCAAATAGATCACTTGCCTCAAATCTTTGTCTCGGGAATTTCTTTTGAGAATTCAAACAAAGCCAGAAAACCCAGCTTATGTCCACCTGTCTGTCTGTCTCTTTTCTAGATTACTTGTGGAGTAGCCAAAGCTTCAAATGTTAACATGCCTTAAGGTATATTATCCGCATTTACTTCCATCTGATTCCATCCCTTTAGCTCTCAATTTTACAGAAAAGATAGTTATTTGACACAAACATTCTCGTGAGCCCAGATCCATGATGTCTAATACATTTGTGTCCTTCCACTGAAATTAGGGTTGCCAGATGTGGCAAATAAAAATATATGCTAACCCCCCCAAAAAAAGGGGGGGGGCGCCTGGGTGGCTTAGTCGGTTAAGCGTCCTACTTTCGCTTAGGTCATGATCTCGTGGTTCGTGGGTTCGGGCCCCGCGTCGGGCTCTGTGCTGACTGCCAGCTCAGAGCCTGGAGCCTGTTTCAGTCTGTGACTCCCTCTCTCTCTGACCCTCCCCTGCTCACGCTGTCTCTCTCTCTCTCTCCTAGAAATAAATTAAAAACATTAAAAATATATATACATATATATATATGCTACCCAGTTAAATTTGAATTTCATGTAAACAGTGCTTTTTTTTTTCTTTTTTGGTATATATATTTCCCAGTCAATATTTGGGAAATCCTTATCCAAATACATTCATCAAATATATTTGAACATCTCAAGTTCAAATTTTATGGGATGCCCTGTATTTTATCTGACAGTCCTAACCGGGATGGATATTAGAAACCTCAGACTCAATAGCCTCCAAATTGTTTTCTTATCACTCAAAATAGTCTTTCTACCCCTTTAAACTGATTCAGTGTTTTACCATCAGCTCAGTTTCCCAGTCTGGAAACTGAGGTCATTTGCCTTGTTTGACCCACACTCCCAGGTCCGGGAATCTTTCCCTACCAGCTCCCTCCCCAGAATTTTGCACAGAGAAGGTACACTCAGCACAACCCACTGATTATGCCTTAGGGTTTTGGCCCCACCCTCAATAAGCACACCCCGTCCCGAGCTAGACAAGATCACCCCTTAGCTGGTCTAGTGAGTGTAAACTCTCGAATCCCATTTTCCAAGCCTCCTTTTCCTAGATTCACCCTCCTTTCTCTTCACTGCTTTAAGGAGTAAGGCCAACATTGCTTCTTTCCAAGCCGCAGAGTCCACGGCTACCTGCAGCACCTACACTCTGAGAAAATGCAAATTTATTCATAAGAGAGGATTCTGGAGGTGGGGGCTGGGGGCCTCAGTCAGTTAATCCTCCAAGTTCAGCTCAGGTCATGATCTCAAGGTTCATGGGTTTGAGACAGCTCAGAGCCAGGAGCCTGCTTCAGATTCTGTGTTTCCCTCTCTCTCTCGCTCTCCTCCACTAGCTCTCTCTCTCTCTCTCTCTCTTTTTTTTATATTTCTTTTTATAAAAAATAATCTTTACAATGATTTAAAAGGGCTAGTACCTTATCACCAGCATTTGAAGATGAGGAAGCTGAGCTGGAGGGCAGTTAATCGGTTGGCATGGTCATACCCCTAGAGAGAGAAGGATGGGGTGGGATGCCGTTGAGTCTGGGTTCTCAGCTGCGGTGCGCACCTCCTCTCCCTGCATCGGCGCCTCCCAGGTGCGGGGTGTGTTCTACCCAGGCAATAAAGACACGAGGCTTAATGTAATTCCTACACGAGAGACACTGAGCTGTGACAAGGCGCACCATGGCTCACCCTCTCCCCATCAGTGGCACCGGAGCTCATGGAGATTTAGCTCCATCCAAAGGAGCTCTCTCACAGAATGTGGCAGACTCCAGCAAAATCCCACGACCTTGTCTATTCCTTTCATCCAATTTCAGAGAGAAGGAGTACAGTTAAAAGCCTCAGGATGTTTTTCTGTGTGTTTGTTTCGGAGTCAGCTCTATCTGCTGTGGGATCAGATCCCGCTTTGCCACTTCCCAGCCTTTTAATGTGGAGCCAGTCATTTTCCTCTGATCCTCAAAGTTCCAGGAGAGAAAGATGGGATTTCTGTTATCTTTTTATGGAGTTAAGAGGATTACATGTGTTAACATGCATAAAGCCCTGGGAACGGCACCTGACACATAAAAACACTATATATGTTTTATTTCATTATCTCACCTCTGAGGCTGACCTAGAAGCCCATCGTCTCTGTACCTCACTTGTCAAATGACAGTTATCTCTTTCCTTAAATCAAAGGTGAGGAGCTTGTCATGTGACTTGCCCAGGTAACAGCAGGAGTTACAGGCCTTGCCACGAATTCAGGCAGGTTTCTGAGGAAAATCTCTGGTATCCTTGGGCCGTGCAGGTCAGTCTCTTGGACCTCCTGAAAATACGGTCTCCAGGGTATTTAGAAAAGCTGCGATTCATCACAAGCAGGATGGTCGGTGTGTGTCTTATTAAATAGCACTTCCTGCATGGTCACCAGCCCCGTTGCTTAATGCAGTTGGTTAATTTCCAGTTTGAATTCCTCCCCGACAGCCATGTTAGTGTGTGTTTCAGGGTCCTGCATAGGCAACCGCGATGCTTGTCCCTGAGAGAAGGGCTGGTTGTCCAGATGGCAATGATGAAATGCATGTCTGCCCTGTGTCCGCCGCATGACACTGAGCAAGTCACTCAGTCCCCTAAACATTTGTTTTCTCAACTAGGAAAGTGAGGCGTTTGCCTGCTCCCCCATCCGGAGGCTTTGGGGGCTCTGATCACCCATTAAATTGTTGAAATAACTGGATCTCATGCAAAGATTTTCACTCATTAAATAAATACATTTTGGTAGACACTTACATGATCCTTACCCTTAAGTTGTACAAAACCCAGCTGGGGATTCTGACAGTGATGTTAAGAATTAAAAATCAGCGTGAAATGTGCATTGATACAGTACCTAAGAACTCCACTCTGGTTTTCCCTCAAAGGTTCAACTCGACTATTACCATCATCTACAGTTCACCTTCATGACCATTTCAAGAAAAATAAGGTTTTTGTTTTGTTTTGGATTTGTTTTTTTCCTACCCTGGATATTCAGAGCAATTCTGGTACCCTTCACATTGTGATTTGTTTAAAAGCCTCTCTGACTCACTTTGCTTTAAAAAAAAAAAATCTTTAATGTTTACTTATTTTTGAGACAGAGAGAGGCAGACTGCAAATGGGGGAGGGGCAGAGAGAGAGGGAGAGACCGAATCCAAAGCAGGCTCCAGGCTTTCTGAGCTGAGGCCCGAGCCCACAAATTGTGAGATCGTGACCTGAGCCGAAGTTGGACGCTTAACCGACTGAGCCACCCAGGCGCCCCTCACTTTGCCTTTGAGTGTAAGCAAGGGAAGTAACTGGCCACCTTATCTGACCATCTGATCGTCTCCACTGCACCAAGACAGAGAACCTCTTGCTGCTGTCTTGTGGTTGCTGTTTTGGGTCACAATCACGGTGGAATGGGCTTCTCTCCCCACAGGAGGGGCAGTCTAAGCGTGAGCCAGGCTGGGAGGCACAGACCACGCTGTGCAGCTGGGCAGCCAACCGGCACACCCTTAGGGTTTGGGGAGCGTGAAAGCAATGGGCAATGAAAACAGAGTAAGGAGAGAGGGGAAGATGGTGTCAGAAGCTGCACAGTAGCACGTGCTGTGTTCACACCTACGTGTGGATTATTTGTGGAAATGGTGAGGGCCCTGGCCACTCCCCCAGGCGTGCACACTGAATGCTAGGGGAATAATGCTGAGTGGGCAGCAATGCAGACCACAGCCCTGATGCCTTGTTAGTGCCCCTGTAGATTACAGAACGTTGCTATTTGAAAGAAAGTGAAACAACCAAGTGAAATAGACCCAACGCTTCAACACATCTCATCTCCAATTCCTTCCCCATCTCGTGGATGCACATGCATCCTTGAAAAGTCTACCTTCCCAGACTCGATGGTCAAAGCAAAGACTCAAGGTAGGGTATTGTATTCCTGGAATGTATCTTGGCATCATTATGTCCTCTTGCTTGGCATTTATAAATGGCAAGAAGGACCCGGAAAATTCAAGCTGCTTCCTGAGAACCAGTGTTGCTAGTTAGTTCCAGAAAGACCCTAGTCTCCCAGTCCAGGGCTCCCACTGAGCTGGACGTGATTCACTATGGAAGTGTCTTCTTAATCTTTAACATGTGCAGTTCACCTGGGGTACCAAAAGCAGTATGTGATTTTCTTAGTTCTAATGGGCTTGGGATTTTGCCAGGTCAAAGTGATTAGAGAATGAAGGGCCTCGGAGAGGAGAATTACGATACCCAGATGCCTGAAAGCCACAACATTTCAAGCTATAACACCTTGCAGTTGCATCCAGAGGGAGTACCGAGTACACATAATTTTTTCTCCCCTTTTTGACATCTGTCTCATCTCTCAGGGAAATGTTCTGCAGAGCTCACCAGCTGGTTTTTCAGATGGGATGTTCCACGACTCAGGTGGTACCATTCAGCGGAAAAGAATAAATAAGTGAGGCAGGAAATAAGCCACAACCTGTCTGTCTTTTCACCACGAACCCAGCAGGAAGGGCTGCTGCCTCTAGGAGTCCCACAAACGATGGAGTTCCATGCACTGTGTCCGCCCGCCACAGGGTGACTTGAAATAGTTAAATAACCAGATGAGAACATCTCATTCATATCCATCACTGGCATTATGGCTGGTTTTCTTAATATGTTAGGGAAATTGCCCATACTACACCTGTCACAGGTGAAAAATCTGCATAGATATGCATAATTCATGAATCCCCAATCCCAAAGAGAAAATCGCTATGACTTGTTATTGCTCAAATGCCAGTGGTTTTTTTTTTTAATTTATTTTTTATTTTTTTATTTTTTTACAGCAGTATCTCAGATATAATTGAAGACTCTGGAAAAGGCAACTGTCGGAACAGGCTTTTCCATTTGCTTCATATCCAAGACTGCTTGCTTGCCATTGGCCAAGGGAATGGATGCTTCTTGATTTCACCCCTCACCCGCCAGCATTTCAGCAGAACAGTTGCATCCCTAATGTAAGTAGATGCGATGTAAGCCCACCTGGATTTATGGTAAAAGTTGATGGGGGTAGAAGCTGGATGGGAATCCACTGGTAGAACATGAGCAATTTGTACATTTATGGATTTTCCATTGTACCTCACTGCTTCCTGAGAGGAGACATGAGATAAGTTATAAGCTTTGACCTTTTTGCTTACAATGTTCTCACTGTCTGGAACATTCCCTTAATCCTCCCGGCATATCTCTGAATATGACCTTTTTATATTATTTTACTTTCAATAGCCAAAAAAATAAATGTGAACTGCAAGAAAATATTCTTATTGTAGCAAAGGTAAATGCTATAGAAATATATGTATTCCCGTCTTAAGACTTAAAACCTCTTAGGTGTGTATTCTTTAACAATGTAAGCATTGTTATGCTATTAGGTGTCTATACTTGTGGGCTGTTTTCTATGCATCTGTATACTGTATATATTAGAGGTACAAATAGCATTTGCCACATAAGTTATATAAATTATTCTTCTCATTATTCTGTTCCCCCTCTTTATTTAAGGAAACTTTTTTATTTAACAAGGGTTTTAGATTTACAGAACATGTTTCACAGATAACAAAAAGTCCTCATACACCAGTTTCCTCCGAGTTTAACATCATACGGGTACATTTATCAAACTAATGAGCCCACATCAGTTCACTGTTATTAACTAAAGTCTATATTTTACTAGGCTTTCCTTACTTTTCCCTAATGTCCTTTTCCTGTTCCAGTCTAAAGGCAGGTTGCTTGGGTTCTAACATTAAAATCTTTAGGTGATTTAGCTGTCCAGGACATCGGGCTTCAGTTTTCTCATCAGTGAAACACTGAAACGAGAGCATCACCCCATATGGTTGTTATAACGATGAGGATGAATATGTGTGAATACGTGGAGGTTACTTCTAACAGTTCTTGGAATGAATTAAAGGCTAGCTAAGCACAGGGGTGTCTGGGGGTCTCAGTCAGTTAAGCGCCCGAATTTGGCTCAGGTCATCTCACGGTTTGTGAGTTTGAGCCCTGCATCCAGCTCTGTGCTGACAGCTCAGAGCCTGGAGCCTGCTTCAGATTCTGTGTCTCCCTCTCTCTCTCCCACTCCCCTGCTCATGGTCTGTCTCTGTTTCTCAAAAAAAAAAAAAAAAAAAAAAATATATATATATATATATATAAAATAAAGGCTAAGCATAAATGTATTATTTAACAAATATATTTTCCTCAGTAAGGTTTTTATCCTTGAAAGGCAGATCATTGTTGTTTCTCATACAGGAAATACACACAGTATATGATGCCAGCCTTGTACATAACAGGCTGAAGACAATGCTGGTTTGAGTTGACTTTGTGAAAATAAAACTCTGTTAGAATCATATAAACTAGTCAGATTTCATATGAAATATTGGACAATTTTATATGTCTTTTACCCTTTGAATCAGTACAGGGAAATGCTGTTAAAGATACCATTTTTTGTTTGGTTTGGTTTTTCTTTTTAATTAAAAAATGTTTGTTTATTTATTTATTTTGAGAGAGTGTGAGCGGAGGAGAGGGGCAGTGAGAGGGGAGAGAGGATCCTAACCAGGCTCCGTGCTCAGTGCAGATCAACCACGAGATTTTGGCCTGAGCGGATATCAAGAGTCTGAGCCACCCAAGCACCCCTGCTTGGTTTTGCTTTTAAGCAAACATTTATTGTGTGCCTCCTCTGTGATAGGAAGATGAGATGAAAAGGCTCTTTGTAACAACAAGCCTGTAATTTATAGAGGAAAACACACCTAAAAGACCAGCATCCCAGGAGATGCACGAAAGTGATAGAGAGAAAGCAAGGGGTGGGGGTTGGGGTGAAGCTGGGTCTCCTGAGAATGGCTGAGACAGCTTCAGGAAGTAGATGGTGCTCGGGGACCCCAGCGACCACAGCTTGCTGGGTAAGTAGAGGCACGGAACTGTATTCCAATAAAGAGAGGACAGGAAGGACAGGGTGCAGGGGAAAGAATAGATGTGGAGCTGGATGCACGTTATTTAAATTCTGTTCCTAATCCTACGAGTTGTGACATTTCAGGCCTGTTGTTCAATCTTTCTAAGCACGAGCCTTTTTTTCACCTGTGAGATGGAAATAACAAGATCCACTGGACTGAGGGATTATATGCAATACATGAACTGAAATTTTCATTTCTTGGCACATAGTAGATGTTCAATTAGTTTGTGAATTGTTTTTCTCTCTCGTTTCACTATTTGTTGACAGTTTTCTATTGGCATTTATGCCCCTGACTCATGTGATTAGTTAACTCAGGACACTTCTGTTTCCCATCTGAGATCTTCGCTGTTTGTGACGATTTTTGTCTTTATAATCAGAGTGGTTCAGGTGCAAGGGGTCAGATGCGCAATAAATAATTGACTTTTGGAAAATTAAGTTACTAATATCCATAACTTTTTTTCATATTTCAGTAGATGTTATGGATAAAACCCTTGCTAACATTTTACTCCCATAATGTGGCATGGGCTAGAGAGCGTTCATTTTACTTTGAGTATACAAATGCAGAAACTGAGAGCACTGGGTGTTATGTGGAAACTAATTTGACAATAAACTATTTGTAAAAAAAAAAAAAAAATGCAGAAACTGACATCAAGAAAGCTGACCCCTGGCCCAAGCACGCCACTAGGAAGAAACAGAATTTAATTCAGAACTCAGTTCAGGTCACCATGCTTGCTTGCTAATTTCAGATTTGGGTGTAATTTCAAAACAGGCAATTGTCATAAGATCACCATCCCCAAATTGAGCCACCCTGTTTGACTAATTTAGCCCTAGTTGTTCCAGAAGCTTCCATTAGCAGTTGTCTGGAGAGCTGCAGAAAGAGGAGCCATCACCATTAAGGAGTTAATCTCAAGAGACAGCACTGGGTGCACTCACCAGCAACTGGGATGAGCTGGCCCCTCTGAAGGGCACAGCTTGGAAAGAAAGAGCTGCAAAGAAAGCCCGGTCTGATATTGTCAGAAAACTCATAAATGTTTCATAAGAGCTACCCACCAGAAGACGAAGATAAAACCTCACCAAATGACCTCTTTTGATTTTCTCATAATGGGAAGATTATAAATCCAGATGAAACATCAGGCCAGAATGAAGACCTGCCTTTTGAAAACCTGCAAATGCCTCGTCAGAATCCATTTTCTCCTATCTGATCCTGCATATGCCCCTGCTCCTCGGCACTTGAAGAGAAAGGAGGTTATCAGATTGTCACAGCAAGGGCAGCTGTGGCGTCCCCCCAAGAGGAAAACTCACCCCAGCCTGGCTCGCAGAGCTTACCCTCTCCTCACGGAGAGAGACCCACAATGGCTGGGCCAGGCTCCTTTGCAGAAGCTCAACCCAGCATCCCCGAGGCTACATCTCTCAGGCAAATGGTGCGGAGCTTGTCCGTGCTAAGTAAATGCCTATGTGCAGACACTCTTCAGGAGCCATAACATACTGCTAACAAAATCATCTTTCCCTATTATTTCACTAATAACGATGCTTGTTGTAAAAAGGCCAAGGATATGAACAAGCCAAAAAAAAGAAAAAAAAAAGAAAAAAGAAAACTCATTTGCTCAAGAAGCAAACACAGCCTCTTGTGTGTCGAGGAGGAATCTTCCCCAAATAAGTTTCAGGGAAGCTTATCTTTCTCTGCAAAATTCTTTCTTCTCTTGCAGTTTTCCTTCTCTTGATTACATTGGATGAATCCTACCCTCTGGCTATACCTAAATCATCATATAAAGAAATATACATACATACGCACATTTAATTTTAGTGTGAATGTTTCCCTATAGACAATACAGTAAAACCTCAGTTCGCAAGCATAATTCGTTCAGAAACAGGCCTGTAATCCAGAGCTCTTGAATATCAAAGTCAATTTCAAGAATCACTGGCTCATTGTGACCATGTGACATTCGGCGTCACGTACTACTCATGTTGCAAGACCTCGCTCGTTTATCAAGTTAAAATTTATTAGAAATGTTTGCTCATCTTGTGGAACATTCGCAGAGCAATTGCTATATATAACACTTATATTAATAAATATAACGATATGCAAACACACACACACACACACACACACACACACACACACACAATTTGTACTGGATATGGTGGCAATTATGCTTACCCTCCAACCCCCACTATACTCAAACTCATGATTCTAGTTTGCTTGAGATCCAGCATGCCTCTTCTCATTCCAGATCCACCATCCATTGGGTCTGAGTTACAACCATGGTCCCTGGAGAGTTCTGTGAGCACCTGCCCCCACGAATACTGCAGCTGTGACAGTCTCCCACTCCCTCCATCTGATAAATCTTACTCTACCTTGGAGAGCAATCCTGCCTTCTGCCTCCCCCATGAAACTTTTCTGAATTTCCTAGACCACAGTGAGTATCTCATTTCTTTCGACTTTAGGACCACACACATTATATATGTAATCTTTTATTTCCTTCTGATAATGCTTGCATAAGAGACTTCTGATTTAGTGCCTCTTCCCTTTCACAGTTATTGACCCTTGCTCTCAGGATAAAACTAATTTCTTTTCGATCAATTAGCTTCCTTCTAACTCAGCTTCTTCATCTTCAAATGGTGGTGATAATGTGCTAACCCTTTTGGATCACTGTAATGATTAAATGAGTTATAAATTAAATATATGTGCCCTATATAAAAATATGTAGATACTGATGGAGGGAGAAAAGACTTCAGAACTTGGTTTTCACCTATCAAGTATTTGTTGAATTATATTAAAATGCGAATACCCCTTACACCTGTGAGTCACTCGCTATTATTATTATTATTATTATTACTGTTATTATAATTGTTAAGTCCTCATTCTTAGTCCTCCAGCAGACTTTCAACAATGGATTCTAAAAAAAGAGACTTTCTTCCTTTTGATTCATTACCTAAACTCCCTGTATCCAAAGTTCTCCATAAAGTGCAGTCACCAACACCTGGGTGCATTTGTTCCTTTCTGGTCTAACTTGTTTTTACAACTGCTAACTTAACACTTTCCCATAACACATTTTAACCTTATTGAATTTCTGTTAAGGTGTTTTGTTATGGTTGTTTGCCAACCTTTCTTTGCATATGTTATGTAAATGTGCGTCTGCTGCTCTGAAACATTTTCCATAAAGGGATAAAATGTGAAAATTAACTAGAATTTTCTAGAATGGAGAGAATACCAAGTCACCAATGTTACACTTTTCTAAAGGTTACTATTTTACTTAATAAATTTGGGGGCAGGGGTGCCTGGGTGGCTCAGCCGGTTAAGCATCCAACTTCGGCTCAGGTCATATCAGAGTTGGAGAGGTCAAGCCCTTGTCCTCCTCTGTGCTGATAGCTCAGAGCCTAGAGCTGCTTGGATTCGGTGTCTCCCTCTCTCTCTGCCCCTCTCCCACTCGCACTCTGTCTCTTTGTCTCCAAAATAAGTAAAAGTTCAAAATAAACAAACAAACAAACTTTGGGGCAAATTACCTTAGTCATCATTGAAATCATATCAAATTAGCCAGGTCTTACCCTTATAAGCTAGTCTGCAGGTAAATAGTACACCTAAAATTGGCTCCAGGAGCACCTGGCTGGCTCAGTCAATTAAGTGTCCGACTCTTGATTTCAGCTCAGGTCATGATCTTGAGGAGCCTGAAATTGAGTCCTCCATTAAGAGCAACCTCGGGCTGCACGTAACTCCAGTTCAGGAAAAGCTTCAGCTGAAGCCACCCTCGGACCGCCCTCGGATCAGCCAATCAAAAGAAACGTGTCACATTCCTGTGGTCTGAGTCAGGGCTGGGAACTGCAGGTAGTTACTCTGTACAAACTAGCCAATCACTCACCACTTGCCTAAACCCCACGTAGGCCCTTTGAGCTCACCTCATAATAGGTCATTTTCAAAGGATTCTCAAAGGTCATGATTGGGCCCTGCCAAAAGTAACGGACACCTCACGGATACTGAATGGTCAAAGCTGTTGCCATGGGTGCTGTGCAATTTCGATTGGTGCTTATGTAATGGTGCTATACGTACAACGTGTGCACTGTAACACCCCCATCCCTGACCCCATAAAAACCCTGCTCGCTACTGTTCGGGGCTTCTCCTTGCTGCCGCTGTGCCGGCTAACGAGTGAGCCCCTGCTCGAGTTTGTAATAAAGACCCTTTTGTACTTGCATCGGTGCTGGCTATTTGGAGGTCTCTGGGGACTCGTGATTCGGGCATAACAATCTCACAGTTCATGGGTTCAAGTCCCACCTCAGGCTCTGCACTGACATCTTGGAGCCTGCTTGGGATTCTCTCCCTCTATCTCTACCCTTCCCCTGCTCATTCTCTCTCTCTCTCTCTCTCTCTCTCTCTTTCACTCTCCCTCTCTCTCTCTCTCAAAATAAATAAAGAAACTTAAAAAAAAATTGGCCCCATTGCCCCTGGGTAAGCATGTGGCTAGATTGTTAGGTTCCTTCCCACAAATGGATAACGGGTGGTGGTCACTGGCTTCCCATTCCGCATCTTCCTTCGGTATGACAACCTCAGAAACAGAAGCATCAAGGACACATCCGTATTTTCACTCCTTCTTGTTAACTTTGCTTCTAAGCTTAAAGGAGGCAGAAGCTTTTCCAGAAGACTAAAATGAATCAGCAAGGAGTTCTCCCTTCCACCTTCCTCGTTTCGTTGCTTCTCCTGCAGAGGAAGATAAATCTAATTTTCCTCACATCTTTGCATGGCTCTGTCCCTCACAGCATCCAGGTTCTGACACAATGTCACCCCCTTACGGTAACCTTCCATGACCAACTGATTTTACTCTGCTTTAATGTCTTCCCTGGCTTATCCTGGGTTCCTCCAATATAATATATGAACCATGATGGCAATTAATCCAATTTCCTCACCACCAAACTTCTCCTGTGTATAATAGTGACAGGTAGGTGACAGCCACTCAGACACATATTTGTGGAAGGAAGGAGAGAGGGAAAGAAGAAAGGATAAAGGAAGGAACACTTAACAGGCAACATTTCAGCTGGAATTACCTGGACTAGGTAGGCATCTGATCTGGAGCTGAAAATGTGCTGGGGGAGGGGCACAATCTCCAAAGGCTTGTTGTTATCTAAGCTTCTAGAGTGATGACTAATGGAGCTGTTTAAATTCTTTATATAGCCCCCATTGCCAGAAAAGAAACAGGAACTTTAAAGAAGTCTTAATGACCAGAATACAATGTAGACACTTGAAATGGTTTTGTGCTGACCTTGTAATTCACCTGTAATTTACCTGAGAACTCAGGGACAAAACGAACTGCCAGACAGGGCCCCCGTCAGATGCGCTCCTTTAAGGAGACTAGAATAGGGTCCCAGGGGAAAGGAAGGCAAAGCCATTTCCTTAGGGCTCAGTTTTTTCATAGCTTTTAAAAGAAAGTCTTCAGAGGTCATCAAAGTTTCTGCATAAAGGAGTTCTTCAGTTTAGGAATACAAAAAGAAATTAGAGGCAAAATCACCAGGATGTGGTGTGATGATGAAGTACGCTTGAGGCAAACGAACCTTTAAAAAGAGATTTTTAAAATGCTAAAATGTGCTCTAAAAACATAATTTAAATCACAGGATTCAATTCTATATATAGCCACATACTAATTATCTACCCAAGGTGTTCTCACGGGAGCATCCTTTCCTTTGAAGGCATTCTCTTACTCAAAATTCACTCTTCTTCCTGCCGGTGAATAAATTCAATTCCTCCAGGATCCTGCCGCATCAAGGATTTGGCTATATAAGAACAGTTTCTAGACATAATCTGGCTTGACAGCAACCCCCTCTGTGGAAAGCAGACAGGCTCTGGGAATCCCCCGGGGGTCTTTTCTCTGTGCTCATTGCATTTTAGTCACCTTAAATCAGCTACATGAACTCGTCCCTCCTGCTCACATCAGAAGCACCTGCTATACCACTGGTTTCCACCAAAAACAGCACTTACGCCAAGGCCACTGCCTGCGCTGAACAGTGCAAGGTGGCTCGGTTCTTATTCCTGAAGTCCCTGGTGTCTGCAGGGCTAATGCCGATTGTCACAAAGGAGGTATACAGTCAAGAGAGGCCAGGCTGTTACACAATTAGGCACGGCCCCAAACCCTAATAGTCTAACACCACAAAACTGATTTCTCGGGCTCAAAATGTCTGTTGCAAATGCAGCCAAGTTTCCTGAAGGAGGTGACTCTGTGGGAAGGGAGGCTTCCACTCTGTAGCTCTTCTGTCCCCACCATCCTGTCCTGATTGTGGCAGTAAGAGAAAGGAACACAGAGCATGGGACGCCTCAGCTTCAAAGTGGCACACATCTCTTCCTGATACACACAGTTGCCAGGGGCTAAGGGTGGTTTATGTGGATGCCGCCCTAAGGAAAGGGGATGAGGAAAAGTGGTCGTCCATGCATGCATGAAAACACCAGAAGCACTAAGAATAGCTTCCCTTAGTAGGATTTCCCATTCTTTTCTCAGGTTTTCAGCCATACTTTTTTGTCCCTTAAGATTCAGCACTTTCTTGTGAATTAGGATAGTTTCATGTAACTGCACTCATCCTTTGGAGGCTTCAGGACCTCAATCCTGCAAACTCCACACAATAAAATCCATCTGCCTGCTTCTCCCCAAATGTTGATCTGTCCCATGTTTCTTTTACATTTTTAAAGTTTATTTACTCATTTATTTATTTAGAGACAGTGTGAGCAGGGGACGGCTAGAGGGAAAGGGAGAGAGAGAGAGAATCCCAAGCAGGTTCTGCACTGTCAGCACAGTCCTGATACAGGGCTTGAACCCACAAACTGTGAGATCATGACCTGAGCTGAAATCAGGAGTTGGCCACTCGACCCACTGAGCCACCCAGGCACCCCCTCCCATGTTTCTTATCTCAGTAGATGTGACCTCTGTTTGGCAAATTCCTCACACCTGACACCCAGAACTTCCCCTTTATTTGCCCCATCTGTTCCCTTCACCCTTCTATCACTTCAGTAACCACGTTCTGTCAATTCTTAAATATTCTTTGAATCTAACTTGTATATATTTCCAGCGAACCTGTTTTGATAAGGCCTCACCTGATCCATTCCAAGTCCATCTCCTATCTCCCTCTACCCGTCCCTCACCCCACCCTCCTCTGCTCCAGCAAACACACATGATCCCACCATGGCCAAAGCCTACAAACATCTGTCAATGGGTTCCATTACTCTTAGAGCAAATCTGAATGTCTAACATCTGCTAGAAACGCCAGACTTGCCCTCTCTACACCTCCAGGCTGTGCCCATGCCCCTTATTTCCCACACTCCCCGTGCTGTGCTCACAGTCAGAGCTGGGGCCCTCTTTTTCAACTCTGCTGGATCCTGTCTTTTGGAGTCCTTCACACCTCATGGGCTTTGAGCATAGTCCTACTTGGGGTCCCAGAGCCAGATCACAGCGTATAGCAACGTCAGAGCAGTAGGGGTCAGAGAGTCAGAGGGACACAGAGTCAGAACACAGAAGGGTTTGATAGCAAGTCTGTCGGGCCCCAGATCACATCCTCTCTCCACTATAAGCTGTTAAGTCATGAGGCCTAATTTATACCTACTGGGTTGAACTGCAAAGACATGAGTAAATGTAAAGAAACCTTGGGTGAATTGAGGAAAACAGGTCTGAAATCTGAGAAGATGTGGTTGGCTGCTTGCAAGCATTTCTTTGGGTGTCTCAGTGTCAATGTGGAATACTTAATTATATTCCTTTCCTAAAGACCATTGAAGGCTTATGCTAGAAAGATTGGGGGCTTTCACAAATATTATTAGAGCTCCCTGAGACACTCAAAGAACTTTTCAAAATGTGGTTCCTGCTTTCATTTTTATGGCCAGAAATGTTAAGTACTTAATTAGCATTTCATCAAATTAGTAACTCTGGGCAAATGGAATGGAGACCAAGTACAAAACTTTCTAAAAACAGAATAGCTCCCAGCCTGCTCACTACTATATCTTCTGGGAAATAACCAGCACAGTGCAGAAGGCTCATTTTTGATATTTTCACACCTGCCATCTTTTACACCCACCACGTATTCCACTATTTCCAGTGTTGGATGTTTCAAACATCATGCCAGCCTTGAACTTGAATCCATCCACATGGCCTCAGGGGAAAAAACTTTAATTGTTTAAGTATTCACAATCAGAGAATTAGAGGAGAAAATGAAAGCTGTACCTCCACACCAGGCTCTGTTACTTGATCTGCAAGAAGACCCAGGTGATAGACATCAGCCTTTGGTCCACTGGTTTATAACAGACTCTGTTCGGGGCTCCACACAAGCTACCATATTTGTCCTCATTGTATCAAACATCACAGCTGGATGAGGTAGTTCTGTGCATCTCCAGTTTGCAAATAAGGACTAAGACCTGGCAAAGGCGTTGTTAATATTTGCTAGTGCTTAGTAAATACTTACTATGTGATAGACTCTGCACTGATGTAACTATCCAGTTCTCATGTGCACTCAGATGCTCTCCAAGGAAGCTGTGCTCTGCATGGTGACAAAGGAATCTGATCTCCTTCCAGTAATGCTGCCACCTTAAGAGAGATGTGTTTTCAGCACCATAGACAGCGGAGGGAGAATGTGAGATTAGCAAGGATGTTGCAGAGGCCTGGCCTGGAGATGAAGGACACTATTTCCACCTCCATTCCACTGGGCCCAACTCAGTCTCATGGTGCCAGCCTCACATCGAAAAAGAAACATTCTCTACAGATGACAAACTAAGAAAAAGGGACCCTAATGTCTATATAGTTAGAAATACTAGGTGTGTCTTTTTCTTTCCTAATCCAGCACTCAGGTTCTGATGGAGGTTGTGTTCTCTTAACAGCGAGGGAACTCACAATATATAAAGGGAGGGGGTTTAAACATGGGCTTTTGGAGTCATGCAAACCACGGATTCTAATTCATTCTCTACTATTTGTGAAGCCTGTGACCCGCTAGCATGTTGTATAATTGTATCATTTCTATTTCCTTAGCTATAAAATGGTACATTGTTTTTATCAGTTATTTGTTCTTAAAACCAAGATTACTAGGTGCTTAGGAAAAAAGGACGAACGAAAATAGATACCCCTGCTCTCATGAAAGTTATATAGTAGCAGAGAAAGCAGACAGTAATAAGATAATCAGTAATCATAAAAATAAATGGGAAGTTGTATTAGCCATGAATGTTAATAAGTACGTGTGCATGATGTCACTGGAAAGTACAATGGGACATTTTTCAGAAGAAATTAGGGAAGAATTTTTCAGACATGATCATGATTGCTGTGAGCTCCGAAGGAACAAGCAATGGAAATGGGTGGGCTGGACAGGAAAGTGGGGGCTCTTTTCAAAGGCATCAAATGAGATCAGATATATATTGGACCAGCAGAGGTGAATCTCTGTTTTCTTTACTTAAATAGATGCAACAAAGACAGTGAAAGTTCTGAGTGGTTTTTCTGATACTGTGTACAAAGAAATACTACTGCACAACCCACCTGCCAAACACACACAAAAACAAAAACAAAAGCCTCTCTTCCCTGAGGGCCAATAAACACTGTTTTAATAAACGAGTCCTGGATTAGCAATGATGAGTACTGTTGTTCTTCTCTGTACGTTACTGCTGGACATCTCACACTGGGATGTAGACTCAAAACTAAGAAATCTGTGATTTATGAATTTCTACTAATGTCTTCTTTTCAACCAGTCTGTCCTTCGCTCCTGAAGAGATGTGTCAAACCTCAAGTGTTCTTTGCACCAAAATAGTGGCACTGTGGCCAGTATACAGTCAGTGCTCAATACATATTAGTTCTTGCCCTTGAGCTCCGCAGCCCTAGAGACTGAGCAGGTATAGTGGCATCTCCTATGTCAACTGGATGCAGAGGTCTCCAGTGTCTAAGAAGCTAGATGCTACATGTCCCTTGACGACACATCTGAATATTTCAGGACAACATGTCTCTCTAGACTGTGCTGACATGATCATGGATCCCTAATCACCATCTAAAACCTGCTAGACCTTGGCTCAGAGAATCATGGGCCCCAAAACTGGAGAATTTATGTCACGCTACGGTGTCCTATGTGATGACTAAGGATACTTTGAATTGAGAAAGTGCATTAATTTAAGCAGGAATGAGGCAATCTGATACTCAATATGTTTATTTTCTTCCTATTTATTTTTTTAAAAATTTAGATCAGAATTCTAAATTAAGAGTGAGTATGCCCTTTCACAAGAGCTGAAGTGTGTGTTCCATTAAATAGTTGGCAACACAACTTTCTGGGTGATAAGACACCTGTATTCTGGCCTCCATACTTGCTTCTCCTCAGGAAAGAACATTAGATTCAGAGAGTGATACACATGAATAGTGGCTTTGCCACTTACTTGACTGTTGAAAAGCTTAAATAGCATGGTATTTATAAAGAATCCAGCCCATCGTCAACCAGAGATGAAGGTTAGACAGCAGATGCATTGACTTGTATGCCTGACTCCATTTGTTTATTGGTCATGGTCTTGCCTGAAAAGGTTCTATATATAATTTGGAAGCTACATCAGGGCTCTTCAGAGAAACGCCATGATGGATTGATAAGTGATGTCTGCCAGGGTCATCAGGAGGAGGTTTGATAAGGGGGCATGTGGCTACCTCAGATTTACTTATTTGTCATCCCTATAAAGAGCAGTCACTCTGACTCCCCACACTCCACAATGTCCCTTGGCATGAGTGGCCCGATCAGTCTAATGGGTACAGTCAGACGGACCATATGTGCATCCCAGGATGGCAGGAACTTCAGCTGAGTTAATGCCTGTGAAAATTCTTAGCAATGTAAGTGGCTGAAAAACATTGGGATGAATGATAATCTTTGCACTATTTAATCTTCCACAGATCATAGAATGGCTTATCAAACCTTACAATTTTTTCACATCACAAAGCGTCAGGAAAGTTAATGCAAAATTAGAGTAAATATTCTCTAGAAATAAAATAATTGTACTTTGATTCCAATCTCCCTTCCCCGGGATCCAGACTCCTTGTCATAGAGAAATTCCTGACATTGCCCAGCAGCCCTCTGTACCTGCGAACACATCTTCCAGGGTTGGCCTGATGTTGTCATGTCTCTGCCTATAATAAACACACTAGCTTTCTAAATACAGGAGTCTTGTCTGATTTGTTCTCGGAAGTATCCCTCAGACTCAGAGTCCTGCCTGTTGTAGGCTGGTAGGAAAGATTTTGTATATAGCCTCTCTGGGAGCCCTAAGTAAGCAGCTGCCCCAAGACTGAAGGCTGTGCTGTCATAGGCAAAAAGAGTCTACTTCACCACAGTGTAGGTGCAGGTGGGTGCAGTGGGGTAATGAATTCTACAGAGTGTGTGCAGCTCTCCACTATCCTCTGCTCTATCAGTGGGTGCACAGGAAGGCCCCTTCCATGCTGGAGGTGAAGAGCCAGATCCAGCCTCTTGATTCAAGGAACATTGCTATTGAGTTCATGTGTCAAGACCCCAAGTTGATAACAGATATTTCTAAGTAAAAGCATAGTTATAGAGCAATGATGACTCCTTGACAGAGCCAAATGAGCAGGTTCTTGGTGGGGGAGAAAAGGTAGGCACCCTGACCTAACTGTCTCCACCCTGAACTCATTCCAGGTTTCTTTCCTGACTCACTCTTACCCGTTCACTACATTGCAACCTCTGGAATCATTTCGAGGCATAACATGATCGAATGTATTGCTTGCTTGTCTCTTTAAGTTCTTCAATGGCTTCTCATTACAAATAGAGTGAAATACAAAGTGCTTTCATGTTTTAGACTCTAGGAGATAATTCATATCTCTCGTACCCTATAACGGCCTCCAGGCCTTTATTTCCACTGACAGAAATCTTCCCACATGATATGCTGGCCTATAACTTTCTCTGCTTGGGGTGCCCTTTTCCCTCTGCTGTATATGTCTGTTCCCCGCCCCCCTCTCGTTCATCTCCCACCATCCTGTTGAAATAGGTGCCCTACACTGTCCTCTATTAGGAATATTGGTTTTTTTCTTCCTATCACTAACAGCAATGCATTATTATCTATTCATTGCTTTGTTCATATTTTATTACTGTCATCCTTACTAGGCTGGAAGCTTAAAAGCAATGACCGTGTGGTTTTATCTTCCTCTGGATACAAGTGTCTACAATTGAATCTTGCTTAAATCATTATTGAATGCATGGTAGGTCTCAATAAAATTTGCAGAAGGGTGAGAGCTTGGGAGGAAGGAAGGAAGGAAGGAAGGGAGGAAGGGAGGAAGGGAGGAAAGGGAGGAAGGAAGAAAGGGGTGGAAAGAGAGAGGAAAGAAGGAAGAAAGGGAGGGAGGGAGGGAGGGAGGGAGGAAGGAAAGAAGGAAGGAGAAAAGAAGGGGAAGGAGCGAGAAATGGAGAAGCTCATGATGTCAGGAAAGGCTATGAATTCACTGGCACGTAACATCACTGAGTCCTTCATCTGCTAACCTCAATTTCCAATGACACCTCTATGCAGCCATCCCTGTGCCCATGGGTAGAAATGGGTGCTCCTTTCTCTATGTTCCCATCACATGCATTCTGTATCATTGGCAGGAACAAGCAAAATAAGAGTTACAATGCTATGTGATGCCACCCTTCCACGAACACCCAGATGACAGAGAATCCTAGCACACCATGTGGGGCTAGCACATAATATTCAGACAATACAATTAACTGTGGTTGTTGTTAATAGTAGCTTCAGTGGTCATATCATAAATAAACTCTATACTTTTTTGCAAACTAAATCCAACTTTGTCCTGTACAAAAATTCATGTCTGTGGGTGGCCTGGCTTTTTACTCAGGACATGAGCCTCAGACTGAGGCTCGTGCCATGCTTCTGGCCCCTTTCTGTCAGCAGAATCAGTAGAGGCTATGTCCCCTGCAAGTCTTTTATAGCAGCTCTTCTTAAGTTTATGTCCAGACAGAACCCATGGGGATCTCGCCAGAGTGCAAATCCTGATTCAGTACATCCACAGTGATCCAAGACCCTGCATGTCTACCCAGTCTAACACGCAGACCACACTAAGCAGCAAGGCTCTAGAATACATTTGAATCCAGACAGTCCACATAAAAACACGTTACCAACCTCTGGAGGAATTTTCTTCTCTGTTGACAGAAACCCCCCAGTAAGTCTAGAGCCATAATTCAGTGTCAAAGCTAATTTCAGATAAATTGAACATTAATGGTGATCACATAAACCACTGGTTATTGACTGGCCATGCATAACACGGGAGCAGTGTTACCTTGTAGTGATGGAGGCTTTTGAGTCAAACTACCTGGATTTGCTGTTTGCTAGTTATGGGGCCCTGGCAAACTATGTATCCCTCCAAACCTCTGATCTCCTTATCTGTAAGGTAGGCAGAGTAAAAATACCTATCCATGAGAGCCTGTGCAGGGGAGGGGGCACAGCACACTGCTCTTAGCACAGTGTAGGGAAAATACAAGAGCACAATATATTTTATCTGGTTCTTTTATAGGCAGTTTCCCTTTTCTGGGAAGCCATTCCCAGTTCTCACTAGTGACAAGGACTTACTGTCAACTCAGTGTTGCCAAAAGAGCAATGGTTGATAACGATCTGTTCTGATTCCTTTTTTTTCAAGTAGATATCTACACGTCTTGACCCCAGTGGGCTACAAGCTTGCTGGAGGACAAGCACGGTTTATCTGTTGGAGGAGGTCATTGGGAAGGCATTGCTGCTGGTTGATGCACCAGTTGGACATGGATAATCAGAGGCTCCTTAACCCCCCTCTTGTCCTTTGAGCATGCATTCTGCCCCACCCCCATTCACATAGAGGGAGCCATTTCCATGGATGCAGCCCTGAGAGAGCAATGTGTTGCTGAGACCATCTGGATGGTGTATATGACTGACCCCCATTCAGACCTCCTTGTAAACTCATAAGATTCTGGTGGGAGATGCAGAGATCTCCTTACCCAAGACAGCCTTCTATGCTATTCCCTTGCTCTTTAAAAAAAAAAAAAAAAGTTTATTTATTATTGAGAGACAGGGTATGAGTTGGGGAGGGGCAGAAAGAGAGGGAGACACAGAATCCGAAGCAGACTCCAGGCTCTCAGCTGTCAGCACAGAGCCCAATGCAGGGCTCAAACCCACAAACCATGAGATCATGACCTGAGCCAAAGTCAGACACTCAACTGACTGAGCCACCCTGGTGCCCCAATATTCCTTTGCTCTTAAACCTACCAGCTGTCCATCTGAAGAGGCCTGCCTCTTTCTTCCATCTCTCCCTGCCATCCAAGCACAAGGGCCAATTTTTGAACTAACATTATCCCAGGTGGATTGTATATACTGATTTTGACAACTTGACAGTTTTGGATAATTCAAAGGGCTTTTCCACCATTATCTTTAGTGTCAGATATTTTCAAAAATTCCCTTCTCACTAAAATATCTCTTTACAATCCATCTACCCCCATTGTCAAGGCCCAGCAAAACCAACTTCTTCAGAGAAGCCATTCCTGACACCCCCAGGAAGTTCCCCTTCTGGTTGAGCCTCAATGGCACCACATGTGAATGTCCTTATGGCATAGTTGAGGCAGTTTCCCTGTAAGACTAGCTTCTGTGTCATGTGTGTATATATTGATTTTTTTTTAGTTCTAATGAGAAGTTAGTTAACATTAATTTAATTATAAAAAAATGTCTAAGGGAGGCAATAGTTCCTCTCTTTATTGATAAGGTCCTTCCAGGGCAATTGAATTCCATGTCAGTCATTGGACACTAGAAGTGTCCCATAGGAGACATATAGTCCTGCAGGAAAACATACAGACTTAAATAGTAAGAGTCATGAAAGGAGGCAAAATCATATTGTATCGGCAATGGAATAAAGGACAGGCAAGTGGAAAATGATGTTGCAGTCGTAACTGAATGTTTCCCTGCGAAAGAGCGGGCAGACTTCTCATAATGCCCCAAAGAAAACTGTGTGCTGAAATAAATCATGACATAGCTCATAAAATATTTTTTTAATGATCCAAGCTGTGCGAAGAATGGCGTGGACTGACACAGCAGTAATGAGTGATTCACTTGAGATGTCCGAGCCCAGGCTGAAAAGCCGTTAAGTGAGGTTCTTGGCTCTGCTACACCAGCGTCAGATGACCGGTTGAACCAGACACCTTTGCCATCAGCTCCAGCTTCGAGAAGCTGCGATTCTGTCTGAAAGCCACAAGGAGGTAGAGCCTGTGTCCTCACGTTGAGGCCTGGTGCCCCGTAGACACCCAAAAAGTACAGACTGAATAAGGGAATTAGGCTGTTTCATACCAGACCAAAGAGAAGGTGCCCCAAACTAACAAACGCCGAAACAAAACTTGAGGAGCCTTCTGGGTAGTGAATTAGCTTTCAACAGCCAGAAAAGTTTGAGTGAAGAACAATGCCTTACCCTAAATTTCCCATTCTAATTGTGAAGACACAGGCAATAAATGTAATTACCTTGTATTCACATTCATGTCAGAACTATTTCTTACCCGGTGTCTGTAAGTATCTCAATTATCTGGAATGGTTTAATACCACAGTCAAAAAGAGGGTAGAGTTGGTAATAACAATAAAGCTAAAGAGGGTCTTGGCTACTTTATGGCTCTGTGGAACCATTACTTTCCTCAGTATCCAAGTGAGGCAGATAACAAGAAGACATTAAAATTTTAGCATCCTCAAACAATGGTATGGTTATTGCTTATTAATTATACCAGAGGAGCACAACTAATGAGTTTAATAGGCAGCATTATGTATGCCAGCGACACATCAGAGGAAGGCAGTGGGCCATATAAAATTCTTTAGGGGAACAACCAGGAGCATCTATTACCAGCTACTGAGCATACCTAAGACAAATGGAAATAAACATGAAAGGCTGAGAGAGACCTTGATTCGTGGCCTTTTCGTTTTGAGTGTAGATTACAATTTGTGTATCGTAACGATCATTTTCACAGGGATTATTTTCTCCCTTCAAAGAAAACTAGAAACACTTCTGAATTTTTTTTTTCTTATCTCTCTTCTCCCAGTGAGAGTAAGGGCAGAGGAAGTAGAGGGTGGAGAGAAATGTCTGCATGTTTGAGAAGCGTATCTATTATGAAAAGTAATTTCCAGATCAAAAGGTAAGCATTTTTGAATTCACAAGGTGATGCTGTGTTGTTTTCCGAAAGCACTTCTCAAATATGTATTCCTATCTTCATGCATTAGTGAACATCCTTCCCCACCGAAAGTGATCGCTTTAATTTTTTCATGTATTTTAAAATCCCCTATCTAAAGTAGAAAATTACATCTGATAGTTCTTTCAATTGTACATCCTTGGTTTCTAGTGTATTTTTCATTATGCCCAGTGTCTACCATTCATACTCCTATGAATTACTTGTTCTTCTCATTTGCAATTATGTTATTAAGTTGCTTTTCCTGGTAATGTAGAAACTATTTACATAGTCTGGGCATTGGTCAATAGGAGCCCACAGATACTGGAATGATCAGACAAGGATAATAAAACCTTGATAAGAAACATGTTTAAGGGCATAGAGTCAAATAGAGTTATGATGAATAAACAAATGAAAAATCTCAAAACAAATGGAAATTATTTAAATAAGGCAAATTAATGCAAGTAATAAATATAACTGAAGTTTAAATAGATGATAGATAGATGATAGATAGATAGATAGATAGATAGATAGATAGATAGATTTAGAATCCCAGAATATATGGGTTTAGAATCCTGGGTGGAGGCAAAAAAGAATAGGAAACAATTTTGAACGTATATTTTGAAAGCCATGCACTTGCCATCATCCCCTAAATAGATCAGAGTGCTCCCAGAAACTGGCTTCTCCACTCCTAGACTCCCTCCATTGCAATGACCCTGTGTTCCACACAACCTGGACAGTTCACTCTGTGAGCCAACCCTACATCACACCATCACAGCATCGACAACTCCTAGGCCATCTTGTCTTTAATATCCTATTTTCTGACCACTTTCTCGCAACGCTCAAGATGACTATGTCTTGGAAACCAAAGATGACAATACTTGGATCACATGAGACCTTCCATTTGCCGACACCATCACTTTTTCACCACCTCCCATTTCATGCTGTCTATATTCCCTCTAACTACAGATATGGAAGTCCATTATTTCCAACAATCCCTTCCCAAATCCTCAGTTCCCTTGCCCTTCTCCCACTCTGAAATTCCAGACCAATCTTTTATCTTGTGTCTGTTAGAGAATGTGCAGAATTGTGTTAACTGGTTGTACTTTAAATCGATGTCCATAATTCCAACACTTATTTAATATTGTCTACCAAATTTTCCTGAAAGTTTATTTCTCAGCCTCTCTGAAGACATTATATATATTGTGGTCTCTGATCAAACCTCTAGAATTCTCTCCTGTTACAATCCAGCCAGCCAATAACTTTCCACAATAGGTTATCCAAAAAAGAACAGTCGCTGAGAAGAGCTCACTCATCCTCCCTCTAATAAACCAACAAACTTTTTTTTTTTTTTTTGCATTCGGATCAATATGCTCCATCTTCTCCACTACTAAAATGGAAAATGAAAAACGTATTGAATTTTACCCAAGGCTACTCAACCAACTTGTGTTTGAGCACCTTGTGTTCTTTTTCTTTTTTAATTTTAATGTTTATTTATTTATTTATTTAAAATGTTTTTATTTATTTCTAGGAGAGAGAGAGCGTGAGCAGGGGAGGGTCAGAGAGAGAGAGGGAGTCACAGACTGAAACAGGCTCCAGGCTCTGAGCTGGCAGTCAGCACAGAGCCCCACGCGGGGCTCGAACCCATGAACCGCGAGATCATGACCTAAGCGAAAGTCGGACGCTTAACCGACTAAGCCACCCAGGCGCCCACCCAGGTGCCCCCTAATGTTTATTTTTGAGAGACAGAGCATAAGAGGGGGAGGGGCAGAGAGAGAGGGAGACACAGAATCCAAAGCAGGCTCCATGCTGTCAGCACAGAGCCCGATGCGGGGCTCGAACCCATGAACCATAAGATCATGACCCTAGCCAAAGTCGGATGCTTAACCGAATGAGCCACGCAGGGGCCCCGAGCACCTTGTGTTCTATCCCCAGTTACTCACTCAAGAGCTTCCCTCTAGTAACCATCCTTTTTCTCTAGCTCTATCAACTTCTTTTTCTTTTTTAATATTTATTTATTTTTAAGAGTCAGACAGAGTGCAAGCGAGGAGGGGGCAGAGAGAGAGGGAGACACAGAATCTGAAGCAGGCTCCGGGCACTGAGCTATCAGCACAGAACCTGATGCAGGGCTAAAATCCGTGAAGTGCGGATTATGCCCTGGGCCAAAGTCGGATGCTTAACCGACTGAGCCACCCAGGCGCCCCTATCAACTTCTAATTCCCCCTGGGATAGTATCAGTAATACAGCAATGTTTGTTACAAGGGTGTTTATGGTCAAGATCTTACATACCTGTGCATGACGCAGCCGCTCTGCTGTGATGCCCTCTGCTCTGCTAGAACTCCCTCCCAGTCCTCTACCCATCCGATTATTGCCACCTATTCTACCCCCACATCTTTCTTATTGTAATAAATGGCCCCCATTTTTCTGCCAGTTCTGTAAACAGGAAACCTAATACTCACCTACTCACCCTCCACCCCTATCTTTCTCTCTCCCCCAGTATCCATTCCACTGGGATGTCCTAAAGGCTAGAGATAGAACTACACATCGATTGTGTTCTCTCCTTCTCACCTATTCTGGACCAAATGATCATCTTCTGCACATGGAAGACACAGTGCTTTCCCAGCCCCCCTTTCCTCTCCCTATGCTAACACCCACAATTTCTTTTTTTTTTTTAATGTTTTATTTATTTCTAGGAGAGAGAGAGAGAGACAGCGTGAGCAGGGGAGGGTCAGAGAGAGAGGGAGACACAGACTCTGAAACAGGCTCCAGGCTCTGAGCTGGCAGTCAGCACAGAGCCCGACGCGGGGCTCGAACCCACGAACCGCGAGATCATGACCTGAGCTGAAGTCGGACCCTTAACCGACTGAGCCACCCAGGCGCCCCTAACACCCACAATTTCTTGTCCTCCAGGGTGATAGTCCATAAACAAACGTTGTATCTTGGTACTGTTTGTTTGTTTGTTTGTTTTTTTAAAACTCTTCCATGGCTATCTTTCATGCGTACAGTTAAATCCAAACTCCCTGCCTTGCCTACAAAGCCCCACACGATCTAGCCGTGCTTATCCTCCCGACATCAGCTCTTACGTATTCTCCCGCTTTCTCACCATGAGCCCAACACCCTCACTTCCCTTTTGCTCCCTAAACACACAAGGTAATTCTTGTATTAGAGACATTGTGATGGCTGCTTCCTATCTCCTTTTGTTGCAGCTCTTCAAAGGGCACTCTTCCTCATTTTTCAAATATCCACCCAATTTTACCCTTAGATTCTTTCTTTGTGTAGAGTCACATACACCCAGGCCCACTCACATCTATTTCCCTCTTAAAATTTAGTGCGGCTTAAAATTATTGTTTATTTAATGTCTCCTCCTCTCACATATGTTAGATTGATGAGAACAGCATTCCTGTCTGACTTGTTTACTGCTGTATTCACATTGCTAAGAAGGACCCTGAGTACAGAGTAGGCACTCAATAAATGTTAAAAAATGAATAAACAAACAACCTGGAGCACAATGAAATATTAAGCTAAGCTGACTTCAAATGGCCTTCTGTTCCCATTAGCTTATGAACAGAGATAGGAGATGGCATTACAGTGGTTAATAGTTATGAATTCAGTCCTGTGAAATATAGGATATTAGGGTGGCTCAGTTACAGGGATGGCATGCCGATGTTAATGCTTGCTTAGTGGGCATACAGAAATATGTATTCCTTCTAAATTTAAGTTACCCTCTAAGAGCTGGGACATCTTAGTTAAAGTCAGGACATCAATTCTAATGGAAGAAGCATGTGATAGTTACAAAAATATGAGTTAAAACAGTTACTTCTTAGAAAGAAGTCAGTATTTTGTAAGTGACCTTGAGAAAGACTTAGTTTTTTTTAACCTATAAATGGATTGTATTAAATCTTATTTAAAGTCCATTGCAGAACTCACTTTCCATGCTCTATGATTACGTTCAGGCAGAAACCCAGGGAGAAAGCATGTGGGCACTGGACATCTGAAAATGGGAAGATATCCAAAATGGAAGACAGGGATCGTCATTATTGTATCTGTATAAGTATCTATATTCCATGTCTATCAAATATATCCTTACTGATTTAAGAAAATGGTGCATCAAATAAAAATTCTTAGTTTCGTGTTAATTTGTTATCTATGTATTCTTGAACAAGTCATTTTCTTTCACTCAGCCTCAGTTATTTCATTTCTAAAATGTAGAAATTAATAACACCCAACACAGATGCTCTTATAAGCAAACCACATACAAAAGTCTCTATAGATTCTAAAACCATCTGTAAGGGATAATTTTTGCTGTTATACACTTTTATAGAAATAGAGAAGAAACATGTCTGTTCCAATAAAACCCAGAGGGTGACTACACTGCCTGTTATCCAGTTTTATTAGTGTCTGTGTTATTATTGTTGATATTCTTGTTGTTGTTTTTTATTCAGCTAACATTTTTGAGTGCTTATCATGTGCCAAACACTGAGCTAAATGCTTTATAAACTCTTTAAACTACATCAAGTATTTGTCAAGTTAAATGCTAATGGAATTCTCATTTCATCGAAGAAACTGAAGTTTTCAGAGTACTCAACCTTCCCACTGCAATAAGCATGTGTAAATAATGCACTAGACGATAAATCCACACTCTTAGACACCACATGTCATGAACAGTAACAAGGGTTAACTTGGGAAGTCAACTATAATGAACTAGAACTGCCTCCCTCTGTCAGTGATGGTGTCTTGGATCTACTCCTCAGTTGCTTTGACCTTGCATGACTAGGGGAGGTTATAATGTACAACATAGGATGTCCAAAATTCTTAGTATCCATACACACTTAATAGAGCCCATAAACCATCCTCTGCCCTCTTTGCTGACTTACCCCTTCTCCAACCATTCCCGTGTAAACACAGCAGCAAGCACATCCTATAATATCTGATACCCAGCATGTTACCTATGCTCATATGCTGTTCATCTATGCTATATCTAGGAATGGAGAGCAGGTGCTTGGACATACATCTATTTGCTATTAATGCCCCCCCCACACATCTGAACTGTGCAGATAATTTCTCGGATATTCCAGCTGCTATTGTCCTATTCTAATCAACCAAGATGTCTATCTCTCTGAACTAAAGCCATCCTTGCCGATCCTACCCAGCACTCCCCCTACCTTCCCCTTCAAATACAGAATATCAATCATACGAAGCAGTCCTTGACCAGAAATCCCCATTTTATTGATATCAACATTTTGAGTTTAACACATTTTAAAAATCCCTATCTGACCTCCCCAACATATTAAACTTAAGATTTTTGAAAACCAAGTTCTCTAATTTAACTACTTAATTATTGTCCACTTTTTTTTTAAATGTCTATTTTATTTATTTTGAGACAGAGAGAGAAAGAGAGAGATTGAGAACACAAGCGAGGAAGGGGAGAGGGAGTGAGAGAGAATCCCAAGCAGGCTCTGCCTTGTCAGCACAGAGCCCGATGTGAGGCTCAAACTCACAAACCTGAGTTGAAATCAAGAGTCAGACGCTTAAGTGACTGAGCCACCCAGGTGCCCCGATTATTGTCCACTTTTTAAAATGCATCACCTAGTATGAAATCAACTTGACAATATACATTGTAAAACTTTGGCCAATATTAAATGACAACTACAATATGTGGTTCTGAACAAATTTGTCTTGGCTCTGTTTCTGCATTTGTTATGGTGAGAGATTCACTTCTTATTAAAATAGTCTAGCCACTTAGTGGTCAGGGACAGATGGTAGAAAGTTCAATGTGACATTGGCCTCACAACTACTCCCCAGTAATATCTTTCTTTGTAGTACTCTGGAGCCTCAAAAACAAGAAAATAATAGTTTAAAAAACTAATTCACAAGCAACCAGCCCACTTCACTTTGCAAATCACAAACTATCTCAATTCTCACCTGAAACTGGGAAATATATATATTATTAGTATCTCCAATGTACAGAGACCTAGATGATGTAGCTTTCCCAAGGACACATTTTAGAATAAAGACAAAGCTATCACTTCAACACATTTTTTTTTCTAATTTCTAGTTATATATTTTATCTACCTCACTATGGAAGTCCTGCCAATAGTTAAAAATAATTAGCATCCCACTGTCTTCTCTGTTCCAAACTAAAGTCCCTTGGTTAATATTTGGAGATAACCTGTTTAATGCAAATAGTGTCCCGAGCAAAGCACTGTGATTCCCCTCTGCTCATGTTCTACTTAAGTTTGGGGTTGAGTCTGGGGCTAAGTGCAAATCTGAGGAGAGTGATGCTTTGTTAAGGAGTAGAGAAATTGTCCTATGAGGAGTAACACAATGTCTTTAAATATTTTATCTGTAAGAGAGGGAATGGCTTTTGCCTTCAAGGGCTTGAACAATTTCTGAAAATTCTATATATTTTCTGTAGCTCCAGGTGCTAAATTAGGATAGCAGATGCTTATTAGAGGGAAAGTGATTCCAGTCTACTCTACCTTGTCAAGGTTAAGTCTAGTATCTTATTGTATCCTGAGTCCTTCTGATGAATGAACATATGAATTAATGAGGAAGACATTTTAAAAGTCACAACTTTCCAACTTGCAAATTGATGGCTTTACAAGCATGATCTTAAACACCTAACTCTCAAACCTTTACATGAAACAGTTTTTCGTGACCCACGTAGAGATCCATTGCTCTGTACCCGCGATTGCCCATTTTCTATTTTAAACTCTCATTGTGACCCCAATGGATCCCAGAAATAACTAGGTTAGGAATGCTTTCAGATGCAACTTAGCAGGATGCTTGACCCAAAGTGCAAGTTGTAGAATTGTAGAGTTCACCCAAAATGGGAAACTGGAAATGCCAATGGCATAACATAGTGAACCTAGCATCACTGGAAGAAACTAATTACTATACTCCAACAAAAATTATGTAGAGGGAATTTCCACAGCGGGAAGAAGATCAGTCCAAAGTAGCATTTCTTGACGTGAGATCTGATCGCCATCAGAATCGCACTGGCACACTGTATAATCCGGACAATTGGCAGTTGTGATTATGTCATTAAAAAAAAAAAAGATCACTCTGGACATTCTACCATGAACGGAGAGCTGCAGAACCAAAGCAGAAACAGAGAGACTGGATGCAAATGCTTCCACTGGCGCATGTGGGAGAGGAGGGTTCACAGGAAGTAGAGACATCCATACGTCATCAGATCAACATCTACATCCTAGCATACTGAGGGTCTATAGGCAAGTCACACCCAACAGAACAGTTAGTCTTATTTTTGAAGATAAACTGAGTCTTGTCTGCTTTTCGGGGATGCTGGGAAGATGAACCACCTGTCTGGAAAACTCTCCAAAATTACAAGAATATCCTGTATTTATGTTTTAATATGTACTCCCTCAGCTGCAATAGTGGCATCAGCCCATGAGGAGTCAGTATATATAACCTCCCAAATTCCCACTGACTACCAGATATCATAGTTATTTGCAGTAAATTTTAGAAACATGTCAGCCATTTAGATAAATCTTCTCTAGATTCATTTAAATCTAATTGTATTGATGAATGTGGATGCTAGTCATTTGGAATTGATTTCTATTGATTTGTGTCTAATTGAATTCAATTAAGCCCCAGCGATTTGCATTGAACAAATTAAATTGCACAGACTAATTGGACTGAAGGCATTTGCGCTGAGATGGAGAGCATTCATGAGGATGAGCCCACTGTGATATGGCTTTTCCTATAGGCTCCTAGGGTGACAATTATTGGAAAATTATTAAGACTCAACAAATGTTTCATTTATTAAGAACACATTTTACAGAAAGACGAACTGCATAGTTCTTGTCATTACATTGAACTCTTTGGCTCCCTAATCTGTAAATAGTTCAAGATAGATTCTAAGTGCTGTTCTTGTAATGGCATTGGCCTTACTTATAAGAAATAAGAAGTGTCTGCAGAGAAAAGGGGAGTTAACACTTATTCAACCCCGAGTGATTCTTTTGTACCTTTGTTTTTGAACATTAATACTCAGAATATATCTGCAAAGAGATGCTTGCATTGAATGCATTTAACATTTCATATTCCCCTCAATGTTGTTTGTTCCATATTCAAACCACCACTGCAGTGACCTGTACTGCAAGGTGAACTCTGCCAGGGCCCCCCCTCCTATCCTGATCAGTCTTACTTATCCCTGGGGCTTCTCTGTTGACATTACTGCAAGAAACATCTCAAGGATACACTGGGAGATTATCGAATGCAAACTGAAAATGCAGGATGGTTAATATCCCAACAAGTGAGACTGAGTAAGGATGGATGGGAGTGGTTATGAGCTGATAGTTCTCATCCTTCAAAATCCATTTGCTGAAGTAAATGAATGGTGGTTTTTAAGAGTGAGGGCTTTGGAGGTAGTTAACTTTGTATGAACTCAGGAGAGGTCCTTATGATTAGATTAGTGCCCTTAAGAAAAGAAGCAAGAGATCTAGATAGCTCTCTCTGCCATGTGAAAAACCTGGCAAGAAGGCCAGTAGCAAACCAGGAAGAGGGCCCTTCCCAGGAACCAAATCAGCTAGCACCTTGATCTTGAATTCCCCAGCCTCCAGAACTCTGAGAAATAAATATCTGCTCTTTAAGCCACCCAACTGATGGTATTTTGTTATAGCAGCCTGAACAGACTAACAGTAATTAATAGATACATGTTTTCCTGTTTCTTCTCTTGAACAGAGATCCCGCAATGCTTTCCTTAAGGCTCTTAAAGTGGTTCCAACAGACCAGTCATTCAACCCCACAATGCATCTTTGCTCTGCCTTTTTCTATTTCAGAGCTTTGTTCCTATATTTACCCTGCTTCCAAAATAAAGTATACTTGAACCTTTGTTTCAGGTTCTATTTCTAGGAAACCCAGGCTAAGCCAATATAGTTGTCTTAGGTTTACAGATAAAGAATTTGAAACTTATAAAGATAATATTTAGAAAATATTTTGCAGCACAAAATTCATTGAACTTGCATTAAAATCAAGATCTGTATTATCATAGATAATAAGAGTAGGAGTCAGTCAGCAGAACTTCCTGCTCATCCACGGGAAAATATGTGACCTCTGACCTGATCCTTGGTGCCCCTGCATTGCCCTAGGTTTTGCTTTTATCAGTTCTCCAAAATTGGATTGACTGGCATCCATCTATCTGCCAAGGTTCTAATCCAATCAGGAGAGATTTGGGAGGTATTTCAGCAGATGATATGATACTCTACCTGGAAAACCCACGTTCCACCAAAAAACTGCTAGCACTGATACATGAATTCAGCAAAGTCATGGGATATAAAATCAATGTACAGAAGTTGGTTGTATTTCTATACACCAATAATGAAGCAACAGAAAGAGTAATTAAAGAATCGATCCCATTTACAATTACACTGAAAAACAGAAAGTACTTAGAAATAAACCTCACTGAAGAGGTTTAAAGATCCATACACTGAGAACTGTAGAAAGCTTATGAAAACAATTGAAGAAGACACAAAGAAATGGAAAAACGTTCCATGCTCATGGATTGGGAGAATAAATCTTGTTAAAATGTCGATACTACTCAAAGCAATCTACATATTCAATGGAATCCCTGTAAAAATAAACATCAGCATTCTTCACAGAGCTAGAGCAAACAGTTCTAAAATTTTTATGAAACCGCAAAAGACCCCAAATAGCCAAAGTAATGTTGAAAAAGAAAACCAAAGCTGGAGGCATCACAATTCCAGACTTCAAGCTGCATTACAAAGCTGTAATCATCAAGACAGTATGGTACTGGCACAAAAACAGACACATAGATCAATGGAACAGAATAGAGAACTCAGAAATGGACCCACAAACATATGGCCAACTCATCTTTGACAAATCAGGAAAGGGTACCCCATGGAAAAAAGACAGTCTCTTCAACAAATGGTGTTGGGAAAACTGGACAGCAACATGAATAAGAATGAAACTGGACCACTTTCTTACATCATAGACAAAAATAAACTCAAAATGGATGAAAGACATAAATGTAAGACAAGAAGCCATCAAAATCGTAGAGGAGAAAGCAAGCAACAACCTCTTTGACCTCAGCTGCAGCAACTTCTTACTCGACATGTCTCCAGAGGCAAGGGAAACAAAACCGAAGATGAACTATTGGGACCTCGTCAAGATAAAAAGCTTCTGCACAGCACAATCAGCAAAACTAAAATAAAAGACAACCAAACGGATGGGAGAAGATATTTGCAAATGACACACCAGATAAAGGGTTAGTATCCAAAAATCTATAAAGAACTTACCAAACTCAACAACCAAAAAACAAATAATCTAGCAAAGAAATGGGAAAAGATAGGAATAGACATTTTCTCAAAGAAGACATCCAGATGGCTAACAGACACATGAAACAATGTTCAACATTACTCGTCATCAGGGAAATACGAATCCAAACCACAGTGAGATACTACCTCACATCTGTCAGAATGGCTACAATTAACAACTCAGGCACAACAGATGTTGGCGAGGATGCAGAGAAAGGGGAACCCTTTTGCACGGCTGGTGGGAATGCAAACTGGTGCAGCCACTCTGGGAAACAGTATGGAGTTTCCTCAAAAAATTAAAAACAGAACTACCCTACAACTCAATTGTACTACAAGATATTTATCCAAAGGATACAAAAATGCTGATTCGAAGGGGCACATGCACCACAATGTTTATAGAAGTGTTACCAACAATAGCCAAAGTTTGGAAAGAGCCCAAATTTCCATTGACTGATGAATGGATAAAGAAGATGTGTTGGGGCGCCTAGGTGGCTTAGTCGGTTAAGCGACCGACTTTCGCTTGGGTCATGATCTCGCGGTTTGTGGGTTCCGGCCCCGCGTCGGGCTCTGTGCTGACTGCCAGCTCAGAGCCTGGAGCCAATTTCAGAGTCTGTGTCTCCCTCTCTCTCTGACCCTCCCCTGCTCGCGCTGTCTCTGTCTCTCTCCTAGAAATAAATAAAACATTTAAAAAAAAAAAAAAAAGAAGATGTGGTGTGTGTGTGTGTGTGTGTGTGTGTGTATGTGTATATATACATATACATATCATATATATACACACATATATGTGTATATAATACATGAATTCATACACATATATGTTTATGTGCATATAAATACACACATATATATACATATATATCATAGAATATTACTTGGCAATGAAAAAGAATGAAATCTTGATATTTGCAACAACATGGAAGAAACTAGAGTGTATTATGCTAAGCAAAATAAGTCAGTCAGGGAAAGACAAATATCATATATTTCACTAACATGTGGAATTTAGGAAACAAAACAGATGGGGTGCATGGGTGACTCGGTTAAGTGTCCAACTTTGGCTCAAGAAATGATCTCTCCGTTCATGAGTTCAAGCCACATGTCGGAGCTCAGAGCCTGGAGCCTGCTTCAGATTCTGTATATCCTTTGCTCTCTGCCCCTCCCTCACTCATGCTCTGTCTCTCTGTCTCTCTCTTTCTCTCTCAAAAATAAATAAACATTAAAAAAAAGAAAAGAAAAAAAGGAGGAGGAGGAAAAGGGAAGCAAAAGGTAGGTAGGCAGAAGGGTTGCTGGTGGGGTGTTGGGTGGGGTGTTGGGCTAAATGGGTGATGGGCCTGAAGGAGGGCACTTGATGGAATGAGCACTGGGTAACACATGTAAGTGATAAATCACAAAGTTCTATTCTCGAAATCATTATTATAATACAAGTTAACTAACTTGGATTTAAATTTTTTAAATTAAATAAACAAAATTCAAAAAAGAATTGTCAATCTTAAAATTAATCTTTGATATTCAACATGTCAAATGATTTCTGTAAGGAATGAGACACAGATGACTTTGTTTTTGTTTTGTTTTCCAAATTTTTTTAAATGTTTATCATTTTGAGAGACAGAGACAGAGAAGGAGCATGAGCAGAGTAGGGGCAGAGACAGGGAGACACAGAATCTGAAACAGGTTCTAGGCTCTGAGCTGTCAGCACAGAAACCGACACAGGGCTCGAACCCACGAACTGCGAGATCATGACCTGAGCCGAACTCGGATGCTTAACCAACTGAGCCACCCAGGTGCCCCCCACAGGTGACTTTGTATCCTTGGGCTGTTGCACATCACACTCCATTTTGTTGGCCTTGGATCCTTCCTACATTTCCCAGCACTAACTGACTGAGGATCACTGGAGTCTCCTGGCCTTTGTCACCGGGGTCCCTGCAGGCTGAGTGCCCCAGCAGGTCCACATTTTCCTTGGAGCACATTCCTAATTTGGATCAGTACCTGATACAATATAGGTACCTAATAACTGTGAGAAGGAAAGGTAGAAGGTGGGGATCAAGGTCCAAAGCCAGATGACAGAGAAAATAAAGGATATCTGAGCATATATGCTTTCTTATTTCTGCACAAGAGTTGGTTTTAGAGCTGGTGGATCCTTCCCTGGGATCTGCCCTGAAATATTTTTGTAATTGACAACCACCATAAAAGATGACTGTCCATGCTTAAACGCATGGCATACTGGTCTGTTCCCACCTATGGACAAAGGCTCAATGTCTTCAGAGAGCATTTTTCTGATATTCACAGTGTGAATGCATTCATTGAGCATTTTGATAGTCCTATATTTATGCTTTCAGAACACAGGACCCTACATTTTCATTCTGGACCGGGCCCTATAAATTGTGTAACTGGTCTTGGGTAAGTTATTGGGAAGTTAATAAAGCTTAAACTTTATGTAGGGCTTTGGAAGAACCTTAGCAAGGTGTACACATGGTTCATGTTTTCAGAAAATTTGGGAAATTGTATTGTAACAATTAAGATGTATTCCTTGTCACACATTTGAGTTGCACTTCGTCTCTGACCTTGTTACATCCACAAAGCAAAAAGGGAGATGCTTGGGGTGACGTTTTAACCCCCCAATAAGGTTAAGGGTCATTTGGAATTCCCACAGAATTTTGTTTTCCTTTCTTTTAACAGCAATCTGTCAGGTCCCTCCTTTTCCATAGCCAACCCCAAGTCCTGGAGAATGGAACTCATGTGTTATTAACCTTTGTCACCCAGCTCCTGGCATGGAGGTGGTCGCTTAATAGACAATCCTAAATGTTTCTTTGCCTGAAGTTAATACCTTTGCAAGACCTTCTGGAGCATACTACCTAAGGCAGTATTGTTTCCTTAAAAGGTGGTGGTGATCCGGGGTGCCGGGGTGGCTGAGTCAGTTAAGCATCCGAATTCAATTCAGGGCATGATCTCATGGTCCATGGGTTCAAGCCCCATGTCAGGCTCCATACTGACAACTCAGAGCCTGGAGCCTGCTTCAGATTCTGTGTCTCCCTCTCTCTCTGCCCCTCCCCTGCTTATGCTGTGTCTCTCTTTCTCACTCTCAAAAATAAGTAAACGTTAAAAAAATTTTTTAAGTGGTGGTGATTTTCTTTCTTTCTTTCTTTCTTTCTTTCTTTCTTTCTTTCTTTTCTTCTCCATTTTCCCCTTCCACCACTGAAAACTGAAGGGCACAGGAATCAAAGGACAGACCAAGCAAAATATTTTGAAATGCTTTTAAGACATTGTGATCCAAACATTTTGCCTACTGCAGACCTGAGACATCTGCAATCCTGGGAAACGAGCTCAGTCTGCCTGGTAACTAAGGAGGCGCCTCATGTGCCTGTGGCTCAGAAATGCATCCATATGTTCACATTTTCCAGGAGCATCTGGGCATTTCTACTTGGAATCCTAGAATACCCAAGCCAGAACGGGGCTCGGGGAGCATCTGTTCCAGAACCACATTTCATGTTCCAGAAATTTGGATCCAGCAAGGACTTGAAGGTATGCCCGAAACCACACGGCACCGCAGAGCCCCAGCCGGAACCAGAACGATCATCCTCTGGGCAACAGTCTCTTTCTGCCTAGTTTTAAGTTTCCAGTCCTGTCACCATCCCTTTCCCTGCCTCATGCTCAGAAGAACAACATGAAATGACTAAAAGCAACGCGATATTTCCAGTGCTCCTACCTGGGTGTAGGATGGAACTAGAATCCTATAAAAATTCTCCTTTAGATTGTGGGGGCATGGCTGTTTCCAAAGTTATAATTCAAGTCAGACCAAAATGAGATCAGAAGGCTGCAAGAAATGTGACTGGAGTTTTGAAGCTCCCAACTAAAAAGCAGGACCCGGGCTGAATCCCCAGAGGCCCACTCGCTCTGCATCTTGTTAACACCGTTAGTTCTGGTTTGGAGCTCATGACAACAAAGGTCACCTTACCCTCTCAATTTCTGCCAATCCCTAGGGAGGAGACCAAAGGCTGACGTTGACCACCTGGCCCCAAGCAGCCCAGCTTGTGGGCAGAAGAAATATTCTGATGGTTTCAAAAGCTTCGCCCAACACAAAACTCCACTCCACAGGCGGGTCTGGCCTGTGTCTGCTCCGCTGCACACAGCTTTCCATTCCTCCTGCGGGCCGACCTTCCCTTCCCGCCCGTCTGGGCCACCTGACCTCTGTGCCGGGCATGGCCCTTTCAGTCTTCCTCAGCTTTAGACTCACCCCTCCGTCCCTGACCTCTGATGGAGACCTTTCTGTTCCAAATGCTTCAGACGCAAGCAGTCTGCAGTTGTCCAACGTGCCGACCTCCCTCTCTGCTCCACACCCCCACCTGCCTCTTTGTTCTACATCCTGTGTCCTCACTCCAGAAGCATGCCCCACCCTTGTGTTCCGGTTTGTGCCACAGGCTCTCAGCCTCGTTCCTCAGTCCTAGGAGCTCTCCAGACCCCCAACCTCCTCCACACTCAGACATATGCACGGATCATTCTCTCTGTCCCTTCAGGTCTGTGCTCAGATGTCACCTTATCCTAAGGCTTCTCCAGCCCTCCCGCAAGATGGGCACCTGCACAGCCTATAAAACTGTCTGTTACCAGTGCGTGCCTCACTCCCTCCACCTCACAGTCATCACGACAGCATAGTGCTCACTTATGAAATTACAGGGTGCCTGGGTGGCTCAGTCAGTCGAGTGTCTGATTCTTGATTTCCGCTCAGGCCACAATCCCACAGTTTGTGAGTTCAAGCCCTGTATCAGGGTCTGTGCTGACAGCACACAGCCTGCTTGGGATTCTTTGTTTCTCTCTCCCTCTCTTTCTACCCCTCTCCATTTCCCTTCCTCTCTCTCTCTCTCTCTCTCTCTCGAAAATAAACATTAAATAAATAATTATGAAGTTATACTAACAAGTACCAAATTATAAGTGCATGTAAGTTTACCCTGTGACAACATAGTATGCAATTATTGGTTTATGCTCTCTCATCCCCAAACTAGAACACAACTCTATGAAGACAGGGACTTCTCTGTGTGTCTGTTTGTTTGTTTGCCTTTGTTCCCCTTGATTGCTACTGTATTCTGCATAGTATGACCTTGAAAAATATTTGTTAAAGTAGAGAAGAGTGGTAAGCAATTTTAGTAAGTGGAATATAAAGTGCTTTGGTGTTTTATGTAAACTCTTAAGCCTTCCTACGTGAAAGCAGCCATGACTAAAAATGAGCCAGCCTGCATCCCACACCCTTGAGCCAGGCCAGTGGATTGTCTTCCCCTCCTGTGTTCTGTCTTTTGCTTCTCCTAAGGTTTTCTCTGCTTTTCAGTGTCAGACTTTTAAGCTTTCTGTCCTTCACCCCAAATGGCCAGCTCTCACCAATGGGTAGGAGCATCATTTATGCATGTATGCCTGTCCCGGGGATAAATGCATTGTCCAACTCAGGTTTCAGTGTGAAGTAAAACACTCTGTGTTCTGATACAGGATTTTCTCCCTTTTGTTTTTTGTTTGTTTGTTTGTAGCAGCAGCAGTAAATTGGATAAGTTTATTTAGGACAAACCAAATGCCTTCTTTCCTATAAACATTCACATAGAGAATGGGATGGTAAATGGGAAGGATCCAAGCCTGGGGACCCAGGAACTGTCCTGGCCTGGCCCCATCTTTCTAAGAGAGGAAGGCCAGTGGGTACCTGTTCCTCTTCTTCCACTCGAGCACATTTGTGCCCAGGGGATGCAAAGCTCTTATTCTAGCCTGTGCAGTCTGTAGCCTGGGTATCTCTGGAGATGACCCTTTGTTCTTCACAACAAGGACATTAAAATGCAAAATCGGTAAAAATAGAGAATAAGAATAAAAAATAAGTACAAGATAGTAGAAGATAAATAACTATATTATATACAGTAAAAAAAAAGAATGTACAAAGATAGGAAATACAGTTTGTTTTTAAGTTAGAAAAGTAATGTTAAAAATATCAATACAGAAAAAATAAAAATGAACAAGAAAAAAAGAAGTATATAAGGTCTTAAAGAAAGTAAAAATGGTAAACTATTCAATGATGATTCAAGGAAAAGAAGAGCCCACAGAAACTCATGCAAATATAGAAGAAAAAGGAAAAGTAGGGTAGGAAGAAAGTTAAGACTAGAAAATTTGAACTAACAAAAATAATAGGAAGAAGGAAAAAAGAAAGGAAATTAGGGAGCAGGTTGGTGAGTAAAGGCAAAAATGAGGAAAGATGGAGAAAGTGGAAATGAGGGAGAGAGGATGAGAAAGGAAGTCCCCAAAATCAGGAGGAAAGAAAATGCATTGAGAAAACAAAATTCAGGAAAAAAAAACATTTAAAAATAAGCAAAGAAACAAAAACAAGTGATTGAAAGTCATAAAAGCAAAGGTAAAATAAACACATGAAAGAAACAACCATAGGAACATAATGGAAATAAGAAAAGTAAAATAGGATGTAAATAAAAAAGGCAGTGAAGAAAGTCAAAATTAAATGGAAGGTAGAAAATAAGATAAAGAAAGAAAAGTCACTGAAGAAGGAAATGGAGTTGGTCTCTTCCTCTGGCCATGAACAAGGAGGCATGTCCCCTTCATGGTGACCACAGGAAGACTCACCTTGAGCTGAAGTTCCTGAGCTCACAGATGGAGAGAATATGTTTTTGGTGATGAACATAATTTGTCTGGAGTCCTTCATGAGGGGAACTTCCTCATGGGTGAGATAATATTATTTAAGCCCAAATTGAGAGGTGCCTCACACTTCATACAAGACCAGGGACAAAGGTGATGAGAGAAGAAAGGATAAAGAGCCCTAATTTCAGAATCATAAACAGAGACCTAGCAACATGAATTATGGAAAAGGAAAGATAATAAAGCAAAATGCTAAAGATACAAAAGCTCTAAAAATGACTGAATTTATGCAGAAGAAGTAGGAAAGAAGGGAGGTAGGGTGGAAAGAAGGAGAAAGATTATACCAAGAACCAGAAAGTAAAATTGAAAGAAGAAAAAGGTAAAAGAAAGGAAGAAAGAAGAGAAAAAGCAAGCAAGAAAACAAGCAAGCAAGCAAGACAATCATAAATTGTACTGGAAGTCTATTGTTCCATTTAAACATCTCTGCTCGAGATTGTGCAAAGCTGATAGCATGGCCTGGAAGAGAGAAGGTATAGAGTCACTCAAAAGCTGCAGTTTCCCAGGTCTTGTTCAAGGCATGAAGTATCTATTTAAAAACCTCTGGAAAAGTATGATTAAAATTGCATCAGCACTTCATTTACAACACTCTCCTCCCCTCTAAAAAAATAATAAACAAAGGAATGGACTTGAATATGACTAGAGAATTAATCAGCAAGACTGGAAATACAGCTTGGGATCCATTAACGATATTCCAATTTAATATATTTCTAATTGGAAACAGGTTTTCTTGATGGCTTTAAATCTTTAAAATATAACTCTCCAATCTCACATTCACCAATAATTCTTGTTTTGGTTTCTACTACTCCAAGCCTTAGAGGCTCTCAAATCACCTCTGCATGATTACTTGAACCCTATCTTTTCTTTGGAACACACTGTTTCCATTTTCTCATGCCAAAGCCAAAAAGGGAGGGAATGATAAAAACAGGAGAGACATCTGATTGAAACTTTTTAGTAATGATGCTGCCTTCTTGCATAAGGAAACATCTTGATTTAAGAAACACCATAGAAAGTAGATTAAATACTTGAATTCTGAGCCACGCATTCTCTTCCAGACCTTACTTCCCATGTTTAGAAGCTACCCTTTGCTCTTTAATATAACAGATGTTTATAACAGGCATAATTCCAAAGGATTTGGGTTCTCCCTGGAGTAAACCTCAAAACAAGGACTCAAGGGCAAGTTGTTTGTTTGGAAGAAGTAGCAAACAAAGACAGGGCAATGAGGGCATGAAGAGTCAGGTAGTAGAGATGAGTTCTCAAGTCAATGGGGGTGACTGGATGGACACGGGGAATCCCATGGGGAAACCCTGAGAAAAGACTGAGGGGTATCCCACCTCAGGGCCAAGCAACTGGATGTTATATACACTGACTCTCTCCACACTCACTTGAGGGCAGCTGGGGTCTGTCATGCATCTGGCTTGATTCCTTAATTCAGTTACTGATATTTGGAAGTCAAGGAAAGTACCTGGTGTGGTAGGACTTGGGAAGTGAGGGAAGGGTAAGGATGGCATGTGGACAAGAGCTCATGGAAAAAACCACACAAATGTATCATCTGCTGGGAGTGTATCAGCTTTAGGATTTCTCATGCATCCTAGCCATTCTATGGGTGAGTATGCTTTTCCTTACTTACAGATAAGAAAATAGAAGCTTACCTATTAAGGTGAGGTGAGGCTATCAAGTGAAGTGGCTTTCTTAGTGTCAATACCTAGCAAGTGACAATATTAAGACAAAATCAAGATTTCTGTCACCACATCCTCTTTTACTATAAAAATGTGTGAGCTGCAAAGAAAATATAAGAGGAAGCTAAAGTTCCCACTCCAGACAAATACTATGTCCAGTGAGTGTGTCCTGTTGAGGGATGGTGGAGGGCCAATCTGAATTGCCCCCAGATCAAATCAATCACCCCAAGCCAGAATATGAAGTAGAACATGGTCCCTATAGACATCCTTCCTTCCTTCTCTGCACATTTGGTAGCCACCCCACCAAAATATCCAGACCTTTGGCATGATAAAGATTTAACTGCTGTTCCCATGGGGAAAAAGCAGTTAACAAAATAAAAGGAGCCTGCGGAAGTTTCAAGGTTTACCTAGTTCTTACATTTGCTATCTTTGGTGGAAAATGATAGAATAAATTAGAATAGAGTCATAAAAATATTTAAAGTTCATGGTCTACATGGCCAGAACAACCAGCCACTTGAAGTCAATTAGTCTCAAGCTCTCTCCTCAGCTCTTCACGGTGGTGTAGCTGGCGTTTTTGTTGAGCCACGAGCATTTTAGTTGAGCCCTGTCTGCCTATTTGCATGTTAATTTTGTCCTGGTTCACGGCAAGGCCCTTGGCAAGGTGAACTACACCCTTTAGAACAAGATTGCAGAGAGTTCCCTTCTATCACTTCATACCAACAGAATACTGGCTTCGAGATTATATTTTGCCCTCTGTACAAGCAAAAGAGTTAGCCTGTTACTATTCGATGAGTTTTGGCAGAAGACACGAGATGCCAGAGTTGGAGGTGAAGGACTTTATTACCCATGGGAAGCAAGCAGCATTATTTATCATCAGTACATGAGACGCGGTTTCTCTTGCCCCCAAGTCCCATGGGGAGGCGAGCATACTATGGCCCAGATTACTGCTATGCACGCAGTGGGTTTGTTTCACAACTAAGGAATACCTAGTTTGGGAATTCTATTACTTTTATAGCAGGGTGTAAACTAGCCTGCTATTTGTCCAGGAGGACATGCTACCTTATCTCTCAAGGTTACCAGCTGTGAAAACAACATGGAGAAATGGCCTGAGTAAGACGCGTTGTGAGCCCCCCGCCCCGGCACACCGAGCAGCACTTGGAGGGGTACAAGAGCCTAAAGAGGACCGACTTTCTAAGAGACACCTGCGCCCCCATGTTCACTGCAAGGTTGTTCACAAAATGTAGGTTTGGAACAATCTCAATCCTCCAGTTTGTGACAACACGGACGATCCTAGTGGACATTATGCTACAGTGAAAGCAGTCAGTCACACAGGACTAACGTTACATGAGTCCACTTATAGGACAAATCTAAATGAGCCCAAGTCACAGAAGAGACAATAGGGTGGTTTCCAGGGGCCAGAGGAGGGTGGATGGGGAGCTACAAATCAGCAGGCACAAAGTTTCAGTTAAGCACAACGAAAACATTGTAAGGATCCGCCATGCAACATGGTGCCCGTCCTTAACAACATGGCATCATTCACTTGAAAATACGTTAAGTCGGGGCGCCTGGGGGGCTCAGTCAGTTAAGCATCAGACTCTTGATTTTGGCTCAGGTCATGATCTCGGCATTCATGAGATCCAGCCTCATGTCGAACTCTGTGCTGACAGCATGCAGCCTGTGTGGGATTCTCTCTCTCTCTCTGCCCCACCCCTGCTTACCCTCTCTCTCTCAAAATAAATAAAACATTAACTATAAATAAATAAAAATAAAAGATGTTAAGCAGAGGGGTGCCTAACTTGTTCAGTCAGTGTAGCATGAGATTCTTGATCTTGGGTTGTGAATTCGAGCCCCATGTTGGGTGTAGAGATTATTTTTAAAAAAATAAAACCTGTTTTTCAAAAATTTTTAATGTTTATTTATTTTCAGAGAGAGAGAGATGAGGGGAGGGGCAGAGAGAGAGAGGGAGAGAGAGAATCCCAAGCAGACTCTGCACTGTCAGCACAGAGTCCAATGTGGGGCTCAATCTCATGAACCTGAGATCATGACCTGAGCCAAAGTCAAGAGTCAGACACACAACCCACTGAGCTACTCAGATGCCCCCAAAATAAAGTCTTATAAAATATTTATGTGAAGCAGGGATCCTATGTTAAACATTCTTACCACAAGCACACTCACAAATACATGAACACAAAAGAACAAATGGAAATTTTGGGAGGCAATGGATATGAATAAGACCTTGATTGTGGTGATGGTGTCATGGGTGTTTGCATATGTCCAAACTCATCAAAATGTATACATTAAATATGTGCAGTCCTAATATATCAATTATAACTCCATAAAGCTTAAAAATCCAGAATGGCCCAGCTGTTGGGGGGCATTATGCAAACTACACTTCTGTGTTCCTATCTTTGTGGATATCTTGGTATTTTAAACCAGGTAAAAATGTTATCTATTATCTATGAAAAAGTAATTTTTAAAAAGTTTTTATGTTAATTTCACTTAGTTAAAAGACAGTGTTATATTAGTTTCAGATGTGCAGTAGAGTAAAAAAGTAAATTTTAATTGAAAAAAAAAGAGACAAAACAAGAAGATCGACTTTCTCAATACAGTGAACTTATCAAATGTGGCGTGGGAATTCTTTGTACCAAAATGTAAAACCTACACCATGTATAGAGTAATTAAAGGGCGGAAATATTCACTTAGATTAACTACCATATAAAATAATTGTGTAGGCAATGCATTCAATACGATATAGCATGATTTCATACAATAAACAGTGCTTGAGTAACTCTTGATTGTCACCTTTCTTGGCAGAACATTCCCCAGGCTATGCAGGGTAACCATCTGTAACCTATTTCTAAAGAGCGCTGTCTGTCTTCCCAGGGCATAGTAACGGTGTGTATACATTTTCATCCAGGGAACAATGGAGTCACAGCCCAATGCCCCACCCCAACCCCCAACAAATGGTGCAAAAACTCAACAAACACTTAAATATTTGAGCGTGTGATTTTAACAAAAGTCAAAGGATTTCAACCAAGGTCAAATCTTTGAATTTCACGTTGTTTCACTCATTTGTTCTACAGAAACGCATCAAGAACCTGAAATATCCCTGACATAAACAGAGTGCAAGCTATTCGCTTGGGGCAGGGGCATCAATCACTCAGTAGGGCCAAGCGAACTTGCAGAAATTATCCCCCTTAGCAAACATTTCACTGAGAACCAAAAAGGTCAACTTGGCGTATGGTCACCCGGCTGGGAAATGCCAGGAGGTGGAAGAGCTCGCAATGGATGGAAAAACGTCTTTACCTAAGAGGAAAAACTCCGTCCCAACACCCCACTTCATATTCCCTTTCTCCTCTCCTCCTCTTCCTGCTTTTCTTCTTCCTCATCGTCTTTTTCCTGCCACAGACATGTAGACACAGGACAGACAGACGCATCTCATAAGAGATAAAAGGAGGCTGCCTTGCCCATTTTTAGGCAATTATTCCAATAAACGATTAGCTTCAACAGAGTTCATCCCAGCCAGTTAATTTCGAGATTGTCCCCTTCTTCCCTCCAGCTCTTTATCTCCTGATACCATTTCTCGATTTCATGGCTAGCTCCCGCCCTCGACTGAAAATGGTAGCTTCGGACAGTGAGAGATGACTGCTGTGACCATCTTTGCAATGATTCGATCTGTCAAAGGAAAATCAAACCCAAAAACCCTTCATGGGGGCTGGAGGCTCCGCTCTGTCCAGAGATGGAGTCATAGAACGATTTTCCTTGCAGGGTTATTTCTGTGGATTGAGTTCATGTCTAATTTTCTGCAGTGGTGAGTCTCAGGATTGAAACGACTTGTGTCTCCCTGACCAAATATATCAGAGCCGGCTGCCTTCAGATGCTGAGTTGCATGACTTCAAATACCACAGATGCTGACACTTAAATTTGAAGATGAGAAGAAAAAAAAAAAGAGTGAGAGAGAGGGAAACAGCTGTGTGGCTCATATACCACAAAACGGAGATGTTTAAGCACCCAAATCAAAGACCATGTAGGGAGCACCCAAATTCTGAGCTTAGGTTAGGAGATGCTTTCCTTCCTGGAAGAGACAAAAGACGAAAAAATAATTGAAGACGGTTTAACTTACTTTAAAGTCTTTTTGACTCATCTGTATGAAATTCATGAAGGTGCTTGGAGGAAGAACTGAGTCAGGGGTGGCCAGAGCTGAGAGGAGCTACATCTCCCGCTGCAGTGGGGGTGATGATGTTTTGGGGTGATGGGTGATGTGGGAAACAAAGGCAGAAGGAGATGGCAGATAAAACTAAATTCTCTTATAGCCTGCAGCCCATAGACAAATACTGGAGGCCTGCAGAGTAAAATGTTTCTCCAGGAACTCCCTACTGTCTAACTGCCAATGCTTTGCTAGAGGGAAAATAACCTTAGTTTGACAATAGCTAGGCCTCCTGTATGCTGGGAGTCTTTTTTAGCAAATGAAAATCTCACTGGAAACTTCCCCTGGACTTTACCTCCCTGAACCCCATAGTATATAACCAGTCTCTCCTCTTCATCCCGTCCTGGGGAAGCTCTTCTTGCCCATGGGTCCTGTCCCTGTGCTTTCCCAAAATCACCTTTTTGCAACAAAGAAGTCTTCAAGAATTTTTTCTTGGCCATCGGCTCCTGACCCCACGAAAATCCATAACCCCAAAAACTTCATCAGCGGGGGAATCATGAGGTCTGGAAGTGACGGCCAATAAAGAATTCTTGAAGAAGTCTTTGGCGCAAAGGGTGATTTTATTGAAGCATGGGACCAGGGACCAAGGACAGAAAGAGCTTTGCTGTGAGTGTGGGGGGTGACCCTTTTATGAAGTCAAGGGGAGATGAAGTCAAGAGGGAGTTTCCAAAGAGACTTTCACATGCTAAAGACTTACTGGAGGCCTAGCTATTGTTAAGCTCAAATTGTTTTTCCCTCCAGCAAGGCATTGACACTAAGACAGTAGGGAGATCCTAGACTTTGGCCTATTGATGGGATTGGCTTTTTCTGGTAAACTGGTGGAGACTCTTATCAGTTTGACCTTTTGTTGTCTGTGCTTTCTCATTTTGGGGGTAACTGGGAGTGTCCAAGCAATATCATTTGTGTCCCACCTGGGGTGGAGGTGCTGTTAGCCTGCACTTTGCCCGCAGCTTGCCCCGCGCCCCCTCATCAGGGGGACTGGCCTGTACAGAGGTACCAACGGTTCCTGCGGTAAGAGGATAAAGTGCTCTAGAAATATTAGAGGAATTGGATGGGACTTGAAGCAGGGGAAAATCCAGGAGAAATTTCTCAGAAGAGATCATTCTGCATCCCCAGCATCTCAGAGGCATGTCTGCTATCTCCCCGCTGCGTTGAACTATTTCAAGTTCTTGTGTTTGCCTTGGACCTCTGCCAGAGCTGTGCTCCCTCATAAGGAACCTACTCCTTGTTTTCTCACATTAATATGGGCAAAGGAGCGATCTTCTTATAAAGGGAAAATATGGCTGTGGATCCCTGCTTAAATATCGTTCAATATTTAGCTCCCCCTTGAAAAGCTTTTGGTCCTTGATGGCTTTGTTGAACACCCCTCAAGGCTGCAATAGGTGTGCTCTTCTCCTTGTGAACATGAAGCATTCTGCTTGATGGGTGTGCTTTCACCACATAACAAATAGCCCCCAAACTAGTGCTTTGCTCAAGATACCGTGTGGCTCAGCCTGGCCCATCTTCTAGTCTGGCTGCTTCATTCCTTCCTGTGTGAACTGTTAAATTCAAAATAATTTGAAGATGTGTTACAAAGGCATAGTTCAAACCATCGGACTTAACGGTTAGACAAAGGACAGAAAGAAAACCAAGTCTCATTCACATTAGAGTCTTTTTCTGTGGAGAAATGGTGTGGAAATATTGAGGTTTGGAGCCTATAGCCAAGAAAGAATTCTTGAGATGTCTTTGGTGCAAAAAGGTGGTTTTATTAAAGCACAGGGACAGGACCCGTGGGTGGAAAGAGCTGCACAGGGGTTGTGAGGAGCGACTGATTATATAAGAGTTTCTATCCTATTGATGAGATTGATGAGGGAGCATAAGGCAGGCTGAGGGCCAAGCACAAGCTAGCACCGCCACCCCCCCCTCCCCAAACCAGGTGGGATGTGTATGATATTCCTTGGGCACTTCTGGCTGCTCAACAACAAAAGAAAGGAAAGAAAACAAATGGTTAACTGTAATACAGGTCATAGTCATGCAGGACATGAGTCTCCACCAGTTTACAAATATCTTAGTAAATTACAAGAAAAAGGCAATCTTATCGATAGCCTAATATCCAGAAACCTATAGACTCAGTTTTCTGGAGCTCCAACATCACCCCCTCCATAGTGATGTGGGGAACAAAGGCAGGAAGAAAATGGCAGATAAAATTGAATTTCTTTATAACCTGCAGCCCATTGAGGAATACTGGAGGCAGGGAGAGTCCAACAGTTCTCCAGGAACTCCCTTCTACCTTATGTTAATGCTTTGCTAGAGGAAAAACAACCTTAGCCTGACAATAGCTAGACCTCTAGTAATTTGTTAGTCTTGACCATATGAAAAATCCCCTTAAGAAACTTCTTATTGACTTTACCTCCCCCAGCCCCATAGTATATCACTAACAAGTCACTCTTCACAACCCCAGTGAAGCTCTTTCTGCCCATGAGTCCTGTCTCCGTGCTTTAATAAGATCACCTTTTTGCACCAAAGAAGTCTTCAAGAATTCTTTCTTGGCTGTCAGCTCCGAACCCCACCATCACCCCAAAATCTCATCACTATGGATGGGATGGTGATGTTAGGGCTCCAGAATATTGAGTCTACAGGTTTCTGGAAGTTTGGCTATTGATAAAATGGCTTTTTTCCCCCTTGTAAATCATTTCAACAGTTGCAAACTGATGGAGACTCATATCCTGGATGACTGTGATCTCTATCAGTTAACCTCTGGTTAACCCTCTGGGGGGGGGGGTGTTTGCTGGTATCAGCTTGTGTTTCATCCTCAGAGTGCCTTTGGCTCCCTCATCATTAAGATAGAACTTGAATAGGTCCTTGAACAGCCAGGTCCAGGGAACTGAGAATCTATCCCTGACACGTGACTGAACACTTTACATAGTTTAGCTTATTCCTTCCTTTAAAGCCCCCCAAACAGGCACTACTAATTTTATTTTTCAAATTAAAACCTGAGTCCAAAAAGCTAAGAATCTTGCGTAGGATCCTATACCTAAAAAATAGAGTGAGTATTTGAATATTTATGTATTTATTGTTTGAGAGACTGAGAGCAGGGGAGTGGCAGAGGAAGAGAGAGACAGAGGATCTGAAGTGGGCTCTGTGTCCACAGCACAGAGCCTGATGTGGGGCTTGAACTCACGAGGAGATCATGACCTAAGCTGAAGTTGGGCATTCAACTGACTCAGTCACCGAGGCGCCCCTCGAGTGGGCATTTGTACACAGGTCTCTCTGACTCCCATGCACCCCCCATAAACTCCCCACTGTTTCAGCCTTAGAGAAGACAATTGATTTACAATAGTCTCTTTAGTTTATGTCCATAAGGAATACTGACACTATTATTATCTACATGGAAGATATGCTTTCTAAGACCATTTGTACCATGAGCAGCACAGACCAGCTTGCTGGTAAGAAAGTCAGGCCAACATGGGTCCCGGGAACATCAGCTATGAGTCTTAAGGACTTGTGGCCATTGGGAAGTTCTCTAATATTTGGGTGCCTCATATACTTACTTGTTGGTGCACTTGTTTTGATCTATTGAAACAGTAATAAAATTAGCTACGGGTAGCTTCAAAGTTTAAACAAGATCATCACAAAATGATGAGTATTGTTTTATCACCAAGTCAAATGGAGGCTATTAGGGAAAGGAAACTGGGATACTGTGGTTTATAATAAGAAATGCATATTTGGTTTCCTTTACCTTTTCAGGCACAGTGCCCTAAAACCTTTGAATTGTGTGAGAGGTAAAGGTGTCTTTCATTATGTTAATGAGGTGACTTGGGGACTCACATAAGGATGGGGGCTGGTGGCCAGGAGAGCAACCTGTGATTAGAGGGTTGGAACTTTCAGCCCCACCCCCTTGACCTCAGGGAAGGGAGAAGGGCTGGAGGTAGAATCAATCCCTATTGTTCAGTGATCTAATCAATCAATCATCCCTGTGTGATGAAGCCTCCATAAAATCCCAAAAGAACAGGGAAGAACAGTTCACCAGGCTGGTGAACTGCTGGGGGCACTGGGAGAGTGGCTCACCTGGAAGCCCCGCACCCCTTCCCCTACATCTTCCCCCATCTGCATCTCTCCCATCTGGCTATTCCTGAGTTATATTCTTTCATCGTAAACTGGTGATCTAGTAATTAAAAGGTTTCTCCAAGTTCTATGAGCCACACTAGCAAATTAATCAAATACCCCAGACAAGGTCACGGAAACCTCTAGCTTCTAGCCACTTGGTCAGAAGCACAGGGAACAATCTGGACTTGCACCTAGCATCTGAAGTGTGCAGGTGCTGGCAGGGGGAGGGGCCAGTCTTTTAGGACTAAATCCCTAACTTGTGGGATCTGATGGTATGTCCAGGTAGAGAGTTTCAGAATTGAGGTGAATTCTTGGACACCCTGCTAGGGTCTGAGAACTGCTTGCTGGTATGGAAGGTCTATACACATATCCACACACACAGAGGAGATGAGCCCGTGAACCCCAAAAAGAGTAATATTCTAAGATGAGGATACAGCTCTTTGGGAAAATGAGAAATGCAACTGGTAGCAGGAAAAAGACCTATGTTGGAAAACTCCATCATATAAAACATAGTGATTGGGTTAATAGGATCTAAGTGCTAGCGTTTGGACAAAGGGGAACCAATTTTATACTAGAGACATCCGGGAGGTAATGATCTCTGGTGTTTTGATCTGGGTGAGGTTCATGGCAAAACTCACAGGGAAAAGAAAGTATTGTAGTCTTTGTAAACATCCGATTGACAAATCACTTAAAGTTTGAACACAATCTCCAGATCATTCATACCCGGCTCCCTTTGACAAATAGAAGGTGCCCCAAACTGGTTGCTGAGTTGGATCCTCCTGTCTGCATTTCCTGCATGCTTTTATTTATCTGTTAAATAAATTAAATACTAGTTATACTGCAACAAGGGCTCTCAGCTTTATCTTCATGCAGACCTTCTAACTGAAGACTGACTGTAAGCCCACATAGGACACAAAACAAGGGCTAAGCCATCCTGCTCTTTACAAAATACTGTGGATGCCTGAGAACAGAGTCTGCAATTAGAGACATCACACAGTGGCTCTGACAGCTAATGTGTCTGCGGCTTTGGACAAGCTATCCACCTTCTCTGTGTCTCCACTTCATCCTCTGTAAAATGACAGAAATAATGGAACTTAATTCATAGACGTTTGTTGTGAGGGAGAAACAAACAAAAAATACTGAATTTAACACAATAGTAGGCAAATAAACAATCATAATAACTATTAGCTACAATTCTTATTTCAGTATTTTCTACAGATTGACTTTCAAAGAAATGTTGAATCAGAGCCAATGGAAATATTTGTAATTCCATAGGGAAATATGCCTTCTTTGATTAAATCTCTTCACTGTACTTTTTATCTGCATTATCATTAACATTATCATTATTGCTGTGAGAGTAGGGTTATCAGTCATATTAATAGAGGTAAGAAGTTTAACTGTGCTGACATCAGCCACACAAAGGCATAATACTATGGAGCTACAAATCTTCTTGTTTTATTGGCTCCTAGAAAATGAAAAGAGGTGATAGAATATCAGATACAACACCAGGTGGTTTGTATAAACCCATTGAATCATAGCAGACTTCCAATCTGAGTATATAAACTGCACTTTACAGATAAAATTGAAGCAGAAGCTAAAAAATTTTGCTTAAGATCACAGATCAGTATGTGTTAGATCTGGGCTTTGAACACAGGTTTCACTAACTTAAAGTCTTGGTTCTTTGCATTATTCTACCCTATTTTTGGAGTTGATACATTTTGGGGAATGGATTTCAGGTTCTCCGAGCTTCCAGTAAATTATTCAGCACTGTGTGGTAGTATGATGTGCTGTAGACCCAACATCAGACCTGCCTTATGTAAGTCCTGGGCTCTTATACTTACAAAAAATGACTTTGTCCTCTTTGGTGTTCAGTTTCCTTATTCATAAAATGGGTGCAATTAATCTCTAGTCATAGGTGGTTGACTGACCTATGTAAGCAAATGAGTATGGGAGTGTTTCAGGCATCATGAAGACCCTGGGGAATGCAGTGAATAAGTCATGGAGTATCAGTAAATTTATAATCAGGTGTACTCAGGCCGCATCATAGCCAGGGGCCCTCCACACCTGTGTCACCCTCTTTAACACAATCATCAATTCTTCTTTTCTAAACCTCAACCCAACCACCATTCACTACTGCAGTAAATCATGTGGGCTCTGTTTAAAAATATATTCCAGGGGCACCTGGGTGGCTTAGTCGGTTAAGCGTCCGACTTTCGCTTAGGTCATGATCTCGCGGTTCGTGGGTTCGAGCCCCGCGTCGGGCTCTGTGCTGACTGCCAGCTCAGAGCCTGGAGCCTGTTTCAGAGTCTGTGTCTCCCTCTCTCTCTGACCCTCCCCTGCTCACGCTGTCTCTCTCTCTCTCTCCTAGAAATAAGTAAAACATTAAAAAGTTAAAAAAATAACTGAAAAAAAAATATTTCAAAGTGTCATGTCCTTCGGTGGCCACGGCTACCACCCTAGTCCAAGCCGCCATCTCCTACAACTGGGTGTCTTATTGGCCTGGATGACACCCTGCCCTGTTGTTACTTTGTCCCCTAGGGCCCATTTGCCCTGGAGAGTAGATCACGCCACTCGCCTCCTTAAAAGTTTCCATTGTGCTAAAACTGAAACCCAAGCTCCTGCTGAGGCCCAAAATGGCCCCATGAGACCCAGCCCTCAGGCAGCACACTCTGTCTTGGGTCCTAATCCCCAGCTTCCCAAGCACGCTGGGTGTTTTCTGTTCTTCCATCACCCACAGCCTGTCTGAGCATTAAAGCTTACACTTTACCAGGAGCACTCACCTGGCTCCTCCTCGTATGCTTCCTGCATACCATTTGGCTCTCAGCTCAAAAGGCTCCTCCCCCTAAGCACTCCCCTTTCTCCCTGATCTAAATAACCGCCCGTTTCACCCATACCTATGCAACCCACTGTCTGCATGCCACTTATTGCTACCTGAAATAGTCTTCATTTATTCACCTGCTTACTATCGATTGCCCTGACAAGGTTTTGACTCCATGAAGGAGGAGCCTTGTCTGTCTTACTCACCACTAGCACCCAGACCAGGGATAGGATACAATTTATACATCCTGGATGGAGTTTTTTTTTTTTTTCAGGCTTCTTCATTTATTTTGAGAGAGAAAGAGCACAAACAGGGAAGGAGCAGAGAGAAAGGGAGACAGAGAATCTGAAGCAGGCTCCACACTGAGCCCAACGCAGGGCTTGATCTCATGAACCGAGAGATCGTGACCTGAGCCAAAAACCAAGAGCCAGTTGCTCAGCTGACTGAGCCACCCAGGAGTCCCCAACACTGGATGGATTTTAAAGAGCAAATCTCTGTTATGCTCCTGCAGTCACAGCCATGGAAACCTCTGCCTCTTCAAATGTCCCCCCCATTTTCCGGAACCATTCAGTTCCTACCCTGCCTGGAGCCACACCAGCCTCTCTGATGGCAGTCACAGCAAGGAAATGGCAGTGTTTGCACAGCTCCTGCCATGAGAAATGAAAACTGGTATCTCCTGCTGCTGCTACTGGCTCATGTTGTGCTGGTATTGACCAGGCCTCACAATATTCCATATCAGACCAATATTCTGAACACAGATACCTCATAAGGAAAAGCATATTCCTGCCTTTACAAGAGAGATTTTAGATGAAAGCTCTATGGTTGACTGTCAAAAGGCTCTTCCTAAGGGCCTTGCAGATCCAAGACTTAGGGGGTTAAGAACACAAGAATTACAACTGAGAGCCTAATTTAGAGTTAAGGTACAGATAAGGGCAGAACTGAAGTTAATACTTACACTTTCTCCTAATTGGTGATGTATGGCAGTCCCTTCCCCAAGGCCTACTTTCTGCAAACACCCTCCCTTACAGGTGGCTAGGGTGAGGATAGGTAAGAGTAGCTAAAGCATTACCCACAAACAAAAGGCTGACACTTTTAGGGCCTCCATGGTGTTCACACATTCAGCATCAAATAGGTTTCCACAAACAACTTATTAACCAACTCAGAAACATTCATTTGAGAGCCAGACAGAATGACTCTTAGCCCATCTATACACTTAACCTATGACCTAACCTTAGCGTTATTAACTTAGAACAAATATGTATCCTGTCTTTTACTAAGAATACCCTAATTCTCTAGTTATAAGATTTACTTAACCTCACTATAACTGGAATAGTTCTGCAAGAATATTTCTGTAAAACCTGCTTCTGTACACTTTCCAAAGCATCTTATCACAAAGAGTTATCCATTGTAAAAATTCCTTTCTCTGACTTCATGTTGTTGCTGAACCTTTAAATAAAGACACCAAAACCGACGGGACAGAGATGCCTGCCTGGTGATCAGAAAGATTCTCGGGGCTCTCTCCCTCCCTCCCTGGGCGACATCTTCCATCCTTCAGGGACCCCCGGACCTGCCGGAGTCGGCTCTGCCTCCAGCACTACCCCTGCCTTGCTTTGCCCAGTTAGGATGCTACGCTCTGCGTGAAAGCTTTTCCCATTGCTTTCCTCAAATGGAACGCTGACCTGGTCTCTTTTTTCTTCATTATTTAAATCTGCGGGGGTGTCTCACGCATAGTCTATTTCTTCAAGAGCTGAGTAGAAGGGTGAAGTACCACGTTGTAACATTGGCAGTGACTCAGCCGTTTTATACATCTATCACCTGCTCTGAATTCTGCTTCCAGGCTTCAGGGACCATTTTTCCCCATTTCACAGATGAAGGTATTCAAGTTCAGTGGGATTAACTAAAGGTCTCAGGGCCGCACACTTACAGGTTGCAAACCTGGGAACAGAGTCAGGTACGACATGAGAGCAGATGTCTCCTGCTGCTGTGTCCTTTGCTTCTCCCCACCATGTCTACCCTAAACAAGGCTGAACAGAGCTGAAGGACGGGGTGGGAAAGCGGTGAAATAAGGGTGCTCTGAAAACCACCTCTGTTTCTCAGCTCAATCGGAGAGTCCTGTGGTGGGCCCTTACTTCCTCTGTCTGAACCCCCTGCTGTGCCTCCAGACCCCTCACAGAGAGAAGGAAGGGGACCAGTCGCTGGGCAGAGCGCCCCCTACGGATCATACCGAGGGTGGCATGTACTCCTGAACTGTGAGGCTCACTGCTCCTTGGCATTTGTTTTAATGGTCGCAACGAATGGATTGTGACTTCTGGATGGCGGGGAAAATTAGGTTTATTTGAGGATGGACTTACCACAAATTGCTAAAACCGCCATCTCAGGTTGCAAATATGCTGTTCATGCTTGAAAAGAAAATATATAGCATTCTACCCCCAGCCCACCTCCAGTGATTTGTACAGAAAAAAAAAAAAAAAAAAAAAACAAAACCTTGAAAACCCACCAAATTAGAACTACATTGTTCTCTCTGGCACTCAGCCAGCTTCTCACAATATCCAAGACTCAGAGAAACAGCTTAGAGAAAATATGTTTTTCTTAGTTTAAAAAAAAATTGAATTAAAGCTTCACATTTGAAGTAACACTGGGACCAGCCAAATTCAATAAGCCAGGAGGTCTGGGAAAGGTGCCTGGCGCGTACACACTGAGGCACATGTCACAACTTGAGCAACATGGGCCTGTGTGTGCTGTGGACAGAGAACAGTGGCAGGATTTGAGATGCCCGTGTTCTGGTCCCCACCGGGCACCAGGTACTGACAGCCCCAGAGAGAGCCACGCTCCTTCCCAAGTCTTCCGTTCCCTCCATGCACCCGGTACGCACTCCGGAGCTGAGAAACATGACAGGCACTGAACATGGAAAAACACATCCCTAAGACCCAGGCACCCTCCCAGTGGGGACTTGTCTGAATCTCAAGCTCTTCATGGGTGAAATGAGCAAAACAGGGCCCCCTTCACAGGACAGGTTGGGGGAATTAAATCAGACAGTGCATGTGAAATTAGCAAGAAGCTGGCTGACGAGGTGCCAGGAGGCTCCACTGCACGGCTGATAACCATGGGTTAGAACTTAGGGGTCAGCAAACTCCAGCCCGCACACCAGCTGTCTGCTTTTGTGAATAAAATTTAATTGGGACGCAGTTATGCCCGTTGATTTCCATAATGTCTGTTGCAGCGGCAGCACTGTGTGGTTGCTTTAGGCACCAGGAGGGGGTGACTCAAAATAAAAAATATTTACTATCTAGCCCTTTCTGGAAAAAGTCTACCAATCACGACTGAGTGATTGCTGATGTCCTCTCCAGCTCTGACTTGGGAGAGAATTCTCGTTCTTTTCTTCCTTTTTCCCTATCTTTATAACCCTCTCTTTCAGCTCCCATCCACTGAGCGCCTCCCTTTTTCTTTGCCTTCTTCCTTTCTCCCTTCTTCCTCCTCATCCTCCTTTTCTCCACAATGAGATAAAGGCCAGATAAACACACTGAGCCTTGGTGAGAATAGAAATATGTGCCCCTCCTTGCTGGTGGATGTAACTAGAACTGAAGCCAGGACCCACGGCTTAGACCTCTGCAGCTGGGACTGGAAGACACCCTACCATCATTCACGCCCTGGGGATCCTTAACCAGGAAACAACCTGGATGTGGCTCTGAGTGGCCAGATATTTCTTAGACACTACTGAGGCTCTGTACTTGGTACCATATTTTCTCTACTAAAAAAATTTTTTTTTTTAATTTAAAATCTCTTTTAGAGAGAGACAGACAGACACAGTGAAAGCAGGGAAGGAGCAGAGAAAGAGGGAGACACAGAATCTGAAGCAGCTTCCAGGCTCCGAGCTGTCAGCAAAGAGCTGGACTCAGGACTCGAACCCCCAAACTGTGGGATGATGACCTGACCTGCAGTCGGATGCTCAACCAACTGAGCGACCCAGGAGCCCCTTTCTCTACTTTCAAAAATCATTTTGTGGCACCTGGGTGGCTCAGTCGGTTGAGGGTCTAACTTTGGTTCATGTCATGATCTAGCAGTTTGTGAATTTCATCAGAGCCTGCTTAGGATCCTCTCTCTCTCTCTCTGCCCCTCCCCTGTTTGTGCTCTATCTCTCTTTCTCTCTCAAAAATAAGTAAACATTTAAAAAATCATTTTGTTCAAAAGAGAAATAGAGACAAAAGAACAGACTTAACTATAGACAACAAACTGGTGCTTACCAGAGGGGAGGTGGGGGGGATGTGAGTGAAATGGGTGATGGAGATTGAAAGTACAGTTACTATAATGAGTACTGAATAATCTACAGAATTGTTGAATCATTCTATTATACCCCTGAAATAAATATAACACTGTATATTAATTATACTTGAACAAAAAAATAAAGTGTTTCCTGTAAAAAAAAGACATTTTGTTCATATCATTCTTTTAAACTAGACTGTGAAGTTCTTAAGAGTAGGGCTATCTTATTTGGTCTTAAGATTATGTATATACCATTGGCCTTTGAGCAACAGTGGTGGGAGGGCACCAACCTCCCATGCAGTCACGAGTCTGTGTATGACGTTTGACTACATAAAACTTAACTATTAATAGTCTAGTGTTGAAATGAAGCCTTACCAATAATAGACAATCAGCTAACACGTATTTTATATGCTATATGTACCACATACTGTAACTCTTACAATAAAGTAGGATAGAGAAAGGAAAATGTTCTTAAGAAAATCATAAGGAAAAGATGATACATGGATAGCATCGTACCATCATCATCGGAAAAATCCGCATGTAGGTGGACCTGTGCAGTTTGCACCCGTATTATTCAAGGGTTAAGGATATATCACAATGCCTAGCATTTAGGCTCATTAAATGTTTGTTGAATTGAACAATTTTTTTCAGAATTACATGTTTCTTGTTAATTTCATGTTATGTTAGTCTGATAAATTCTGTAGTGTTTCTCAGTCTTGTTATTTGTGTGTTTAAAAGAAAACAGTTCATCGAAAGCAGGAACTGACACTTTCAGTCCATATTATCCTTAAAAGGATGAATAAATGAAAAGCAACTAATGACGTGTCTTTTATAATTTGGGTGGTTCAAGGGGGTTCTGTTCTTAAATTAGGAAATAGTAACCACCCTTCTGCCCAACTCTCTGCTCTGCAACGGTATTCAGTATTTAAGGAAGATGCCTGGGTAGAGCTGAGCCATAAACCAACCTCCACTCTTTACCCAAGGGTGACCAAATCCACCTGTGAGTCATCAGATATATTTCCATGATCTGCTCATCAGTTCAAAGTGGGTCCAATTAAAGCCTCATTTACAGGAAACTAATCATAGTTTCCTGCAAATTGGAGGAAATGCTGTTCCAATCAAATACATAATTCCCCTTTCCTTATAAGCCAGGTTTCCTGGTGTTATGTGACATTTACCAGTTGGCATAACCCTCAAAATTATTCCTTTTGGGAAGGGATCCTTGCATTATGAATTAAATTTTTTACCTTGGCTTCTAGAACTTATGTTTTTCTGCCCAGCCTCTCCCAAGCTTACATCATTACATTTGCAAACTTTGACATCAGTTCCATCTAATTATTTTATTAGCTGAGTGTGAATGACAATGGCTTCCATTAAAAATACTGAGTATACATGTATTTCCCAATAGACTTTACCCACATTATCTCATCTAATCCTGAAAATAACCACAGGGGGCATGTGAATTTGCCATATTTTATAATTAAAGATAACAATAACCACAGCAGCAAAACAGAAGTAAAAAATGATTCAGTAAATTATTCATAATTGCATAGTAAGTAAGTAAGTAAGTAGTGAAGCATATATTCATAAGTAGGTCTACTTCGGGGCGCCTGGATGGCTCAGTCAGTTAAGTGTCAGACTTGGTTTAGGCTCAGGTCATGATCTCAGGGTTCACGAGTTTGAGCACCCATAGGAGTCTGCACTGGCAGTGCAGAGCCTCCTTGAGATTCTCTCTCTCTCATCTCTCTCTCTTTCTCTACCCCATTCAGTCTCTCTCTCAAAATAAATAAATAAACTTTCAAAAATTGAAAAAATAAGTAGGTCTAGTTCCTTACTCTGGTCTCAGAATTACTGAGCAATATTGATTCTCAGGCCACTCAAGAGCAGAACAACGGAGCAGGACACTGGGCTGTCATCACATCTTGACTAACATCACCACAATAAGCCACAGCTTTCGGCTTGATGATCTGGCAATTGCAGGAATTGGGGAGGACTGGCCAGATGAACCTCTCTTAGCCATTCCAAATCTGAGACTTTCTTTAGGGAAGGGGCTGGCAAACTGTGTTTATCACATATATGAATGGTTGAAAAAACATCCAAAAATAATACTTTGTGGTCCATGAAAATTATCTGGAATTCAGATTTCACAGTAAACAAATTCCTGTTGGAACATGGCAGCACTCATTTATTTTTGTGTTGTCTGTGACCGCTTTTGCATTACAATACCAGGGCTGAGTAGTTACAACACAGATCACAGGGATAGTAAAGTCTAGAATATTTGCTCACTGTCCCTTAAGTTTATTTTGGGGTACAGCCTCATTGTTCTCTCCTGCATGGAGGTTTGCTTTGTTTCTTTGCTCTCTCTTGAATATGAAAAGTGCCAATAATATCTAACCCAAGGTATATGATTTCTCTTACACCGTCAGGACTGAAAGTCTTTTAATTCCAGCTACTCTAACCGTGATGGATGGTCTGAAACTCTCTATAACAGTTCTGCCAAAAGAATTTGTTGTAATGATAGGAATGTTCCCTCTTTGTGCTGTCAAATATGGCACCTGCGACTGTATGTAGCTCTTGAATCATTGAAATGTGGCTAGTGCGACTAAGGTGTTAGGAGTTTGGGATTTGGGTTCATTCAAATTTAAATCTGAGCTCCCACATTGGACACTGAAGCTCCTAGATGCTCCCTGCTGCGTCATCATGGGACCTCAGCCTGAATGACTCTGTGCCAGCCTTCCACTCTATCTTGGGGCAACTCTTACTGGTTGACAGTTCTGTTTCATTGAGGAAACTTTCCCAACAATGTATATACCGTATTTTTAGTTCAATCACTTGGGGCCATGAAAAATAAGCCTAATTTCCCTGACACTGTCAATCCTTCACATGTCTGAGGTTAAGTGAGAGTGGGTGCCGACCCATCTAAATATGTCTGAGAGGCATGCTTTGTCCTCCAAAGTTGGGCGGAAGCTAAGAGGGTGGGGGAGGTTAGTGTACCAAGTAGAACCAAGTAAAACAGGGCCTACTGGGCAATTTCTGCCCAGCATGGAAACTCCTTTCTATTTAGAGGTTTGAGCTCTAGTGGGTCACAGGAATCCCACCAGGAAAGACCACATCTTCCTTTTCTCTGTCTGCTGTAAGTTCAGGCTCGGGTAAATGGCCAAGCTTCTGTAATGGCTCCCACCCTCCATGTTTAATTTGGGGAAAAAAAGAAAAATGGAGCAGAGATAGGAGGTCACTCACAGCAGAGTGGCAAAGTCCAATGACTGATATTCTAACCAGATGGTTCAAACCAGAGTTTGAATCTATCCTTTAGCTATATTCTCAATTTCCTCAGCACTTAGTTTTGGTCCAGTGTACAAGTTTTAGTCACCAGCCTTACTGTTGCTTCTCTGTGATATACTTCCAGAAATTTATTTTCTCTTTACACTAGCCAAATTGATTTTTGTGATTTACAGCCAAAAAGCCAGAGCGGGATAACTATCAAAATCACTCCTGTGGAAACTCACCAAACTCCACACCCGAAAAATAAACAATCCAGTGAAGAAATGGGTAGAAGATATGAACAGACACTTCTCCAAAGAGGACATCCAGATGGCCAACAGACACATGAAACGATGCTCAGCATCCCTCCTCATCAGGGAAATACAAGTCAAAACCACACTGAGATACCACCTCACGCTGGTCAGAGTGGCTAAAATGAGCAAATCAGAGGACTCTAGATGCTGATGAGGATGTGGAGAAATGAGCACCTTCCTACACTGTTGGTGGAAATGTAAACTGGTGCAGCCCCTCTGGAAAACAGTGTGGAGGTTCCTCAAAAAATTAGCAATAGAACTCCTTAGGACCCAGCAATAGCACTGCTAAGAATTTACCCAAGGGATACAGGAGTGCTTATGCATAGGGGCACATGGACCCCAATGTTCATAGCAGCACTCTCAACAATAGCCAAAACATGGAAAGAGCCTAAATGTCGATCAACGGACGAATGGATCAAGAAGATGTGGTTTATCTATACCATGGAATACTACATGGCAATGAGAAAGAATGAAATCTGGCCATGTGTAGCAACATGGATGGACCTTGAGGGTGTTATGCTGAGCAAAATAAGTCAGGCAGAGAAGGATAGATACCATATGTTTGCACATATAGGAGAATTAGGAGAAACTTAACAGAGGACCATGGGGGAGAAGAAGGGGAAAAATAGTGGGGGAGAGGGAGGGAGGCAAACCATGAGAGACTCTTGAATGCTGAGAACAAACTGAGGGCTGATGGGGGTGGGGGGGAGGGGAAGGGGGTTGATGGGCATGGAGGAAGACACTTGTGGGGATGAGCACTGGGTGTTATATGCAAACCAACTTGACAATAAGCTATTTTAAAAAGTCACTGCTGTGAAATTACAACTAGTTTTGAGGTTACTAGTCAAATGTCCAGGGAACAGGAGGAATTTTGTGCAAAGGGGCTGGTTTTGGTTGACTTTGGTCAATGCACTGCAAAAGTAGTCAGAATTGGTTCTGAGACTGCCAAGACCGTGTCTGCAATCCTCAAATGATCTAGAGGACAGACCTGGCCTGGCCCTGTGGGGGCCACAGGGAAGAAAAGGCATTTGCTGTCACAATCATAACATGATGATCTAATGTTAGTGGGGGAGATAAGGAAAGGGAAGATGAGATGCTAACACAATAACCCCCAACACTGTGAATTACGTGAACTGCCATTTTCTGTCTTGATGTTTAGAAAATTCAGAATTAAATTTAAAGCTTTGGAAGACAGAAACTATATAAAACTACATAACCAGGGGATTTGGCTCATACCCAGTCTCTTGATATTGCTTTAGATTTTATGTTCCTGTTTGTAAGGATCTTATATCTTTTTGAGGTTAGGTGTCTTAATACTTGTTTTGGATGTGGATATGGTATACATTTAAAACAAATTGTTCATCCTCAGTCAGAAGAACAAAGCTTTCCTGGGCACAGACAATGGCCACGTGGGGGGAATCAACGGTGTGGTTCCTTCCATGAGGAATACACACCATGTCTGCTCACCAGCAGAAGCTTTGGGAAGTGAGTCCAGTGGTCCAAGCTGGGAGAAGAAATATTGAGCAGCACAAGGATGGAAGTGAGGGGTATTCAGGGCCTAATCTAGAGAAATGGCCTTGAATTTGGGGAGTCAGGGGGCTGGTTGCCCTGGGGGATGGTCAAGGTTTGCATAAATGTGCTGCAGAATCTACTGTGGAAGCCAAATGAGAAAGTACACCAGGATTAGAAGAGGTGCCAAATGGTTTCAGAAAAGAAAGTAAACCCATTAGTTTGGGAAGATGCAGAAGGGCTTCACTGAGCAGGTCTCCTAGACAATGGCTGAATTTGATGAGAACCAAGGAAGAGATTCAGAAAATATGTTGGCTTTCTCTGTGTACTTGTTGATTCTGGGCCATGGCCTTGTACTGGAGCTTCTGGGGTTACTGGAAAGAAAGAAAGTGCTGGAAGTGTGTGGAAAATATTCCTCTATCCCAAGGCCACAATTCAAGCAAGACCTGGCCCTCACGCTTCAACTCAAGATTAAGTCAGTAGATATTAAAAACCCAGAAATAATTTCCCAAAATAAGGCTACCTCTTAACTGGGAAATCTGGTTCCTCTAGTCGGAGTACATATTACTTGGATTTTGGAGTCAGACAGACCCTAGTGTGCTATGCAGCCTTGGGCAAGTCACTGAATCTCTTTTGAGCCTTGGTTTTATCACCTGTAAAATCAAGATGATAATGGTTAATTTGTGGGATTTGACTGTGAATGTTAAATGAGACAATGAACTTGAAATTCCTGGCATGTCGAAGGCTCTCAATAAATGATACTGACAGCTCACTTCCCAAGCGCCTCTGTCCATCCAGGCATGATTCTGTTCTTTGTGCTTCTGCTGCTTAGAACATACACCTCCTCTGTCGGTCCAAATCCAATCCATTAAGTCCCAACGCAAATGTCTCCAGTTCCATGTGTCCTTCCTGTGCGGTCTCAGCAGAGTGACTGTCTATAACTATTGTCTTGTCATTTAGTGGACTTAGCTGCATTTTCCTGCAGCACAGATTTTTACCAAGCATCAGAGTTTAATGGCCATGGTTTATCTCCCCTACTGAAGGATAATCTCCTGGAAATCAGATTCTAGGTCTGCATTCATCCACATTTAGCTCAATGTCATTACAATGATCCCTTATCCAGTGCCTGCTGTCTTACAGACCCCATGGAGGAATCTGGGAGGAGTAGGAAGATGTTCCTCACAAGGAAGAGTAAACCACAAACTAGCTTGAGTTCTCCAGGGGGCTAGTGATCATTGACGAACGTAACAGTCACATGATGTTTGGTTCCTAAGACAGAGCCTTTATCATGTTGATATATTTTCAGCGAATGTGACTATGAATGAGAAGCACGAGGAAACAATGCCTAGAAATACAAGTCTGTCAAGAAATCAGCATTGAAGAATCTTTAAAAAAAAAAAAAAAAGAAGGTGGAGGGAAGAGTCTATGACGCTAGCCATGAGCAGAGAAAAGACACTGGGAATTACAACCACTCTGCAATAAGTGATTTTGGCTACGAATCACATTCATGGTAATTGAATGGAGAAGCCAACCTTTTAACAGTGAAAAGTTTGCCCCCAAATTTTCATTAAGTAATTTCCCTCAAGAGCATTTATGGCATGTCTGCTATATTCCAGGCACTGGCTCCACTAGAGTTCTAAAATTAATCAGACAGTACTTGCCTACAAAGAGTTTCATCACAGAAGAAAAGATAGTAAACAGATAATCACACTCCAGTGTAAGTGTTATGATGGGAAGGAGCTCAGACATTATAGAGAAGGGGGACAGAAATTTGCATTTCTGCAAATTGTCACGAGGAGCTCACAGGCCATTGGACGCGTGAACACCCAGTGAGCATGACCCAACAAGGGAGGGGTCTATTTTATTTGGACATTTATTTATGTCCTTGATTCTCCCTTGATTCTTAGCCTTCTGCCCTGTAATTGGCAGCATCGAGAACCATGGCAGACACGGGTTTTGAGAAACCATCACTAACATTTCAACAAGAATAGGAGTCAGTAAACTATGGCCTTCCATCTGTTTTTATAAATAAAGTTTTATTGGAACACAACCATATACATTCATTTACATATTGTCCATATTTGCTTGTGTGCTAAGAAGCAAAATTAAGTAGTTGTGAGAGGGGATGAATGTCCTACAGAATCTAAATTATTACTGGATGGCCTTAAAAAAAAAAAAAGATTTCCAATCCTTTCTTTAGACTCTACTCCCATTGGAGTTAGTGCTGGGGTTCACACTATTAAACATCCATACTTGTTTCAGGCATGGCTATGTCAAGGAATAGAGGAAAACATGAAAGAGGAAAGGGAGGTCACATTCTCTGTGTGCCTACCTTCTGCCAGGCTCTGTGCTAAACCCTGAATTCCGCATCACATCCTCACAATCATCTGTAAGGTAGTTCCTACCCCCCATTAATATATTAAGGAAGGGAGGTTCAGAGAAACTGTGACTTCCATATTGTTATTCAGTTAATGACAAACTGATATTTTATCTCAAGACTTTCAAAGTCCGAAGCACTATTTGTTTTCAGAGACAATCCTGCTTCTTAAGTAGCAGAATATTAAAATCAAACAACCAATCAATCCAAGTAAGAATACGGTTGACACTGCTAACTGCATGAGGAGAGTGTCTTAGGCATATGATTTTAAGACCCTAAAAAGTGATGCTCTTGTTTCTCAGAACCAACTGAAAGATGACATACATCAAACATCACCTTTCTACTATGAAAGCATTATCAGAGGGTGGGGCTTAGGGCTACATCAGAGAGGTCATGTTAATAGTGCCCCCGGAACTAAGTTTACCTGTCTTCTCCCTAGAACTCTGCAGACCCCTACATCTCCCTGTGGGTTCTGCTACTGAACAACTCACCATGCACAGCCTCAGAGAACGTGTGCTCCCTATAATGAGGAAGCTTAGTGGAGAAGAAAGGAAGCAGCTGAACCCATCTGCTGGAGCTCAACAATCCGGAAAGTCTTTCCTCCCCAGGAGAAACAAGATGAGCAGGTGTCTAAATCTAACCATGGTTCTTCTACAACAAAATGCAAAGCATGGGGAAAGGAAGTCCTAGGCAGCAACTGTGTCTTAGGAACTCGGTTCTCACCAGAATCTGGGGCTTGGGCATCTGTTCTCCTAAGCTTCCTACCCAGGCAGGCGGGGAGCCCTGGGAGTCTATGGTTCTCAGAGAAGTAGCCCCACCTTCGACCCCTTTCTCAGACCTGGGTCCTGCTGTGCACTTCTGGTGAGCAGTGGGAATCCAGGCAGCCCTAACCTACTGGGATCTTGCCTTCATCTTCCTCCAGGATTTCAACTTTCTTCTCTGTTCTCCCACTTTTTGGCAGGTGTCCTTTTGAAATGAATGGACATCCCTCGAACTGTGCCATCAGTAATCTCCTGATCATGAATATGAGCGTAGAAATTACCCAGAGACGGCTACCTTTCTTGCCCACCCAAGCAGACCAGAATCTGGTTATGGTTTTCATATCATTTTATTAGATTTACCCAGAGCAGAATATAAAGGAAGAAATACCAATATACTACCAGCTAAAATCATCCAGAAATCCCCAGTGTGCCTTCCCAAAGCCTGCAAGAGGGGTGCTGAGCTTCCTCCAGCCTGAGAGCCCAAGTGCCACCAAAGTCTGCTTTCTTCTTCCTGACAATGACATCATACCATGCCTCTAGCACGGACCACAGTGTTTCATTACAAGTCTAAGGACGGAGCGATGTGTTCCGAAGCAGACGGAGGCTCCCCCTTGGGGGCAGATAGCTCTCATGTGCAAAGCTCCTGAGGCTCTTACAGCCACTTTGGCAGCCCCTGCTCATTTCCACTGTCAGGCCAGCAGAGAGACGAATGGGGTGCCCCTCAAAGTCCAAGGTGACACTCTGTGAGCTGCTCGGATGAGAGAAGGAAACCATAGATCATCCTTGAAAGTGAAGCCTGTGTCATGAGGAGCTCACAGGCCACTGGATGTATGAACACCCAGTGAGCATGACTACAGCCGGGTGGGTGCTCTCTCCAGCAGGTGTCCAACACAAGCAGGGAAACAAGGAGGGTGTGGTGTATTCCGCTGGGCGGTGTCGGACACGACTGCCATTTTAAGTTGCATTTTAGGGGATTAACTCATTCTGCTAGGAGAAAATGCGAGAATCCAGAATTATGCAGGTAGTTGACAAAGGCGTGCATGAAGGAGTAAATGGCGAGAGGAAAGGCCTAGCTGGGGCCAGACCATACAGGTCTGGAAAACCCTGCTACTCATCTTTTTAGGCAGAGCCCCCAGCCCAGGGCCTTCCCCCCACACCCAAACAATGTGTGTATTCAGAAGAACACAATGCATCCAAGAGAGGAGACTCCTGCTCTGGGTACAAAGTGGTATCTGACAGCCTACAAGAACATGAGTGACTCGCTCTTCACATGGGGAAGGAGGAAGGAAGGACATGGGAACAAGGGAACAGCTTTGGGAAAGGCAGCAGACTATCTAATATTCCAGTGAGAAGAAAAAATGGGGGAAGTGCTCTCAAAATAGGAGGAAGTTAAGGGGTAATTAGAGGAGAAAAAATAGAATAAACTTGCTGTTGACATTTAGCTATTTTGAGAATTATGAAGCTAATTTATGGTGATTGCTTCCAAAAGGATATGGAGGTCTTGATTGTTTCAACAACTGATCTACAAACATAATAAACGTCAACTGTGGGCAAGATACGTGGCTGGGTCAGATCTGATGAAAGAAAGTGGAATTTGTTGAGTGCCTTCTGTGTGCCAAGCATGTTAACATTTTTAATCCTCAGAAAATTTTGTAAGGGATATAATTGTCAGCGCTCTGTGGGGATATGAAAATGTGCAAGAGAATATGACTGCAACAAAATAAAGGGCTATGGGAGATATCTCTGCATAGACCTAGGACCACTTCTGTGGATCAGGTGACCCTCAAGACAGAAAGCATGTGGTGTGGGCAGGGGGAGATGCTTCTGTGTCTTTAGGGAGGTGCTACCTCATGGGGGGGGTCTATGAATTGGGCTATAAGAAATCTGGCCTTCATCAGTAGGTGATGGGAATTCATTAAAGGGTTTAAACCCAGGAGTGTAGTGCTGTTTTTTTAAAATCCTGAGTGATCAGGGCACCTGGGTGACTCAATTGGTTAAGTGCCCGACTCTTGATTTTGTCTCAGATCATGATCTCACGGTTCATGAGTTTGAGCCCCACATTGCAGTGAGCTCTACACTGACAGTACAGAGACTACTTGATATTCTCTCTCTCTCTCTCTCTCTCTCTGCTTCTGCCCCACTTGCACATGCTTGTTCTCTTTCTCTTTCAAAATAAATAAGTAAACATAATAAAAAATAGTTTTAAAATTCTGAGTGACCAGTCTGGTAGTAATGTGCTGGATGCAGTGAGGTGGGGTAAAGCCAGAGGGGGAAGAGGCAGAAGCAGCAATCTACGCAAGAAATAATGGGGGGCAAGGAAAGAGCAGGGGTCAGGAATACAGCAGATGGAGAAGCCACCGAACTGGCAGGAAGGGGCGACTGTTGCCAGCAGAGTGGGGGAGGAAGACAGAAGAGCGTCGCCTGGCTGTGAGTTTGAGCTTGAATTTCTGCATGGTGACCGTGAAGCACACACACAAAACAAGGTAAGGCCAAGGCTGTCACCCGACTGGATTCACCAATAAAAACACACCAGTCACTTTTAGATTCAGACAGTTTGCCACTTACATCATGACAGGAAGGCCAACGAAAGGCACCAGCTCCCTGTGGTCCTTGCTTTATATACCAAGAAAGACAACATTACAGCAAAAGGGTGTAGATGACTGCGGCATGAGCTGAGGACACCCTGGGCAGTGCCGGATTGCATCCCCAGAAGAACCTGAGAATGTGAACTTATTTGGAAATAGTCTTTGCAGATACAATTAGTTAACCATCTCGAGATGAAATCATTGTGGATTTAAGGTGGGCCCTAATTCCAATGGCCAGAGTCCCTGTAAGAGGAGAGGACACAGGCACACAGAAGGAAAGACCATGTGAAAGTGGAGGCAGAGGGTGGAGGGATGTGGCCACAAGCCAAGAGGCACCAGGAGTCTCCAGAAGCTGGAAGAATCATGGGAGGATCCTCTCCAAGGACTTTGGAGGGGGTGTGGCCATGCCAATGCCTTAATTTCATTTTTAAATGTTTATTTATTTTGGGGGGGAGAGAGAGAGAGAGAGAGAGTGAGAGAGAGAGATGGAGGGACAGAGTGAGAGGGGGAGAGAGACTCCCAAGCAGGCTTCACGATGAGTGCAGAGCCTAACAAGGGGCTCGACCTCAGGACCATGAGATAATGACTTGAGCCAAAATCAAGAGGCGGCGCTCAACTGACTGAGCCACCCAGGCACCCCTCCCCCAACACCTTAATTTCAGACTTCCGCCCTCCAGAGCCACGTTGTCTCAAACCTCCCTGTTTCTGCAATTTGTTACCGCAGCCCTAACTAAATAATACACCCCCTTTCTAAGGAGCCAATTCCAGGCTGTGGCTGAGCAGTTTTATATTCTGAAACTCTATTTTGAGTACATGGGACAGAAAGCCCCACGCTCCCTGAGGCCTCAGGAGCGATGAGAAACTGTTTCAGGAGAGCCTCCCAAGGGGACAGCGAGGTGAGCAGGAGCTGGCTTGATAGCAACGCCTTCCAAGTCCCCATCTCCTCCTGTCCCAGCAGGACCGTGGACAGTCGCTTAAGCCTCGGATCAGCTGCAGGTCAAGCTGTGGCCTGCTCGGCGATGTGGCTGTGTGCACGGCTGCCCTGGTGCCACGGGAGGGCCCATTCCCTGGAGATGCCATTAGCTGCCACCCCAGCCGCTCCCCGGAGAGGCCTGCCCTGGGGCTCGGTACCAGGCAAGGGCCCGCCCTCTCCTCTAACATCACCCGAATGGAAAATTCTCACACTTAAGCGCCCGGTCACATTCTCTGATGCTTAGAATGGCTGGGCCACACAGCCACAGGCGGAGGTCTCCACTGCCGACACGCCCTGATTCATGCATGGGGTGGGAGGAGCCTGAATACACTCCCACCTCCCTCCCTGGCATAGTCTGCCTCTCCCACTGTGGTAGCCTGGACACCCCCCCTCCCCCCCCACTGGAGCCTGACTCAATTCCCCAAGTCCTCCTCAGTGAGTGGACCGCCAAGCCCTCCTCCCTATGTGGGGCTCTGACTGCTCTGCTCCTGATGCACCAGTGAGGATTACCCTTAAACCGGACAGATTCCTCCAGTGCTTTGGTGACCCTTGGTGTCTTCAAATTTTATGACTCTGTATTGGACTCTTTCCTCAATTCCCTTACTGCATTGGTTACCTGTGGAATGAAATTTCACAGCACAGTTCATTGCTAAACTATGCTGATAGTTCCTGCCTTTGGATTATATTTTAACCCATCCAGTTGCCTTTATCAGCATGAAACTCTGTGATAGGGTCCTACTTCTGTGCCCATACCAAACCCTTTGGCTTAACATTTCCTGGATATCTGAACATTCCCATGCACACATTTTGTGACGTTTACCATATAATGGGACAATGAATCATGTGGACCTTAAGGCAAGACTCCCTAGGTCCAATTTCTCTATCTGCTGTTTATTAGCTTTGTCTTCTCGAACAAATTATTGAGCATCTCTGGGCCTTAGTTTTCATGCAGGAGCATTATAAGGGTTACATGAACAAACATAAATCACCAAGAACACTGTCATGCAGTGAAGACTCAACACTGATGGTTATCGGTAATGATAACATCGGATGATGCTAACTTTGGCAAAGTTGATTGTGCCCCACGTTCCCCCCTCATGAATACTGCCTTATTCTCCATGAAGGCACTTACCATCTTGTAAGTATTAAAACTGCCCGTTTTTCTGGAACTTTGCATTAAATGATAAATTTCTTGAGGGTCACCATCTTGTTTTATTCATCTTTATGTCTCTTTAAGTAGTGTCTGGGATATGGAGCCTTAGAAAATTCTTGTCCTCACTCCCCTCCTCACCTTATTAATTCTTTAATAGGATGTTACAGATGGGCTAGATCAACTTGGAAGAAAAAATAATGTTTCAACAATTTGAATAATTATGTGGTATATTTATAAAATATTTCAAAAGCTAAACTCTAAGTTATACATTGGATGACAATTATATGAACAGTTTGACATGTAAAGCCCATCTTATGCATTTTCCTACTGGGAGAGATGCATTGAATAGAATTGTACAGTAATTTTTCCCTCTCTCTTTAGAGATTCTTTAACTCTATCAATCTTATTTCCAGTTCAATTATAAAACCACCATGCCACACATACCATACATCCAAAAACAAATTTAGTCTTCTGAATATTAATTAACATTGTTTCAAAGAGATGGGCACTGTTTATCGTTGATTTAAATTAAATATTGAGAAGGAAATTAAAGAGATTTTTATTTCATTTATTCAGCAGCAACATTACAATTTATACAAATGAAGGCATAATTAAACAGTCTGCCATTAAATTACAATCTGCATCTCATGTAAGCAAACATATTAAAATTGAAAATGCTTGTCATGAATATAAAACCAGCTTGCCTGAATAAGAAATACACCAAATGTACAATGCACATTTAAGTAACTGCTTTGTTTATTTTCCAAAAAGGATTGTAGCTCTTTTGATATGACCAGACTTGTAGGTTATATTCCTTTTAAGATATATGGTCAATAACAATTCTAATACTACTAATGAGAGCACTGCAGTGGTAATCCCTGGCAAGCACCTAACTCAGGCCAACTAATTTAATTTAATTCATGAGATGGGTTTCGATGTTATCTGCTCTAAAGAATGTCTTTTGTTTGATTGGTTGGTTCTGTTTTGTTTTAGGGAGCAAGAAAAGTCATGTGGACGTAACCACGCCAGAGAAATTAACTCTGGGGAGAGCCAGGTTACAGTTGAGGAAGAAAGGGATGGGGCCACTCATCAAAGAAAAAGATCTAGGATTAGATTGGTTCTGAGAATTGGCTGGTGGAAGGTACCATCACTAGTGGTACCAAACATTAGTCCAGAAACCATAGAGAGAGAAGTCACTAAGAAAACACCACTTCCTTGTATTAGCTTGGTGGTCTTGAATAGGCTACTTAATCTCTCTGAGTCTTCACTCACTCATCTGCCAAGAGAAGACAATAATATTCACAATCTTCCCAGCCCCCGACAGTGAATATCACATGATGATAGATGATGGCTGATATCTACTAAGTGTTCAAAAGGGACATTTATTAAATGCTTGAAAAGTCAAACTAGAATTGAAAATGTTTTGGAATAGAGAAATGCCATTTCTACCATGTATCAAAGCATAGCTGTGAGTAGAAAAAAAATGGAATCTCAGGGAATATCACAAAAGCAACCTTACCCCTGCCTTCCTTCTGCTAGTTCTACACCCTTGATATCTGGTGGTATGTTTTGCAATCAGAATGGTCCCTAGTTATAATCTAAAACCACTCTAAGGACACAATACCCATGAATGCTCACCAAGGCAACACCATCTAAAGCAGTAAATAGAAATTTCAATAGATAAAGCAAGCAAGTTTACCTACAGAAATTCTAGGAATCACCAGATTCTCACTGCAAACAACTGATGTGACATAAAATGCATTGATCTGACCAAGCAAAACTGGATTCAGGGAAAATACATTAAACTAAAGAAGCAATTGAATGGTGAGGCTGCATCTCCAAGAAGGAAATGAACCTTGTTCCCAGATGGGTCTGCTAACTTGACAATCGAAGATCCAACTTTTTCACCTGGAGTGGGTTTGGGCGCTGATTCGAGGTTTAAGCATCCTCTGCTGCTCAAGTAGAACAACTGCTTCGTGTCAAGTGGAGAGTATTACTAATGGTGGCCCCACCCACATTTAGCACCACTGAAATACTTGTCCTCAAATAATCTAACCACCTGCCTCTGTAAAGTTCTTTCTTTTAAAAGCCATCTCAAGGTATCTCCACTTTCTAATAATTCATATATTCATTCCACATATTTTCAGTTAAGAGTCCCAAGTGGGATTTTGTTAAATGCTGGAGAGGCAGCAATACCTGGGTACGAAAGCACAGAGCCCCCTGTTCACCACTGCAGGGGGCTCAAGTTGACGTGTGGGATTGCTCTTCTCTCCCAGTAGAGGTGGTTATGACTGTCCAACTGCCTATTTTTCTGGCTACCCAGCACCACTTCCAGTGTTGTTGACTCAATGGACCGTGAATACCAATTGTAACTGTTCAGTAGTCCTGACCTCCTCCATAAGTGCTCACTCTCCCACAGGCCCCTGGTCCAACGGGTTGCGGTGAAAAGAGCCACAGAGAAAACATATCATGGCCCAGCCTTCTCCCATGGCCCACAGTTGATGACCCAGGAATGGACTCTTAATCCAGCCATGCAGAGATGGGGACCAAAAGACCTGAACCAACTTGGCAGCTCTGTTGTGTGGATACGACAGTTGATGACTGACTGGCAGCTACTGTGCGCCATGTTGGCTGGAAAACAGTGGCAGCGAATGTGCGGGTCGGAAACAAAAAGACTCCTGAGGACCTAAAAGGCACGAGTCCTTTACCTGAGTCCATGTCCCAGGCTTGCCTGCACCATCCTCTGAGGCATTCCCCTTAACCATGGAATTACCCGACTTCTTTTAGACTGAAGAAGGTTACTACAAAGCATGCATCCAAGTAGCCAACCAACATAAAATTTGTATGTCTTTTCCCGTTCTCTGCTTCCCCCTCAGCCTCAATGTAAAGTCCTCCTGATCAGACTGTGTCCAGATAAACAGATGGTTTGGGGAATATATTCCACTTCTATCCATTTTCCAGCCTGATTTATTGAATCTAAATTCTTAGTCAAATTCTGCTGTGCAACACCCTCTCCAGAAACAGTCATGAACTTTCTCATTTCCCAGCTGCTTCCCATTTGGTTAGAAGAGCTTTTGAAAATATAATTTGAGCCTAAAATGTTTAATTTTCACTGACCAGCCAGGATGGGTGTTTTTTTGTTGTTGTTGTTTAGCTTTTTCCTATTTGGAGATCTAGCCTATATCTTTCCTTAGAACAACAGAACAACGAAAGTCTTATTAATACAACACCTTCCATCAGTTGTGAGGACTGGTGATCTAAAAATGTAACTTCCTCTCTGTGAGTGCCTCTCTTACAATGTCTTAGTGATGGACACCTGAAGACATACGGAGATTTTTTTCAGTCAGCAGTGCCTTGAGTACCTCTTATTAACATCCACAATTCAATTAAAAGGCCTTCGGGGAGTTTCTTAAAGTCCCATTTCTAATACAAAAGTATAACTGTTTCAGTAGACTTTGGGGGGACACTGTGAAATGCCTCTACTTTCCACACTCACATCCCTATTCCTTATCTCCAGCAGGATTTCAGGTATAATTCCATTACTATTTTTCTATGTTTTTTAAAAATATTTTTTAATGTTACTTTATTTTTTTAGACACAGAGAGACAGAGCACGAGCTGAGGAGGGGCAGAGAGAACGGGAGACACAAAATCTGAAACTGGCTCCAGGCTCCGAGCTGTTAGCAGAGAGCCCAATGCAGGACTCGAACCCACGGACCATGAGATCATGACCCGAGCCAAAGTCGGATGCTTAACCCACTGAGCCACCCAGGCACCCCTATTTTTTCTATGTTTATTTATTTATTTTGAGAGAGAAAGAGAGAGACAGCATGAGCTGGGCATGGAAGGGGGGAGCAGCAAGAGAGGGGGAGAGAGAGAATCCCAAGCAGGCTCCGTGCTGTCAGCACAGCGCCTGATGCGAGGCTTGAACTCATGAACCGCAAGATCATGACCAGAGTTGAAACCAAGAACTGAATGCTTAACCACCTCGGCCACCCAGGTGCCCCAACACCATTATATTTTGACTCCACTTTCTCTTCCTTCCTTCCTTCCTTCCTTGCTTCCTTCCTTCCTTCCTTCCTTCCTTCCTTCCTTCCTTCCTTTTCTTTCTTGAGAGAGAGAAAAAGTGAGAGGAGGGGAGGGGGTGAAACACAGAATCTGAATCAGGCTTCAGGCTGTGAGCTGTCAGCACAGGGCCTGACGCAGGGTTCGAACTCATGAATGGTGAGATCATGACCTGAGCTGAAGTCAGCTGCCCAACTAAATGAGCCACCCAGGCCTCCCTTTGACTCCACTTTCTTTACTCGGCTCTAATTTTGCTAAAGCGGAGAGCATCACTTCTTCCCTTCAAGGTATTCTATTTTCTCAAGCCAGCGCCACCCCATTTTTTTTCTGGGACTTACTTCAATGCCACCAGGTGGCCAATTTGGAATTCCTCCTCCTAAGAGGCAGAAGCACCCGGCTCAGGTCTCCAGTGCCCTATCCATGACCCTTCTATTTGCCTGACCTTCTGTCCTCATACCTTTCCTTCTCAAAATCGGGCACCATTGCAGACTCTTCAATGTCATGCCTCTGCACAGACTTTGCCATAAACATTGAGTTCAGCTGCAAGCAAACCCAGCTATAAAAGGGACAGTATGGTGGGGCTGACTAAATGAAGGCTGTGGATTGGATTGCTTCAGTAGACATTTGGCAAAATCAGTAATTACTTCGGAGGAGCCACAACCCTGAAATTTGTTTTCTTTATCATTTTCTTCCATTTCTCTCCAAACTAGCAGTGACTGCAAATGGCTCTAGATCTGGCTGTGATCCCTCCTGATATAATCAGTTGTTACAAAGAAAAATCATTAGCATGATGCAAAATTAATTAGAAAAGTCTGTTGCAATTTATAAATATGCATTTGTGGTTAAATAAATCTGAAGATTTGGATTTCGCTTGATGTCCCTCAGGGTGGATATTTTGCATGCTTGTAGCGCACCAAACAAGAAACCTAATCAGATCGGTTCTGCCATAAATGAAAGCCATTTATTTGGCCCTAATTGGGATCTGAGAAGTTATTAAAGCATATTTTTGGAGTTTGTTCAAATTAATTATTGTGAAACAAATGGATTTATAGGCAAGCTACTTTCTCAAAACATTTTCCCCTGAAACAGCTGTACCTTGTTCTAACAAATGAAAATTATATGAATAGGGAAACTATAATGGTCTATCAGGACTGGAAACAGGAGTTGGGGGGGGGGTAGGGAGGATCTGGATTTAGGGAAGATGCTTGGAAGGTTGTCAAATAAAACAGAGCTGTTTCGTACCCAAGCTCTCAGCATCCAACTCACAAATCCTTCTAGCATGTTTCCACTGGAAGAAATGAGTTTACTGAAAGGAAGAGGAAAGCACCCTCCTTTCCAGTTGATCCTGGGACATGCAACCTTATTTTCTAGATCTAGACTTGTCCTTGACACATAAGAAGTAGTCTGGTAAATTAGCTCTAATTTCTCAAGCCCCTGATTTATAAGCCGCATGGGCTAGAACTGTCTACTTCCAAGTTACGAGACTCGGGGTAGAACTAATTTGGAGGAAACTGGAGGTTGAGTTAATGGTGACTTAGAATTTTTAAAGAGAGAAGAATCTATGTATCTGTGTTGTTTATCCTTTCTCTGCATTATATATAATATCTGAGCTGAAACTGGGACTTGTAACAAATGAGATACATTATTATCTCAATAAGTATTTCTATTTTAATGGAATCCACCTATGAGAATATGGCAATGCCATTTTTAACCCAGCTGACCACCACTATGGGAACCCTTGCGCCTCAAAACCAGACACCCAACCTTGACACTAATGGCATCAATGACTTGATTTTTATTTATTTATTTTTGGGTTTTTTGTTTTGTTTTATAAATTTTTTCATAGTTTTTTATTTATTTTTTTGAAACAGAGACAGAGCATGAGTGCAGGAGGAGCAGAGAGAGAGGGTGACACAATCTGAAACAGGCTCCAGGCTCTGAGCTGCCTGCACAGAACCCGATGCGGGGCTCGAACCCACAAACCATGAGATCGTGACCTGAGCTGAAGTCGGACGCTTAACCGACTGAACCACCCAGGAGCCCCAATGACTTGATTTTTAGAATTGTATTAGGAGTCAATGTCAAATGATCAAATCTCATGTGGCAATGCAGAATTTCTAAGGTGATGTAAACATTATATATTGTGTTCATTAGCTCTACCTACATTGGCATTAAAGAGGACATTCTGCATGCATAACAATAATGTGCACTTTTTATTTATACATGTCTCTTCCCCTAAATTCATCCAAATACATTTTGCAAAACATTGAATTTTCTGCTTATATTTCTCAGAAGGATCAGCAAACCTTTCTCATTTCCTCCCAGTTTCTTTTCTTTTTTTTTTATGTTTATTTAATTTTGAGTGAGAGAGAGAAACAGAGTGTGAGCTGGGGAGGAGCAGAGGCAAAGGGAAATACAGAATCTAAAGCAGGCTCCAGGCTCTGAGCTGTCAGCACAGAGCCCAACAGGGGCCTCGAACTCATGAACTGCGAGATCATGACCTAAGCCAAAGTCAGACACTTCACCAACTAAGCCACCCAGGTGCCTCTACCCCCGGTTTCTATTGTCCTCGTCATCCCTCTCTCCCCTGTATTATTCCCCTTACAATACAGGCTTCTGTCTGGGGTGATTTCAACAGCTGTTGGCTTCTGTCAGTATATTACAAGCACAACACTATCATGTTTTCAACCCTCTGCAACTCAGTGAAATAAAAAGGAAACAAAACTAGATGAGAAAGCATCATGTATCATAATATAAGTATCTAATTATAAACTTTAAAAGTCAAGCCTGATTTCCAAATAAATACAATTTGCTTGACACTGAAAGAGGATTTGAGTCAACATGTGGCTCGACCAATATTTATTGAATCAAGTGAGGAGTAAGTACACAGGAAACTGCCTCACCAAAGCACGCTTCACTCAGCTGAGTGTGAGAGGACTTGGGGCACAACTCACATCCTCTGTATCTGAGGAGTGAGAACTAGAGGCCCAAGAGGTTATCCAGAAGAAAAAAAAAAGAAGAAGAAAAAAAGAGATAACTCATCTGAAAGCCAGTTCCCTCAAAAGAAGTTATTATTGGTGCCTTACCCCTAATCTAGCTTCCAAAAGAAGGATGGAAAACATTGTAAGGTGAATGTGGACCCTGGGAAGGAAAGCAAACAAAACACTATGTGAAGCATCGTTTCTGCAGCTTTAAAGAAAGACCAAGCCCAGGAGAGAAAGCAAACAGTAATTGACCAAGGACACTGACCCGATCTCCAGGAGTCTGGGACTAACACAAACTTAGGAGGAATCCTGCCTGGAGCCTGCAATGAGACAGGAGAGTTGGTGCCACCCAACTGTGACATCGCACAGGGATGCCTGAGTGAGATGAATGAGGTCCTAGGAAGGTTCCAGGAAGCAGTTCCAGGTGGAAGCAAATGCAAATCCTCTCTGGAGGAAAGTAGTCTGCACAGAAGACTTCAGATTCCCACACATCAACAAAACATGATTTCAGAAACAAAAATCGCCAAATACGCAAGTAAAGGGTCAACGGAAATAAAAACCACTTAGGAACCCCCACCCACCCAAAGATTTCAGATATTGTAAGTGACAAATACATATTTAAAAATAACTTGTTATGAGATGTTAGCAGATATAAAAAATGATGTTGGGAGCCGTTTTCTGAACTCATAGGTTGAGAAAGAACTCCCTATGAGGTTAAGGTGAGTTGCACAGACTCTTACTGGTCAGAAGGTGACTGATACCCACCCCCACCCAATTGTTTCTGCTTGGAGCACCAACCCCCAAGGCATCTTTGTTGATCAGGATTCGGAGTGACTTATTCCGGCCTTGAATATGCTGATTGCACCCTGTGAAGGAAACTATTGAGGAACTTCTTTTGTGATTATGGGAGCAAACATTTGTGTTTCCTGAAAGATCTGTTTTTCTTAATACTTCCCCTTAAGCAAACAAGCTATTGACCCTTTCTCACAAAGAACTAACTTCACCCTTGTTATGCTAAAAACATTGTCTTGTAGGCTAAGGATATCTTCCTTCCCCATAGAATAAGCATCTAAATCCCCAACCTCAATCACTGTTGATAAAGTTTATGCATGAGTCGTCTATGAATCTATGTTCTGGGAAATTCTTACGTATCAAAGAAATTTGTCATCAGAAATCATTGTGTAAGGCAAATGCCACTTCTGTGCCGTTCCCCAAATACTTAATTATAAAAGAAAGCTGAGCCCCAGTCAGAGCAGAGGTGCCTGCCTGGTGACCAGAAAGATTCTCGTGGCTCTCATCCCTCCCTCACCGACACGGTCCATCCTTCAGGGACCCCTTGACCTGCTGGAGTCGGCCTCCAGCAAAATGGTATAAAAACTAGCAAGGGACAAGCTACTATCTGTTCTGGGTTGAATTCATATATTAAGGTTCTAACTCCTCGGACCTCAGAATGTGACCTTATTTGGAAATAGAGTCATTTCACATGCAAGAAGTAAAGATGAGGTCACATTAGAGTGTGTGGACCTCTATTCCAATGGTGTCCTTATAAAAAGGAGAAGTTGGTACACAATAACACACACAGGAGAATCCCACTTGAACATGAAGACAAAGACGGGGATGGTACACCTGGAAGGCCAGGAACACGGAAGACTGCCCACGGACCTAGAAGCCCGGGAAAGAGGCAGGGAACAGATTCACCCTCACAGCTTCTGGAGGGAAAAATCCTGCCCTCAGACTTGATCTCAGACTCCTAGCCCCCAGTGCTCTGAGGCAATCCATTTCTCTTGTTTAAGCCACTGCGTCTGTGGTACTTTGTTACAAGCAGCTCTAGAAAACTACCACAGAATCCAAAGCAAACCAGGAAGGTTTATTTTGAAATCGATGAAAAGAACTTTTAGCAATAGGGATAACATTGTCCAAATGAAAAACACCACTAATCGTGTATCCGTCAGGGTTCTGCACATGAGCGAGAACTAAATCATTTGTATGCACAGAAAGGACTGAATCCAGGCATCATCTTGTCCCCAAATAGTCTGTTTCCTGAAACGATTCCCTAAGCCACCAGAAGTGATCCACCATTATGGCCATTACAGCTGTTCCAGGAGCAAGACCTTACTCCACCGTCATCCCCACGAATGTGGCTCATTTTTGGGAAGCCAGAGGACGGGTGAGCCAAGTCCTGCCCAAGGATGACCATGAGGCAGCTTCTACTGTTACTACCATTGGCACTGACTGTGAGCACCCGGGACACAGTGGGGTGTGAAGAAGGGTGGGGACTGTCACCAGTGCTTCCGCATTCCACGTTCCTGCCAGCCAGCAGCGAGAACCAGGGCCCCACTTCCCGTCGTTCCTCGGCACACGCAGAAACAGGTGGATCCTACCTTCGATTGAATCTTTAAAATAGAGTCTTTTACTATGTTAGGGTTTCCAGCCAGTTTAAGGTGAATGAGCCAACGATGAGGCCCTATGAGAGGGAGGCTCAGGGGCAGACTGAATACAGTAGAAGCCATACTCCATGGCAGAATATGGACCTCCAGACATTCTCAAGAATCTATAATAACAATATGAGGAGTAGGAACAAATGGAGTCAAAAGACACTGAGGAGAGACTGAGAATCTACAATAACAATATGAGGAGTAGGAACAAATGGAGTCAAAAGACACTGAGGAGAGATTGAATGCCTAACGTAAGCTCATATCTAAGGAGCATCCCAGAAGCAGACAATAGGGAGAACAGGAAATGTGTCATATTTAAAGGTTTCATTCCTGATAATTTTTTGACCCTTGAAAACCATGATGCCACAAACATAAGAAGGACAAGGCATTCTAGGGGAGATAAATAAAAAGAAATCCAAACCTGAATACACTGTCATGAAATGGCAAAACACCACAAACAAAATGACAATCTTACAAGCAGCCAGAGAAAGATCATTTATTAAAGGATGATAATTAGACTAATAGCAAGTTCTCAATTAAAAAAAGAATCTAGGCAACATGAGAATTATACCTTCTAAGAACTAAAAGAAATTAATTATCAACTTGGAATTGGTTATTCAATGAGACTCTATCTCTGGGGCACCTGGGTGGCTCAGTCAGTTGAGTGTCTGACTTTGGCTCAGGTCATGATCTTGCAGTCTGAGGATTTGAGCCCCATATCAGGCTCTGTGCTGACAGCTCAGAGCCTGGACCCTGCTTCTGTATCGCCCTCTTTCTCTGTCCCTTCATTGCTCATGCTTTGTATCTCTCAAAAATGAGTAAGTGTTATAAAAAATTAAAAAAAACAACAACTCTATCTCCAGAACAAATGCATTTCAAAAAAGCAAACAAACAAAATTCAGACAGTCTGTCTTCAATAGAGTGTTACTAAAGTATATCTAAAGTATTTATTTTGGAAAAGTAAAACATAACTACAAAAGAAGAGCTGAGAAGAATGGATAAACAATAAAAAAGGTTTGTAAACACGAACAAATGTAAACATTGGATGTTAATGATCATGGTAATATTGGCAAATCTGTGGTTTATGAAATAGGTCAAACCAAAATTTTGAACAGTTGCCGAGTGTAAATCATGATGTGAATAACAAAATAACTTGCTGGGAAAAGTGAATAAGTGAATATTCTTGCTGGAATAAGTAAGATGAATTATGCAGTGTAAAAATCCAGGGGCGACACTCAAAAGAACATAAATGATGTGTTTAATTTAAAAGTCAGAAGAACAACAAAAATTAGAATAAAATAAAATAAATGAAATGAGAAAACAAATAAACCAAAAGTAATCAGTTGAAAAGAAGCCCAATAAAGGCAAGGGGGCAGAGGGGGTTTAACAAAAAGGTGAAAAACTTATAAATTGAAAATGAAACCATAAGTCCAAATGATTAAATGATACAAATACAACAAGCTTTTTATTTAAAATATTTTAACAAAGGATTAAAATGTAATTACAACTGTGTCCCATTTGTAAGAGACACAACTCAGAAACACTGATTGTAAAAATATGGAAAAAGATAAACCACACAAATAACAACCAAAATAAGGCTGCCTTACCTTTACAAGTTCATTCAAAATAGACTTTAAGACCAAAAGAATTTTTAGGAATATGGTTGTTTGAATATAATCCTATAGCTATAAACTCCTGATAAAGTAGCCTCAAAATACTGACAGATGTGGTAATTAACATGGGGGGGGTCATTTCGTGCCAATGTATACATCAAATATCCACAATGCACACTTTATCTATCTTATGATTCTAATGTCAATTGTGCCTCAGTAAAGCTGGAAAAGATACATTAAACTTATGTTACAAAAAATGTATGTGTCAGGGACACCTGGGTGGCTCAGTCAGTTAAGTGTCTGACTCTTCATTCAGTTCAGGTCATGATCTCATGATTCGTAAGTTTGAGCCCCACATTGGGCTCTGCATTGACAGCAGACAGCCTACTTGGGATTCTCTCTCTCTCTCCCTTCTCTCTGCCTCTCTTCCTCCCCTATTAATGCTCTCTTTCTCAAAATAAATGAACTTTTAAATGTGTGTGTGTGTGTGTGTGTGTGTGTGTGTGTGTGTGTGTGTGTAATGTAGAGAACAGAAATTGGCAAGACTAAGAAATCTCCATCAGATTGGGAAATTTCAATTAAATCTCTCAATTATTTACTATGTCAAACATATAAAAAAGTTAAGGACGATGGATAAGATTTTAGTCATACACCAAAAAAGCCTGATTTAAGGGACATATAGAATGCTGCACAAACCGTTTGAGATCACAAATTCTTCTCAAGTATGCATGGACTAAAAATAAAACAAAACAAAATCTCACCACATTCTGGACCGCAAAGCAAGATTCGACAAGTTTCAAGTAACTGGGGTCACACGAAGTTCTTCAGCCATGACACATCTAGGTTGGTGGCAGAATGATTACACTAGTACCCCCCAAACCCTCTGGTCTCTTTGTGCTCATGCCCTTGGGTACTGCCTCTCACATCACTCTGAGCTTGGTCATGCGACCTGAGGGATCACTAAAATAAGCAGAAGCTTGAGAAAGTGTTTGCACACGTCAACTTCCTTTCCTTTGGACCCCGACCACTACCCAGCCCATATCCAATTATATGATGCCATCTAGTCAAAGTTAGCATGTGTCACCCGCAAAAGCACAGATGCATAAGTGAGACCAGCCAATGCCAGATGAGCTGCCCTGGCATTTCATAGAAGCATAAATAAGCAAGAATAAATGCTTATGTAGTTAAGCCGTTAGTTTTGGGGGTCTTCAGTGTTTTATATTATAAGTAGTGTAGGGGATTCCTCGTTGCAGAATTTCAAGATAAATATATTTTAAATAGGTATTAACTAATTCTTCCAATTCCAAATGGTAATGAGAGGGATCTTTACCTTATAATCTCAATCTTTCAAAGACAGGAAAGTGATATCTCAGGGTGGTATACTTTGCATTTAAAATACCCCCATTGAGAATGTAAAATGGTACAGCCCCTCTGGAAAGCAGTGTGGAGGTTCCTCAGGAAACTAACAATAGAACTCCACTATGACCCAGCAATAGCACTGCTAGGAATTTACCCAAGGGATACAGAAATGCTGATGCATAGGAGTACATGTACCCCAATGTTCATAGCAGCACTCTCCACAATAGCTAAAACAGGGAAAGAGCCTAAGTGTCCATCAACAGACGAATGGATCAAGAAGATGTGGTTTATCTATACAATGGAATACTACATGGCAATGAGAAAGAATGAAATCTGGCCATGTGTAGCAACATGGATGGACCTTGAGGGTGTTATGCTGAGCGAAATAAGTTAGGCAGAGAAGGACAAATATCATATGTTTGCACATATAGGAGGATTAGGAGGAACTTAACTGAGGAACAAGGGGGAGAAGAAGGGGGGAAATGGTGGGGGAAAGGGAGAGAGGCAAACCATGAGAGACTCTTGAATGCTGACAAAAACTGAGGACTGATGGATGTGGGGGGGTGGGGGGATGGGCATGGAGGAGGGCACTTGTGGGGATGAGCACTGGGTGTTATGTGGAAACTAATTTGACAATAAACTATTTGTAAAAAAAAAATTAAATTAAAATTAAAATTAAAAAAAAAACCCATTGAATCAGCTACAGAACATCAGGAGCTAAACAACTAGTAAAGAAAATAAGGCATATAGTATGTACATATACATACATGTGTGTGTATATGTATGTCGGTGTGTATTTTCACCCCATTGGCCCACATTTAGGAAGCACTGCTCATTTACAATGTCCCAGGACAGTGGGCCTTTGATTAAGCTCAAGGATTCCTCATGGATGGTAGACTGATGAAAGTAACCTCTCTCCAGAGTCACAGGAAGATGATGCAGCAGCCTCTCTGTAGCTTGAGTAATTTATTTAATAGGTGCACCTGCTCCTGGCAGCTGTGAAACATTTGGTGAGGTGACCCGAGGCTCATTCCAACTGCCTCATGTCACCTGAATGGCACTCAGGGAGGGAGGAAGTCAGATGTAGGCGGGAGACATTCTGGCACCTTTGAAGTGGTGGTGGTTGCTATGGAAACCCTTTTGGAGGGAGCACTGGAGAAAGTCTGTCTCCTGAGTTCAAAGGACAAACTTCTGTGAAAGATGTCATTTGGGGGAGGGGCTTGACAGTGATCCCGGCCTCTTAACATCTGTATGAGGAATCTTCATAACTAATGACCTGGGTGGAGGGTGGGTGCTATGATCGACACTTTCACAAGGAAGATGGCTCAATACGTGCTCTAGAGAGATCCCCGCAGTGCACATGGAATATGAATTAAGTTTCTATTTGGGTGATAAGATGTAATGCCATTGAATTTATACGAAGTCAACAAATTTTGTAGAAGGTTTACTCTGGGCCAGGCGCTGGACCCCCAACTGGGGACCCAACAGTAAGACAGAACCCTGCCCAGCCAGGTAAAAGCCCAGTGAAAACAAAGAGTGAGGAGGTTTGTGATATGGGCAGCACAGGGGTTACGGAAGCATGAGGGGATCGGACAACCCTACCTGGTGGTGCCGAGGGAGCCGGTGGGACAGGATGGAAGAAAATTCCAGAAGTCGGTATTACAGTACTAATAATGGAACTGCTGTAAGCTTGCTGGGTTTTGATCTCATCTATGCAACTTAAAAAGTTTGGTGAACGCCTGGGTGGCTCAGTATGTTAAGCGTCCGACTTCAGCTCAGGCCATGATCTCACGGTTCGTGGGTTCGAGTCCCGCGTCGGGCTCTGTGCTGACAGCTCAGAGCCTGGAGCTGCTTCAGATTCTGTGTCTCCCTCTCTCTGACCCACCCCCAGTCACACTGTCTTTCTGTCTCTTTCTCTCTCTCAAAAAATAAATAAACATTAAAAATAAAATTAAAAAAACAGTTTAGGACAAATTATCTGTTAAATACGGTTGATGTGAGAATTACCTGGGCTCCACACTGACCCGCGCGCACTCACTGCTCCCGTGCGGTGGTTTTTGTTATTTTCCTAATCCTACCCAGTATCACCGAGGGCTTAGGATTGGTTAGGCAATTAGCTGAGTCATTTTTCCCCCCCACCAGAAACAGCTCCGTGAACTGTCATCATAACAACTCTATTCCGGGAGTATTTTTCTTATTTCCATTTCCGGTGAGGTGGCTCCGGGCAACAGGAGGTGAGATGAGGTCAAGGCCGGGAAGCTGGTGGGCAGCCAGCCTGAGGGCGGCGCTCCAGGCCTCGGAACACACTCAGCACCGGCGGGCAAGGGCACTGCTAACAGCGATGGCCCCCTGGCCTTACCACGGAGCAGCCAGAGTCCCAGCTTCCTCACTTCTATCTCATTTAATGGTTCGGTAACCCGGCGCGGTAAGGTGTTAGCATCTCCTGGGCGCAAATGCAGAGAAGGACACATCTGGATGCGCAGCGGCTTGCAGATCGTTAGGGGCAGGGAGCTGACTGTGGACCCAGGAGGCCCTGACTTCTGTGCACCTGCCGGAACAGGTCACCAACGCCGAACAGTCAGCGGCTGTAGGCTGGGGGAGGGGGGTGGCCGATGGGGGCAGGTCCCCTAATGCATTCACCCTGAGCTTCACGATGGAGGGGTCGTTCCGCGCGCCCCCGTTCCCTGCTAACGAAGCATAGTTTTCATTCCTGCAGAGTTGGGGGTCCGGAAGGCTTGGGGGGACCCCAGGGGTCTTGCCAGCGGCAGGTGCTGGGGAAAAGTAACCTGAGAGGGACGAGGAACCCGAGTAGTGAGGGTCTACTAGGCTGTAGAGACCTCGGAGAGACAGGCAAGTAAGCGTCACGCTGCTGTGGGCAGAGGAGCCGGTTGCTACCCCAGCAACAGCACCATGGAGTCAGACTCTCTCACACAATGGGGGGCCGTGTGCAGATAGAACCCAATTTGTTATCTGATCTTTTTCTGCCAAAAATCCCGATGAGTCAAAATGGCCCCATCTGTCACAGCCCTGGAGAGCGGGGCGGTGCCGGTCCGGGGGACAGAGCGGGCTGAGGAAGAGCGCTGTGCAGAGGCCAGGCCCGCCTAATGCGCTGAGGATGCCCCCTTGGCTTGCTGAACCCTCAGGACTTACATGATGACCTCAACCAGCCAACCGCCCTCCTGCGCCCCCGCCCCCCCTCCCCCCCCCCAGGAGACTGCCAGTCTCTACACTCCAGGTAGAACAAAGCAGTGAGCACTCCGGACCCCGCAGGGTTCCGACTGCTGCCCCTCCCCCAGCTGCTGTGACAGATGTCTGTGACGGGGTACCATTAAGGTCCCGCCTCACAGCTGCAGCAACGAGGCCCCGAGAGCTGAAGGCACTGTCCCAGGTCACACGGCCCGCCAGTGGGAACACTCGGATTAAGTTCAGACACCTGCGGATGCAAAAATGTCTGTAGACTTTGCCAAATCCTAAGGTGCAAAATCTCCACGGGTTGAGAACCAGTCTTTTCCCGTGATGCTCCCTGTCCAGGACCGAGTTAGGTATGCATTCATGCTCTGCACGCTTCTGCGTGGCCACTAGTTTCCCATCAACGTAGGTTCAAACAGAAAGGAATCCAGCACAGAGTGTGGGACGGAGTACGTGTTCGAACTGTGGTTTTTTTCTGTTCCTTTTCGGGATCCAACATCTCCCATTTCTGTGCAGATCTGGCAGGCCTCCCACGGCGTTTCCCGGCCTGATGCACCTCCAGAAACCCACGCCCTGCTTTTACCCAGCCCAACTTCCTTCATTACGTATCACCCAGCTTATAACAGCCTATTGTCATTGTTTTGTGAGGTTTCGTTTAAGAGATTTTTTTAAAAAGTTTATTTATTTTTGAGAGTCAGAGCATGCCGGGAGCCGCACCGGCCTCTCTGATGGCAGTCACAGCACGGAAATGACAGCGTTTGCTCAGCTCCTGCCATGAGAAACGAAAACTGGTATCTCCTTCTGCTACTACTGGCTCATGTTGGAAATGAGCCTGCTGGTATTGACCAGGCCTCACAATATTCCAGATCAGACCCCTATTCTGAATACAGAAACCTCATAAGGAAAAGCATATTCTGCCTTTACAAAAGAGATTTTAGATGAAAGCTCTGTGGGTGATTGTCAAAAGGCTCTTCCTATGGGCCTTGCAGTCCCGAGACTTGCATAATAAAGGAGGTTAAGAACACAAGAGTTACCATTGAGCCTGGTCCTGAGACAAAGAGCCTATTTTGGGGTTAAAGGCAGAACACAGCTACTGCATATATCTTTGCTAATTGGTGAAGCATGGGAGTCCCTTCCTCAAGGCCTACATTCCACAAACACCCTCCCTTACACTGGCAGCTGGGATGAGGATAGATAAGAGTAGCTAAAACATAAACCCAGGTGCAAATACTAACACATTTAGGGCCCCCATGATAGTTTCTACAAACAAACCAATTCAGAAACATCCTCTCGAGAGCCAGACAGAATGACTCCTAGCTTATCTCTATACAACTTAACCTATATGTTATCCTGTTTTTCACTAAGAGCATCCTGTTAATTCCTTGGTTGTAAATTCACTATGACTGGGATAATTCTGCAGAATATCAAAAACTTGTTATCGCAAAAGGCCTCCCATTGTAGAAATTCCTTTCTCTGACTTCATGTTGTTGCTGAACCTTTAAATAAAGACGCCAAAACCGACAGGACGGAGATGCCTGCCTGGTGATCAGAAAGAATCTCGGGGCTCTGTCACTCTCTCTCGCCAACACCGTCCATCCTTCAGGGACCCCTGGACCTGTCAGAGCCGGCTCGGCCTCCAACAAGAGCACAAATGGGGAAGGGGCAGAGAGGTGGAGACACAGAATACAAAGCAGGCTCCAGGCTCTGAACTGCCAGCACAGAGCCTGACGCGAGACTCGAACCCATGAACCATGAGATCATGAGCTGAGCTGAAGTCAGATGCTTACCTGACTGAGCCACCCAGGAGCCCCTGCGAGTTTTTTTTTTTTTTTTTTTTTAATGTTTGCTTATTTTTGAGCAAGAGCGAGAATTTAGAGCATGAGTAGGGTAGGGGTGGAGAGAGAGGAGACAGAGGATCTGAAGCGGGCTCTGTGCTGACAGCAGAGAGCCCAGTGCAGGACTGGAACTCACGAACTGTGACATCATGACCTGAGCCGAAGTCAGATGCTCAGACTGAGCCACCCAGGCGCTCCTGCTTTGTGAGTTTTTTTAACTTAGGGAAAAAAAAGGAAACATACAAAAGAGTAAAGATACAGTCATATGATAAATACCCTTCTGCTGCCCACCAAGTCAAATTAGCAGATGCTGACATTTTGTCTCCTTTGCTTCAGAACTTTGTTTTAATTTTCTTTTTAATTTTTATTTATTTTGGAGAGAGAAAGAGCGAGTGGGGGAGGGGCAGAGAGAGAGGGAGACAGAAACCCAAGCAGGCTCTGCATTGTCAGTGTAAAGCCTCATTTGGGGCTCAAACTCACAAACCGTGAGATCATGACCTGGGCTGAAATCAAGAGTCCAACACTCAACTGACTGAGCCACCCAGGTGCCCCCAGAATTTTTTATAAATGAAAATTACAGCTATGCTTTGCTCTGTAATCTTCCCCAAGTCCACCTCCTTTCCCCTTGTCCTTAGAGAAAATGGTTATTTTGAAGCCACTATATTTAATTTCTTCTATGACTCTATACTTTGCCATATATACATTTGTGTCAAAAATTATAGAAAATAATATAACAATATTATATATTCATTATATAGATTTCATTATAATTATAATATACAATAATAAAGTTATTGCAGCTAATATTCCCTGAGGACTTCTATGTCCCAAAGTCAGCCCAAAGTTTCCTTGGTATTGTCGTTTTTAATATTCATAACAGACCTTTGAGGTACCACTGTGATTTCCCCCCATTTCATACTTAAGCAGACTGAGGCACTAACATGTTCAATAAATTTACCAAGATTCCATAATTACATTTTGCAGAAAGGTTAAATCTTGCAAGCTCGTTACCAAGTAGACACCACAGTGGTCTGTTCACCCATCTGTTCGGCGGTTAGACTCTGAGCTCCTGTGGACAGAAAATGTGTCCCTTTGTCTCAGTGTCCCTGGGGCCTATGAGAAATGACACTAATAAATGAGCACACAAATGAGCAAGTAAACAAACGGATCAAGAATCGATAGACAATGCAGCTTCCCCCGAACGATTTCCTGTTTGCGATGCTCCCCTCGCTGGCCGCCGCACCCCTCCCGAGGGCTTCTGGCTGCTCTCACAGAAGCACCCTGCGCATCCAGCCCCTGCACGAGGCGGTGCTCCTTGCTTAAAATTCTCTTTGCAGTCAGGGCATCAGAGGCCCCTTTGAAGATCGGGCGCAACAAGGTGGGAGTGAGCGGAGGGGCATCACAGAGGCGCCCCCCGGGGCACCAAGCCGGGAGTTAGTAAAAATGCACCGAGGCCATCAGTGGTGGGCCACAGGCAGCCCTTAAAATAAGAGCTAGTGCTCTCAGTCGGGTCACCTGGCGGGTGGGGGTGGGGGCATTACCTGGACACTGTGAGTTGCCCGGACAGACCCGGGACACCTGCAGACATACCTGAGCACACATACATTCTCCTGTTAAGGAGGCAGTGTGTAGGGATGCCACCTTCTACACTGATTATGTACAGACTGAAGGTCAACCTGCCTGAAAATGAGGGTAACAAATACCTGCCTGCGCAACCGGGACGCGCCTTCAGTGAGGCACAGTGGCTGCGGCCCTGGGAGCCCACCTGGTCCCAGCCACGGCTCAGAGCCCCCCCCCCATCAGCCCCCCCACCACACCCCCAGACCCAGCTAATCCCCACTCAGTGTGTTTCCAGACTGAGCTCAGATTCTGCCTGCAGCTCCCAGCCTCTGTTGGTGGGGAATTCCACACCTGTGCTGTGAGTTCGGGGTCAACAGAGAAGCCCGCAGCCCCTGCTCTACCCACGCTACTGATGGGCTGAGGACGGAGATAACTTCCTCAAGTTGTTACAGGGGTGACAATGGCAGCAGTGATGTCCCTCCCCTCTCTCTGGCTTAGCTTTTCTTTCTGTCCACAGCACGTCCTGGTATCCCTCGCTTTTCAAAACCTTGCATTATGCCACTTCACGTTTACTGAATACCTACATCAGTCTCTGCTTCCATTAACTAAAAGGAATCGAAAGAGGATTTTTTTTTTTTTTTGCGTGTACAAAAAAAGGGTTAAAAGTGAAAAGGGTTCAGCGTTGGCTTCGCCTGGAGGCTGTTACAGAGGCGGCTCCGGAACGGGGAGGGTGGCGCCACCCAGCGTCTTTCCCAGGAACTACACTCGGCATCTCAGCATCTCAGGGTCTCAGATTCCCCGCATCAGACCGCCAGAGCTTGGACCTTGTGAGCATCCGTGCTTCGTCTCCACTTACTTCGTGTGTCCGTTAGCAAGACGTGGCCCAAGGTGTCTGAAAAGCCTGAGAGACGACAGCTGTGGGTCTGGGAACTTCTACCTTCAAAGAAAGCACAGGTGGGGTAGACCCACCACTGTATCCCCACGGGACAGGGTGTGCATTCCCCCTTCATTCTGGAACATAATTACCATCAGGGCAGGTCCTCTGTCTGCCTGGTCACCTCTGCATTACCAGGGCCCGCGTCGGTCACAGAGCAGATACTTACTAAATGCCCCCTGGGTGCAGGCATGAACTGCGCTCCCGCCCTGCGTGTGGAGGTGTGGTAGGCACTGGTCCACTTTTTCTTCATGAAGTCGTCAGAAACGTGGGCAGTGGCCATCGTCGCCGCCTCCGCCTCCGATCAGAGGAAACGCAGGTGGCAGGCAGGCAGGTGAGGAGCATGGAGAATACAGGGAGGTCTCCTCAAGGCTGGGCCCAGGTGGTCTTGGCCCTCTGCGCGTGTCCTGTCCCCCGGGTCACTCCACCCCCAACACTAGACCGGCAGGGACTCCAAGAGAGGGCTCTGTGAAATGTGTTTGGTAGACCAGGTGCCCAGAACTGCCTGGAGCCTAGGAATGAACGAAGATCAAGTAAAAGTGGATAAATCTCGTAGAAAGTGGACAAAACCGGAGATAGGGACAAGGATTTCTGGGTTTTCCAGGCTGGATCTGACCAGTCAGTAATTAATTCCTCCAGCACAACGTCAAGAGGAGCTCAGAAAGGTGAGGATGGACAGTCACACCTGGACAGGCTGCCCTGGCTCCGAAGCATGGCCCTCTGCTGCCCCCTTGTGGGCAGCCCGGCGGAGAGCGTGCTGGATCGCCAGCAGCACGCATTTACTCCAGACACAATCCTTCTGTCTTTTCACTCAGGTTTTAGTAACAGAGCAACTGCGGACATCATTGCTGGGACAGCGGGGGACACTGATTTGGGCTGGGAAAACGTTCGGACATCTCTCATTCTTAAAACCTGTTCCAAATAAGCTTAGGCTTTATTTAGCAAGTAGAAGTATCAACAATGAGGGCACCTTTTTCTGACCTTGACCGAGAAAGAATATCTTCGGAATAATGTCTTTCAGAACTTGAATCTTCCTATTCTGATCACTTTATGGATGGTGAATTGATTAGGTACTGAGAGCCGTGATCTCAAAAACGTGCTACTGCTATGTTGATGAGCAGATGGAAATGTCCACCTGGGGACAGAAGTTCCCATTTGAAATTCATGTTGAATTGTCACACAGGGCTAAGTAGTCCTTTACATTCTATAAATAAGCCCCGCTTATAACAAGCAAATGAAAACTCAATCCAAACTTCTAAATTGATTTCAATGGATCACAGGACCGAATGCTTCCTTTGTCTTGTACATTTCATTTTGTTTCAGTGTGTCTTTTGCCCTTGACTATGACATTTGCCATGGATTCTGAAAGTGCCTGAGAGCATGCTTATCTGAAAACCTCATCAAGGAACCTACCACAGGCGATGTTGCTCCCACAGCTGAATCACAGAATCATGTGACATTACATGTGGAAGAAAGAGAACTATAGTCTCATTTTTGGTTTTGTTTCTCAAATAGAATTTCCTTGACCACAAACAGCAGCTAAAACCTAAGAGAGAATGTGAATACTTCCAGGTTCCCCCAATATTACTCAGCTTTATTTCAACGTTATCTGAACCAAAAAAAAGGGGAAAGAACATTAACTAATTGCCAGCTTTGTATCAAATATTAAGATAGGCATTTTGCATCCATTAATGGTGACTGCGATGAATTGGAAGAGGCTGTTCATTTATCATTTATCATTGTGTGACAATGGCCTCAACTCTTAATGGCTTAAACAGCTATCTTTTTTTTTTTTTTTTTGGTCCCAATTTTCACTAGTTGACTGGGCTCAGCAGGTGATTCCCACTTGGACTCTGCTGGGAATTACAGCTAGATGGTAGCTACAGAGAGAGTCCTCTGAAGGTGCAAAATAGGCTGATGTCCAACATGGCTCATTCACCTGACCAGTAAGTGATGTGGTTATTGTGGAGCCATCCAACAGGGTGCCTACGCATGGCCCCTTTCACAGTATGATGTCTGGGTTTGGAGAGAAGTTGCCCCAGAGTAAGCATTCCATAAGAAAGGATGTAGGAGCTTCTGGGCCAATGAGGGCAATGTCTAAACTGGGAAATGATCATTTCCACTGAATTCTATTAGCCAAAGCAGCCATATTGCCAGTCCAGATTCAACAGAGTAGAGAAATAAAACCTCACCTCTTGAAAGGGGACACACAGAGAAGTACGGGGATGAGAGATACTGCTGGGTCATAATTAGAAAATACAATCTTCTACAATTCACACATCTTTCCACAGGCAACTGTGCTTACTGCTCCCCCAGGAAATCCAGGATCTCGACCCATCCCATTACAGCATCACCCCAATGCCCAGGGTCGCATCAGCTAAAGCAGGCCCAGATACGGCAATCATCCTACAGGCAATTCCTTGATTTAGCATCTTGAGTACAATTTACCACAGTCGGAGGAATTGTGCACTAAAGACACAAACCATCCACTGTACTCTCGTCAGAAGTACAATAGGGGGAAGAATTTCTTCAATGGATATTCCTTCCAAAGGGACAAAATTCAGGAGGTGCCTGGTAATTGCTGGTCCATAATGATTCCAAAATCCAATTGAGCAGCTGCTGCCAATGTTTCAATCTGAGACCAGTACTGCTCACTCCCTGGTTGTGCTCCGTGCTCTTGGCTCCCCTAAGTCTTCCTTCCATGGTCTACATCTACACAAGATGTAGCCTGTGTTTGCAGCTGAGTATGGACCTCAGCCCACCCCCTCCCCTATGATGCCTGAAGTCCATTTTTAAGAAGACCCTTCCCATCATGGACTTTCTGATGAGCTCTGTCTAAGCAGACAGTGTTTCTGATGATATAACAAAAATAATAACAATGGCAACTAACTAAATTGCTACCTTTAAACACTATGGGCTTGTAATTAGTTTTACTGAGGTTTCAGTTTAGTAGAAAAAAAGGCACACACAACTCATTCTGAGATACCCTTTGGCTTGAGCTCAGAATCACGGTACTCTGGAGAATTACCTTTTACTTTCTTAAGAAGCCCTTTTTTATATCGCTGAGGGGGGCTGTGAACATTTCTGTATATCTTTTGTGCAAATCTTAACAAAGAATTTCACAACCACACACTTGAGATGATCTCTAGCCTGTGAACATTTCTTCTTCTTTTTTTCCCCCTTTTTCTTTTTTGGTAGCTTTTCTCTGCCTAAAATGGTTGGTTGTGAGAAACAATTTTATTTTTGAACTCAGAATGTTCTGGATTCTATTTCTTCTAAATTTTGCTGCAAAAGTCTTTTTTTATTTTCATTAAATTTTTTTTTTACATTTATTTAATTTTGAAAGACAGAGAATGAGCAGGGGAGGGGCAGAGAGAAAGGGAGATACAAATCTGAAGCAGGCTCCAGGCTCCGAGCTGGCAGCACAGAGCCTGATGCAGGGCTCAAACTCATGGACCACGAGATCATGACCTGAACCGAAGTCGGAGTCTTACCTGACTGAGCCACCCAGGCACCCCCTTATTCTTTTTTTTTTTTTTTTAAAGCTCATCTCCTTCTATTTATCAAATGTGGCTTTTAAAAAAAGAATCTATGGGGCACCTGGGTGGCTCAGTTGGCTAAGTGTCCGACTTGCAGTTTGTGGGTTCGAGCCCCACATCTGCTGACAGCTTGGAGCCTGGAGCCTGCTTCAGATTCAGTGTCTCCCTCTCTGCCCCTCCCCTGCTCCTACTCTGTCTCTCAAAAATAAGTAAATGTTAAAAAAAAATATAAATAAAAGAAAGAATCTAGTCCTTCTATCAGGATGCCAAATAATCTTTTCAGGCAAACACATTGTATTACTATTTGTACATTTTATTTTCTACATTCCTGTTAGCACTTATTTTTCCTCAGTTTCCTGTGAGCCTGTATCATGTTGTTCTAGGTCCCTGTGATGATTTGTTCATTGTCCTTCTGGATTCTGCTACCTTCTCTTCGGGGTCTTCAGCTCCGTCCTAGGCCCAGTGACACACTGGATTTGGATTTTGCTGCAGCGACATCTGTCTTCAGTCTGGTTCCCATTTCTGTCCTGTTGTGTGACAAAACACTGTAAGACCTTGTGGCTTAAAATCCCAATGTATTTTTTATTTTTCTTGTGAGTCTATGAGCTGCCTGGGCTCCAGTGAATTTTGTTCAGTAGGCGCCCCATGCTGTGTCACTCGGTTTGTGCTGGGAGGCTTCTGAAAGCTCAGGTCACCGGACCTCTATGGCGGTTTGCTTACACACTGGCAGGTGACACGGGCTCTTGGCTGGCAGCTAAGCTAGGGCTGCTGAACGGTGTACTTGGGATTGCCTGAGCTTCTCACAACACGGGCTCTGGCTTCTGAGCTGGAATGTTCCAAGAACAAGTGTCCCAAGATGCAAGACGTGGATGTTGCCAGTCTAGTTCGGAGCTATGCCTGCATCTTGCACACGTCATGTCTGCTGGGCCCACAGTGATGAGATTTATCTCATGTTGGGTTGTTACAAGATCAGGTTGCAGAAAAGCTTGTGAGATGGGAGAGATTTTTGCAGCCAACTCTGGAAATTTTAATATGACGTAGAGGCACTGTTCTCAGACATATTTATGCATAAAAGGGGACGCATGAATGTTTTACATTATCTCTCCTACTCAAGGGCTTTGCTGAAGCGATTTTCTTCTGTCATCCTTATTTTTCCATTTTGGACAATTCACTTATGTTGCCTAAAAGCATGCTCTAATATTCCCTATCTTTTTTTTTTTTAATTTTTTAATGTTTTTTATTTATTTCTAGGAGAGAGAGAGAGACAGCGTGAGCAGGGGAGGGTCAGAGAGAGAGGGAGTCACAGACTGAAACAGGCTCCAGGCTCCGAGCTGGCAGTCAGCACAGAGCCCGACGCGGGGCTCGAACCCACGAACCGCGAGATCATGACCTAAGCGAAAGTCGGACGCTTAACCGACTAAGCCACCCAGGCGCCCCTAATATTCCCTATCTTAAGGTAAAAACTTTCAAGTCCGTATCAACCTTCAATTCCCCATCTTTGCTCCTTATATCCAGCTCCATGTCTTCTCCATCTTCCTTAAACCTACTCTGATCAGCTGTTGACCCCTCTCTACAAACCGTCTCGTCAATATCACCACCCTATCCCTTTGCTAAATGCAATCCTCATGTTACAGACCTGTCAGCAATATCTGACAGCGTTGATTTTTCTTCTGTTAAACACTTATTTAGTTTCCCCACCATCAAACTCACACAGCTTAACTTCCACCCCATTGGTCATTCTAATTTTCCTATCTTAGTTTTCTCTATTTCATAACCTTAAAATATTGGAGTACCATGAGTCTCGGCGTTTAGTCCTGTCCCTTTGTATTTTAAAAATTATATTATCACTCCCAATGACATCATCCAATATCATGGACTTGAATATCTTCTATATATTGATGCTTCCCAAGATTATAGCCTCAGCTTGGAGCTTGACCTATACCCCAGACTATATATCCCACTGACCACTTGGCATCTCCAACAATGTCTAGAAGTCATCACACATTTAACAGACACAAAATTGAGCTCCTATATTTATTCCCCTAAAGCCACCTCTGTAGATTCCTACCTCAGTTGATCGGAGTTCTGCTCTTCTAGAATATCAAACCAAAAAACACCATATCATCCTGAATTTACCTCTTACTCTCTAACCACCAGACAACCCATTAACAAATCTCCTTTCCTTTACCTTAAAAATATATCTAGAACATAACCACTTCCTCATCTTTCCTCTGCTAGTATCCTAGTCTGAATCACTACCAAAATTGTTTCAATACCCTCTTTACTGTTTTTCTTTATTCAAACTTATTGCCAATAATCTATATTCAACAAATCAATGTCATCCTGGTAAAATGTATGTCAGATTATTAGACTTCTCTGCTCAAACCCTCAAAGGCTTTCTAACTCCCTCAGTGTAAAGTAAAACTTTCCTTTTTAAAAAATTTTTTTTAAAATAAATGGTTTATTTGCTTTCTAACATTTAAGTTCTAAATGTTCTTTGTATATATTTCAATACAAGACTTTTGATAAATAAATACATTTTTATGTATAATCATAGTCTCTGACTTGCCATTTTTTATGTTTATTTTATTTTTGAGAGAGAGGGTGAGTGGGGGAGGGGAAGAGAGAAAGCAGGTTCCAGGCTCTGAGCTGTCAGCACGGAGCCTGATGTGGGGCTCAAACCCACGAACCATGAGATCATGACCTGAGCTGAAGTCAGATGCTTAACCAACTGAGCCACCCAGGTGCCCCTGACTTGACATTTTATTTAATTATTACATCCTTCAAAAAACAGAAATATTTAATTTTAGTGAAATCTGATTTATCAGTTCATTTTTCTAGGAGATAAGACTTTTTTTTTTAATAATCTGTATACTTTTATTTTTTTTAAGTAAAACTTTACAATGGTCTGTAAGACAAATATAATCACCTTGCTACCATGTGGCTCATTTGGGCTCCTTGGTGACTGTACCATATCTTAGGCTCCGTATTGGTTTCTCATCCTGACAGATTAAGAATTTAGTGGCAGGTGGGGCACCCGGGTGGCTGAGTCAGTTAAGCATCCGACTTCAGCTCAGGTCATAATCTCACGGTTCGCGAGTTCAAGCCCCGTGTCTGGGACTCTGTGCTAACAGCTCAGAACCTCCTACTCTGGAGTCTGTCTCCTTCTCTCTCTCTGTCCCTCCCCTGCTTGAGTATGCCTCTCTCTCCTTCTCTCTCTAAAAATTAAATAAACATTAAAAAATTAAAAACAAATTTAGCAGCAGGTGTAGCCTGATCAGCCCTTGCAAGGGGCCACTCCTGCTGGCGGGTCCCCACCTTGCATCCATTCCTGACAGCACGGCTACTGTTTCTGACCCGCTACGTAAGGACTGGGGTTGCTAAGGGCAAACGTGGCCACCTGTCCTACCCACTAGGTACTTTAGTGCCTCTTCTGTGGCAGATGGTGGGCGTCGGTGTGAAATACGAAGAACCACACGCACCCTCCCCCTCCCCAGATCTCTTGCTTTCTATTCTCTTAGATGCTGCATGTTTGAAAGAAAACATACAAACCCTAAAGATTTACAAGGTTCTATAATTTCGTAGACTGCGATCACATCATCAGTTGTTTAGGCACAAGGATAATAAATATTATTGATGGAGGGAACAAACGAGCCATATTGTGAGCTAGATGGATTCACGTGTCCTGGGTGTCTTCTCAGCAGCTCTCCGGCGCGGGTATGATCACCCCACTTGCTGGCAGCTTTCAAGGGGACACGATAGCAAGGCTGTTAGCTGGCTGAGCTACGACGGGAACCTAAGTACATCTGACTCACACCTGCATTGATTGAAGAGCGCCGCGCTCAGCACACGGTTGGCTCTTATTAAAGTCAATCCATGTCCCTTTAAAAGCGACAGCATAATTCTCACAAGGGTAATACGGAACTAATGATGAAGTTTATGTAGGAGGGATTTGTGAAATGCAAGATGCTGAAGATTGCCAGATCCGTAGTAAATCACATTGATCCCTGCTTCTCTAATGTACCTGCTATTTCTTGAAATTGAAATCATAAAATCATGATATTAGAGATTAGAAGGCGAGACCTTTGAGATGGTCACAGCAAATGCTTTCATTTTGCAGATGAAGGGACTGGTGTGCAGGGAGAGGATGTGAGTTACCCAAAATCCACTGGTAAGTTAGTCCCGGGGCAGGGGGCACTGAGATATAGGCAGAGCCCCGTGTCAAATGACAATCTCATGTCATTAATTTCTTTCATTGGGCTGGGTTCCTTCCCCCAAACTCACATAAGCAGAATTAGCCAAACCAAGTCAAGCCTGAGTTGATGAAGCAGCAACTAAAACAAATTCTTGTCTACACTCCACACCCCATGCTGTGACCACCGGAATAAGGCAGTGGCCATGGGGAGCTCACTTCCCCTCCCTGGACTCCAATCTAAATTTAGAGTGTGCTTAGATGGTGTTTATATCCTTAGTCAGCTCTATGAATCTACAGCTCTCCTATCAGGGGAATCTCATTTCCTTCCCATTCTGTGTCTCTGTCTCATGATTGCTTAAATAGCACTACCATTTATTAGTCAGTTTCTGTGTGCCAATTGGTTTATTTAGCTTTGAAGCAGAATTTTTTGAGTGCCAGCAATAAAAATCCACTCTGGAAAATGTAAAGGAAAAAGTTATGTGGGGACCATGGGGAAGACAAGAGTTTTCTCAAAGATGAAGCCAGGCCTTGGGACACCTGGGTGGCTCAGTTGGTTAAGGGTCTAACTCCTCATTTCAGCTCAGGTCATGATCCCAGTGTCATGGGATCAAGCCCCACATCAGGTTCTGTGCTGAGCGTGAAGCCTGATTAGGATTCTCTCTCTCTTTCTTTCTTTCTCTCTCTCGCTTGCTCCAAAAATAAATTTAATTAAAAAAATACATTCAAAAATGAAGGTAGGCTTCAAAAAGGAATGCGTGGACTCAGGATTAAATAACTTGGCATGTGAGAGGCATTCCAAATAGCACCTCGCCTACTATAAGCACCCTGAAGTGTTGGGAAATAAAGAACAGAAGAAAGGACTGGAACCAGAGCACTTTTGGGATGTGGCACCACAGAAATTGTGAAATCTTGACTCACATCACCATCATTGCGGTGCATTCATTGTAATCATCTTTGGCCTTTGTACCACCCAAATTCCAAGGATGATCTGAGTGTCCCAGCGTGGACTATAGTCCCATCCACTGGCACAACAGGAAGGGGCGGTCCTATGGGTAACGCGTGGCCGGGGCCGGAGGTGGCTTCTCAAAGCACCAGCAGTGTCAGCATCGAGCACAGTGCACCTGAACACTGGGTGGCCCCAAATGGTGCTCCCAAAATTTGTGTCATTCACTTTGGGCAAAATTATTCAGAACAAATATTCAGTTTTAGGAGACAACTCTGTGAGATTCGTGGGAAATCAGGTCACCCCCCTGTGCCCCAGGATTCTCCTCCATAAAGTAGGGGGAGAAGAGTCATTGCCACAGAGGTTTATAAGAGGAGCCCTAAAAGCATGATGCTCAGAGCATCGTACACGGTCAAACACTGTTAGCTTTTCTCGTCAGCCGTGCGCCCTTGGAAGAATCTCATGCGATTACTGAGCCTCAGTTTCCTCCGCCTCAAAATGTAATTGATGCTATTATCTCTGCAGAACGGCAATGAGGGGACTGAATGTACTAGAAGAAAACTAAATTGTGATAGAGTATGTGTTTAGTGAATTATAGAAAAAATGAACTATTAATCACCATCATTATTGTCATATTTTAAATGAGGAAGCAAAGATACAAATCACTGAACTCATGGGAGAGTGGCTATATTATTGTTATTATTATTTTTTGGCTTTTTATACATTTTAAAAAATTTTTAATGTATATTTACTTTTGAGGGACAGAGAGACAGAGAGACAGAGCAGGAGTTGGGGAGAAGTAGAAAGTGAGGGAGGCACAGGATCTGAAGCAGACTCTAGGCTCTGAGCTGTCAGCACAGAGCCCAATGTGGGGCTCAAACTCATGAGCCCTGAAATGACCTGAGCAGAAGTCGGCCGCTTAACCGACTGAACCACCCAGGAGCCCGGGCTTTATTATCTTTAACTGAATCTATGGTTATAATAATGTTGATTTTAAGTCAACCCAGGCACAGGTGGGAACCCTATGTCCCCACCGCACATCGGTGTCCTTAGAACTGCCCTTTCCTGTGAGAGGTGGGAGCCTGGCATCAGACTGGATGTGTCAGCCACCTTTCAGGACATGGGAGGATGAGGTAGGCTTGCACACGGCCACAAGCAAGTCTTGGCAAGGGCTGTTTCTAGATTTCTGGATTCCTGCAATGAAGGATGCAGTGAGAGACACAATTTCCCCACAGGTAAAACTGCTCTTCCAAACCCTCCACCAGAGAACCCGTAAAAACTCAAGGACCTGAGCGAATTGCCAGCAGGTGTGGATATTCAGACAGCTATAAATTATCACTAAATTGGGCACCAAACAGAGCGGTATTTCTGAATAATTCTTTTATGCCTGTCATAAGAATTCGGCATGCCATTCTGTGCTGCAATGCATGTCGTAAATACAATAATTTACGGTTTGTTTCTACCCAGTACTGTGCAGCGGCGTGCTAAACTTGGGAACAAGCACAATTAGAACTATAATCAGTTGTGACATTTCTTGAAATGTTTCTATTTAATTATGTTTTTGCTACAGACTGACATTAATAGCTTTTTTGAAAAGACAAATCATAATAATTTCTCTAGAGAAACCGACAAAGATAAATGAAATGCACGCAAGAAGTCAGAGTGGACCCAGAATCTGATGGTTGGCTGTGTGAAAAGGGAAATAAGAAAATTCGATTGCTTTCATTTGGTCTCCCCGGAAGCATCACCGGAAGGACAAACAGGAAGTGGCCAAAGTTAATTTCCGGGTTCCTCCCCTTCTCCTGTAGCCCACTTCCCTTGGTGGCGGGTTGACTGGGTATCGGGATTTCCTCTGAACAGTGGCAGGAGCACAGGCTTTGGAGGCAGGAATATCTGGGGAGGAATCCTTGGATTGCCAAGCACTTTCTTTTTTAATGTTTACTCATTTTTGATAGAGATAGAATGCAAGTGGGGGAGGGGCAGAGAGACAGGGAGACACAGAAGCTGAAGCAGGCTTGAGGCTCTGAGCTGTCAGCACAGACCTCTATGTGGGGCTCGAATTTGTGAACCATAATATCATGACCTGAGCCACCCAGGTGCCCATACCAAGCACTTTCTAACAGTGGGACTGAAGGTAGCACTTTGCCACCTCTCCTCTGACAATAACACCTTACCAACTTTTTCAGTTGTTTTGAACATTTGTTGCTGTAAATAAGCAGTAAGGAATTGGAATTAAAAAAATTTTTTTTTATGTTTACTTATTTTTTGGCAGCGGGGGGAGAGAGGGAGGGAGGGAGAGGAGCAGAAAGAGAGGGAGACACAGAATCTGAAGCAGGATCCAGGCTCCAAGCTGTCAGCACAGAGCCTGATGCAGGGCTCGAACTCACGAGCTGTGAGATTATGACCTGAGCCAAAGTCAGCCGCCCAACCAACTGAGCCACTCAGGCACCCCAGAACTGGGATTTATTTTAAGTATTTATTTTTGAAAGAGATAGAGGACGAGCAGGGGAGGGGTAGAGAGAGAGAGGGAGACACAGAATCCAAAGAAGGCTCCAGGCTTTGAACTGTCAGCACAGAGCCCAACTCGGAGCTCAAACCCACAAACCACGAGATCATGACCTGAGCTGATTTCAGACACTTAACGGACTGAGCCACCCATGTGCCCCAAGGAATTGGGAGTTTTTTAATGGGCTCTAGAATCAAACTAGCTCAGTTTGAATTAGATCTCTGTCACTTGCTAGTTTCGCTAACTTAGACCAGTCAAAAATAATAATAACTAAAATTAAAACAAATCACATTGGACGTACTCTGTACCAGGCACTGTTAGTATAGACTAGTCGATTACTTATCCATCCTCTTTTAAATAGCAAGTAAAATATAATGCTAACACGCACCTTTTATGCTGTCACGATGCAGAAGCAAAACCTTATAAAGTGCTCATCCTACTATTTGGTGGGTAACAGGCATTCAGGAAGAGCCAGACATCATTAGTGCTGTGACTGATCAAAAGAGATGGATGATAAGCAGTATTTCTTCCCCTTGTAACCCGCACCGGCCCTGAAACTGATCCTGTGAGCAGATATTTCATGAGTTCTAATGTCTAGGAGTAAATCATCGTTCCTGGCATCTGGGATTGTAATATGGAAAGGATTATGTCAAGCACTTTTAACAGAGCCACAAATTCTTTAGGAGGGTGTGCAGGAAACATCAGTCAAAACCGTCTGGTAACAGGGGAACAAATCCACCATGGGGGGAGGGGGTGGGAAGAAGCAAAAGTAGAGAGTGTGTGAGCAGTGGGGCTGGATAATTGAATATGTAGGACTCGCAGTTTCCCTCCCCCGGTGACGTTCTGTGCCAGGGAGGCTGTCTGCCCGCTAGGATCGAGGGTACATGCTTACCACCTCCTCCACTGTTTCTTTTTATTTTTTAATATTTATTTATTTATTTATTTATTTATTTATTTACTTTTGAGGCAGAGAGTGCAGAGGAGGAGCAGAGAGCGGGGGAGCGGGGAACCACCAAAGCAGGCTCCACCCGAAAACCACAGAGCCCGATGTGGGACTCGAACCCACCAGCCCTGAGATCGTGACCTAAGCGGAACGCAAGCGGGGGACACTGAACCCTCTGAGCCACCCAGGCGCCCCTCCTACTGCTTCCCAAGCCCTCCGTGGGCGGGAGCAGAGGCCAGGAGAAGAGCCAAGGAGAGTGGGGCATTGCTTACCGGATGGCACCACCATCCACTGGCTTCTCATTGCCTCGGTCTGGCAGATCTTAACATCTCTCTCTCTCTCTCCCTCCCTCCCTCTTTCTATCTGTGGGCCACTGTGGGTGACTTGGAGTAGCCTCTCTCCCTATTATTTGTGGTCTGTCAGCTGGAGGTCCCCAATGGGGAAAGTGCACTTGGTCTTGGTGGTGAAGGCTCTCACCTCGCCAAGCCCTAGAAATCCCAGCATCAGACACCAGCTTCTCCTCTGCTGGCCCTCCTCTCACCCCTGATCATGTTAGCTCTCTCTGTTTGCAAGAGTCACTCTTCCAGGGAAATCAGCACTATTCATTTAGTAAACACCTCTGAGAACCCCCTAAGATCCAGCACCTTCCCAGTGTGGGGGGAACAGCAGTGAGTGGGAGGTGGGGGAGGTGGACAGGAAGCAAACTACTTCCCCATCAAGGGGACGCACAGTGGTGAGCGCTGGGGAGGAGGAGCTATAATGAAGAAAGGTTTTTCCAAGGTGGTGACCTTGAGCAGAAAGTGAGCACAGTGAGCAAACTCAAGAGCCATCTGGATGGAGGGGCCGTGTGTTCAGGGCTGTGAGGGGGGACAAACTGCATGAGACAGTAACGCAGCTGAGCACAGGCATGAGCAGGCGTGGAGGAGAAGTGTACAATGCTTGGACAATCCCATCCGAAGGAGAGGATTTCAGGGAAGAGGGACATCCTTACCTTGCTCAGTAACAGCAGGGGACCTGGCCCTGTACCAGCCCAGCACACCTAAACCCGGAGTGTGTGCTTCCTTGGGCAACAGACACCCACACAGTCTCAGCCTCCAAACTAGGTGAAGGCTCTTTGTAGTCATTTAATCTCCATTAAAGGTGCCACGGAACCTTTATTGACTTTCCTATTTAGAGAAGTGAGAACAAAGCATGAGCCTAATGCGTCGTGATCACGGCTGCTGAAGGCTGGTGCTCACTTTTCTAACAGGTCTCCTCGGCTGAAAGGGGTGCTCTGGGCTCTGGCAGCCCCATGTCTGAAAGCAACGCTTGGGGAAATGACCAAAGGGAGAGTGAGAGCGAGAGAGAGAACACAGCCGAGATCAGATTGATGGCAATCACTGATCCAAGGGCAAGGTTGATAAGCCTCTCCTACACTGTCAGCTACCTCTGTCTGTTAGGGGAGACACCCTGCTCAAAGGCAAAGGGGGCCTGTATGGTCTGGGGAGCTCAGTGAGAACTTGGTGTAGGATAGGTCACAACCAAATGAGCTTCCGCCTCTGAGCAAGGAGAGCCTGGCTTTTGATAAACCGGTGGCCAGTGCGGGTTACATCCATCTATTCCAATGGGCTACACAATCACAGAAAATGACAGCAAGCCCTCTCCTCTCCCTCCAAAAACTAGAGAGCGATGCTCCTTGAAGATATCTGGGAAACCAAAATAAAACATAAAGACAGGACTTATATTCAATATAGTTCGTCATTGGTTAAGCACGAGCCCAAACCAAACCAGAGGCCTTAGGCCCGCAGAAGGCCCTCACCTGGGCTGGGCTCACCCTTGGCTGATAGGTCCTGAGAGGAGTCAGGGAGGCCCAGCATCAGACTATGGAATAGGGGTCACTCGGAGGGTCTGGAGACAGCGATTATTTCCTAAGCAATATACAAGCATTTCTATATTTTAACACCAAGTGAGGTACGAGCAAATACTGTCTGAATGCCTGTCCTACATAACAGGCTACAATCCGAATATTTATTTCCTACCCTCCCCCCAAAAGTGTCTTTTTCCCTGGTTCTAGGTCAACTACAGCATTTAACACAGAGATAGGTTACTCTAAGCTTGCGTTCCGAGAAAAGCAATCTTTCGTTTGGCACACTCTGGGGATATAGGTTGTAACATCAATTTAAATCCAAGAAACCTTGACTTGTACTTCCTCCTTACTCATACATGAGGGAAAACAGATCTATGGGACAGCCCTACCTTCTGTGAACACATGGTGCAGCGCATCAGAGGGACCACAAATGTCAGAATCCAGAGTGTGGTGTGCTCAGCGCTAAGAAACAGAGTGTGGGGGAAAGCACCTAACTTCCCCTGTGGGAAGAGGATTATAATCCAGGAAGAATGTTCTGGAACCAGTGGGGAACATCCCACCAAGTCTACCAGATGGAGGACGAAGATACTCGAGGACCATGGAATGGAGCCCAAGCAAGCATCCTGGGAGTGGGTCATGACTAGAGTGTGGGGCATATGGGAACGTGACAAAAATAGCAAGAGCTACCCAGCTCTAACAACAGTAATTATAATCATCACCTTCTGTGTTCATCTCCTATGGCTGCCCTCACACAGTGCCATTGACTCAGTGACTAGGAACCACACCAGACGTTTATTACTTCATAGTTCTGGAAGTCTAAAATCAAAGTGTTGGCGGAGCTGGGCTCCCCCTAAGCCACCAGGGAAGGATCTGGCCCCGCCTCCACCCTCGCTTCTGGCACCTCAGGTGTTCCTTGGCTTGTGGATGCAGCACCCAATCCTGACTCCACTGTCACATGACTGTCTTCTCCCCATGTGTCTGTATGTCATCCTCCCTCTGTGTCCAAAGTTCCCCTTTTCATAAGGACACCAGTCATGTTAGATGAGGGTCCATCCTCGTGACCTCATTTTCCTTAATTATCTCTGTGTAGAACCCTGTTCCCAAATAAGGTTGCATTCTGAGGTGCTGGGTATTACCCCTTCAATGTGGTTTTCTGGGGACACATTATAACCCATAAAAGATTCTCCCAAATGGGAATGGGATTTTCCATCTTACAAAGCTCTTTCATACCTTACACACTATATACATTATAGAATCATCTTACAGTATATCTGCAGCCATGAGCAATGGGTCCCATTTAACTCTTTCTTGCACACAGTACACATTCATATCATGATTATAAACATCATCTACTCAACACGTAATATTAATCAGCACTTTGCACACTTTTGTTTTTCCAAATTCCAACAGCAGTGCAAAATATTGGTCTCCAAAAGCGCAAACCAGAGTATCTCAGAGATAAAGTAACTTGCACACGGCCACAAAGCTGGGAAGTAGAAAAGTTGCTGCATTTCACCTCGAAACCCAGAGGTTTCAAGGGAAGGCCAAGCTGGAGGGGTCTGGTGGAGGTGAGAGATCTCTACGTGGAGCCATGAAAGCAGAATAAAGACTTCCGGTCAATGGGATGCCTGGGTTGCTCAGTCGGTTAAGCATCTGACTTCGGCTCAGGTCATGATCTCACGGTTCGTGGGTCTGAGCTCCACGTCGGGCTCTGTGCTGACAGCCAGCTCAGAGCCTCGAGCCTGTTTCAGTCTGTGACTCCCTCTCTCTCTGACCCTCCCCTGCTCATGCTGTCTCTCTCTGTCTCTCAGAAATAAATAAAACATTAAAAATTAGAAAAAAAAAAGACTTCTGGTCAAGAAGACAGAATTCCAAACTCACTTCTCTATATGTCAGTGCAAAACTGCGCCACTGTTTTCTACCTAATGAATTAAAGACATGGAGCATTTCTCGGAACCAGAAGGAAACTGGTGTAGATGAGCAGTAGGGAGCAACCCCAGGGGCGAGTGCTGGTGGAGGTGGCCAGTGTGGCCCTGCAATCCCAGGGAAGAGACTGGAAAAACTGTGGGTAAACCCTTAAGAGCTCATGAAGGAAAGGAAGACAAATACGACCCAAGTGGGAAAAAGGGTCAACCCTGCCTGCAGTGAGGCTCTTGGACCATGTTCCCACTGCTGAACTGGACCTGAGACACCTTTACCCCATAGCCTGAACACCACTTTCTGTGTTTTAGGGAGTCAAGAGAAGCAGCCCTATAAACAAGAACTCCATTCGAATCCTGCCGGGACAGAACAGAAGCCAGAAGGCGCACCGAAGACACAAACCCTCTAATGCAAAATTCAGGACTAAGTGACACAGCAGACGAAGCTGGGAAGCCGCAGCGTCCCTGGAAGGAGAGAAAGTGCCCGCCACGCAGGCTGCCAAGGACAAAGGTCAGCGCACGTGAACTGCCATGAAAGCGCACACGGAAACAGGTCAGGTGCCGTCAGGAGACCTGGGGAAGCAAATATAAAAGGACCTGAAGGTAAGTATGCTTAGAATTCGGAAATAGGAGGAAAGAGCAATTTTGCAAAGAAAGCAGCCTTAAGTAAATTTCAAATGTGGCATAAATATAAAGTAAATAAATGAATAAAACCAAATGAAAATGCTGGGATTGAAAGGTAAAGCCAGGGGGCGCCTGGGTGGCTCTGTTGGCTAAGTGCCCAATTCTTGATTTTGGCTCAGGTCATGGTCTCACGGTTCATGAGTTTGGGCCCCATGTCAGGCTCTGTGCTGACAATGTGGAGCCTACCTGGCATTTTCTCTCTCTCTTTCTGCCCCTTTCCTGCTCTCGCTCTCTCTCTCAAAATAAATAAATAAACTTTAAAAAAAGAAAGGTAAAGCCACTGAAATAAGTCAGTAAAATAATATACATAGCAAGCACAAATACCATAGTAGACTTAGTTCAAGAGAGAATCAGTGAATTGGAATTTAAAATTGGAAAAATCCCCCAAATACTATATATATATATATATATTTTTTTTTCAATATATATAGGGGTGCCTGGGTGGCTCAGTCAGTTAAACGTCTGACTTTGGATGAGGTAATGATCATGCGGTTCATGAGTTTGGGCCCGATGTTGGGTTCTGTGCTGACAGCTTGGAGCCTGGAGCCTGCTTCAGATTCTGTGTCTCCTTCTGTCTCCGCCCCTCCCCCCTACTGTCTCTCTCTCTCTCTCCTTCTCTCACAAAAAATAAACATTAAAAATATATTTTAAAAAATCATTAAAAATATATATAATAGACCATAAATAAGACATATCCATAATGCTGTATTTATTATATGATAGACCATAAAATATATACAAAATACTATATTTTTAATATATATTTTTTCTATATACTTATATATAATAGACTATATATAATATATATATAGTCTATATATAGTATTATAGTATTGCATACATATTAGTATATATAGTATTAGCCTATGTTAGTAGTACATTATTATAGTATAATATATATAATATTGTATATATACAGCATAAATGAGAAAGATCTATATCAACAATCTGTAAATGTATTATAGACTATATATAGCTATATCTATATGCACAATAGGGAGATACAGAGATATACAAGATAGAAAATAGGAAAGACAAGTAAAAACACCAGGAGAGCTGTGCGAGCTTCAATGTATGTCTAATGCACATGGCACGATGCAGAGGAAAATAGAGAAGACGCGGGAAAAATGACTGAAAGAGACAATGGCTGGAAAACATTTGGAGCTGAGATTTCATGGTGGTCAGAGCCCACACACAGTTTCAGTCCAGCTGGCACATGCGTCCCCTGACCCCCTTCCTCCAGCCCTGACTCCGGCTTGCAGATACCATCCATTCTCATTACTCAACCGCCCAGCCGCACCCTCCCTCACCTCATTATTCAGTGCTCAGCTCTGCCTCCCACCTGGAGCTGAGCAGATGCGGCTGAATCTTCTCCATCACGGAGTATAATCTCAACAGCATGTCCAGACCACACATCCAGGTGGCAAGCTGGACAGAACTTTATTTTCTAGAACTCTGCTAGCTCTGAAGCCTGAGGTGTCCCGCGTGACACGCCTTGTCTGTTGGGTTGGTAAATGACCCCCCGGCTTAGCAGATGCTGTCTCTTTCTCCCTCTGCACTGTTTACCCAATGTCAGGGACAAGTGTTGTTTCATGACTTTCTTACTCAAAGGGGGATTTCGCATAACATCTAAAGTTTGTCCAAAACCATTGTTCTGACCTGGACCAGCATCATCACGCAGTGCCAACTGTTACCGGGTATAGAACTTCCTCTCATTCTTTACATAGTCTTCTTTGAATTTACCCGCATGTTAGGAAAACAGATAGAAAGTGAAGAAGGGCTCCCATAGCTTGGAAATTCCAGAAGGGGAGCAATCGGCTGCTGACCCAAAACAAGTGTGACTATGAATGTATTTCAAATTACATCAGCATTCAGTGTTTTCAAAGTAGGACAGCCTTGCACTAATAAATGCTTGGTGGATGCTTTTTACCTGTGTGTGTGTGTGTGTGTGTGTGTGTGTGTGTGTGTGTTGTTTCCTCTCCCTGGGAAACTGAGCACTTTTGCTTAAGGAGGCTATTCTTCTATTGGCTTACAAATGCTTAAAATAGATCAAATCTTGGCTGGGCCCCTGCCTCCTCAGTCATCACCAGTTTGGGAATTGTTTTCTGGCTCTCCTTTATAACCTGAGAAAGAAATGTGTTCAGATTCCTAATAGTTGTTTAAAGACTATTTGCAACTCATGACCTGTGATGTTTCCTAAATGTTAAAGTTTCTAAATGTTAAATTTCTGATTTGAAAAACATACTCAAACACAAGCTATTGGTGAATGAGACAGAGCAGCCAAGGCATGAATAGTCTTTCAGTCGGAAGATTTTTACTGATACGGAAAAGCAAGTTAAGTAATCTGACTTGATCAGAACACGGTGAGCACCCAAAGGCAAAGAAACAAGAGCAGTGGATTAGATGACATCACCTCGTGTGGGCAACCTCTGACGCCAAAGACGCTATAACCACAGTATCCAGAGCTTGAGACCAAACAGCTAACACCCAGACCCTGGAAAATCACCTATTCCTGTGTCTACGTAGGTAATCTTATTACCCAATGGCAGTTAAGGCCATTCTGTGCTACATCATTCTCCTAAACACATTGGATTCTGTAATGACAAGGTAGTCCTTGGATCAAAAGTGGTTATATTGATGGTCCAGAAGATCTTTTATATGTTCAGATTATCAATTAAAATAAAACATTTGAAATCTTTATGTAGGACTTAGGGATCCATGAGGATACGTCTGAAAACCCCACAGGTGTGATGACCTAACAATGAGGAACACTGCTGTGTTTCATCTTTGGAGAAAACACCAGAAGTTATTCCATTGCCTGTGCTGTCCTAATTGCTATGAACACAGGCAATGAACCTTATCCCTATGGCCAAGGATAATGGCAGAAAATGAGAACCAGAGACAAATTCTATTATTGATGGGTTGTAGTCAGATTCTGGATCTGCAAACTGAAGCCTCCACACCCACTTTTATGAGCCTGACTTATAAGCCTTGATTACCCTAAGTGATCATTCACAAAAATCTCTATTCCTCAAAAAATTAATATAAAATTATCACATGACCCAGAAATTCCACTTCTAGCTATGGATGCAAAATAATTTAAAACATATGTCTGCACAAAACCTATACATGAACATTCATAGCAACACAATACTCACAAGAGTCAAAAATTGGAAACAACCCAAATATCCATCAATTAATAAAATCAATAACAAAGATGGTATATCCATACCATGGAATATTATTTAGCCATAAATATGAATGAAGTATGGAAGCATGCCGCAGCCTGAATGAACCTTGAAAACACTGTCATGTGAAAAAAGCAAGACACAAAAGACCACATTTGTATGACTGTACAGAAATATATAGAATCAGAAAATTCATAGAGATACACAGTAGATTAGCAATTGCCAAAGGTCAGGAGGAGGGAGAATGGGAGTGCCCACTAACAAATAAGGAATGATAAAAGTGTTCCAGAATTAAATAGCGGTGATGGCTCCACAACTCTGTGACAATACTAAAACCCATTGAATTGTACACTTTAAAGTGTTGAACTTTATGGTGTGTGATTTTAATCTTCATAAACAATATATATTTTAAGTGGCCGCTAGTGGGGCTTTTATTCGTATTCCAAAGAATGAGCAGAAATTTCCCAGGCAAAGTCTTCACGGACCATCCAGACAGAGCGTGGAAAAATCAGCATGCCTGGATGGCAGGTTGTACGTAGGGAAGAGCTGCACAGAAAGCAAAAAGAAAAGCCAACGGGCAACAGATCACGAAGCTCCATTTATGCCATGTGAGTGAGCTGGGTCCATTTGTCTGGAACTCCAGGTGGGAGGAGGCCATTCAAACAGGAACAATGAGCAATTATCATAATGCTTCTAAGACTTGCACAAATACGCTTAATTGTTTATTAATTGTCCTTGATTTGTTTTCCCTGAGATTTATCTAGCACATCATGAGTACCTCCTTTTTCTATCCACCAAAATGAAAGACAAAGCGAAGGACATATACCAAGACATGGGGTAGAGGTGTGGAACATAAAAGCTCAATGAGGTGAAAATGAAAGGGGAAGTCTCACAGCCAACCCAAGCAAGGAAAAACACCTCAAAAAACATAGCTGGTGAAAGCTTTGCAATCCCACGTAACAGTTACCCAAGAAGGGTGCTTTCCTCTCTCTCATCTGCATGGTTCAGGTCGCCTCAACAGACTTGTTCTACTGGGAAATTCAAACAAGTGATTCAACTTGTCTTTCAAAGAATCTTGACTGTGGTCATGCCGTGTAACCGACTTGACCAAAGCTGATGGACTAGTTGGCAATTGTGTGGACTCAGAGTCGCTTGTAAGAACCCAACTGCTGGAAGATACTTTAAATTCTCACCTCCAAAAAGATGGAGCTCAGAGGCTGATGTCACTGTCCTGCACAGTCCGGAAACAGCAGGTGACTTAGGTAAGACGGTCTTTCCAGGTCTGAGCTACAGAAGCAGACAGAAGATCCACTCTCCCTTCTTTCTAGCTGGAGATCTTCTTTTGACCATCAGGTAACCTGTCAGATAAAAAAGAGGTATTTCTTCAGCATATACTGAGGCCAGTAAATGAGTCTGTCCTGACATTGACTGCCATCTTCCTCCGTCCATGACTAGGAAACTCCATAAGCCAGGAGGATGGGAGGTGGGCATTCCCTAGTCAATCTGATGCAGGCCTATTTCCTCTCAGCTTCTTAAGGAAACTCTGCATCATGGATTAACTGTTGGAGAAATATATGATGCTACAAATTCACTGGGAGAAGGGGCGCCTGGGTGGCTTAGTCGGTTAAGCGTCCAACTTTCCGACTTTCGCTTAGGTCATGATCTCGCGGTTCGTGGGTTCGAGCCCCTCTTCGGGCTCTGTGCTGACTGTCAGCTCTGAGCCTGGTGCCTGTTTCAGTCTGTGACTCCCTCTCTCTCTGACCCTCCCCTGCTCACGCTGTCTCTCTCTCTCTCCTAGAAATAAAAAAAAAAAAGAAAAACATTAAAAAAAAGAAAAAAGAAAGAAAAAACAAATTCACTGGGAGAAATAAGCACTGAACTACGACAAATGAAAATCTGTGACTGTGTCAGCATCCTTACTGTGAGGGAATCACTCTCTTCTCTTGCTGGATGTCATGTTCATCATCCAAATTACAGAAATGAGTGAAAGGGACCATTTATGCGTCTCTACAGTCCCAGTGTTGAGCACAGTACCTGGCATCACGTAGATGGTAGGGAGCCCTGGGTTGCTGACTAGGTGTGGCCACATTAAAGGTTGAGTGACAGAAAATAAATAATACGCATAACAATATCGAAGGTGAAGTATGTCAAAGAGGACTTTAGGAAATGACAAAATAGTAGCCCAAGTCACACAGGAGGCTTCTGTGGAGATTTCTCACCAGGTCAAGGAATGCCAAGGATCTCCGATCTGTAAATTACCTAAGATTGGAAATAGACTGTGGTGAAAATGTCGTAGGTGTGGGGAAGAATTCTCGTGGCCTGGCTAGCTGCCAGCTGTGACTTCTGCACCAAAGCAGAATGGGATGGACGTTTGCAGCTGGCTGCTGGGGAGAGCTGATCCCTGACAGTGCACCTCAGCCAGAAAGGCACCTGACCTCCAATTCGTTACTCTCCCATGGCCGTGGCCCCAGCCTGATGGGATGGACAGTGGTGGAGAAAGGGCACCTTCACCTCTCCTATCTGCAGTGAGATCTTACACTTCCATGGTTGGGCAGCCCACTGGCTTCTGATCCATCCCCGTCTTTATCCAGTTTCAGGGGATCCTCTTTAAGATTCTTGACATACCTGGCCAACAGTCAATGGTCTGGTGGCCTCAGCATCCTACATATCAGCACAACCTAAAACCTAGCACCAGACCAGAAGTCCTAAGGTCTTCCCATGTTTTGTGGGGAATAAGGGCTTACTGCCTAACCCACTTGTCTCTCCACCCTACACACACACACACACACACACACACACACACACACACACACACTAACCACAGTCTATTCCCTCAAGAACAACTCTCTTTCCTAGGACTCTCCAGTGCCCGAAAGGCCCACATGCTCTAGAAACACCATGTGATTTTGGTCTCCGGTGCTCTGCCTGCCTTCACCTCCACAGGACCAGAAGCCTGCAGGCTCACTGGTGAGGAGGCCACACTGCAATCTGGCAGAGGCTTACGGCCTCCAGCATCCCTCACTGCCATCACTGTATGTGTTTTCCTTTGTTCCTAGAAACACAACAATAAACCAACATTAGCTGAGCACCTTGTGGTTTACTGCCTGTGAAAATCAGTGTTTCCAATGGCAGTATTATGTTCTCCTCAAAATAATTCCATTTCACAACTGGGAAATCTCACACACACATACACACACACACACACACACACACACACAGGCGATTTATACCATATCATATGGTCCGTAAGTAACAAAATCTATACTCTGATGAAAGTCATCCAGCTCCCAACTTATCATATGTTTTGTATCCCAAAGAATCCTGTCTGCTGGCAACTTCAAGAGAAAGCAAGTGATGGGGCCTCAAAGCACATCGATCAGAATGTACACAACCCTTTCTGCAAGACGTACATGTCCCTTTCCACAGTTAGCAGTAGAGAGATATGAAGCAAGAGTGGGCATCTCTGTACTACCCCGTGCGATGAAAAATAACAAACACCACACAAATCTTAGACCATGATTACCTCCTTGGACACTATCTAATGAATATCAACAGCTTCTGACTCACACAGATGTACAACTGAGACTGAAAGCAACATGTATCCTCTGAAATGTTTACAAAGACATTTGTGAAGTAGACAGTCTGGAGTTTTTGACATTCATTGCATTTATTGCTGGCTAGAAAATGGTTATACTTCCATGAAGATGAAATGCCCATTTCTCTGTTGAGTCTTTCCCTGCCTCTCCACCAGCACCATCTGAAGGCACAGATCATTGGCCTTTTACTGGCCCCATTTTCCTCTCCATAGAACTTTCTCTTGTTGATACTGAAAGCATTTATTTAATCTCTAACTTGACCTGACATTGAACTTCTTGAAGGTAGGGGCCATTCTGACTCAACTTTGTATTTCCTAGTGTATATTCCCAAGAACTTTGCAGATGTTTGATACAGCAACTCAGACAAGCAAAAACTTCAGAATCTGCTCCTGATCCAGGGTCACAATGCAAAACCCCCAAGGTAGAGAAGTCAGGAATGGCCACACATTTGCCTAATTGGATTCCCTTTCCCTTCACTCAGCCTTGGCCAACTATTGAGACAAACAGAGACACTTCAGCATGTCCCTAGCATTAGTCTCGCCGACGGGTCATTCTTAAACGGTGCCCTGTGTTGGGCTGAATAAAAACACCCAGTGATGCTCATGCCCTCACCCCAGAAACTGTGGATATGCAGTTTATATGGAAAAAAGGACTTTGCAGATGTGAGTAAGTTAAGGTTCCTGAGATTGGAGACTAGCCTGGGTTGTCCTGGTGACCAGATGGTAGTCAGAAGGGTCCTTATGAGAGAGAAGCAGGAGGGTTGGGGTCAGAGGGCAGGAGATCTGATGATGGCAGTAGGTTGGATTCTCAGAAGTGGCCACACAGCAGGGAGCCATGTGGAACCGACCAAGGCGAGGATACAGATTGTCCCTGAGAGCCTCCAGAGGAACCAGTCTTGCCAACAGCTTGACGTTAGCCCACTCAGCCTGATTTGGGATAGATGACCTCTGGGAGTGGAGGATAGTATATTTTTGTTATTTTCAGCCACTGAGTCTGTACTCTTTTCTTATAGCAGCAGTAAGAACCCAATCCACTGCCTCTTCAAAGCCTACTGCTGTCCCTAAATGACAGAGTTGTCAATCACCGGTTTCCAAAGAGAAGGTGGCAACTCCGGATGCAACACAGAACCCAACCCCACCCCGTCCCTTATGTGGACCCTTGGGTACAGAGCAGTGGGATGGACTGAAGGCAACTGTTCCTGTATCTCATCCTTTAAATATCATGCTCTCTTCTCCTTCTATCTCAAGTCTGCTCAAAGGTGCCTTTTTTCCTACCAAGCAGGGAACAATACGGGGCAGTAATATTTTCAAGTGTGCCGCTGGCTCCTGTTCTCTGCTTCGTTTTGAATTATTTCAGTTCATCCAAAGGACTGATTTTAAAACGAGGCCACTTTGTCCTGGTAGCCTTTACTGTGTCCCCACCAGCTCTTCCAACACACTGCTCCTACTTAATTCTCCCTGCTTTTCCTTTCTTTGACTTCTGTCTCCCGGAGGGCAAGGGGGCGGGGCTCCGTCTGCACACACAGGGCTCCCTCCAGAGGTGACAATCCCATGGACTATGGGGGAAAATGACTTTCCTCCCTTCGTCCCACTCTGTGCCCTGGTGGTGTGAGCTACTCCCTGCCAAGCAATTAACATTTCAGACTCATTGTCTCAACTTCATAAAAGCTTCCATTTCTGATCTTTTATTTGGGCCATGTTTTACTTTTCATAATACATATTTCATAATTTACCATTCATTTACATTTCAATTAAGGACGCTGGCTGTTTGTAAAAGCTACCCTGATGGGGGAGTGTGAAATAAATTACTGAAGTTGCTATAATCTGCACTTCCATTACCACCTCATTTACCCTAATGACACTTAAAAGATTGTCGTCCTCAATACAGTTCTGCCAGTAATAGAAATCCCCTTTAGAGTTCAACACACTGAGACTATAGACATTTGCATGTGGTGCTAGATATGTTAATGAGGCAGTTGCTGGCTGGACTTCACCCTGGGAACCTTCATCTAGGACAGTCTCAAATAGAAATTAAACTGTATCCAGAGCCGCCCAAGAAGATGCCCGTGGGCTTGAATAATGAACATTTAACAAGAAAGCCATTTGATTACCATTGCCATAGTCTTAATTCCCTAGGCTTCTTTAACATCCATTTTCACATGTCATTTTGCTTTTAGCAGAGAGAAAGGGTGGAAGAAAAGACGCTAAGTATATGGGACACCTGCTATATAATGGACATATTCTGAGGACTTCCACCTATCATCCCCCAGGAATTCCTCAGGAATCAGCCATTGGGAAACACTGGCATGTATGGAAATAATGATGTAAATTGCAAAGGGGAACAAGTTTAATGCAATTTGCAAATATATTTTCTTCCTAATATTTCCTGCCTACTCTATTTTAAAATTTTTTTAATGTTTTATTTATTTCTGAGAGAGAGATAGAGACAGCATGAGCAGGAGAGGGTTAGAGAGAGAGGGAGATACAGAATCCAAAGACAGGTTCCAGGCTCTGAGCTAGCTGTCAGCAAAGAGCCCGATGCGGGGCTTAAACCCACAAACCATAAGATCATGACCTGAGCTGAAGTCGGATGCTTAACCACCTGAGCCAGCCAGGCACCCCTATTTCCTACCTACTTCTATCACTTGTACTTTATTAACAGCAGATTAAAGTGATAACAAATTGCCCTTGTGACTGTATCACAGAGCAGTATGGCAGGTCCAACGGTGGCCCTACCCATAGGCTCTCATCATCACCACTTCATTACACTATGACCCCAACTTCCAGTTGATTGACAACATCTGCATCTATTTGCCTAAGGGATTTCCTGAGTTGCCAGAACCTAGTTTGCTCACATGGGTGACAAGCCAATGAATGGTGCCACAGAATTAATGCCATGCCTTCTCAACCAACAGGTCTCATCAAATAGGATGATAGGAGGCGGTATATAAATATCCCATCACTCTCACCTCCGAGGCAGGGCTACCCTTGAGACACGTTCTGTACCATGGATCCAAATTTCACCCATTGGAGTTAAGTTCCAGCTACACACAAGGTCAGTAGTCCAATAACTCACTCTCACTCACTTCCTTTCTATCTCTGCCTTACTTCTGTAAGCAGGTATTTTGCTCAATCAACTCTTTGTACTTGAATCTTCATCCATAACCTTGAACAGTGGCCCAAACATACTCTTCTAAAATCCTTCATAAACAGCTCAATCCTGCCCCTGAATCCCAGCTGGAATCCTGGGTTCCTGGCCCCTAGACATCCTTGGACAGACCACAGGAACTGCTTGGTTGGATTTTTGGTTGTTTTTGCTTTCAACTCTTGGTTTATTCTTTCCACGTTTGGAATGTGCTAGAGCATTGAGTTGTGGTGCCCCCTGAAAACCCACAGAACCTCAAAATGCGACCTTATATTGAATAAAGATCTTTGATGACATAATTAAGTTCTACAGATGAGATTGTGCTGTAGTAGGGTGAGATCTAAATCCAGTGATGAGTATCCTTATAAAGAAAAGGAGAAGGTAAGGTCATGGGAAGATACAGGCAAAGATGGAAGATATACCACCATATTGCCTGGGGTCACTCGGACCCATGAGCACAGTATGTTTGGTGACAAGAATAACATATGCTTTATATTTATTAGAACATTTTAGTGGTCTGGTATTTAACAAAAACACATAGAGTGCTTACTAAGGGCCAGTCACTGTTCTAAGCATTCTATAAAGAGCCTCATTTATCTCTATAGCAACCAGGCTATCTTCTCAATTTTACAGATGAGCAAATTGAGGCCAAGATTTGTTAAGAAATTTTGCAGAGTCATAGCTGTAACTGGCCATGCTGGGATCTCAATGTGGGCGGGCTACTTCTGGAACCCAGGCAATTACGGGCAGACCAGCACTGTTCCAAGTGTGTTTAAAAGGCTACTGCCTCAGGCCCACTGGAGCAATTATTACAAAAGCTAATTCTCGACCCCAAACTCAGACTTACTGAATCAAAAGCTCCGAAGGGGAGACCCAGTCACCTGAGTGACAACAAGCTGTCCAGGTGATGCTGGTCTACACTGCAGGCTGCTGGTCCACACTGCAGGCTGCAAATGAGGACCACCGGCCTCCATTCTGGGGCCTTTCCAAACAGAAATAACATTCAAGACGTCCTGTACAAGCCACCAAATCATGCTGTGACCTCACTTGCCTGTTTGTAAAATGAATTTAATAAACTCTGTCCCACTGAACTTGAGTGACTACCAAGGGAGTTAACAGAAAGAGGATTCATCTAAAAACACACTGAACTATCAAAGTGAACTAAATCAGTAGGGGTGTTATATTTTCCAGAAATGAGACATGGAGGTTTTGTCAAGCATAGCGTGACCTGCACTATAATCAGACACCTAACTTTTTATCAAGAAAGATTATGTTGATATTTAATCCCCCAAATCAGGCAGGAGAGATTCAATGGGACAAAGTGTGGGAAGGGTGTGATAGGTAGGCCCGTGTGGACAAAGTCTGGCGATGAGATTAGAGACATTAACAGGAACAGTGTGCCACACAGAGGACCTGGGTCTAACTGCAATTTTTCCGATAACATCCAATAGTTCTCTTAAAAATCAAGTCCCGGGGCCCCTGGGTGGTCAGTTGGTTAAGCATCCAACTTTGGCTCAGGTCATGCTCTCACAGCTCATGAGTTCGAGCTCCGCGTCAGGCTCATAGCTCGGAGCCTGGAGCCTTATTCAGATTCTGTGTCTCCGCCTCTCTCTGCCCCTCCCCTGTTCTTTCTCTCTCAAATAAATAAACATTAAAATTTAAAAAAACCAAATCTTTTTCCTTCTGGCATTTTAATTGAATTCAAGTTAGTTAACCTGTAGTGCAGTAATTTTTTTAAATGTTTACTTATTTTTGAGAGAGAGACAGACAGCATGAGTGAGGAGGGGCAGAGAGAAAGGGAGACACAGAATGTGAAGCAGACTCCAGGCTCTAAGCTGTCAGCACAGAGCCCGCCATGGGGCTCGAACACACGACCCATGAGATCATGACGAGCTGAAGTCAGACGCTCAACTGACTGAGCCACCCAGGTGCCACAACCTATAGTGCATATTGGTTTCAGGAGTAGAGTTTAGTAATTCATCACTTACATATGATACCCAGTGCTCATCACAAGCGCCCCCCTTAATGCCCACCAATGCACGCATTTACATGCCATTACTAAAATCACATAGAGATGAGAAGCCTCTTTCATTGCTATCTCCCCAAAAGACAAAAACCTTAAAAAAAAAAAAAAAAAACTAACTGAAATGTGTGTTCTTATTGCCTCTGTCAAGGAATTGAAACATATTCAAAATAGTTAAATGGCAGGTTTTCCCACCATTTGGCTCATTATAGAGCTTTGGAACTACTACCTGTCTTCAGAGCTAGTACTCATGTGGGCGAACGTGCACTATTATTCAAGGTCTTAGCCCATCTCAACTTTCCTAGTTTCCAGTACTCTGAAATATTTGTCTCTGTACACCCTTTCTATTTATCACACAAAACTCTCCCTAACTAGACCTTGACACTGGCTCCTCTTCTCCTGCCTCACCATAGCCCAGAACTTCTTCCACATAAGCTCTGAGACTGTATCTCTGATGTGACTCTTTCTTCTCTTTCGTGCTCAGAGCATTGCTTTAGGATTACAATTCCTTCCTGTATCCAGGCCTTGGTTTCACATATCCTCTACGATGTGCCCATTCATTCACTCATTCCAAAAATAATTTGCATCTTTGCACAGGTGCTTCCCCGTCTCAGATCATCCTTAAAGACAGTCGCATCTCTAATGCTCTACAGTTATACGAATCTAGTAGACAGAACTCTTGTTTTATTCCCGACTCTGACAATGATTAGTTGTAGAACTGATCCTAAAAGCTCAACTCTATGAGTGGCCAACATTCAGGAAGAATTGCTGCTGAGACTCGGCATCCCACCTCTGGACCTCAGACCCACAGGCTGATAAGCTATCTGCAGTTCACATTATAGGAGAACATTCTACATTTCGCCTGTGATTTGTATATCTGACATTTCCAGTGGTGTTCCCTCAGCCTCCATCCAAATGGCAGCTTTGCCTCTTTCACATTAAATAAATCAGAGGTAAAAAAAGATAATAAGGGAATTTTTCGGCAGATGGCTCTGACTTCTCAGCTGTGCCGTTGCTGATGTAGGAGACTAACATTTTTGCACAACAAGATAAGTATCAAATTATATGCAAATGGGACTTCAGAGCCCATCAACCGCAGTAGATTCTCAGACATAAAGTGGATTGTTTCCCTTTGTTGTTGTTCTTTGCGATGTATGGTGTTGACAGTAAACATTTGACATATTTTACAAATAAGAATCTGTTTAATCAGGTAGAGTCACCAAAACCAGAGAGCTCGTGTGGATGTAACTCTGGACCAAAATGTCAAGGGTTGTTGTCTAAAGGTTCCAGGCTGGAGGACAAAAACAAATACCAGATTGGGGATGCTAAAAATTGGGTTCTAATCCATGATACAATTTTAATGTATGGAAGTGTCAACAAGTACCATGGCATCTTCCATAGTGGATACATCTGAGAAACGAAGCCAGCAAGGTTTCCCTATACACAAAATCCCAGTGAGAATAAAATAAACCCATGGATGGGACTATGTACTACCTCTTGCTTTTATTAAAGTTTCAAAGTGAATACAGAGAAAATGGCCCAGTGTGGCTCATACCATGACACAAATATGGCATTGCTCTGGCTCAGAACTTGCCAACCTTGATGCTATTGACATTTCAGATTTCAGGCCAGATGATTCTCTAGTGGGGGCTAGGGGGGATGGATGGTGGGAGACTTCCCTGTGCATTGCAAGATGTTAGCATCATCCCTGGCCTCCCTCCACTAGGTGCCAGTAGCACACCCACCCCTCTACCATTGTGACAACCCAGAATGCTCACAAAACTGACAAATGTCTCCTGAGAAGCCTCTCTTTCAAAACCACTTTACCTGATTCTGTAGTTTCCCCTTTGGTTTTGTGGGTGTGGAATCTCAATTTTAAGAACACGCAAAGGTGACTGGTCTCAAGGGGACTGACTCACAGGGACCAAACTCCTAGAGGGCAGATGGAGGAATCAGGTGCCCGTTTAACAGTTGAGATGAAAAATAAAAACGGCAGCTGGCGCAAAGGAATGGTCCAGCAGGCTGATCAGTGCGTCGTCCCCTGTCAAAGAGTCTACACAAGAAGCCACATTCTTATTCTTATCAAGGTTGCTTGGCGAGGAGCACGGGTTCAGAGCCAGCAGGGTGAGTTTGTCCATTTCAAGAGTTGTCTTCACGGAGCCAGGAAATTGCCTGGGAAATTGGCAGAGCAGCAAGCCCTGCACGGTGCTGAAGCCACAATGACTTTCTTTCTTTCCTTTGGCTTTTCCCCATTTCTCACAAATCTATAAGCATCCTGCTCTTCTGCAAATATACCTTCTTCTCGCTCGTACGAGTGCGCACGCACGTACACACACTCACACTCACACACACACATAAAATAGCATTGATTAAACAGCATCTTGGTTACAGTAACCTTCATAGTGTTGGTCTTCTATAGCTTCTGCTAATTCTGATTTTGAGAGACGTTCTTTGATCTGAGGATTTGTGCTCTTCCAAAATCTCAACAGTAAGCATCATAACACACCTGTCTTGATGTCCTCACATTTCTATTCCTCAAGAAAGAATTCTGAAACGTGAGGTGACTGGGTCGGGTGCTTTGTGCATTGTTTATGAACAGTGCTAATGAAGATGATGACGCAGAGGGTGATGCTCATACTGATGATGAGTTGCAAAAATACCACTGTTTCCAATCAGTTCTGAGAAACCATTGGCTCGTTGTGTTCCAGTTGACACAGCTTCTTACGCTCACCTGAGCAGGGGTCCACGGTGATTGCCTGCACCCCATGTATGGGGCAAGTCTTCCATTCTCCCAATAGCCAGGATCTCACCACCATGGTTTGCCAGAAGACCATCGAGGTTAACTTCAGGTGAGTGCCCTTAACCACACTGACCTAGGTGCCCACGAGAATCCTGGGACCCATTCTGCCATCTTTTATTCTCTGGGCTCTGTTCTCCATGAGGGTCTTTGGGTGGTGACGCAGCCACTGTGGCTCATCGTTCTGCCTCCCCTCGTCCCCTCCTCATCTTGCTCTATCTCTTTGCCTCAGCCACCATCCACACCTGCATACGTATCTCATGCTCGTGTATTTGGCTACCCCCACCCCCCGCCCCAGCCCTGCATTGCACCTGCACCTTCAGGAGAACAGATATTTTCCCATTTTGGTTCACTGCTGCCTTCATACCCCCCAGAACCATGCCTTGTGTACCAGGATGTTCGATACATAGAACACAGTCAATGAATGAATGAGTGAATGACTATGACACAAAGTGGCTGCTTTGGAAATTTGCAGAAAGGAAAGGAAAGAGGAATGTGGACAGCAGCAGAGGAGGCTTCATGAAGATGGCGGCATGGGAACAGGGTGATGGATGTCAGTCCCACCTCGTTTAAACACCACTGACGTCTCCATCCAACAACCTCATATCCTTTGCTCCAGAGGGCACAAAAAAGAAAGAGAAAAGAAACTTCCTCTCATTGCATTTACTGGCCCACTGCCATTCTGTAACCTACCTACTCTCTCTCCAAAGGTACCAGCCTCTCTATTCAGCACTCAAGACATTGATCATGACCTGGTGTTGGGGCTGGATGGTTTTTAATGACTTACAGATCTTGTTCACCTTGCAATACACATGGCTCAGGAATCCAGGGGTGCCTACCATCCCACAGAAAAGACCCACCTCAATGTGGCTCTACAACACCACATTTACCACCTGCCCCCCCCCTCCATCTCACCCCGAGAGAAAGTGCATTCAAATGAGCTCACCATCCACCTGGCTTCTCCCAAGCTGGCAGTCAGGGAGCAGGGCTGGGAGTCAACCTCCACATGCAAACAGATACACAGCTTACCTGTTCTATTTCTTTATTCTTTAATCTACATCCCTCCAATCCCTAGACTAGCTGATTCATCTAAGCATTGTTCTCCTGAATCACCAAAACTGCCTCCTCACTCCAATCTAGTTTCCTCTCTGACCAACATTTAGCCAAACAAAGCAAAACAAAAAACGTGTCTACTACCATTCCATGCTTGAAATCCACAGACTGTGAGGTGTCTGGGTGGCACAGTCCGTTAAGCATCCTACTTTGGTTCAGGTCATGATCTTGCAGTTTGTGGGTTCGAGCCCTGTGTTGGGCTCTCTGCTGCCTGTGCAGAGCCTGCTTCAGGTACTCGGTCTCTCTCGCTTTCTCTGCCCTGTCCTGCTCATATTCTCTCTCTCTCTCTCTGAGAAATAAATATTTTTAAAAATTAAAAAGCAATCCACAGACTATTGCTCAACTTCTTCCCAAGTGCACTCTCTACCCCCACAGCCCATTACCCAAGTGCAGATGTTCACCACTTTCACCTGGAGGTCTAGTATTGAATGATAACAAGTTTCTCAGCCTTCAGGTGGACTCCCTCGTCCAAGTGAGAAAAACCAAAACCAATCCTCTCTCTTCTTCAGTTAAAACCTTTCCCTGGTCATCTCATGTTTTCAGGAAAATTCCCAAAGCTTAGCATGACATTCAAGCCTTTGTGTCCTGGCCCTGCTGCACTCTCAGGCCTGATCTGCCACCACGACCCCCGCCTAGTGCTCTATGTGCCCCTGCCCCGTGTAGCTGCATCCCCGGCTGGGTCAGAACCCCTGTGCTCCCATGCTGGGGTCCCCACTGCCCCCAGGGCCCCACCTCATATTTGTTTTCATCATTTCTAGTCAATGATAGGGACTTAGGTATTTCCTAACTGCGAAAAACCCACTCTCCCTAAGTCTTCAAGTCTGCATTATGTTTAGGGCTTCCATAGCATCCTACGAGAGGCTGCGTATTGTAGGGCATAAGCACAGGTTTCAGTGGAGACCAGGCGGGCGTGAAAGCGAGATCTGCTACTTCCTGCAGGTCATTGGGTAGGTCATCTTGCCTCTCTATGCCTCAGATTTCCCATCTGCAAAATGGGAGTAATAGCAGGGCCTACTTCATCGGGTAATGTTAAGACTATTAGTTTATATGTACGTAGTACATAAAGGAAGTGCTAAATGTCACCACTATGAGTATCTCTAACAAAAAGTGCATCATTTTCATGCAGACTTATGCATGCAAACCTAACATTTGGTGGGTATGCTATAAATGTTACTTATTTGAGAGACAGAGAGAGAGAGCACGAGAGGGGGAGATGCAGAGGGAGAGAGAGAAACACACACACACAGAGGGAATTTAAAAAAATTTTTTTAAACATTTATTTATTTTTGAAAGAAAGAGCATGAGTGGGGGAGGGGCAGGGAGAGAGGGAAACATAGAATCCGAAGCAGGCTCCAGCCTCCGAGCTGTCAGCCCAGAGCTCAACACGGGGCTCAAACTCAAGAACTGTGAGATCATGACCTGAGCCAAAGACAGATGCTTAACCAACTGAGCCACCCAGGACCCCGAGAGAGAGAGAATCTTAAACAGGCTCCATGCTCAGTGCAGAGCCTGATGCAGGGCTTAGTCTCACAACCCTGGGATCATGACCTGAGCCGAAATCAAGAGTCAGACGCTCAACCAGTTGAGCCACCCAGGCTCCCCTGTCAATGTATTTTAAAGGTCTGACTGGACTTGAGTATTGAGAAAGCACTCAGGAAAAATCAAGCTTCAGAGACAGCAATATGCATGTCCCCCTGGAGATAACGAGGGACAACTCAAAGTTCTTCATCTTAAAGGTTAGTCCTCAGACCTCTCATCAAGAACGAAATGTTCCGGGGCGCCTGGGTGGCTTAGTCGGTTAAGCGTCCGACTTTCGCTTAGGTCATGATCTCGCGGTTCGTGGGTTTGGGCCCCGCGTCGGGCTCTGTGCTGACTGCCAGCTCAGAGCCTGGAGCCTGTTTCAGTCTGTGACTCCTTCTCTCTCACCCTCCCCTGCTTACGCTGTCTCTCTCTCTCTCTCTCCTAGAAATAAATAAAAACCTTAAGAAAAAAAAAACGAAATGTTCCACCTGTGGACATTTAGGAACGAAAACTTAAATGTCGGTGAAAGAGAAAACATTAAAATCAGAAAACAAAAATATGATTTAGCTATTTAATCTTTTTTCTCATAATTATAGTCAAATAAATGACTCAAAGATGTAAAGTTTGTGTCACTTGTGCATTTCAAAAGGTCCCATGGAGAGGAGAGAAGGGGCAGAGGAGAGCGTTTGGGCACAAGGCGGGGTCAGGTCTCCAGGGAGCCCATGGCCGACCCTTGAAAGTGCATCGCTTTCTCTCAGCTCCAGTTTCCTCATATGTCAGCTTCAGATATAATTTTTATCCTCCAAATCCCACTGGTTCTCTACAGATAAAAAGAGATCATGAATGCAGCAGCACTGTGCAAAACGATGTTAATTATGCAAACGTAATGGGCTATTGGAGAGAAACACTAGCCTGAGGTCAAGGGGATCCTCCCTCAACCATGCACATGGTGGTCAAAAAAGCACATGTCAGTGGTTGTGATCGGATGAATAAGTGATCCAGGGACATAAGCCTTCCCCGTTTCTGCCATTTTTTGTTTTTTGTTTTCTCTCTCACTGAACCTAAATAAGACATTCTTGACAGGAAAGAAATGCTTAACCCCTCCACTCCTCTGAATCCACAGATAGATGGTTGGAGCCTGAGAATGACTTCAGCCCCCGGCAAGATCGTTTCATACTGTTCTGAATCCGCTCTACCCCCTGCAGGGCAGAAGGAAAAAAATAGCTCATTCTGTTTTTCCCTCAAGGTGAGAAATCATAAAATGAAGATAGAGACAGAATAACACAACTGAAAAAATACAGCCAAGAGCTCAGGGATTCTCAGCCTGTCAATTTGGCTTTAAAGATGAAGTGGAGGAAGGATGCCGGCCCTCTTGGCCACCCTGAGGAGATGGGGGGCGGTGGGTGAGCAGATGATGAATGGGGGCCGTCCGTAGAGCAAGGTGCAAGAGCAGCCCAGAGTGGTGCTGGGGCTCTCTCCTCTGATTCACCAAACATGCACCCCTGGGAATGAGCAGAGGATTCTTACCTATGGAATTAATCACGGTGGGAGGAGCCTGGCAGAGAGAGAATGTTTAGAGACTGTGGTACAATTGAAAGTGCAATGGCCACGAAGCCGATAGTCAAATGATGCACTTAACACCCCTAAATGGAGCCCCTACCCTGTGTCATGCAGGACGGCAGGCCTGGGGATGTAGAGATTAACATGACGACTCCACGAGATGATGAGAAATTCAGAATTGCTTGGGAGGCACATTCCAGAACAGACTGCCTGAGTATATTGTGGGAAGCGCAACAATTTAAGGGGGTCAGGATGAGGCAGAGGAGAGGATGGAGGGCACAGTGTGTAGCCGGAGGGTAGGAGAGTGGGCAAAAAATAAGGGCAGCTTTCCCCAGAGAGCTGAGTCTTTTTCTTTTTTAAGATTTTTTAAAAAGTTTATTTATTTATTTTTGAGAGAGAGAGAGAGACTGCAAGCAGGGGGAGGGCAGAAAGAGAGGGAGACACTGAATCTGAAGCAGAGAATCTGAAGCAGGCTCCAGGCTCTGCCAGCGCAGATTGCGACATGGGAGTCAAACCCACAAACAGTGAGATCATGACCTGAGCCGAAGTTGGACACTTAAAGGACTGAGCCGCCCAGGAGCCCCCAGAGAGCTGAGTCTTAAAGAGTCAGTAGTGTTTAGCAAGGGGAGGTATGTATGCCTTAAGTCCCTAAAAGTTTCCCCCAAATACGTTCCTCCTCTGTGTTCCTAACTCAGAGAAGTACACGGCCTGAGCTGAGTCAGAAATCTGAGCGTCATTCTGGGGGCCTTCATCTGGGGGACTTACTCCCCTTCATCTGACAAGGTGGTTATGGGAGAATCCACCTGTGGGACACGGTACGGAGGTCGGAGTGGCTGCCTTAGACCCTTGGGGAGGTGGGGGGCAAGCAGGATCAGGAGTGTGGGTAAACGCTACTCAAGGATTTGAGTTTTCTCTCACGCGCTTTCATTGGTGACCTTCACCCTTCAGTCAGCCAGACCAGCAATCACTGTCAACAATTATGCGAATTAAATTCAAAGCCTCCAGGGATCTCTTAAAAGCAAAAGCAGGCCAACAACATTCTACAAGGTACATCCGGATAAAAACCAAAGGAAAGGAGGGCTCACAGGTGCACGTGGTGGTGTTGTGTACTCTAACATGTTACTTCTCGGCGGCCCCGGGACAGTAAAATAGGCCTTTCTACTCTCTGCGCCTGGGGTTTAGACAGGACATTGGCTGTGAATCAAAGACACTGGACCGGAAAGTCAGATCTGCCTGACCCATCGCATCTTGCAAAATGCCACGTAGCTCTGATTGGCACCATTGCCCGAGGGGACATCGATTCACCTACTAATTGTAAAAGCACTTGCAAAGAGTTGATTTTTGTCATACAAAAATCCCAGCGTGCTGGTATGATGCTCTTTTGAAAATTAAGCATGACTGGGATTTCAGAGAGGGAGACGGCCACAACGGGTACTTGAAAAGCATGCAGCTGCTTTTGCCCTCTGATTCATGGCAAGAACCCAGGGAATTCTATAGTTTAAAACAATGAGGGATTAAAGGAGCCACCTTGAATGCCATGAAAATAAAATCATCCCAGGTCCATGGTCTTCTTACAGAGAATAAGTGTCTCCCCACAATTATCATTCCAGCTGAATTTGCCCCTCCCCCAACAGCACCAGCTGAGGATTCTTAAGAACAGAGATTAATGTCCCCCTTTTTTTCAAAAATTTTCATTTGCCTAGCTCTGGGCTCTTAAACAAGCTTCTTACCCTTGCTGGATCTTTTATATGAGAGGCTTAATAAAGCCTCAGGTGAAGAGTCACCATCACAATTAGACGAAATGATGTTAATTATGGCTATAAGGACCCCAGGTCACAAAGGCAGTGCACCCGGGCACAGGCTTCAAATCCTCCCCCTGCTACCAACTTCCTGCCAAGTTTGTGCCCAGCACCAGACTTCTTTGACCCCCCAGTCTCTTGGTGCATAGGAAGACATGTGGTCAACACTTCAGAGAGTAGCTGTGAAGACATGAAGACAAGAGTATATAAACAGCCCAGTGCAGTGCATGAAACTCCTAAGTGCACAAAAATGGCAGCCGTTTTCATAATTAATTCAGAAGTACCTTGTATCCTGGCCAGGCCCTCACAGATGCTAGTTCTCATTATCATTACTATTAAGGCACAAGCCAGATTCCTTATATCTTAGGGGTATTATTCTATTGGCCAATTACATGACATTAGATTTTCAATTCATAAATCAAAAAGTACTGGGAGTATCTACTGTGCACTTCACCTCTTCTGGCAAAATGCTGAAGAAAGTTAGAAGAAAAGACATGGATCGATGCGGCATGGTGCTTCCTCATCCTGCCTGATCCCAGGAAACAAAGTTATATCATGAGCAACACAGTTAAAATGGTAAAATAACTTTACAGCCTAGGTAGCTCTTTCAAATCTGTTTTCTTCCTTGGCCCTCCCAAGAATACTCACAAGCGGACGATGTGACCTTAACGTCACAGAACTAAAGATCAGCCATACCCATGCCCAGAGGATTATGTTGAAGGTCCACAGAATGGGACCTTCAATCTTCTCATTTGAAGTCATCTGCACTCTTCAAAAGCATTCCCTATGTCCTAAGGCTGCCAGGGACAGGGACAGAAAGTAACCCATAGCAAAAGGAAAGTAGAGATGGACAGACTCCAGCAATGGCAAGTTCTCCATTAGTGTGCAGATCTCTTTGGGTCTGGAGAGCCATCAGAAGAGATGGTATTAAAGGAATCAAAGCATCAAGACAAAGGGTTATCCAACACTCAACCATTCCGTATATCTATAGGCTATACACCAAATGCTGGGGATGAAGAGATGAATAGGGCAAAATCCCCACTTCCAAAGGTTTTTGGTCTTATAGAGGTGACAGAGGCGTTAGTGGACCATTATAAGGAGGTGTGAAAACTCGATGGCCCATGGGGCGCCTGGGTGGCTTAGTCGGTTAAGCGTCCGACTTTCGCTTAGGTCATGATCTCGCGGTTCGTGGGTTCGTGCCCCGCGTCGGGCTCTGTGCTGACTGCCAGCTCAGAGCCTGGAGCCTGTTTCAGTCTGTGACTCCCCCTCTCTCTCTGACCCTCCCCTGCTCACGCTGTCTCTCTCTCTCTCTCTCCTAGAAATAAATAAAACATTTTTTAAAAATTAAAAAAAAAAAAAGAAAACTTGATGGCCCATAGTAGTGAAGGGGGTAACCTGACCCTGTCTGAATCTAGAAGGATGATTAAGTTGAAGTGAGATGAACATGGTCCAAAAGACCTTCCAGGCAGAGAGTCCAGCAGGAGCAGAGCCACGGTGAGAAACAGCATGTGTACGCGGGGAACCACAGAAGATTCACAAGGTGGACAGACAGTCAAGCAAGGAGGCTGAGTGCATAAGCAGGAGTCTGGAATACTGTATGACACTTCAGATTGCTGCTTTCAGCTCCCTTTCAATTCTTAGATCCCTTGCTCTCAAGGAGTTCACATTCTTGTTGGAGAAATGAGGAGGGACAAGGTCAAGGACATCGTTTTCCTTCTGATCTAGTCCAGTAGATCAACTGCCTAGCACACACAAAAATGTGGACTTGTAAAACCCATAGAATTTTATTCTCTGGTGTTGTACTCATCTTTCTCAACCTCCTCGATCCCACACCCTACAGATTAACAAAATGGCATCTATTGTGGCTCTTGTTCCTCCCTCAACATGGCTCAGGTTTATTATCTACACTGAGCTCTTGGGCATCTCTTCTAGTGTATTATTCAAATCGGCTCAGAAATTATAAGGCATGTTAAACTAAGGAAAGGCAATTGCTCTCCATTTTTAGTCTCTGAGCTTCAGATTCCTTATTTTAAATGATTATTATTAAGCAAGGGAAAATGCCCTGAAATAGCAGACATGTGCATATATACATGCGTAGTGTAGGCACTCAAAATAGTGGCAATTATTATAAAACTCAAATTCCAAAAAGCTGGGGAAAGTTCTATCTTATCCTTTTGCAGGTTGTATAATGAAAGTTTGAGAAGAAAGGGCCCTCGCTTCTTCATTAGTATAACTTCTTATTGCTGCCAAACTCAGCCACGCAGTCTATTCTATCTTGGGAAGAAAAGGTGCTTTGGTCTTACTTGTCATTTCAATCTTATTTGTCAGAATTGGTCCCTGCGTTCATAGCTGCTGTCTTGTCTTCCTTTCTCACCTTGACATCTGAGAAGTATCAGGGAATATCCGTTCCTTGTTTCACACATGAAGTTGTTGATGGCAGCCAGCCCTGCTGTTTCTTGGAACCGGGTTATGATCCAGCCTTCTGAAACTTAACCAGAAGTATTGGAAATACACAGAAGTTATAGACTAGGGTCTTTTAAAAGCACAGGCTCGTTGTGACAGCATTTTGTTTTCTCATAATGACAGCAGTCAACCAGACTCTGAAAAATAAGACTTATGCCTTATTCAGCCCATTACTTTGTGTAGCTGGCTTGAGTTTGGACTGTTACGGCTACAACATAAATCTCTCAAGTGAAATACTGGTATGTTATTCATCAGATATTTAGAGCAATGCTCCTGATGGATGAGAAATCTGAATACCAAAGAGGGTATGTGACTGTCTAAGGTGTAGATCTGGGAGTTAGTCAGGGAAGTTGAGCCTGGGTAATTGTGACTCAGCTGGGACTGGTGGGGAGCTTACGTACGAGCTAGAGGTGAAGGAGGAAGCAAAGGAGTAAGTGGAATAGAATGGGGAACATAGAACTAGCACAGCAAGGGAAGAAGACGATTCCATTGCCTGGCCAGTCCATAAACAAGAACCGAACACCTACTGAGTACCAGACAGCTCTGGAGGCACTGGGAATTCTGTGTTGAACAAAACAGAGACCACCATTGTCCTGAACAAGCTCACACCCTCTTTATTTTCATGGGCCCATGAGATGCACATGCGTGGGTATAATTTCTAAAGGAGAAAAGAAAAACCCTTATTGCCTAAGGAAGATGTACTTTTCATCTTCATTTGGGGTCTCCCAGACAAAAGCGGGGAGTAGGCCAGAGTGCCTACTTATTATTCCTTGGGGTTTCTAACTTCTTGGGTGGGTTTAACTGACCAAAATAAGTAGAGATTGTACAGAAAAGAACTCATGTTGTTGATCTGCTGGGTAGAAATCCATCTGGATATCTTTCTTTTCCCAAAAATGAGGCCCAACATATTTAAAGAGATGACAGCTAGGCAAGTTGCAGAAAGGAAAATGATGTGATTTTAACTTCTCATCCATTATGGATCAAAACTACCATGAACATCGAACAGCTACATTCTTTCTCCATATGGAGGAGGTATTAAGAAATGTCAAGAATCGTGATTTTAACTATGAATGTGCACCGTGTGGCTGAGCTGTCTGCTCTGGCTCCTGGCCTCAGATATGCACTAGCCCCTGCTCTCACTCTGTCATCTGCATTTTACTCATGTCTGATGAGGCCCAGTGTCAGCCCTCAGACTCCTGAATACAGGAGAGTTAAGAGATGGAACACTTCACACAGAAGCCAATAAATATTGAATGAATAAGGGAAAAAATGCATTAACAGGAAAAGGGTCTCAAAAATGCCAGCAGCCAATGGAAATTTTTCTCCATAGACAATTCAAAAAAAAAAAAAAAAAAAGAGTGTGAAGAAAGAACAGGTGCTGTCAAAGGAATTCTCTGTCTAAAAAGAATTACTCAAAACAATATTGATTTATTGGGATCTCTACTACCTAATCTTGCTGTAGATGGTGCAATGGGCAATTGATGCTGTATGTAACACCAGATATTTGGAGTTTTAAGAGTAAGCTCTGGATCCTTCACGAGTCATTAAAAGTGGGTCCAAGAGTCATTTAATTTAGGGGTTAGCTGTTCACCACACTTTCCCTTCCTCACTCATACTCATTTTCTAGTGAGGACTCTCTCTAAACAAGGTGGGGACAAGCTCCTGAGGCAGAAACTCATGACTTACAAATAGCCTGAAAAACAGACTGTGGCCTGAGCAAGGGGAACAGGATTCGCCTCTCACCTGACAAGCCCCCCTCACTTACGCATACACCATCTTTCTTTCCATGGGTCCGTTATGAAAGTATTTGAGTATGATTTCTAAAGAAGACAAGAAAAATCCTAACTGCCATATAAAGATGCACTCTGATGCGTAGCCAGACTGTCAGGAGCCCCTGAAAGCTCAGAGAAGCCGGGAGTAGGAGAATCTGTTCCCAAGAGGCAGCTAGGCCATGGAACTTGATTGGTTCCAACACATCCATTTATAAATAACTCTATTTCTCTCCCTTGGAATGGAGAAGCATTGGCAGTTTGTGTGACTTTGGATGCAGACCCCTTTAAAACACCGAAAAAAGTACAGTTCCGTTAAGTTCCTCCTAATATTAATGGAGGATCGTGGGGGAGAAGGGGGGAAATGGTGGGGGAGAGGGAGGGAGGCAAACCATGAGAGACTCTTGAATGCTGAGAACAAACTGAGGACTGATGGGTGTGGGGGGTGGTGATGGACATGGAGGAGGGCACTCATGGGGATGAGCACTGGGTGTTGTATGGAAACCAACTTGACAATAAACTATTTTTTTAAAAAAAGTACAGTTCTTTCACTCCCCAGGAAAATGCACACCCATCTAATTTTAAAAAAATAAATTAATAGAGTGGCTCAGTCGGTTAAGCATCCAACTCGGTTTTGCCTCAGGTCATGATCTCATGGCCCCTTGAGTTTGAACCATGCGTTGGGCTCTGTGCTGACAGTGCAGAGTCCGCTTGGGATTCTCTCTCTCTGTCCCTTCCCCACTCATTCTTTCTCTCTCAAAAAATAAATAAATAAACTTAAAATAAAAAAATAAAGAAACAGCTTTTATGTGGTTGATAAAGTTTATGGGTTTCAGGACCTACAAAATGGAGCCACCCCAGTAGCCTGGCCAATGTCAAATACCTAAAACCTACGTCAGCCTACACTTACAGGAAACACTCAACAAGGAAAATGAACATACACCAATCACAATCCTGCAACCCAGCCGTGGCGAGCTTGTCTTACCCTAGGAAATAGGACTTGCCAGCCTTACAAGGAAATCCCTGACTTCCTAGCCAGTCATGCTCTGTTCTCCAAGTTGCCTCTTCCAGCATTCTGTCAAACTCACGCTTGCCCCAAATCCCTTGGGAACAATGCTCCCCTGTTGTTAGGCACTGTGCTCCCCCAATCCACTGATTGTTTTCCCTTGAAAAAAAGGCATCAAACTCATTACTAAATTGGTTTAGTTTTGTCATTTGACAAAGCGTAGCTTATATACAATAACTGCGTATATTTAATGGGTGCAATTTGATGAAACCATCGCCACAATCAAGGTAATAGACATCCATTACTTCCAGAAGTTTTCTTGTATCCCTTTGGGTTCTTTTTTATTTTTGTGGTAAGAATTTTGAATATAATTTATTAAGTTTTATGGATCCTGTAAAGCCCATGGATATCAAAGTACAATACAATGAGGAAAGAGTAACATATAGATTACTCTTCCATCATGGTGCATTGATATATCTCATGTATATATATGTATATATGTATATAATTAGATCTTGAGCAAATCTGTGTAAGTGACAAAATGTGTGGGGAGGTGGAGATACGTGGGAAATTGTGTGGAATCTGAACCTGAGCTCTGCTACCTGGCTTAATTAAGTCACTTAATTAAGTGTCAGAGCTTAGATGCTGTGAGCTGCGTTTGGTGCAAAAAGAACATTAATGCCATTCTCAGTGCAAAGCTAATGCCTATAAAAAGCCCAGTGGAGGGCCTGCCAGATAGATGGCTCTCAGTGCATTTGTTCAATGGAAATTAAAATTGAACCATTACTTGCTGAATGTATTCTCTTTGTCTAGCTATCTGGTAGTCACAAAAAGAGGAACGCTCCAAATGCCTGGCATGTGATAGGCATTGAAAGTGTTTTTACCCGATTTCAACCCAATTTATAAGTCATTGCCCTTGCTCACAAAAAAGCTAGAAAAGATAGAATAAAAGCATGGCAACGTTTGAAGAGACTATAGGCATTATTCAGAGATGGAAACAATCATAAAATTCTACAACTGAGTGTCGGGCCTTGTATTCGAACAGAAAGTCCAGAGGGGCAATGTGCCCGCCTCCATACGGACTAGAGGGTCAGCAGCAGAGCCGGGTGAGAACCTAGGTGTTCAAGCCCTTCAATTCTTCTCATTTAAGCACCTTGCAAAAAAGCTGAGACCTAGACTGATCTCTATCAGATGAGAGGAAACCAGGTCTCAGGGAGCACATCTGAGGCACTGGACAAGGAGAGATTGTGCAAGACGCTGATACAGGAGAGACCAGGAGACCAGAGTGTCACTGTGGTCTTATGACTAAAGGGACCCACTGGGGTGGAAGAGGGTCCCAAGCCGTCCACTGCAGGGTCCAGATGTTCAGCTGTTCCCAACTGTGTCGTGAAACATGACTTGTGCTAACCCCTGCAGCCTTTGGAGATCTGCTCCATCACCACTGGTTAAAGGGACAATGGCGTCGCTCCCACCCACCCGCAAGGCTGTAGTGAGAAGTGAGACTCCCTGGTGAAATGTGTCTTGTACAGGGACCTCCGAAGGTGGTAGCATCATCTCGTCATCTCTCTGTGATGTTCCCAGTGTTCTGTGTTCCCAGCGCCGTTCACGGTGCACTGTCCTCTAGTCTTCCCTGGAGCGTGGGGCATGTGCTAGATGCTCTCTGTGTTCTCAGTGCCCAGAATCAGACAATGGCTCAGTCAGGAGGGTTCTCCATCTTACAGGAAACTTCCTGGGCAAGTAGACCCCATTGTCTCCAGAAACACAATGCAGTACTGAGTTCCTACAGAGCACCCCCGCTGGTTACCTGAATGCACTGGGCCAAGAACAGGGCAGATAATTTATGGGAAGGAAGCAGATGTGAGGAGAGAGAGACTTCACTTCTCTCTCAGAATCTGAGGCATAAATGTCCTCTTGCGTTTTCTAACAAAACGAATGGGATTTGACCGGCTTTGAGCTAAAGGTACTTCTCCTTATGCAAATGAATGTGGAATCAGACCATGGTGTCCACAAACATAAGGTACGCAGACACTAAATCATAATGAACTATGTGTAATAAACTTCCAGTCTTTGATATTCTTTAATTACTTTAATTTTCACTCTGTATCAATAAGTCCCATCATGCTAAATGGTAGGTTTTTGGCATTTTTAAAAAGCTTTAAAAACCTAGAGTACTCTTAATTAGGGTGATACAATTCTGTACTTCTGAAAACTTTTCAGTTTTGCATTCATTGTTTATGTTTAAGATTACTTTCACTTACTTCTTCGAACTGTTTGCCCAATCTGCAAGAGGGGACGATTCGCTTCGGTAATACCGCCAACTCTGGTATCTAGGAGAGCACGTGGATGGGGAGGTAAAGAAGCTGTCTTATCTTCAAGTTCAGATGTTGCTTTTACTAGTCCCTCACTGGGAAGAACCCTGTCTTATTGATTTTTGGATATCCAGCAGCATTTAATTAATATTTCATGAAAACATAAATGACTCAATGAATAAATCAACAAGCCCCTTTCCATGCCTGCATGCCATTAATCTGTTAAGTGGTGACAATAATGCTTTCCCTACCTCAGAGGGTGGTTATAAGAAATAAACGATAATTCATTTGGACGGGGGCAGGGGGAGCTAGAAAGAGGAAGGGAGACTAAAATCCACCGAGCATCTGATCCTGTGTCTGACCCTAAGCTCGTCATTGGCATACACTACCTAACAGAACTGTCATAATAAAATTATTATGAGGTCATTTCTCTTGTCACTTAATAGATGAGGAAAGTAGAGCCCAAAGAAGCTATATTACTAGCCCAAAGTCACATGCAAATGATGAAACTAGAATTTGCATCCATGTCTCTTTCCATTACCCGAGTTTGAAAGAAGGCAGGTGTCGGTGCTGGAATATGTTAATAGCTAGTTAATAAGGGAAAGACATGTTGCTATAGACGCCTCTCAGATTGTCATCTCTGCTTCCTCGTTCTGCGAACAATATTCCTCTTATCAGCAGGTCATGCTGCTTCTCATTTAAACCAAGTAATCTAGTTAGAGGTTCCTTTGATGGTCCTTCAAGAGTCCCCCACCACCACCCATGGCTCAAGCAATTGGCCCAGGAAGCCACCAGTGGAGGGGAAAATGGGGGATGTGTAATAAGAGGCACATGCAAGTCAAATCAGGTCACTGTGAGTCCTTTCCCAGAAGCTTTTAAATGGAGTACCTTTAGTCTCCTCCTGGTGGTTGAATTGTGAGCTGTGCGTTACAAGAGTGCTGTTTCCAGCTATGGACAAAGCCCCATGGAGGACCCCACATAGACACCTCTGGATGGCTCAAAAGGATGTCCTTAAAATCCTTTTCCAGACAAATGGGCAGCTTTGAGTTCCTGACACTGGGAATGATCTATTTTATTGATAAGTTTCCTAAGTCCATTTAGGATGAGTAAAGGCAAAGGTGAAAAGGATTGTCCATGCCACTCCTGAGAAGGCACAGCTCAAAGCAGGAGAGGACACAGTTACTAGCACCTGCTGCCATCCATGGGCCAGATTCCATCTCTGCCATCATTTAAAGTGTCTAATCATTCAACGGGGGATATTTGGGGAGTTCCCTAGACTAGGACATGGAGGTAGAGCTACTACAGGTAGAAGGCAATGCAATGAATGCCTTCCAGGGCACCCAAGTTCTTAGCCACTGAACAGAGTCCTTGCATTACATCCCTTCCATGACACCCTTCATTGCCTTCCTTCCATCAATCTATTGAGTACTCCTAATAAGGCATATGGCCAGGCTCCAAAAGAACGGGAAGAAGGGAGACACTTTCCTTGAAGAGTTCTGTCTTGTGGGAAGGACATTTAAACAATATCTAGAACAGTGTGTAACCAAACTAAGAAGCCTACACCCTGTGATCCAGAGATTTGGTTCTGGGAATCCATTCTACAGACCCCTTGAGTATCTCCCAGGAGAGCTGGGGATTCAGCACAAGCCCTCTTTATCATCTCAATAGAAACCTGTATTTGACATTGCTTCATCAAAATACATACATACATAGGTAAATCATACATTTTTATTTCATTTCAACATAAAAAATGTAAGTGCAAATTTGTCAATCTTCTACAAAGATTCAAGGTCTTTTCTCTTGAGAAGGGCTTTGACGATTTCAGAGTTGTCTTCCCACATGTGTAGCACATGAAATGAACCACCTTAATTGACGCATCCACATTCATGAAAGGGAACTAGAAACTGAAGATCCTGGGGAATTAACTTCAGGGTAGAATCTTTTTTTTTTTTTTTAGATTTTGATCATTTTCCCTCAATATTTTATAACCATCCAATAAAATTGGGCTGTAGCTGTGTGGGATTTATTTCATCAGATCTTTCTGAAGCCTTCAGCTAATTTTTCATAGGAACTTTAGCACTCTTCATTTGCATCCTCATTTTCCATTCCTGTTCATCATGATTAGACACTGGCCTAGGCTTCTGGCCAAACAGAATGGATCCTTGGTAAGTTCATGTGTCCGGGTTAGAATGGGACCCTCACAAGCAATTATGTGAGTTAGGTTTTGGCTGCGAGAAAACCTGAGCATGAACATTCTGAAAGCAAATGGCCGTGAATCTGTTTCATGATTCTTAAGCCCACTTAGTCATCTGGAGAATACAAAATGGGATGTGAATGTGGAGGGGATTTGGTCAGGATATTAGGGCTTGTACTAGTGACCCAGGCCCACTATCATGAGATGTCACGGGCTGACAGGGTGGTTTAACCAACAGAATGCACCATCCTACAGCCTTAGAGCCTGAAAATCCAGAATCAAGGTGTCTGGGGGGAGGGGGTTCCCTTCTGGGGGCTGTGATAGGTGGAGCTGCTCCAGGCCACTCCCCTAGGCTTGTAGAAGGCTGTCTGTATGCTCACAGGCTCCCTGTATGTCTGTCTCTAAATCCCCCCTCTCTAGAAGGTCACCAGTCAGACTGGATGAGGGTCTACCCTGGTGACGTCTTTCTAACTTGATCACCTCTGTAAACACCCCATCTGCAAACAAGTTTACGTGGTAACAGAATAGGGTTAAGACTTCAACGTATGAACTTTGGGAGACACAATTTAACCCATTCTGGGGCCTCTGGAGTGATGATATGATCTTGTCCCTTCCTCCAAGATGGTGCTGATCTCATGCCTTGACAAGGGAGAGACCCCTGCCTCACAGGAACCACTCAGAAGCTTCAGAGCATGACCATTACAATTGGAAAGCAGCGATGAGCAGTGCATGCCCCTTCCTGAGAAGCCTAAAGCTGAGCGCGGAAACTGTCTGACTCCTGCCTGATGAATCCATAGGCCAGAAAAGGGCTCTGGCAATGGGCCCAGATGGCGGTTGCTAGGCTGGGTGGGTGTGAATACTAGTATTTGAAGGACAAAGAACCTGAGGCCCAATCAAGTTGGCGGTTTTAGCTATGGCACTGTAATCACTGAATTGTAATTGCAGTCACTGAATTAAAACTGTGTTAAGGGTTTAAAAGCTCCATAAAACAATAACATAGGACGTCGTCGAAAGGCCATGGGACACTCCCAAGGTCTCATGTCGGACGGGGGAAGAACTTCCCCAATTAAGAAAGTTGAGGGGCGCCTGGGTGGCTTAGTCGGTTAAGCGTCCGACTTTTGCTTAGGTCATGATCTCGCGGTTCATGGGTTCGAGCCCCGCGTCGGGCTCTGTGCTGACTGCCAGCTCAGAGCCTGGAGACTGTTTCAGAGTCTGTGACTCCCTCTCTCTCTGACCCTCCCCAGCTCACACTGTCTCTCTCTCTCTCTTCTAGAAATAAATAAAACATTAAAAAAAAATTAAAAAAAAAAAAGAAAGTTGAAAGGGATATAATGGGAGACCAAGACAAAGGTGCCTTTTGTCTGTCCATGAGCCACACTTCCCAACATACTGTTTATGCATCTACAGCAGCGTGGGAGTCAGGTGCATCAGTCACAGATGTCACCTCACCGTGGGCAAGAGTCACTGCGCACAGAAACACGACAGGGCCGGCCCTGCAAAGCGGAGCAAGTCCAACCGTGGGTGGAGCAGGGGGTGTTCTGAGCGGCGCACAAAGAGACGAGATCCCAAGAGAACAACAGAAAAAGGTTTCACTTGGCGGCGCTGAGCCCAAGACCCATTAATCTTAGGCAATTCTTTCACCAATTCGGGCCTGAGTTTCCACAAGTCCGAGATGGGAAACGCTTACCTCCCCAACATCAAACATGCAATTGCCTTATAACCTACAAAGGATGCGGCAAATGTCAGGTGCTGGGAGAGGTGGGAGTGGCAAGTGCCCAGAACTAAGCCACGGCCGACTGTGACCAGCAGATGGCGCTCTGTGTGCTCGGGTGTGGGCCCTCCTGGGGTGTGGCCCTATTTTCTGCAGGACAAATTCAAGCTCCTCTACCTATCTTAGCCCCATACGATATGACCTAGTCTAGCCTATAGCTCATGGCTAAATTCTCCCCTGCTTCTATTTCAGGCTCCAGAAACGCCAGCACCAATGGTCATAGAACCATTCTGTTCAACCGTTGGGCCTTTACCCATAGTATCCCTCCTGCTTGGAATGGTTTTACCTCCAACATGACTTCCACTGTCACAGTGCAAAGGACAGAGGATGATCCAAGGAGGCAACAGGAGAATTAATGACAGAGGCCATTAGCCCCCTGAGGAGAGCCCCTCATTTGCCTGGGAAAGGGCCCATGAGCAGAGAGAGAAGCTCCCATCACAGATGAGGCCGCATAACCTTCAAGGCATAAGTAGCATCTGTAAGGTCACATCAGCAAGGGAGACAAGAAGAACACTCAGACATCTGGCTCCAAATTCCATTCTTTCTGCAATTCCGGATTGTCTTGGAGGTAGAGGTGGAGGTGGGGATAAAAGTCTAAGTGCTCACTGAACAGGCATTTATTGAACATCTGTTTTGAAATAAGCAGCCTGCTCAGTCCAGGGACACAGAGGGGAGCAAAACACACATCATCTTTACTTTCAAGGAAATGGCAGTCCTGTGGGAGGGAGTCTTACAGAAACTTCAGGAAAGGCTGTTATGAGAGGGGACACAGCAGTGGCAACTGACTCTTTGGAACATAAGCTCACTGAGGCCTGGGTGGTCCACACTGCACCCTCACCTGGCGTCCCAGTCCATAATTGTGTCCTGAGTGAACAGTACCCAAGACGATTCTGGACTTCAAGGAAAAGTATCTCTAAATTTGTCAACAACAACAACAAGAAAAGATTTTCTGTACAAAAGAACTTTGGGGGCTCCTAAAAGGTAACAACATTGACCAAGTTTTAACTACTTAGTAAGTAGCAGATCCAAGATTTGGACGCAGGCAAATCAAGCCCCAAGTCCACATTCTACCCAGATGGTGCTCAGTCTATCTCCCCACTTTCATTTGAATTTACTCCGACCAAGGACTTTGGGAAAACTTACCTCTTTTTTTTTTTTTGCAAGGCCAGCCAGTGTCTAGTATCTGGATAATAAAGAACGGTCGCATCGTTGATTAATGTCATGTGTTCCACGTTCCCCTCAGCATTGCTGATGCCAGTCCCACCAGAGCTCTGTTTGAAGTATCCGCACCCAGATGCCCATCTGCTACAGAAGCCCTCGATTGTTTCATAGTTCTGGTAAATATTATTTATAGAGTCTCTATTTGCTTATATGTGAACAGCACACAGAATTATGGCGTGGAAAGGAAAATGAGATTATTCTGAGGAGATGTGTTGTCTTACCCAGCTCAACCATTAATCAGACATCAGACGTGTCATTATGCCACTGAACTTGAGCATTATAAGAAGAGGCATCCAACGCTACTTTATTCAACTACATCACTCACTCAACAAGCTTTTACCGGCACCTGCTGCGTGCCAAGCAGTATTCTGGGACGGCATTCACTTACTTATTGTATCTTCTCTATTCTCTAGAGCAGGGAGTAAAACGGCATTCCACAAATGTTTGCTGAACGAGTGGATAAATAAACCAAAATAGAAATGCTATTCTTAAAAAAGTTAAAGAACGTTCCATCAGCAAGATAGAGCTTGTTAAATTTTAAATTACTTTTGCTATAAAAACATTACCAAAAAAGTCAAAAACTAAAAACCCACCATCTCACAATTGTAATAAAATTTTTTTAATGTTTTATTTATTTCTGAGAGAGAGAGAGACAGCTTGAGCAGGGGAGGGTCAGAGATAGAGGGAGACAAAGAATATGAAGCAGGCTCCAGGCTCTGAGCTGTCAGCACAGAGCCCGATGCGGGGCTCGAACCCATGAACTGTGAGATCGTGACCTGAGCTGAAGTCAGACACTTAACTGACTGAGCCACCCAGGCGCCCCTCACGATTGTAATAAAAGCACAATTATTAGGAATGCAGAATGCCTCTTTTGTTTATTTTTCTCATTCATATTCAGGCAACAGCATCTATATTTTTTTTTATCAGTCAAATCAAATCAAAGGAAAGGACAGTGGCGAGTCCGTGCTGTGTGTTAAATACAATGCAAAGTGCTGTGGGTATAAGAGAAGTAAGTCTCTCATGGCAGTGGGTTAAATCACAATGCCAGAAAGGCCAAAAGTACAATTCAATGTAACGTGTGTCTTAATGGAGGTGTATATGCATAGTTTTCTTTGAACTTGCTGTCTACTTTTCCTTTGGCTTCTGAAAAAATAACCTTTGAGATAGGTTTTCCAGGATGGCTCACAAAGAATCAGAAAAATGGGTTACAGGTCACAGGCACACAGCCCGGAGAAGGGCATGAAGGCACTGAGCGGGCGGAGGCTGGTGGGTGGAAATGGAGGACCTGGGGACCACAGCAGCAGCTGAAAGACACCGTGGGTCAGCCCCCATCCCGAACCCTAGGCAGGGACAGCCCAATGTTATCGCTACTGCTGTGACCCCCACCTACTGTTTGGATGGGCCAAACCAGGGGGACAAAACCACTCAGAAGCTGGACTGCAGGAAGTGGTGGAATTAGGACCCAGCACAGATGAGCGACCGAGAAACCACTTACTTCCAATCAGATGGTGTCTGAGACTAAAAACACCGACCATCTGGAAAGGTCTACTGTCTATCTGTCATATGCCCGTGGACGGTACAAGATCTGAGTGGGGGCTCGTGAGTAGAAAACATGTTTACACACTGTGTCTGGAAACCACCTAACCCACTGGCCTTCTGGCAAGCGTGTCCTCTTTCATCTGGACATCACCCAAAATTCTGCAAAAAGCTGCTAATTTGCCCGTTTGCGGTACTAACACCTCATTAGAGTGACCTGTGTCCTGTCCTGATATCCATGTCCTTTCTTGCCCCCGACACCACCTTTGCTGGCACTCCTCGACTATAATGAGCCACCTCCATCTGAAGGACCCAGTGTCTTTTAACGCTCCCCCCCCCCACCATGATGGGAGGTGGGGTAAAGGGCAGCTCAAAGCCAGCCATCACTGCCCAACATCACCCAAGTTTGAACACAGGCACCTAAGGCACAAAATGAGACTAACATCATCCTCTCTCCCCTCTCAACCATCCCCCCACACTGATCTTACATCTGTTTCCTTGGAAATGAAAGATTTTTTTGCAAATGCTAGATAACAATGTGTCATTCTGAGCATCTCACTACGTATATGTACAATCATCGTATTTATCATCATTATCTGCCACTAACCCACTTTTCTCCCCTCCTGTCCTTCCTATCTTGCTTAATTTGAAGTATGGGGCATGAGAGGGGACATTTGGTAGGAGAAATTACCAGTTCTAGCATGACACGGAAAGTATGTTTTGAAAAAGCGGCCGGGCAATGACGAGAAAGTTCCATCTCGAATAATTGGTCCATCCATCTTACGCACCGTGGGGAAAATGAGCCTCTACCTGTCCGTTCTGGTGGGCTGTCCCTGCTCTGAAACACCCGGGGTTCCCGTGCGTATCTGGCATTTCACTTTTTGCTCCGTGGACCTATGAGTGCTTGAACACAGAAACTCAGTCTTATTTGCCTAAAATGTGCCCCCCCCTGCAACAGAGGTAGGCACATAGTAAACTTCATCTAGCATCATAGGCCATGAGCCACTCCACAGGCTTCCAGCGGATTGTTTAATATATTCCTGACATCTCCCTCCAGATCGGGTGATGCTATAATCCCCACATACACATGAGAACAGTTCCCACTCACAAGGACCAGAGCCAGGATTGGAGACCAGGCAGTTGGGCTCTGGAGACCACTCTCTTCGCTGTCTCCCGCCTGCCCTCCCTTCCCCGCATTTCCACTGGGCTCAAGAAACACGTTCTCCATGGAATAAAGGCAGGTGAATAATTTTAGCCTAAAGGAAAAATATTTTGCTGGCAGGAGTGTGGCTAGAGGGTGTTGCATTTGAAAGGTGATTTTGGACAGAAGGTATGAGTGTTGTTCTGATAAACTTTAAAGAACTAAAATAGACCCAAATAGTTCTCGGGGTGCATCTTTTGGCCCAAACTCAAGGGAACCTCCTGAAAGTCAGAACTGTCTGTCAAATCAAGGAGTCAACTGAGGACTAGATGCTGTGCTCCTGAGAAACGTCACCCCATCCTGGAAGAAAGCCTTCTCAGTAACCCTGTAGAAGGTTTCTGTGCCCGAGAGAGAGGTCAAATAGAGATACTGTAAGTCCTCATGCAAATTATTCCAGCACTCAGGGGCCCCACAATCCCCTGAGGAAGACTGTGCATGGGCATCCCTGGATTAACCACCACAATCCCAAAGGTACAAGTGTCCCTTCCCCAGGCTCCTGACAATCTGCACATATCCCTGCTGTGAGGTTACCAATACGGGTTTGTCTCCAGGAGCTGTAAGCACCCGGGGAACACCAGCTTCCTGAGGACCACCCAGCCCCACCGTGCATAACAGTCATTAATAGGTGCTTAGTGAATGTTTGCTAAGTGAATATTGCTGATGAATGGCAGAGCCTGGCAAGAGAGCAGAGAGCGCACTCCATCAGATGATATAGTCTCCAGTAGCCTGCCCACACCAGAGGTCCAGTGCTTTCCTATTTCTGCTGTCTTGTCATTCCTATAAAACCATTTATCAATTTATTTGCCAGAGCTCAGTGAAAAGAAACTTGTGAGAACACTCACAGCTAACACTGACTGTGCATTCGTTAGTGGTAGGTTCTGGGCGTTTTACAGATATCATCTTACTTTATCTTTGAACAACCAAATGAGGTAGATCGTGTTTCTTATCCCCATTTTACAGACAAAGAAACCGAGGCTAGGTGGCTGACCCACGATCACAGAGTTAGTAAATATCAGAGTCAGGAACTGAACCAGGCCTTCGAGCCCAGCTGCCCTGTGGTAGTAACTATCACAGTTCATTAACCAGCTACTCTGCAGGAATTGTGTGGGGTACTCTATTCACTCAACATCTAATGCCCACACCAAGTATATAAGATGAAAACCACGTGTCCCATGCCGCAGCAATTAAAGGACACAGCCAGGACTTGACCTGAACTTATTTTTGCCTGATTCCCAAGCCATCACCTTAATGTAATTAAATACTTTGGGATGTGGTATTGGAAATCAAGGCCATTTGTCCCTACTCTTTGGCAATATTTTAGCTTTTCTGTTCCTGCTTACTCTTCAAAACCCTGGTAAAGCATGACAATGTTCCTAACGTCTCTCCTTCCATCCTAAAGAACATTTTGGTGTATTTGCTTCCATTAGATAGATAGATGATAGGTAGATAGATTAGATGATAGATAGATAGATAGATAGATAGATAGAGATACACATAGATATGCATATAGATACAGATATAGATATACAGATATAGGTGTCCTATGTCTGCAATATTGGTATCACATTCTACCTGCTGCTTCATAATATCCCTTTTATCACTTAACAACATAAAGCGAAAATTTCTGAGGTCATCGTTTATTCTATGGCAGCATTTTTAATTGCTACACGACGTATCTTCTTAACCTGCACTACGATGCAATCATAAACACCTGATGTTGGCCATAAAACGTCTGGCAGTTCTAATTATAAAAATCACTGGAATAAAGCCCTTTGCAGACAAACAGGTGGCATATCTCTGTGTACGTGTGTGTGTGCGTGTGCACACGCATGTACTGTATCGGTACCTAGAACTGCCAGGGTCAAAGTGCGCATACATTTGAATCTCATGATCCATGTTACCAAAGCACTCTGAAATCTGCCCTTTCCCATCCCAGCAGCAGGATATGAGATGGATCCCAGCCCAGACCCTCCTCGACGGAGTTTTAAAACTTGCAAACCACTTTTGTCAAATGGGCAGCTGACCTCTTCTTTTCTTCTTCCCTATTACATGTTTACACTTCTTTCAGGCATTTCTCCCAAGCCTTGAAGCCAGCTGACTGACTTTGCCTCTACTGTTAGCTTATGAGTTCCCAAAGGCCAGAAATTACACAACTCGTTTAGATTATAACACGGAGCACACTACCTGTCCCATAGGAGATGCTCAGAAATGTGTGCTGAATAAACCAAGCTTTGCCAGTAGTGAAAGGGAGTCACCAGCCAACATTCTCTGGAGAATTCAGGCCCCATGCGTTACCAAGGCGGGGTACTTGTGTTTGCAATGACGTAATGATGGGGTTACCCAGTGCCTCTGCTCCAAGCCCCAGACTTTGAGCCAAACTCTTGCTGGAGAACAGTACTCTGTCCACCTTATTCAGCTCGCTGGACACCCACAGCCTGTCCACTTCCAGAAATTGACAACAGGAACAGACAAGTTACATGTAGTGTCTCAGCTTCAAAAACCAGTGATTTCTTCCTCTGCATTTGGAAGGCAGCCACCCTCTGGGGGTGGGTACGTGTTAATGTTCGTCTCCAATATCACTGAGACCCCTTGGACAATCCTTGCTCAGATACTCTTCATCTGTTCTGGGCAATTTATCTCAAGGGGCATATGGACCTTCCTCATTCTACTCACCTCCACTGTTCCAATTTATCTCAAAATACTCCATAACACAGACACTTTGCTATGTGTTTGCAGCTCTTGCCAGAATTATTAATTCATAAATTCATCCATTTATTATAAAAATAGCTAACATTTATGGAATATTTACCACCTGCAAGGCATTGTGCTAAATACCTTACGTATGGTAAATTATTTAATCCCCACCAGAGTGCTATGAGGTAGATACTATTGTTATCGTCACTCTGTCACCAGTGAAACTAAGGGTTTCTCTTGAGGTTGTGGCATTAAGAGATGGAAGCAGGAGGAAGCAGGTACATCTGATCACATAGGCCATGCTCTGAAACACTGTAATAGTCAACAACCATTCATGGGATCTACCATGTGCAGCCCTCCCTTCCTACCTGAGATGCCTTATGAGAGATATTCTGATCGGAGACCTTGCATGAGGACTCACTGCTTTATGATCGCAGTAGCAATTCCAGAATGTGTATTTCATGTTGTCTTATAGAAACTAAAGGAGGGGCGCCTGGGGGGCTCAGTCGGTTAAGCGTCTGACTTCAGCTCAGGTCATGATCTCATGGTTTGTGAGTTCAAGCCCTACATAGGGCTCTCTGCTGTCAGCACAGAGCCTTCTTCAGATCCCTTGTCTGTCTGTCTGTCTGTCTGTCTCTCTCTCTCTCTCTCAAAAATAAACATTTAAAATTTTTTTTTAAATATGAAAGGAAAAGTGGAGTTCTCTACATATCAGATATTGGTCTCATTCATCCAATCTCACTGTCTTAGGCCCTCACTACTCCTTATCTGATTATTTACAGCCTCTTAAGTGGTCCCCATTTTCTGGCCTCTTGATTCTGCCCCTCAAAATATTATCAGAGTGGTTGCTCTAAAACATAAACCCAACAATACTACCTTCCATCTCAAGTTTAGAGTCTCCTCCTTCCCTTGAGGACAAACGTGGTAAGACGTGTTTGGGGTCTGGCTAACACCCCTTCAGTCACATAGACTTTTCTACTTTCCCACTTTCCCATTAGAAGTCACTTGACTTCATACTCTCTGTACTGTTCCCTTCTCTGGCTGGTCACTATACCCTGTTCATGACTTAATTAACTCCTCCTCAGCCTTTCCAGGTTGTTAACCCTAATCTGAAGGCACTCCTTCCCCCTAGGGCTCTGGGTTCAGGGAAATACCCTTCTTTTGTGCTTTTTTCTCCACATGTCAGTAATGCTGATACTTGACCATATTGCAAATAATGGTCAATCAAAGCTGCTATTGACTGGATGTTTATGTCCTCCCTCTCCTAGATTGATATACTGAAACCTAACCCCAGTGGGATGAGATTTGGAGGTGGGATCTTTTGGAAGTGATGAGGTCAGGAATGAAGCCCTCACAAATGGGATTAGAACCCCTATTAACAGACCCCAGAGAGCTCCCTTGTCTTTTGTCATGTGAGGACACAGTGCTAATAACCAACCAGGTAATGGGCTGTCCCCAGACACTGGCTCTGCCCAAGTCCTGATCTTGACCTTCTCAGCCTCCAGAGGGGGGAAAAAATCAATTGTTTATAAGTCACTCAGTCCATGATAATTCTGTTCTAGCAGACCACTGAACGAAACAAAAACCATGGCTTTTCTTTGTTTCTCATGGAGTCTTTAGGCTCTTGAGAAAGGGGGAGAAATTGTGTCTTGTCTCCACGATCCCCAGATCTTCAATAACACCTCACACTCTGTAGACATGCAGCTGGCTGCCCTTCTTTCTCTTCAGCATATAACGGACCCTGACAATGACATTCCACCATTTAAGAAACTTCTGCACCTGCATAAGACAATCCACATTCCTCCAAGATATTTACTCTTCTTGATGTCTTCTCATATCCTTATTTGTAAATTCTTTTTGCTACTGTTCCTTTTCTCCTTGATTTGTACTCTTCTTGATTATGTTCCTCCTTCTTGCCTCTCATCCTTCCTGAACACGTTCCTGACTATTTCAAGTAGTACTTGGCACCTGCCATGTAAATCTTTAGCAAATGCTATAGACAGGATAAAGGTTTCTGCCCTTTATCCTGATGCTCCATGCTCCATGCTATAAAGGGAAAATGAGGATAGGTGGGTAGGCATCTGTGGTGCAATTTCATGGGGGTAATGATAGTAAGAAGATGGCCCGGAGTGTGGGGAGAGGCAGCCTCCTACCACAGCCCAGAGAGTGGGAGTCAGTCAAGATTTCTTTTCGGAGGATATACTTTTGTTGGGACCTAAAGAAGGGAAACAGCAAAATAAACAGAAGAAGAGACATTCCAGGTGGAGGGACGAGCTTCAGCAAAGGCAGAAGAGGGCTGATAACAGTAATAGGTACAAACCTCACCAGGAGGTGACAGTGAAAGGGCACAGAGTCAGATCATGAAGGATTTGGACCTGTGGGCATAGAGAGTTATGAAGCGTCCATGTAATACATCATCTAAGCCAACATTCGTGAAACAGTCACGGAGTGTCGAGTACTCTCTTAAGTGATTTGTCATGTCGAATCCTCCTATCGAAACATGGAGATAAGGACAATTATTATCTCCAGTTTAAGAATGTTAAATCACCAAGGAGATACCGCCAGACACCCGCCAGAATGTCCAAAATCCCAAACACCAACGATACCAAATGCTGGTGAGAATGTGGAGCAACAGCGACTCTCATTCAGTGGTCGTGGGAACGGAAAATGATGCAGACACTATGGGAGTCAGATCGGCAAGCTATTACAAAACTCAACATTTGCCTTACCATAGAATTCAGAGATTGAGCTCCTTGGTATTTACCCAAGGGAGCTGAACACTTATATCCACACAAAAACCTGCACCCAGATGTTGACAGCAATTTCATTCATAATTGCCAAAACATGGAAGCAATCAAGATATCCTTCAGTAGCTAAAGGGATAAACAAGCTGTGGTCCACCCAGACAATGGAACATTCACCTCTAAAAATGAATGAATTATCAAACCATAAAAAGACATGGTGTAACCTTAAATGCATATGACTGAGTGACAGAAGCCAGCCTGAAAAGGCTACAATTCCAACTAAATGGCATTCTGGAGAAAGCAAAACTGTGGAGTAAAAGGATCAGAAGTTTCAAGAACAATCCCAACGATGGACACAGCATCCCTTCCAGAATATTCTATTGGCCAGACCAGTTACAGGGCTAGATTCCCAGCAGTGAAGAGACCCCCGCTTTTGAGGGGATGGTGAGGCCATGGTACTGGAGAGCAGGTAAGATGGGAGATAATGAAACGATTTTTAGGAAAATACAAACTGTCACAGTCCTACAAATTAAATGTTTCTATTTGTTTCCTCGTGTTTTACTTTCAGGAAAAACTGGATACTATCCAATAATTGCCCTTGCAGGTCAGGCAGGGGACTTCATGAAACTAGACACTGCCCTGCCTTTCAGATTTCTAAGTAAATAACACCATTGGTGATTTTTAATTCAAAAAGAAAAAAGAATGAGTCCAATTAACTGTGACATCAATGTCTAACACAATTCCTGGCATGTGGTTAATGCATTCACACAAACTTTTGTATTATACTGGAGAAATGTTTAAAATATATTTTTTTAAACCTGGCCATGTAACCAGAGGCAAGTCATTGAACTTCCCTGGGTATCTATTCAGTAGCTTGTAAGATGAAAATTATAACTGAATCATATTCATAATAGCAAAGGAGGTAACAGCAAAAATAAAGCCAGCAATGGACAGTATTGCAAATATTTGTAGATTACAAAGAATACTCATATTTGAGTAGATATAAGTTGTCTCTTCAGAATGAATTCTGACTTCCTCAATTCCAATGCCACCGACCTCCATTTGGGGATCCATATAATTCTGGGTAAACTAACAATCTCTGGTTTCAGGAGAAGAACATATGACATAGGTTAGCCAGTTGGTGTGCTCATCCGCCTTGGACACAGAGCCTGAATTAGGGTGACCAAATTGATCCACTAAGAGGTGCTCTTGGGATTTTTGCTGGGAAGGTAAAAAATTTCAACGGCTCTCTGGGACCACGAAGGTAGTAGCTCTCAAGGAAATGTGGATCCTTAGTCTTTTCCAACAGGAAACAAACAGTCCATACATTGGACACATCTGCCCCACGTTTCATTTTTATTCTTTTAGCTTACTCCATTATTTCATGACTTGCTCAAACTTATAACGATTCCATGGTCTGCCCAGTCAGGTTTGTTTTGTTGTAGTTTCAAGCTTTTATTTAAATTTAGTTAGTTAACATATGGTATAATATTGGTTTCAGGAGTAGAATTTAGTGATTCATCACTTACATGTAACACCCAGTGCCCATCACAATCCCCAGCACCCATTTAACCCATCTCCCTACCCACCTCCCCTCCTGTAACCCTTAGTTTATTCTCTATAGTTAAGAGTCTGTTTTATCTTGTGTCTCTCTCTTTTTCCACTATGCTCATTTGTTGTTTCTCAAATTCCACATATAAGTGAGATAATATGGCATTTTTCTTTCTCTGATTTCAATTAGCATAATATTCTCGAGCTCCATTCATGTTGTTACAAATAGCAAGATATCATTTTTTTACAGTTGAGTAATATTCCATTGTATGTATGTGTGTGTGTATGTGTGTGTGTGTATATATATATATATATACACACACACACATACACATAACATCTTCATCCATTCATCAGTCAATGGACACTTGGGCTCTTTGTTATCAACATCGGGGGCATGTATCCCTTTGAATCAGTATTTTTTTATCTTTTGGGTAAATGCCTAGTAGAGCAATTACTGGATCATAGGGTAGTCCTACTCTGTCGTACGCCACTTAGATATCATTTGAAACTAAAAAAGCCCACCACGCTGCATACTAATACTCCTTCATCAGAACCTTCCAAGCTACCAATGTCCTCTTCAAGGTAACTGATACCAAGTGGAAGAATTTGGAAACCCCAGCTTTCCAGGTTTAAGGAAAAAGACTTTAGCTGAATATGCATTAGGCGTAGTCTAAGGTTTACATTGACAGGTTGTGTGTTATTTCTCTAAAATGACAAAGTAGAAAATCTGTCTTGAGTATCATTGTATCTTTAGCTCCTAGAATATTATAGTCCTTTAGTACAGGAGAAAGTGCTGTCGCATAAATAAATTATTCTAGGCACATTAATTTTTCCTTCTGAGTTTCAGTTTCTTCATCTTTGACATAAAGATATTGACTTCGTTCACAGATACGTAACTGACCAAGGTAGATTAGATGCTGTATATAGAGTGCCTTAAAAAACCTCAGTTGTAAATAAAGGTTAGTTCACTACCCACAAGTCTGATATGATTCCTTGCCATTCCGTCTCTCTGTAGTTCCTATCTACAAAGAATTTTCATTTAGAATTTGTTGTTTGGCTTCAAATTTGGGGCCAGTTAGGTTTCCTGTCACCAGATTTTCTACCTTGGTCTGATTCATTACTATTAACAGCAGTGACCCTTGTCATGTCAAAGAGTGAACATTAATGACAATGGGCTTTAATTATAGAAGCCATGGTTACAGTTGTTACTTCTGTGGGTAATTTCCATTCCTAAGTTCATTAAACTCTTAAAAGTGGAAAGGTCAATAGTGATTTATTCCAGTGACAGCAAACTCAATAGCAATCCTGCATAAACAATCCTTCTGTCTTGACATATGGCGAGACTAATAGCTCATGGAGCTAACTTCATAAGGCAGTGAGCCGCCTACCTAGATTCATTTTTTTAAGCCCAATGCTACAGAAAGAGAGGACATTCCCAAGGCATTCCACCTGGGTGAAGAAGACAGAAACTGGAGGCAACATGAGGTTGGAGATCCTGCTGTCTGGACTACTCCATATCTCAGCATCTAGAACATGGCTGGGCTTATGTGCCAAATGCGTGAACATGTTCACCCTGGGCTTTCGTCATGGTGTTGCCAAGAAAAGAGGCAGCACTTAAGCAAGGCGGATGGCAGAACAGAAGCAAGACATTTCATGAGTACGATGGCAGAAGAGCAGGCAACTGCATGGTGTGGGGAGGAAGATGGAGCTAGGGGAGAGCCACAGCCCACACCGGTAGAGCCAGGTGTGACTCCCCTGCCTCGTGTACGCTCTGGCCCAGGGTGGCGGTGGGCAAGGGGAAGGGTCCGTGAAAATAACCCGCGTCTGACAGAGACGCTTCCATGCTCTTACCTGAGCTACTGGGTCAATAGAGGTTGTCTAAAGATCTCCCGTCTCAAACACCCAAGTCACTCTGAAACACCAACAAACCCTGTATCTGTTTTCTGTCCTGGAAGTAATTCATCCCATCTGTCTGTCCCTAAGCATCTTCATCTACAAGACAGAGGGTCTCTTCCTCCTTTTCTCCCTCCCTCCTTCCTTCTCTCTCCCCTTCCCCTCCCCCTTCTCTCTTACTCTCTCATCCATTCAGCAAACTCAATAGCAATCCTGCACAATCATGCACCAAAATTCTACTATGTTCCAGGCACTGCCCTGTACAAAGGGACGATAACAGTAATAAGAAACACATTTTTCCTATTATTTCACCAGTTTACATTCTCCTAGGTCAGAAGATGAAAGCAGGGAAAGGGATAAATAGTATAGAATGAGTACAGGAAGGAAAGAAAAGAGGGGATTCAGATAGAGAATATCAGAGGAGGGGATGTGGGTTGTGTGGGCCACGTGAGCACTGATGCCACGTAGGGTGTGGATGTGAAAAAGAGCCATCAGTTGGGGAGGAGGGGCCTAGAAGGCAGTAGGGGGAACAGTCACAAAATGTGGCAGTTGTATCAATTGTCTACACCATTCCACGGGAGGCTAACTCACCTAGCACTTTGTGTGTAGGTGCTCAGTGACAATTTCTTGGACAAATCAATATACACATTTATCATATTTTAGATACCTGGTTTTGCTTCTGTATTTAAATTGAGTCATTAAGCAAGATTTTTTTTAAAAAAGGTTTTAACGTTTATTTATTTTTGAGAGAGAGACAGAGTATGAGTGGGGAAGGGACAGAGAGAGAGAGGGAGACACAGAATCCAAAGCAGGCTCCAGGCTCCGAGCTGTCAGCACAGAGCTCGATGCAGGGCTCGAACCCATGAGCAGTGAGATCATGACCCGAGCTGAAGTCGGACGCTCAGCTGACTGAGCCACCCCGGCGCGCTATCATTAAGCAAGCTTTTGAATGTTATCTTGGTATTTCTTCTTCCCTCTCCTCTCATTTAACCTGATCAGATTCTGTTAATACAACGCATTTAGCCCTGCCCTTTGCCCGGCATATTACTTTGCTAGGGCTGCTGTCACAAAATACCACAGATGGTGTGGCTTCAACAGTAAACAATTATTTTCTTATACGTCTGGAGACCAGAAGTCCAAGATCAAAGAGTCGACGATCTGGTCCTCCTGAGGCCTCCTCCTTGGCTTGCAGGTGGCTGCCTTCTCACTGTGCCCTCAGCTGGTCTTTTGCCCATGCACACGCAGCCTCCATGTGTCTCCCCCTTTTCCTAACTTTGTACAAGGCACAGGGGGTCACTTAAAGGTGATACATGATCACTCTGTCCACCTAAACAGCAAGTATTTAATGGATGCTCTAATGACTATGCCAGGTAAGTTTCCCAGACAAATCCCACTTTCACTTCCACTCAACTGGCAACACAAACCCCCTGGAGGGGGCAGCGTCCACATGGCTCCATTCAGACCACAGGCATTGGACCAAAGGTTGACACTCACCCGGTGCTGGGTCAATCAGAGCTGTGTCCTGGGTTTTTATAAGGGACTCAAAGCCTGTCACAGAAAATGAAGTAAGATACTTGTTCATGAAACAAGAAGACAAATATCGTAAAGGGTAGATTTTATTTTATTATTTACTTTATAGATGAAGAAAAGGAGCCTTGGAAAAGTGAAAAATAAGGGCATCAACGTATTTTACTGATTGGCTATACATATATATATGCTTATATACACACACACACACACACACACACACATATATATGAAGAGAGAGACAATATTAAATAATATATCTCGTAATATAAATAAGCAAATATACACACACAGAAATCATGTGTTGTGAAGATTTTGAACTATATATATATTTTTATATACTATAACGTACATTTTATATATATGACAAATAAATATATTTTATATATAAGATATAAATGTATATTTACATAGTATATCTTATATTTTAGGTAATACAGTATATATATATATAACATCTATAAATATATTTTTTGGTCCCTTGCTCTTAATAGAGGCTCAGAAAATAGTTAAACTGACTTAAATTTAGGTCCCTCTAAGATGCATATATTTGTTTTTCTCTGAGTACTTGTCTCTACTTCTGATAGGCCATTCCAGCCAGAGTGCTTTGAGGGCATTTTTAAAGATTTTGGAAACACCACATAGCATCTAATGGAACACAAATATTATCGTCCCTTGCTTACCAACCAAACTGCAATAATATGTTCAAGTATTATTTCCTCACCTCATTACCACTTAATTGAATTAAAGCTAAATTTGTATGTATGCTGTATAATTAGGAATTACAGGTAAGGGACAGGAACATTCTCATTATTGGCCATCTGTTTATGAAGAAGCGGCAGGAGAAGAGTCCCCACGAATGCCTGAGGCGTGTGTCCACACACGTGGAATATTCGTGCCAGAAGGAGAATGCCTCGCTGCTTGAAGAGAGGGTGGCTTCAAGATTAAGAGGTCACAAAACTAGTAGAAGTCATCCTGGATTGGAAGCCCATTTTACTAGCCAACTTATTTGAAATTTGTCTTTCTAGAACCATTCTTCCCTGTTATTCAAACCGATCTCTGTCCACCTGGCATACTTAATAAGTGACTATTTAAGCTGGTGAGTGAGCAGCCAGCTCCATTAGCATGTCAACTAAGAACCAAGGAGACCAGACTCATTACCAAGGCTTTCCAGAGAACAGCACCTTATAATTGACCATCAGTCCTGCTGTTCTGCTCTGACAAGAAACCATGCTTCTCTTCAATGAACATCAAGAGCGCCTCTCTCTCTCTCTCTTGCTCTCTTTTATTTTCCTCTCTTGACTTTTCTAGCCATGTTCTATGCCACTGCCATTATCACTGGCACCGATGTGCTTTCCTCATCGCGTCGGCAGGTGGATGCTCCTGTTTTACTGACTGGCAACATGGAAACCCAAAGGAGTCCAACTGACTTGTCCAATAGACTTGCCCAAGGCAGTAACAGAACCAGAACCCAAACAAGGGGTATGGTCAGTGGGGACACCCACTTGTCAACAAGAATAAAGAGTCCGGGCAGTGAGCTGCATCACCCCAGAAGTAAGGAAATGGAGTTTCCAGGTACATATTCACTCATGCCTGCATTACACTAATTCATCTCCACAACCGTGTTTTATCCCCTGCCGTGTGTCAGGTGCTGTGATGGGTCCGGGAAGGTGCCACCAGGCAATATTTACGGAGCTGTGCCTTGGACTCAGGTCTCTGCTCTGCCGTCCCCTAGCTGTGTGGCCTCCAGAAAATACTTCAGTGTGTACTGGTTTCCGCCCCTAACTGGAAAACAAAACCCGCAGCACTCACTTGTGATAACAGTGTCATAAATGATCTGTAAATTCATCCGACATGGCAAGTATCTGGATGGACTCCAAGGCAGAAACTGTGCTCGGCACAGGCATAAAGGATGGGTGTTATTCTTCTAGAAACTACACAGAATAAAACACATGCGTCTTGTTTTCAAGACACTTCATCTTGCAGAGGAGTTAAGTAGTGATGCCCACACACAAAGGAGCAGCACGGAGGCGCCTCGCAGGTGACTCAGACTACAGAGCCCGAGAACTTGGGAGAGTTTGCTGCGGCTGGTCTGACGCAGGAAGGCTTCAGGAAGGGAATTCTCCAGTAGGACCCTGAAGGGTAAGTAGAGTAAGAGTCAGCGAAGGTAAACAGGACAAGCACAGCAGGCGCCAGAAGTTGAACAAATCAAGGCAGAAGAAGAAGAAAAGGCAGTCGGCGAGGTATTGACAAGCTGACAAGGTTGATTGGAACAGAATACGCATCCAGGGAGGCTGATGTGAAGCCAGAAGGAAGGTCAGGAAGAGGAAGGAGATTCTCAAAGAGATGGAGGGGAAAGGCCGTTCGCCAGGCCTTCGGGGACTGGGAAGCAGCACAGCTCAGGCTCTTCATCTCCACCTTCATCCTCCCTTCCAGCGATGGCAGCTGGCTAGAGGTAAATTGTGCTCGGGTCTCATGTCTCGTTTTTATGATTTACCAGTTCAGTCTTTCGGCAGGGCGAGAATATAGAGGGTGGTGGATGGCACAAGGCTCAGGGAATTTATGTTGCATAGCTAAACATCATGTCTGTCTATCTCTTCCCAGTAATCTCTGATAATACCCAAATGGGCTTTTTATTTTAAACATCTGGACAGCCTTATGGTGGTTGAGAATTAAGGTGCTGAGTGAAGAAAACAGCACAGTCATAAAGTCTGTCGGATAAACAAAGCTTTCTTTGGAACATTAACTCCTTTACTGAGAAATTGTCTCTGTTCCTCAAAATGCACTTAGTAACTTTACATCTTCATCTCCAGGTACTACGTTTCTCTTGCAAATACTCTCATGCCAGTTAATGGGGCCATTAAGGTAGGAAACTATGAGATATTAGCATAAAAAGAACATTGCCAGGGAACAGATGCAAAAGGCCTTCTCTCACGCAAGCTCTTTTTCCCCCTTTTGGCATTTGCTTTTGTTTTATAACGGCAGAAATTCCCATTGTGGGTGGTGGTAATTTTAGCTAGATAATAACTCTGTCGACACCATCATAAATTGGCAAAAGGTGTGTAACTCAGGGAGCGGAGAGCCTGGAATGGAGAATAATCAAGTAGTTCTATTTGTTTTTAATACACGCAGCCATTCAATCAAGAGAGGCTGCGTATTTTCTCTTTCTTCTCAGAGATCTCTAGGATTTCTTCTCACCTGAAAAATGCGGAGAAGGGGGCACCTGCGTGGCTCAGTCAGTTAAGCGTCCAACTTTGGCTCAGGTCATGATCTTGTAGCTGTGAATTCAAGGCCCGTGTTGGGCTCTGTGCTGACAGCTCAGAGCCTGGAGCCTGCTTCCGATTCTGTGTCTCCCCCCACCAAATATAAACAAAAAAAATTTTTAGAAGGGGCACCTGGGTGGCTCAGTCAGCTGAGCGTCCAACTTCAGCTCAGGTCATGATCTCACCGTTTCCTGGTTCGAGCCCCGCATCAGGCTCTGTACTGACAGCTCAGAGCCTGGACCCTGTTTCAAATTCTGTGTCTTCCTCTCTCTGCCCCTCCCCCACTTGTGCTCGGTCTCTCTTGCAAAAATAAACATTAAATTTTTTTTTTAATTTTTGGGGAAAAAAGTGGAGAAGGCCTGATGACATGTCCAGTCCCTAAAAATTCCCAGCCTTTGCAAATGCTGTGCCATATGCCGGATGCCCTCCCGGTCCTAGAATCTCCGGGGATCTATGACTCTGTACTCTGGAAGGTTCCGCTCACGTGTTTTCTACATCATGAGCCAATCCAAAGTCCCCCAAAGCGGGCTGGAAGCTGCCTTCTCTGAGTAACCTTAAAACCACAGTTGCTTCTCCCAAGGTTTTGTCACTGCATTTACATGCAAATGGCCCCCAGTGGGTGGCTGTGGAGGCTTGAAGCAGGCAGGACTGGGCTGGGGCGGGGGTGTGGGGTAGGGATTCTTTCTTTCTGATTCCTGGGCCCAATGACATTCAACATTGTGTTAGGCACCTGTTTTCTATCACTGCATTATAGATTATCACACTTCGCAGCTTACAATAACTCACATGATCTCACGGTTTCTGTAAGTCGAGGTCCAGGCAGGGCTAGCTGGGTCCTCTGCTCTGGGTCCCCCAAAGTGTCATTTAGGGCTGAGTGCTCATCACAGGCTCAACTAGGGAGGGATCTGACTCCGTGCTCACTCAGTTTGTTGGCAGAACTCATTTCCTTGCAGCTGTTGGGCTTATGACAGCTGTCTTCCACTCATTGGCAAGGAGAAGAAGACTCCAGAGAGGCTGCTAAGTCAGAGTCACATGTCATCTCTGCACATCCTATTGGTTAAAAGCAAGTCAAGGGACTCACTTCTTGGGAAGGGATCAAACAAAGGCATAAATATCAGGAAGTGGGATCTTGAGAGCCCCTTTAATATCTGCCCAGCCAGACAATTGGTTTAGTAAATCTCTAACCCAAACAAACTGCTTTGTTTTCCCCAATCAGAGCCTTACTAAACCTGCGGTGGCTGTGTGCCACGTCTTTCTGGTATTTGAGATCCTTTACTCAATGCCCGCCTTGTAATCCATGGGTCCTCACAGGACCAGTTTGAAAGTATATCCACAGAACCTAGCAAGGACTTAACTATGCTAGAGGCACAATATTATGTCTCAAATAATGAAATCATTAATTAATGGAGAGAGTATGTGAGCGTGCTCAGTCCTCAGTGTGAGCCATAGACTGTGCCTTATCTCCTTCTGTATGGAATATTTTCCTTCCGCATTCTCTAAGTGATGGCTTGGGAATGAATAAAACACCCAACAGTTATATCCCATGCTAGTAACTCATTTCTTTATTTCTGTAGACCTCTTCTTTAAAGCATGGACAAGTCCCCAAACAGAGGATTTTGCCTCAGGCCAGAAAGCTTGGAGTTATTCAAACATGAAATAGGCAGAGATAAACCACAGTTGAAGGAGCACTTGACTTTCCCGCAGAGACTCCTCTGGGCCCTTGCATTTGCACGTCTTCTTGGTTCGGTCCCCTCTCCACTCTCCATCGACTCCATACCGCCTAGCTGGGGCACATTTCTGGATTGCCCTGAGCCATGATTTATGCTTTCCTGCCTGATACCCTTTGACCACCTGCTCCCTGACCCTGTATCACCCTGAAGCCTGTCTTTCTAATCTCAGTCTGCCCTCCATTTCCGCTCCTAGAAATGTCCATACGTGATCAGCCACCTGCCCCTGGTTTGGACGGTGTCGAGTCTACTGCTACCATCCTAGCAACACCTGTTATAACATATGCAGGTCTAGTATATGGATTTCTGATAAGTTACAGTTTGAAAGCAGGAGTAGTAAGAGATTAAAAAGAAAACACTCTGCAAGATAGGGAGAGGATGGCATTATAACCACACGGATGTGACAGATGAGACAACTTAGACTTACAAAGGACTGTCTTGTTAGCAGTTTCAGCTTGGCACGGTCTCCTCCCCCAGTTACAGCCTTCCTGGAGGAGGAGCTTCCACCTTGTAAGTCTCCATAGACCCTCCACAGCCAGTGATGGTGACCCGGGGAAGGCACTGCACAGTTGATCGCTGGGTGAATTATCTACTGCCAGCTATCAGGACATGACAACCCCCTAACATGTTAGCCCAACTGCCATTCACAGCATGACGTACAAAAGGATTCTGATGTGTCACTTCCATAGACAGCTTATGTCTGTCTTCCTGGGAAACTGCTCCCACAGCCCTGGTCACAAGGCTGCCGTGCAAACCACTGTTCTGGTCGTAAACACCACCCAATCGGGCCACTCTTGATTTACCCAGGGGTGTGTACGTGATGCAACAGGGTCTACTATTTCTCCTTTCTTTGTAATCCTGAAACAAGAACTGAGCAGGACTCATGAACCGGGCTCCTGGACCTGTAATGTGTAGAGCACGGGTACAGTGTAAGGCCACCATTACCCAAAACTGATACCAAACTTGGAAGTAGCTGTTCAGGGGAGAGACAACAAAGAAGAAAGTGTGTATGTGTGTGTGGGGGGAGGGGGTTCAAGGCCCAGCTTCAGCCGACTTCTGAGCCCCATCTGCATTCCCATCCAGGATCCCATGCAGACCCTGAGCACTCTCTGATGAGTCTCTTTTTGGCGTTAGTTGGTTCGTGTTGTGTTCTAGGCTCAAAAATAAAAGTTGTAACCAATAGACTCACTTATCCATTAGAGTCTCTGCAAATCAAGAATGCCTCTCCCATTTATAATCTTTTCTTAAACGTCAAATAGAAAGATGATAAGAAACACATTACAAGCAAAAGCAATAGGGTGGTATCAGATCTATTTGGGGAGAAGGGAGAGGTCTTTTCCGGATCCCTAAAACTGCCCACAGTGGCGGCTGCCTGTTCTCCTTATTCAGCAGGAAGCCCGGCTTGGTGCAGTGTCAGGCCGGCCGCAATAAGCCACAGCAGCGAGAGCACATCATCCAATTATATGGTCTATTGTTTCATTATTCACCCTACATCGGCTGCACCTGCCACCATCCTGCTCGCCTTCATTTTCCGCTTGCTGGCTCACCTCCCCCTGCACGCGCTCCAATCACACCCTGCTCTGAGCCACCCCGGCTCCCCATTAGTCTCAGTAAACAATATGCTTCACTTCAGTTATGCATTTAGAAATAGTATCTCAATTCCTACCACCCGGCCCGGCCTATATTTTACCGCGAACCTGGAGACAGTGAGTTACGAAAGCAGAAATTTCAGGGCCAAATTAAAGTGGCTTCTGTCCTCTACTCTTTGATGCATACCTCGGTGCAGGTGTGGTCACACCTCACACGTACACATAACACACACGCACAAATCACATACGTGTGTAGTGCACACACACACCACATATACACACATAACAGGCAATACACACACACATACACAAGACATGCATAACACATATACACACCATTATACACATCACATGCAATACACACACCTACACCACACATACACAAGACACACACATCACACACATACCACATATACATACAATGTGCACACATCATGCACACAACATGCACACATATGTATACGCCATACACATACACAAAATACACACCATATATGCACACACATCACACACACCACATACACAGAACACACACCACATATACACACAACACACACGGCACACACACACACGTATACACCACACACACACGTACATACACAAAACGCACAGAACACACACACACTACACACACACCACACAAGCTTACCATGCTCACAATCACACACACAGACACATCAAGAGAGCCCAGCACATGGCTCGAGCAGTTCATTAAAATAATACATTTTTTTGAGCGCTGTCACTTTTTCTTCACAGTAAGTCAGTCAAATAGTACTTGAGCAAGGCTATGAGACACAGGACAGAAATGGAAATTTGGTGTCTGCCTTCAGGGAAATCGCACTGTTGCAGGTGGAGGTGGCACACACAGGAAGAACACCTCTGAACAATCAGACTCAGAAGACCTGAGTCCTGCACCCGCTGAATCATCAGCGTCCGGGCAAACAAACGGAAATTACATTAGCAACTTCAGTAGAAATCATTTCCTATCAGAAATTTGTCAAATACGTGTAAAAAGACCAGATGAGCAGGCTACCTGGCTGGCTCAGTTGGTAGAATGTGTGACTCTTGGTCTTGGGGTCATGAGTTTGAGCACCCCATTGGGCATGGAGCCTACTTTAAAAAATAACAAATAAAAGTAAAAAATACAGTTTTAAAAAAGACCAGATAAGCAGAGCAAAACCCTGTGGTAACCAGTGGCGATAACTGTACACATTAGCTGCCCTGCCCAGGACTGGGGAAAATGGACATCACTCAGGTTCCTGCTGTGCACGTCTCAACTACGCAGGGCCCCCCACATCTCTGGCTTGCATAGGGTAAGCCGCTCGGCCTCTGTCTCCAGAGTCCTCACTTGAATAGCGGTCCCTCTAAGTCCTGACCACCCCAAAGAAGAGGCACAGAGTGAGGGGGCAAAGGAAAGACAAGAATGATATGGCCTCAGGTGTAACCTGCAGCAAAGGAAGTCCCCCAGGATGCACGAGCCCTGTACCTGGCAGATGTCAGCCTACTGGGTCATCAGAAGAATGCTGCAGCCATTTACTGACATGAGGGCACAGGAGGGATGGGTTTGGGAGGAATTCTCAGGAGACTAGTTGGACATGTGAAGTTTGATATTTCTATCAAACATCCATACATCCAAGCAGGCAGTTAGATGGGAGTCTGGAACTGGAAGGTGAGGTCCAGTCTGAGACAGCAATGTTGGCTGATAAGCCTCTGGCTGGTATTTAAAGCCAAGACATCGGATGAAGTCACCAACGCATGAAGGAGAAGGAAAAGAGAAATAAATGGAGATGTGAGTTCTGTGACACGCCAAGGCTTAGTGGCTGAGGGTGCAAGGAGGATCCAGTAAAAAAGACAGATAAAAAATAATGGGGTAGCCCTGTGGTGCCTCGGACACAAGCTGACAGCCTTTGGCATAGGACTAATTATATTGTCCAATGATGGTATCGCTCAGGATCCAGGGATGAGACAGACAGCCCACTAATTATTTAAACAGGGAGGGGGCGCCTGGGCGGCTCAGTCAGTTAAGCATCTGACTTCAGCTCGAGTCATGATCTTGCAGATCGTGAGTTCAAGCCGCACTTTGGGCTCTGTGCTGACAGCTCAGAGCCTGGAGCCTGCTTCAGATTCTGTGTCTCCCCCTCTCTCTGCCCCTCCCCCACTCACTCTCTCTCTCTCAAAAATAAACAAACATTAAAACATTTTTTAAAAAAGAAAAAAAGAAAAACAGGGAAAATCTGATATAACCATTAATGAGGCTGCCTGAGTGGCTCAGTCAGTTAAGCATTCAACTTCTGGTTTAGGCTCAGGTCATGATCTCACAGTTCACAAGTTTGAGCCCCACATCAGGCTCTGCGCCAGCACTGTGAAGACTGCTTGGAATTCTCTCTCTCCTTCTCTCTCTGCCCCTTCCCCACTCATGCTCTCTCACTCTCTCTCTCTTTCAAAATAAATAAGGTAAACTTTAAAAAGAGAATCATTAATGAGACATTTCAGAACTGAAGAGGAAAAAGGGAAACACTAAGGTGTCTGGAAAGTCAGACCTTCAGGAAGCTTCTCCCAGCCCAGAGAGACTGGAATTAATCAACAGAGATGTTTGCTGGAGGAGCCCCAAGGCACTGAAAGGCAAGCCTGTGGGGGGGGGGGGGCTACTGCGCTGGTGGGGGTGTCTCCACCCTCAAAGGAGGGGCTCCGTGGAGCTGGGTTCTGGATTCCAAAGACGTGACAGTGACCGGCTGCTGCCGGTGCATGTGCAGCTTGGAGCCACCACCACTGGAACAAGCACAGCAGGGCTGTGACATGGGGATGGGAAGCAAAAGCAAGCAGAAAACAGACAGGAAGCAGGGCACCCTGTCCCTCCCGTGTGGCCTCCCTTCCAGTCTCTGTGAAGCTGGACCACGAAAGTGGCTGGTGACGGAGGTGGGTGACCGGAGACAGCAAGTGCCTGAGCCGCAGGGTGGGAGGGGCCATCTACATGAATGTGAACTCCACAGTGAGCCCGGGACTATTTGGTAAGGACTGAGGCGGAGTCCCGGGCATAGAAAACGAGCACCTAAACCTGCAAACCAAGGCTCACCAAAAAGTGACTGAGCGGCACGTCTTTTTCTGGCTTATGGCCCCGGGTATCTTAAAAGGCAAAATAGTGATTTGGGTCAAGGTTGGTATACTTTTTTCCTGTAAAGCATCAGACAAATATTTGAGGCATCATGAGCGATATGGTCTCTGTCAACTACTCAGCTCTGCCGTTGCATCAGGAAAGCAGGCATAAACACTACGTAAGTGAAAGCATGCAGCCGCATGGTAAAACTTTATTTCTTGACACCGAAATTTGAATGTTACATAGTTTTCACATATCCTAAAATTACATGCTTTTGATATACTTCCAATCATTTAAAAAGTGTGGGGATGCATGGGCGGCTCAGTCGATTGAGCATCTGACTCTTGATTTTGGCTCAGGTCAATATCTAATGGTTCATGAGTTCAGGTCCCATGTTGGGCTCTGCGATGGTGGTGCAGAGCCTGCTTCGGATTCTCTCTTTCTCTCTCTCTTTCTCTGCCCCACTCTCTCTCTCTTCCAGCCCTCTCTCTCCCATGCTCTCAAAATAGATGAATAAACATTTAAAAAATAAAATAAAATACATAAAAGTGTGAAAACCATTCTTACATCATGGGCCGTAGAAGCCAGGAAGATTTTCGTCAAGGGTTTGCCAACTCTGGGTTTCAACTTGGGCTCTGTCTTCACAAAACACGAAAACCCACAGGTAACGGAGCCATGGGCACAACGATGTCTAGTTAGAGGCAGAAAACATGGACATGATTCTGGAAAGATACACAGAAAGTTCTTTCCAAGTTCCAGAACCTTGGAAAACTGTAGAAGAAGTAGACCATGAGAGACCACGAAGTGCTCATCTAGACACGGACAAGAAACCAGAACACCACCGGCACTCCATCCGGAGAGCAGCTGTTCTTGTTTGTGTAGAACAAGGAGTGCATTACTCCCTCCAACCCCTCCAGAGCCTCTCTGGCAATTTTCCGTTAACTGGTCCCAACAGCAGGCTGGATTTACCATTTTCAAACTCAGTCTGCCTTTATGGATCGCTGTAACCCTGGGTGTGACAGCCATCTCAGACGATGGACGGGAAGTACCCAAGCTCCCGTAGACAAATGCTATATACCATTGCACGAGCAATTTTCTGAAGCACACCAGGAGGACGTAGGAAAGATAGGGAAGGAAAATGAACTATCTGGAAGAAATTAGCTTTGGGCCAACTGTGCCCATCCTAGGCCACCTGACCGATGTGCTCTGGAGCCTGAGTGGACACAGGCTGCATTGTCCATCACCACATCTCACATCCAGTTGGAGACGCCACAGCTGCGACAACGTGATCCTTCATGACGCGCCCACCACACATACTCCTGCTCCCTAAACCAGGTAAAGCATGAGGGCTGCTGGCGCCAGCGAGGAAGAAGGGCAGAGTCACAAAGCCTCTTGGGGTCCAAATCCCGTTTCTTCCATTCTGTACTGGGAAGCTTTAGAGGAGGTGGGTTATTGAATTGCTCTATTAGCTTCTTCAGCTCTAAGGAAATGCAGATAATAGTGGCATCTATTGTCCTGAGAATCAAATGGATTAATATATGTAAATTGCTTAAAATAGTGCCTGGGTGGGAAGGAAAACATTTAATAAAAATAACAGACTCTAGAGTCTGATATTAGAGCCGTGGTTAGTTTTCTACAACTGAATGGGCAAACTCCAGGCTCCCAGGCTTGAGACCCCATGTGCCATGAGCTCAATCACACTAGACTTCTTAATACTCTATAAACATGCCATCCCCATTCTCATCTGATGTTTTAGTACTCACTCTTTTCTGCACCTCAAAAATCTTTCCGTATCCTGGGGCACCTAGGTGGCTCAGTTGGTTGAGCCTCTGGCTCTTAATTTTAGCTCAGGTCATGATCCCAGGATTGTAGGATTGAGCCCCACATTGGGCTCTGCACCGAGCACGGGCCTTACTTGAGATCCTCTCTCTCTCTCTCTCCCCCTGTACCCCTCTCCCTGGCTTGCACTCTTTCCCTGAAATGAAATTAAAAAAAAAACAACCAAAATCTTTCCCTATCCCTGTCCTGAAATCCCTATTCCACCTTTAAGATCCAGCATGAACGTGGCTTCGTTTTGTACTTTCTCTGCCTCCAGGAAATATTCAATCCCTTCTACCATGAGTTTCATGGACACTTTTCCTGACTTGCGTAATGTCTGACAGTTAAAACGGGGCTTTAAAAATTCTAGCTTTCTGGCAGTTCTGTTATAAAAGATGAAAGTCCTTTTATCTCTCTGGCAGAGGATAGGTTTTCCTACAACTTTAGCCTTTGCTTCATACCCAAAGCAGAGTTACAGGATTTTGTATTTATGACAGAATGCCCTCAGGGCTTTGGCTGAGCAAAAACTCCCTTCCTTTTGGTTCTCTTTGGTGCGGCTAAGAGACACTGGACTTTTTTTTTTTTTTTTTTTTTAATAACAAACATCACCTGAAAACCAAGAGAGAAATGAGCAAAGGAACCCACATATGCAGAGATCATGGAAAGCTCCAGATCTACTGGGTCGTAGGCAGGAGAACATAGTAGCAGGTTGAGTGCAGAAACTGGGTTCAAATTCTAGCCCTAGGACCATAGCATGTGAACTTGGGTAGGTCTTTTCCTAGGTGACAATCCTGAGCCATAAACTGGGCTAATACCAGAAAAGGCTAATATGAGGAATTACTAAGCAGATATTACTGACAGCATTTGGCACTGGGTTTGACCCAAGATAGGGGTGCATTTACCAAAATAACTGCCTTGCTGACATAAATTGCAAGAGGGGATTATTTGAGTGTTCTGTACCCAAAGGAGACAATCTTCCAAATCCAAAGGAATGGTAAAGTTCTCAGAAACTTCCCTTTGATTGATTTTCAGCTCCCAGTCTACTTCCCACTCTCTACAACCCAAGCAATTGATCCTTGTGATGAAAGACTTGGAAGATCTGAAAGTCTTTTTAGAATTCGAAGCACAGACCAGGGGTACACCAAACCTGGCACCCCCCAATTTCTGGTTTCTAAGTACCATCCTCCCCATGATAGGCTGAAATTGATATCAAAAACACCAATACCTATGCTTCAAAAATTCCCCACAAATAGGTACACAGACAGGCAGACAGACAGAAGTTGGACAGCTAATGGCCTCCATCCTCCCGTAACTATAAAATCTAAGACACCAGAGAGACAGCAATCAAATTTACAAGCCAGAAAACTTCTTGAAGTTTCAGGCTTGAGTTTCTTCGGCAAGTCCAGAGACAGAAGCAGTCAAGTTTCTCCTCCACTTGGAGCAAAAGAAGGAAAAATGGAAAAAGAAGGAAGAGAAGAAAACTGGAAGAGAAGGAGAAGGAGAAGGAAGGGAGGGGAAGGGAGGGGAAGGAAAATCAGCCAACCACAAAGTTTCTCTAGCAACTGGGTTCAAAAGGAGCCTAAAGCAAAACCAAAATGAAAGCCAGCGGAGCCATACAATGCTAACCATGGGGTGGGAATTGAGTGCAAAGTGTACAGGAGAGAACATTTCAGGGGTGAAGGAAATGTCCTAAAATGTGATTGTGTTGATGCTTACATTTACTAAAATAGGCGATTTTTTGTATGTCAATTTATACCTCAATGAAGCTTCTTTAAACAAAATCTGGCAGGGCAGTTTGAGCTTGAGCCAATGAGGGACCAGTTGGATGGGACTTTTGCCATCAACCAGGTGAGATGTGGGTTTGGAGACCTCTCCTGGGCAGAGGGTTAGGGCGGCGCATGATCCTTAGTAGGAGATGCTGATGCTCCAAAGCATCAATCTCTCTGGGCGGCTTCTCTGGGGGCAGGTAGGAAGGGGGCGCCTACACTTCCTCGGCTGTAAGGGCAGCCGTCCCTGTAGGAGGGGAGCCGGGGGAGGGTCTTCAGTGCCGGCCCTCACGTGGGGCGGGAGCACAGGTGACACGGGAGCCTGTGGAAAATTCTAGCATGGGATAGATAAGCCTGGCAGGAACTCCCTACAGAAAGGTCTTGGTTTTGCAGATGCAGATGCCAGACAGCGCATATGGGAGCCTGTATGCGCACCTTGGTTCCGACGTGTAAATTCCTGGGGTGCTCTGGTTGTCCCATCTTTACAAAGTTTATGCCGGGATACGTGTAGATGAAGGAGAAGAAGCCAGGTCTGAGCATGGCCAGCTGTCCCCGACTGCCCGGGACTGAGCAGGGTGATACCAGGCCAGCCACTGGTGTGTGATACAACAGGGAAAGCAGGGATAGGCCAGGACAAGTTGATCACATTCCAGTAGACGCCCCCCCCCCCCCCACAGCCCCTTCCCCAAAGCTTTGGGTGCTCAAATTTCACCTACCTTCAAAACATAAATATGGCTAGTCTATGGGAAAGGTGGGTAATTCACCTGAATTCGTGTAGTGAAATGTACATAAATTAGAAAGTGGAAGTGGAGAGAATTCTGGAAGGGTGGGGAGGGAGGGGTCCAAATCATGAGCAGACATGTAACTGTCCCACCCAAATTTCAACCCTAGAATCACCCACATTTGTAAACAACGTTTGAGAATACTTGATAGTTTTTCATTTTGACCAAATCGTTGTCTTGAATCATCTCCTTCTGACCCGTCTGCATTTGACCAATCCAATTTCGTCAGATCACCTGTTAACTATAATATTGGGCTTGATTTCAAAACTTGACAATTACATTTGAGTTTAAATGTTGCTTTCTCAGAGAGCTCAGAGTCTTTACTTGTTTTAATTTGTCCGTTCATGTGACCCTTAAGCCCATGCTGTGAGATAACTACTACTTATGATACTTATTTTATAGATGGCAGAAATCAAAGCACAAAGAAGTTAAAGTGATCTGTCAAAGTCACACAGTAACCAGTGAGAGATCTGAATTTCCACCAGGAAGCAAGTCTGGTTCAGCCCAGATCTATCTTTAAGCACCTTAAACACTGTGATGTTTCACCTTCATTGTAAGATCGCTTTGCTTATACAGGGACAGATCGTGCATCGGTGATCTGGTCATCAGTATTTAAAGCTCACTAACTGTAGCCTGATTAGACACCTTACAGGAATGTGTTTTGTAAACAGTAAACTGCGGAGTGTTTCCCAGGAAACTAATGACAGTTATGCATTTTCTGGTGAGTTCTGAGTTCTTTTAGCAAATGAACTTGTAGGGGCATGTGGGTGGCTCAGTCAGTTAAGCATAAACTCTTGTTATCAGGTCAGGTCGTGATCTCCAGGTCATGAGATCGAGCCCTGCATGGGGCTCTGTGCTGACAGTGTGGAGCCTGCTTGGGATTCTCTCTCTCCCTCTTTCTCTGCCTCTCTCTCTCTCTCTCCCTGTCTCTGTCTCTGTCTCTGTCTCTCTCTCAAATAAACATTTTTTTTTTAAAAAATGGAAAATGAAATTGTGAAGGAGAAGGAAACCCCATTAATGTAAGAGGTAGGATCATGAAATAAACTAGGCAATGACTCTGCCACAGAGAAGAATTTGATATGGCAAAGCAAGAAATAATTCCAAGGAATTGATTGGAAAAAATAACTAGCTATTTAGAGAAGGTATAATTACTCTGGGTTTTCACCTTCCAACATGCATCACAGCCAATCCCTTAACAATCAGAGGTAAAATTTTAAACAGTATTCACAGAAAAACAAAGAAAATAAAACTTAAATTCTATCTAACCTCTGGGAAAAAGGTTGGCTGTTAATTTCTAGAAGACAAAAAATAAAAGATCACAAAAAAGAACAAATCTGAATATATACAAGTTAAACTGCTCTCAATAAATAAGTAACCTAAATTAAAAAGGCAAACATGCCCTAGTATTTTCAGCAAATAATTTCCCAAGGGTTATGAACTTTATTATACAAAAGCTCAAGCATTAATATACAAAATGATCCCAGGTCTCCAGTGGACAAATGGACAAAAGCATGAATAGCAAGTTTATAAAGGTGGAAGATATATATTCATCAGACTAAAATATTCATTTTAGTCAGCTTTAATAATAACACGAATCAGTATACTTACTAGAGTGAGAAATGGTTTTCACACCTTAAAAGTGAAAGCTTAAAAATATATTCAAAGGAATATTCATTGTACAAACAAAGCCATCATTCTCCATTTTGCCTTCCCACGGATGGAGAAAAGTGCACTCACCGTCATGGATTGCTACACCATGGAAATTGGGAAAAGCCATTTAGAAAGTAATTAGGATGGACCACGGAGCAATAAAACCAGAAATTAATGCTCAGAACATATATCTATCCACAGACAAATTTAAACCTGCTCCTATAACTTGGAGTGAAGAAGAAATCCAAACAAATCATAAACCATGAGAAACGAATGACCAGCAGGCACTGTATGCATCAGAACCTGGGAGAGGAGACGAAGGCAATATTAGAAGTAAAGTCTTCTCAAGGAAGGTGGGGAAAAGGAGAGTTTAAAGCATGATCCATTATTTTTTCACTTTTTATAAATCTAGAAAAGGAAGGTTATTTCAAGTTTTCAGGTGAGATCTGAAAGATATGCAGAAGTCTGCTAAGTAGAAAGAAAAGAAGCACTGTCCAAGCAAAGGGCTTGAGGGGATGAAGGGGAAGAGAGCAGGTCTCGGCCACACAGTCTCTGTTGGGTTATGGCCCTTCTCTGTTTAACCGACTGGGTAACCAGAGAAGCGTTCATGGAAGGAGAAGGACTGATTATCACTGTTAATACTTTTCATTTGCTACTTGTGCATACCCCCCTTCCCTAATGTCTCCCGTAAAGGTGGAAAATGTGTTTAAAAGGAGCAGAGAAGTGTGCATCATTGTTTCCAAGATGCAAGAGAAGTTGGTAACTCGGGCGGGGGTGCTGCTGGGGAAGACAAGGGTAGGGACTGAAGAGCTGTGGTTAGCAGGTAAGCCGCACACGGCCTGGTGACGGATTCCGGGGACGGGACCAGAAAACGGCCTGACCACCGTGACTTCCGGGTGTTGTCATTTACTACAATGAGAACTCCTACAAGAGGGAAGTATCTCAACGGGTCACATGTGCTAAATTTCCAAAAACCTATTCGTTTTAGTAGACTCTTCTAGATTTCATAGAATATTGTACTGAATGGATGGTTTTAATAGTTTTGGAAATTTTCTGCAAATATTTTAAGGACTGTTTTTCATTGTGTCTTTTTGCCAAAACCTAGGATTGATGAGTGGTTTGGTCTGTATATAAATATTTTCATTATTGAAAAACTTAATCAGTAATTCTATTTTAACATAGGAATCTTTCGATTTATATTATTATAATCCTATGTTATGCTACTTTCTATTTTTTTAAGTTTATTTATTTATTTTAAGACAGAGAGAGTAGGGGAGGGGATGAGAGAGGGAGAGGGAGAATCCCAAGCAGGCTCCATGCTGTCAGCACAGAGCCAGTCGAGGGGCTCAATCCCACTAACCATGAGATCATGACCTGAGCCAAAATCTAGAGTCAGACGCTTCATCGACTGAGCCACGCAGGTACCCCAGGATTCTTTGGTTTCTGAAAGAGCCCATCAACATTAAATTGTGTCTGGCAATTAGTTTCTAAATTTTAGCATATAATATGATTGCTATGCTGCCTTACTCATATTAAATTTCCTATTTTTGCATTTTTATGAATTTTACTTAAACTTACTTTTAAATATTTATTTAAAAATTTTCTTAATGTTTCTTTATTTTTGAGAGAGACAAAGACAGAGACAGAGTGCAAGGAGGGGAGGAGCAGAGAGAGGAGGAGACACAGAACCAGAAGTAGGCTCCAAGCTCTGACCTGTCAGGACAGAGCCTCAAGCAGGGCTCGAACCCATGAACTGTACGATTATGCCCTGAGCCAAAGTCTGATGCTCAACCAACTGAGCCATCCAGGTGCCCCGACTTAAACTTACTTTTATACCACTACAAATGCTTATGTATGATTAATGTATTTAAAATCAGTTTACTAACCACATGGCCCATTATAGTAACCCACTCTAGGCCTGCTCACTGCCTTTCTACCCCTCTGAACAGTTTCCGCTACATGTGTAGTCTATTCTATAATCAGCTACCAAACTGTCCTACCCCAACATCCTTGTTAGAACCAAATTTTAGTGTTTCGTCCACCACTGAATTGTTTAATTACTTCTAATTTCTTGGCATGCTTTCAAATATGAGTTTCTCTTTTTTCCCCAATATAAGTACTTAACACTTTGATGTTGGCCCAATACATAAAGCTGATTTCAGACTGCTGGCCTCCAAACTGTGAGAGAATAAATATCTGTAGTTTTAAGGCACCCAAGTTCATGGTAATTTGTTATAGCATCCCTCGTTGGAGATAGATGGTAAACATACATCAGATTTGGGTTAGGTTGTTTATGAAAGCCTATTTTTAACACCTACTAAATTCTAATGCCACTGAATTTGAATGCAATATGAAAATATTATCTCAATTTTTCAATGCTGGCTTTAGGATTTTTCAGACAAATTAGACTTTTGATGGCTAAAATATCGCAGTAAAAGCTCAAATTGTCCTAAATCCTCAGGGGCATCTATATATTGGAGTTCTTGCTTTAAATCCGCTCAATACATACATTACCTTTTCTGCACAGTGCCGTTGTTAGGAACAGAGATGCAGATAATTAAAAAGCTAGCTGTGTCCAGTACCAGCACAGTTAGACTTACGGATAATGGCCCCAATTATTCAGAAGAAAGAAAAAAATACTACAGCTAGTAACTGCAAACAAACAAAAATCACCTGCATATTTCCTTTAGTTGCCTGGTTGAAATGTATATATCTATGAAAACTTTTATCAAACTTCTGATTTCTCTATTTACTATAAAAAGCTCTTTGCCCTTATCTATCTTTAAAATACTGCTATGAAGGAAAAACTAAAATTTGCCAAAATAAAATCTGCAGAAGTCTTAAAATTCTACAAACAGCCCATCCAATCGATTTACTCTAAATTTTATAGCGTTAAATGAAACATATTAGTAGACTTGGTTAGGGGGCCACGTTAGTAAACACATCTTTGGTGAGCACACATGAAGTCCTGGAAGCAGACTGGGTTGGTGGAGGGGAGCCGGGTGTCCCTAATTCCACTGGGTTAATTGCAGGTGTCTCTAAAACACCTCAGTGGAGATGTAGAAAGGCAGTTGACGGTGGGGTTCTAGGTGAGAAGAGATCTATACTTGACAGAGAAGAGAATGCGTCCTCTGCCACAGACAGGGTGCAGAAGCCATAAGCAGCAATGGATCCCTCAGCAGACAGTCTGGAACAAGCAGTGAGCCTTGGTTGGACTTTAAGAGAATGAATCTACAATGGAGACAAGAATGATCAGATGTGGGAGGAAAATCAGGCATGAGAAGACTGAGTTGTGAAAGCCAAGGGCAGGATGTATTCCGTATAGGAGACAGGAAGTATTCTGCATAGGAGACAGCAATCAACTGAGACAGATTAAGGAGAAGGAACGTTCGAAAGGACTGTTTAGATTTAATAATGAAAAGGTCATCGCTGACTTTAATGGGAGAGGTGCTATTTCCTTGGGAGCCCCACTGGGAGAGCGTTGAAGAGAAAGTGGGAGGTAATAATAAATTGAGATACTAAGTATAAACAAGTGTTTGCAGGGGAGCATGGTGGCTATAGTTTGGAATGGATTGAGGGCCCCCTTTTAAGAGCAAAAGACGCCCGAGCATATTTAAGTGCTGAGGTAAAGGATCGACTTAAAGATTAGAAACACAACAAAGAGAAAGAAATACAAGGAATAACAGTATTTTATTAATCTTAAGAGGGCAGGAGGTGATGGGGACCATGCACTAGAGAAGGCACGCCACATCCTTGTAACTAAAAGAGCAAGGATAATTTGGGAACATTTCTGCTTCCAACCCAGGTAAGGTAATAGGTAATGCTCCGAGACCATGTGCTGAAACTGGCAGATGACACAGAACTCACTTCAACTCATGGTGTAGACGCACAATGCTGTCTTGCGTTTAAAAGACTGAACAGTATGGTAGAGCCTTTTATAGAGCATTGGTTCATTTTCAAAGAGATGGACATCAAAATGCTTTCTATTAACAGAAAGATATGAATACTACTTTTTTCACACTCGATGTGAGCATTCTGCCATGTTGTGAAATATTCTTTTAATCCAGGCAGTTATACATGAAGAACTATCACTCGATGCCCACGTATGGGCAGTGGAGCTCATTTGGACAGAAGGAAAGAGGTCCTGTCTGGTGCCCTTTAATGGTTGAAAGGGATGTTCTCGGTGAGCTGGGTACACCTGGTCCATTCGTAGCAGACCAGTCCCCAGAGCAAAGGTGGGACTGACCCTGCCAACCATCTGGATGCATCCCATTGTTCTCCTCACCCTGGTCACATCACATTAACCCCATCACTCAGCCTCGCTCTGTACTGCTGGGCATATCCATCCTGCCACCTGGGGCCACCTGGGATCCTACAAGATGGATGGATTTGGAGAGTGACCTTGAAGTAAAATGTTTGCAAATCACTGACATGCCACATCCCACAATGCCTCAAAATTACGTGCAACAGCCCACAGCGCCTCAAAAATAAGAATGTGTATTCTGCATGGTGAAGGAGACTTCACAATGCTAAGTCACTCCTGACTTGATTCTGAAGAACCCACAGAAGCCCTGCTCCAAAGATGACTCAAGTACTTGCTAACATCTTTAGAAGACCTGTTGTAACCATTCCATTGAGGGCAGCCATATTGTGTTGACACATCTTACGATGCTACCTCCTGGATAGGGTGTCTTCTCATTCTTCTCCCAGTGGCTCCCTCACTCTGGAGCCCCCTGTCCCTGCCCCAGAACTTTGGAGCCTCAGTCTGCTCCAGATTCTCATCAGAACCCCTCATATTTTACATTCTCCCTTCTTACACTGTCTGCATTGCTTGAAATGGAGTCTGATATGTGGACATTTTTATTTTACTTATTTTTATTTATATTTTGAGAGAGAACAAGTGAGCATGGGGAGGAGCAGGAGAGAGGGACAGATGAAGAGAGGCAGAGAGAGAGAGAAAGAGAGAGAGGAGAGAGAATCCCAAGCAGGCTCCATGCTGTCTGCACAGAGCCTGATTTGGGGCTCAGTCTCAGGAACCATGAGATCATGACCTGAGCCAAAGTCAAGAGTTGGACACTTTACCAACTGATCCACCCAGGTGCCCCTGGGCTTTTTAAAAATACTAAACAGAAATTGTCTCCTTCTTTTTAGGTAGCTAAATGGGCTCTTGCACCTCTGCTTGAAAGTTTCCCTTAGTCCCCCTTTACCAACAGCATCACTCAGAACTCCTTAACACGGTAAGTAGAGTCTCCCACTGCCTAACCTCAGCCCACCTCACCAACTTGATCTCCCACAGTCCACCCAGAAACCAACTGGCAGCAGTCCCAAAAGACACCTGCAAAGTTTACCCTCAAAAGAGAAATCATGAATCCTAAATATGAACGGGTCGTAACATGGCTAATTTTAGTGCATGGGAACTAGTCATCCAATGTTCATTGAGGTTCCCTTTACAATGGGTCTTGTTCCTTATGCAGCAATGACTTTGAGTTCTGGTGCCTTGCATTCCAATACCAGGGAAGGAAAATCTCCCATGAGATTTTTACATCTTCCTATTTCATTTTAATCACATAAGATACCCCTTAGAGTTGAAGTAGTTTATATGTTGCATATATTGTCTTACTTCAATCCCCTCAAAACTTGCAGCCCCACCATTCCCATTGTGCAGATTAAAAACTGAGATCCAAACAGACATTATTAGGAGTGAAATATATGCCAAAAATTATAGACCCAGACATATAAAGATACATTCATAAATTTATGTAAATAGAGTTCTTTAGTAGCATCGGAATTAAACCCTGAATATGCTGATTATAATTATTTTTAACATGCATCCTACCAGTAGCCTATGCATATTTATAAACATATATCTATATACCTATTAATACATTAATAATCAAGTATCACAGACCACTGTGCAAGGTTTGATCCATACAATTTGCTTAGTCTTTGTTATCCTACTTCTACAAGCGGGTGGAGTTGTTCTTAATAGAGTCATATCTATGTGTTACTGAATTTACAATGAGAAAAATAATTTCTTGGGAAAAATAATTTTTAATGTTTCAGAAGTTCAGTGTTAAGAATTTCATGCTACCTGAAAAATTTCCATGAATTTACCAAAGGGATACAGGGATGCTGATGCATAGGGGCACATGTACCTCAATGTTCATAGCAGCACTCTCAACAATAGCCAAATTATGGAAAGAGTGTAGATGTCCATCAACTGACGAATGGATCAAGAAGATGTGGTTTATCTATACAATGGAATACTCCGTGGCAATGAGAAAGAATGAAATCTGGCCATGTGTAGCAACGTGGATGGAACTCGAGGGTGTTATGCTAAGTGAAATAAGTCAGGCAGCAGAGAAGGACAGATACCATATGTTTTCACTTGTAAGTGGAACAGGAGAAACTTAATAGAGGACCGTGGGGGAGGAGATGGGAAAAAATCGTTGGGGAGAGGGAGGGAGGCAAACCATGAGAGACTTTTGAATACCAAGAACAAACTGAGGGCTGATGGGGGTGAGGAGAGGGAAGGGGGGTGATGGGCATGGGGGAGGGCACTTGTGGGGAAGAGCGAGCACTGGGTGTTATATGGAAACCAACTTGACAATAAACTGTGAAAGAAAAAAAATTTCCATGAGCAGATCATTATTTTTTTGGAGAACAGAAGTGGGGCGAGGTAGGATAGAAATAAAGGACATCATCGAGTACCCACAGCTGAGCAGTTGGACATCATGGAACCATTGAGAACATTGATCCCCCCTTATTTGTCCTCATTATATGCCTGAAAGATAAATACTGAGTGTGATCCCAGCTCTCAAGAGAAGGTGAGGGACAGATCATTGTCTGGACTTGGAGTCAGGGACCACCAGGCAAGTGACTCCACTTCTCTCAACCTCAGTTACTAAACTTGCAAGATGGAGATCATTTTTACCTAATGTTCAGCCTTAAGATGAGAATCAGAATGACAAATGTAAAAGAACTATGCCTTGTCTAAGTGTTCAGTAAATCCATTTTTCCTTTTGGGTTGGACACAGAGTGAAAAGGGTGCTGAAAATATCATATTGATTTAGCTTAAGTGATAATACTTTCATTGATTTAATGAATATGAATTAAGTGTTCCCTAGCCTCTGAAGGGGTAACTCAAGGAATCGTTGGGTAACTCTTGCTTTTTTACATGTCTGGGGTAGGAAACAGGGTCATAGATGTGTATCATTTGGCCAGAGCTTCCATAACAAAATACCAGACTGGGGGATTTAAACAACTAGCATTATTTTCTTACAGATCTGCAGGCTGGTCATCTGAGATCAAGGTACCAGCAAAGTTGGTGTCTGGTAAAGCTTCTCTTCCTGGCTTACAGACAGACACTTTCTTGCTATGTCCTCAGCCAGACTTTTCTCTGTGTGTGGACAGAGGGAGAGTACTCTCTCCACTGTCACTTCTTCTAAGGAGTTCAGGACCCCACCTTCCGGATCTCATTTAACCCCAATTACCTCCTTAAAGGCCTTTTCTCCAAAAACAGTCATCTTGGTGATTAGGGTTTCAAAATATGAATGGGGAGTGTGTGTGTGTGCACAATTCAGTGCTCCAAGTCTCACTGAAAATAAGTGAAAGCAGTGGGATTGAGGTCTTGGTCTGTGCAAACCCCAGGTCTCCAAGTTCCTTCTAAAACACTCTCTTCTTATGATACATAGTCAATGTTCCAAAGGCCAGAGCATCAAGATACCGAAAATAAGAAAATGCTCTGGCATTTGGGGCCTGGACCCTGGAGAGACTGCCCCTCCCAGAGCTAGCCAAATCCTAGACACAGCAAAGGACTCCTCTGAGAGCCTTTGACACGCAAACCAAGTTGGCTCCAGACACACTGAGCTTCTTTCTTCTCCTCCCTAAGGATCATGTACTGATACTTCCTCTGCTTAGATAGTTCTTTCCCCAGATCCTCAAGTGATTTGACCCTTCTAATCATCCCAATCTCTGCTTAAATGCTGCCTCCTTGGAGAGGTCTTCCTTGACGTGTCTATGTCACGTCCTGTTTGGTCTCCATCCCAGCACCCTCTTTATCCACATATGGAAACCTCACCAGGGTTGAGCTTGGAAGCCCTCAGGGGGAGCTCTCACACCCTATCACTCACCGTCAATTGCACTGCCAACGGGAAGTGGTCTATAATCTACCACCCCAGCAGGGGGAGGTCTCTCCTGCCCCAACCACAGCCCAGCCAGTGAGAGACTGTCATGACTCAACCAATGAGAAGCTACTACACTTGATCCTCCCAGTTTACTCCAATGGACTTTGAGTTTACAACAGCTCTCCCAACTCCTCCTTTCCTCTATAAATCACTGTTTCCCTTTCTTCCGCAGACTGGCCATGCTTGCCATAACTAAAGTATCCAGAGCTTGCAATTCTTTGTTCTTCCCAAATAAGCCCATTTTTGCTGGTAAAATAACCAGCGGTTTTATTTTTAAGATTAGCAATATAACTAAGATGAAATGCACATGAAATAAAATTAACTATTTGAAAGCATACAATTCAGTGGCATTTAGCAAATGCACGATATTATGCAAAAACTACCAACTCTATCAAGTTCCAAAACATTTACTTAAAAAAAATAATACCCATTACCCCATTAAGCAGTTACTCCCCCATCATCCCCTCCCCCACCCTTGGCGTCTCTTCCCAGGTTTCTTTCAATCTTCTAATTCCTGATTTTATCATAAGCAGACACTCTTCATTTCACTCCTTTGCATTCTCTAATTTGTACAAACATGCTGGATTTTTGGTTCATAAGTTATGTATTCAGAAAGCTTATTACATTCTGTTATTGATTGTAATTATTTCTAGATTTTTTTTACTTTTTCTAAAACGAATTCTTCCTCATTAAAGATCATTTTTAATCTCTTTTCAGTTTCTTTGAACAGTTTTAATTATGTATCTTATTTCATTGCTTGGACATCTCCTCAACACTGTTGAGGAAAAATGGTGAGAATGGTCATTCTTGTTTCTTACTACAAATAAAATTGTTTTAAATGTTTAACATTATTTAAGTGATGGATGGGAACTAAATTTTCTCAAATTATTTCTCTATATCTGTTGAAATCATGTATAATTTTAAATTTGATATGGTGAGTTACATTAACACATTTTTATAATGTTGAACTATCCTGGCATTGCAGGGATATACCCTGTACCCCATGGTACAGGGTCCATATGTTGCCTGTGTCCTAAATTCAATACTGGGTTTGTTTTCCTGATCATTTATCAATGTCTGTGGGCCTCATTTCTCATGTCCAATGACTTCCTTTCTGTGTTAGATTTTGGAAATGTCTCAGCCATTATCTCTTGTCGACAGTTCTCCTCTGAAAATATCTGATTCCGATATCAGCCTCTGAAGCTGTCTTTCCATTCATTTAGCTGGTACTTTAAATTTCTATTTTATTGCCCTTAAATTACTTTATTGGTGCTCTCTATCAATGCATTACTTTCTCAGCTTTGTCTAGGAAGTCTACAGTTTATCTGCTTAGAACATATTTCATTTTTAGTCTACAATTAGGTCTTCATATCTATGCTCTCATATTTCACTTTTGCCTGATTCTGTGCCTTTTTCTTTATTTTTTTAATGGGAGCTGTGCCTTATTGGCTTCTGAACATCTTAAACATACTTTGTCAGACTAGAATACATTTGGGATCTGAGTGTTTATTATTTCAGCCTGACTTAACACTGGATTTTCTGCGTCTTGGAATCTTGTTTTGCAAGCTTGTTTTGAACAGGAGATTTTTTTTTCAGTTTTGTTTTTCTTTTTTCCCTCTCTCCCTCCATTTCTCTGTGTTCTGTTTTCCCCCGTAGTGTGGTTTTGCAATTGTTTCCACTGGTTGTCTAAGGCAGCTGGCCGAGTATGAGGCTGAGTAGGGTGGTATGAGTAGGGTGGTGGTGTGCAGGGGATTTCAAGAGGTAATACTCAAAATATCTTAGCTCTGGTCCCTGAGCCTGCTGGCTGTCTGGCTCCATAATTGGCCCTGAGACTGTCATTTTCCTCACCCCTTTCTAGGTTAAGCAGACTCTAGATGCTACAACTCAGGTAACCTTTAAATACAAAATTTTTTCCAGCTTTCTTGAACGAGTCCAAGTAACTCTTAGCCAGCACATGCTTATTTACTAAAGTAAGCAATGGTTATATTTACAATTATCACTATCATTATTTACCAGAAAGGGAAGGCACAAAGAGGAACCCAAAGCAAATGCCTTGCCAATTGTTCCGATAGATTTTTTTTTAATGTATTGATTAAATAGCCTTCTGAGTTGGGTATTATTTCCATATCCTAAATGGGTTGCCCGAGGAGCCAAACGATTAAGGTTCTTTTACAAGTATTCATGGACAACAGGGGGAAAGGATTGGGGAAAGGATTTGGGGACAGGTATTCTTGATTCCCAAGATGGACCAAAAATGTGTTCAGGTGTCTGGCATTTTTGTCTTTACTATTGTCCCTTTGGGTCAGCTGTCATTATTAGCTATATCAGTTAATATCAGTGATCCTAATCCAGGATCACTTTGGCTATAGCTGATTTGCTTATGGTAACTGTTAGACATTGATGTTCCCTGTATCTTTTATGTGGAATGGACCCAGCCACAGCATGTATATTTGCAATTTCTTAGCTTTCCATCCCCTTCAGCAAATCCACCGCTGCTCAGAAATCCATGGTGTCAAATCTGAACCAACTTCAAACAGCCTTCTTGCCCCACAGGAGGAATGAAGGACGCCTAAGACCGAGGCCAGGGGAAGGGAAGTCACTCGTCACAGTCAGGGGGTCAGGAATAGGGACCCCCCCCCCATCCCTTCTCTTCCCTTCTCACTCTCCATGATGACTGATGTTCTTGACGGCATGTGTGTGGTCCCTTCTGGTGGATCACATTACTGTTGAGAAATCCTGAAGCAGAACTGCAGGTGAAGCCCTGAGTTAAGCAAGGTGCTGTGGTCAAACACTGTGAAGTATCACCTGGGGCTGGCCTGCCCTGTGTGATGTGACTTGGGTGAAGTCCCGAGGCACTGAAAGGACCTACAGCCATCCTTCTCAACAGGTGCTGGGGCAGAGAGTGGCCTCTGGGTCACTGCCAGTGAGTCAGTGCCTTCCAGGAGAGAAAACAAACTCACTGCCCCTGCCCCTTCCCTCCTTTTCCATTATAAAGCCCCCTGCTTTATTCCATGACAACCATCTGACTTTCTCTCTTATTTAAGAGAGGAAACTCACACAGCACTGTCTCAGAGCTACTCCGTGATGCTCTTTGTGGCCCTGAGCTTTCTGTCCCCTCCCCTTGGACAGGCTTCCTCCTCCCTCCTCTCTTGGTTCTGGGCTATGGTTTCCCTGGTGCTATCTGGAATACATCATGGCACAGAAAGTCTGAATTAAAGAAGTTTTTGTCATGTCCTTCAATCCAACACCAGGGTTTACAGAGAAGCTAGCCACCCAACTCACCAGCTCTGGAGTCAACAGCTTCATTGGCGCTCTTCGGTCAAGGGTTCCTTCCCCCCAACATCCAGATCAGCCCCCCAGAAGGGGCCCCCATTTGCCATCACTGCTTCCTTTACAAACTCATCCCAAATGTGGTGAATGGCGGCCTTGCTCAACATGTTCCCCACCCTAGGGTATCTGTATGAAAGAGGACCGCTACAGACCTGAAAACTGTCCCTAAGGGAGGAATTCAATCATCTGTGTAGGGAGTTGGAAATATTTTGGGACAGAGGGATTGGAGCTATCTGATACTCATTGTAACTTATACTCTGTTAATAACCCTTGTCTGCATACACATGTGGCTGGCCCATGTATAACAAAGAAGATTCTTGGGATGAAGTATGCTTAATCCTAATTAGTCCATCACCTATACCCATAAGCTGTACATGGGAAGTCAAGGAAGGCCAATCTAGAACTTTCTATGGATTTACTTGATCTCCCCATTTTAACTTAATCATCAGAATAAATGTGAGAGGCTGATTACTCCTGTTGTACAGCTGAGGCGACACTTAGAGGTGTTGAGGAACTTGCTGGAAATCTCAGAGTTATGAATGGTGATGATGAAGTGTGAACCCAGATTCTAAGGTGGAAGTTCTGCTCATGACAGCACTCACTTCGAAGGAGGAACTTTACAACCAGAGGGATCCTGGAAGCGATGTGGCTCATGAGGGTAATCTTTTCCCCCCAGGGTCACAAACCCCAACCCCTGTTCTGCAGCCTCCTTCAGGACGGCTGCTCTTGCACAGATTCTGCCCTCACTGGGGAGGGTCAGTCTCTCTTTTGGTGCCAACTTGCTTTCTATCTCAAAGCCCATCCAGTGCTCGGGCTACCAGCCCCTGTGTTGGGTCCCCAGAACCCAAGCACCATCAGAGTGACTGCTCTGAAGTCCTGCCTCCATCTTATTTTGAGAGGGTCAGTTTAAAGGGTGGGGGGCGACTTGCAGCTGGGAGGTCAGGACATAAACTATAAGGATGTACTTTAGGGACCCCTGAAGCAGAACCATTGAAATAGGGACCACGGAGCTAGGGACGGCCAGGCAGCCCCTGCAGAAGGACAGTGGAGAATGCCCATCCCAGGAACTGGTGGGTGGTGGTAGCCTCATCCAGCAGGTGCCCCCAGAGATGCTGCTACTTTGAGATAATGGCCTGCCCAGCAGAGGGACTCTCCCTCTGACCCACCCGCAGTGCAGGACCCAGATCAGATCGCTAGCTCTGACTCACCCATCATCTTGGGTACTTTCAGCAGCAGATGGGGCCCTGCCTTTCTGCACTTTATCATCCTTCTTACCCCCTTTCTCATACTCATCGCTATAAACGCATCCCCTCACCTTCATCTGTACAAGATGCATCAACTTCCTGACACAAACCCAATAAACCAACTTATATCTGATCTGTTCCTTCCTTCTATCTTTTTGAAATGGAAGAGTTATCCCCTGCCATGCGTGGGAAGCCCCTCCCCCGGGGCCAGCTCTACCCTGTAAATCTCTGCCTCTGGTACATGCATCCCACTAACTGGAACCACCAGATAGCCATGTAGCACAAACCAGGATCTGACAGACCCTTCTTGAATCCAACCCACTCTCTGTACCCCAAAATACAATCTATTATTAAATGAATCCTGGGCCCCCCTTCTCAGACCTAGATTTCTGAGGATCGAGACATCTAGAATGGGCCTCTTCCTGTGACTGGTTATGAAGATGACATGGAACAGAGATGAGCAGTGGGTAGTGGACACATACTCCAGGGGCCTCTGCTTTCCAGATCGTCATAAGTCCAAACTGCCCATAATAGTCTACATCTTCTGGGTCCTTGGAACACTCTATACACATTTCTCCCCTTCTTAAAATCCCTGAGCCATTTCTTAAAGCAGTGTTTAAATGTGAGGTTCCACCTAATCTCCAGCCAGTTTTCAGAAATGAAGGAAAGAGCCTCAGGTCTGTGCTTAACAGTGATTATAGCCAATGGCTAACAGGATTTGAGCACTTATTGTCTGGGGCAGACTCCTAAGTGCCTTGCATGCGTTAATTAGCTTAACCTTCACATCAAATCTACAAAATGGGCACAATCAAAATGGTCAGTATCCCCATTTGACATATGAAGAAACTGATGGTCATGGAAGTTGAACAATTTGCTCAAGGTTGGACAGAGAGTTAGTAAGCATAACTTTTTAGACCAGAAAACTGAGTTTGGAGAGGCTGAGTGATTGTCCAGATGCAGATGGTAAAGGGCTGGCCAAGCTGAGATTCAGCCCTTATCTATGTGGGATCGCACTGTGTCCATTCTCTTTGGGAAGTTAACAAAATTCAGCATGGCCTGGGTTCAGCTTCCCATATGTTATGTGCATCTGAGATGGGTGTGGCTCAATTTTACCTAATTCCTCAAGGAAGAAGGCAGGGTTCAAGTAGAGAAAGTATATATTGTTTGTGAAAGGGAAGACCTAAAAGCAGGAATAGGGCCACAATTGGGACAAGAAGCCAAAAATCAGGAACCAAAAGAACTCTATAAAGAAGGCATAAAAACAAGGATCTTTGGGGCAGTTTTCAAGAACATCACCAGAGTGATGGCTGCTTTAGGGGAAAAAAGACCAGTAACATTATCTGCCTGGTTGGCAGGCAGGGCATTAAGGTACAGTATCACCATCAAGGATGGTTTAGAAATGATAAGGCAAATAAAACCAAGAGCTTTATCATCAGACATTACAAACTTTTTAAAAATTTTTAAAAGTTCACTTATTTTTGAGAGAGAGAGAGAGAGAGAGAGAGAGACAGAGCACTAGCAGTGGAGGAGCAGAGAGAGAGAGAGAGAGAGAGAGAGAGAGAGAGAGAATATCAGAAGCAGGCTCCAAGCTCTCAGCACAAACCGAACATGGGGATCAGACTCCAAGACCACGAGATTGTGATCTGAGCCAAAGTCAGATGCTTAACCGACTGAGCCACCCAGGAGACCCCCTTTTTAAAAACTTTCTTATCTTCAGACATTATAGAGCAAAACCCACTTTATGAGCAATTTCACTAATTTCCTGAGCCTCACCCTTGAGTTTCCCACCATCTTTCTTTCCTGAAAACAGACACTACCTTTTTGGCCACGTTGAGGAACAACAGAAACCCTTCCTGCCTCAGATGACAGTTTTTTGTTCTATTTCCGTGGACTGTGGCAGCCCACCACGGATGGAATGTACCGCATGACAGTGGGTAGGATGAACGAAAGGAAATTGAGTGGTTTTAGTAAGATGGGAACATGGCGGGAGATGTGCCAGGCTGGTACAAGGGGTCTTGTGTAATTCAGCACAGATGCTCTAGGGTTGGGCTCATAATCATAACCAATTTGGAGCACACACTGTGAGGTGAGAAAGGGATTTTTTTCTTTCTTACAAATCAGATGTAAAATGAAAACAAAACTCCTGTTCCCATTGTAAGAGATAGAAGGAGAGAACAGCAGGGGTAAATTTGCGCATGAATAAAAAGGATTCTGATAACTGAGTGAGAAAAAAAGAAATAAACCTACAGTTGGAATCCTCTGATGCTATACACGATTTTTCCAAGGTCTTCCAGTGTGGTTTGCAGCATCTGGAGAAGGAAGAAAGGCGTGTGTTTTGATTATAACCTAAAGAAAAGGGCCTCCAGTTGACTTCCAGACTTCCTATCCAGGGCGATGGCTTCCCCATCCCCCATTCTCTGAACTGCAGCCCCATCTGGAATCTGAGAGGTAGGGGTTCCCTGGGGAGTCACTGGATTGGCATCAAGATGCCAGAAAGTTTAAAAGTTGTATTCAAAACTCTGTGTTTGCATGAATATGTGAATTTTTATGGGGGAAAGTGTTCAAAGATTTCATAAATTTCTTAAAGAAGACTGTGTTCCGAAATAATGCAGAAACTGTCACCCTTAGTAATCAGATCACTAGTGATCTTTCTTTATGATGCTCTCACTCTGCCCCAGCCTGGGTCCTTGTCACACGCCTCAGGTACCTTTGGAATGGACTTTCCTAGTTTGGTGATCCAACAATTAGCCTGCAGCCCACAGCGCCATGTACCAGCAGCGTGGGAACAGCCTGTGGGCTCCCAAAACAGAGATACCTCACCCACCAGAGCTGCTGAGTGTGCAGGGCTGGACTCTGACTGCCACACTCTGCTTTACTGCCATCTCTTTCTCGTTGCCACGTATTCTCTGCCTTCAAACAGAAGCCTCACATGAACAGCTCTGTGGAGTCTGAATCCTTTCCGGTATCTGACACCCAGGCAAATCTCTGGAGAGTTTACTTCCTGGCCCTTGGGTTTAACCATGTGACGAGCTTTGGCCAAAGGGATCTGAGTAGATGTGATACAAGCAGACACCTGAAAGGTGCTTGAACAACTGGGATTGGCCGCTTTGTGGTCATGGTCATTGCCATGAGGACATGTTGGAAGTAGCCTGATGGATAAGTGAGAAAAGGGGCAAGTTGGCTGAGTCAGGCCAGTTGGCTCAGTCAAGGGCAGCCAAGCTCAGAACACAGCTAGCCGACTCTGCACATGCACACAAGTTTGACCAGAATCAACACCACTTCCCACGCAAACCCAATTGACCCACATACGAGCAAAAAATGCAGGTTGTTGTACGACCAGAGGATCTGAGGCTGTTACATTGCATTTCTAAGGCAGTAGATAATTTATACAGAGGAGGTCTACACTGGCCAACTGGGGTATAGGGGGAGGTATCAAAGTGACTGCCAAGAGTTACATCAATATGGACCAAGTACTGTGTAAAGTGTCCTATCAACAAAAGCCCACAGTGAGGTTCCTCAATGGAGTCTGGATCTTCCAAGTGTTTAGGAGAGCTTGTCCTCGGGGGATCTAGGTACCATCTTGGACAAAGGCTACTAACAGATTCCGAGCACTTCCCAAGTGCCAAGAACCACTTTCTTGCACATTTGCCAATTTCTCTCAAGACAATTTACATGAATTAAGCATTTATGTATATTATTCATCCATAACAGATAGCATTACAAGGAAACTGAATTTCAAAGGATATATCATGAAAAGTCAATTCCTTTCCCACCTAGTGATATGTGTTTCTATCTTTTAGGTCAACCGATGCTACCTGTTTCCATGTAGCAGTCCGGAGAGGGGCCAAGAAGCAATTCACTTCTCTACGTGCTATGCCCTGTGTGTATGTCAAGTTACAGAAGCCACTATGTCCGTTTCGACAGATCCAAAACCCCGTCAAGACTGATAATGTGACTTTCCCAAACATCACACAAGGATTTGGTGTCTTGGCTGCCTGCTTGCCAGACCCCACACAGCCTGTGGGGGCACAGTCACCTGCATGCTTCTTTCCTTTTTTCCCTTTGTCACAGGCAGAATGCCACCTGACATTAAAAAAAAGAAAAAGCCACACTACCCAGAGTTCAAAGCTGGGTGTGGGGCCTCCATGAAGAAAAGCCCACCGTGCTATCCATGAAACTCCCAAAGAATCCCCTTCCCTATTGCAGCAAAAGTGTCCTCCCATTTGGCATGTTAAGGACTAGATGTCCACACCCCTGAGAGCCTTGCTTCTTTCCCGTATTTGTACACGTGGATATGGTCACATATCCATTACCCTCACTCATGTACACACATCTGCTCCAAGTCCTTGTTCCATGATTTAAAAAAAAAAAAAAAGGCCAGGGGCTCCTGGCTCCTGGGTAGCTCAGTGGGTTAAGCATCCGACTTTGGCTCAGGTCATGATCTCACGGTTCATGAGTTCAAGCCCCGCGTCAGGCTCTGTGCTGACAGCTCAGAGCCTGGAGCCTGCTTCAGATTCTATGTCTCCCTCTCTCTCTCTCTGTTCCTCCCCTGTGCACGCACTCTCTCTCTCTCAAAAATAAACAAACATTAATTTTTTTTAAAAAACAAGGCCAGAATACATTTAACAGAACCAGAATGCTATGATGTAGAATAAAGAGCACAGGCTTTGTATTCGGGTATTAAAGCTCTTCCATCCTGGCTCTCTCCATTACCAGCCACGGTCTTGGGATCAAGAGGCTCAACTTGTGTGGGCCTCAGTTTCCTTATCAGTAAAATGGAAAGCATGATATCTACTCAAAAAATGTATCAAGTGCTTCCTGTAGGTCAAGCAAGGTGCCCATCACTGAGGATGTAAAAGCTGTAAATACAGACACCAGACCTTCCCCGCCAAAATGTACTGACCAACTAGGAAGATGGAATTTCACAACTCAAGCCACCACAAAGCAAGGGGGCTGCCCTTGTGGGGGTTGGGGGGGACAGTGCAACGTGAAGTACAGGGAGAGCTCCCTGACTCAGCCTCTGGAGTCCAGGTCCACCTCCATGGAGACAGGAGGGGGGCTTGCTCATTCAATAACCACTTGGTGATTCAACAGCAGTAGAAAGTATAGGCTCACCGACAGCTCCTGGACAGGGTGACTTTTCAGTTGACTTAGTAACAGCTCCTTCGCAGCCCCGTCTCCACTATCTGGGAAAGAAGCCAGGTTCTGCCACTGAGAATCCTGTGAGTAAATTTCTTAAAACACCACACTTCTCCATTGAGTCTATACTGGAATGAGGGGACCTGGCACTCACCTTCTCTCTTCTTCTTCCCACTGCCCTCAAGAGCCTACAGAATCATAATTTAAAGTTCTTTGCTAGAAAAATGAAAATAATGAACCAGAATCTCAGGGTGCCGGGCTGGCTCAGTTGGCTAAGTGTCTGACTTCAGCTCAGGTCATGATCTTGAGGTTCATGAGATCGAGCCCCACATCAGGCTCTGTGCTGACAGCTCAGAGCCTGGAACCTGCTTCTGATTCTGTGCCTCCCTCTCTCTCTGCCCCTCCCCCACACATGCTCTGTCTCTCAAAAATGAATAAACATTAAAAAGAAAGAAAGAAAGAAAAAAGAACCAAGATCCTCAAACTGACAATAAACTTCCTTTGACAGAATATTTCATTCCTTCCAACAGCACACTGGCTCCGTTCCTAACCACGACTACCACCACGGTTTTGTTTCCTGGCCCTGCCTGCCTCCTGAGCTGTACAAATCAATCCCAATTTTGTGCTTAAAATGGGAACAAGAACTGAGGATTTTTTTAAATTTAAAAATAGCTTTTTAATATATAGGTGTCCTCAGAGGTTCCCATGCAGCTTTCAAAATAGAAACTGAGAAATGAGGATACCAACTGTCAGAGTCTTTCTACCACGTGGACGAACCGAATTTCCATCGGTCCTTGCGCCGGTCCCCAGCCAAGTGTGACACGGATGAGGACGACCCGTCATAGAAACCAGAATGCACTGACACTGTAGATAATTTGTCCGTCTCTCAGAAGAGAGGTAAACCATTTAAGTCATCGTGTGAAAATATTCATTTTAAAAACAGTCCCCTCTTACTATAAGCACCATTGGAAAATCCCCGAGTGCAACCTGGGATAGCCAAAAAAAAAGATATTTTCCTTTTTTCATAGGAATAGCTAGGACTTACAGACTGGACCCGCTGTGTCTGTTAGGGGGCCCAGGCCCTGTGCCCCTTGCATAAAGGGGAGGGCTCACATCACCTCCAAATGCTTTGCTAAAACTGTCAGTCTTCCCATCCCGACAACCAGGCACTATTTTTTTAAATAATGAAATTCTACTTGTTTCTATTTTTAGACATGTGTGTCCCATGGGTATATTAGAAACATAGACAATAAACATGACCCAGGAGGGCTCTGAATGGAAATCAGCACAGACCATGGTTTCTGTCCCACGAAAAGAATCAGAGACAAAACCACCGTTTGCTGAAATGTACACCTGCTGGCATCTGCGGAAGCTTGACCTTCAGCTGGGGGTGTAATTGTCCCCCAGTCACTCCCCAATCTCTGAGGAAGTACTGTGTCTGCATCTCAGGGCTGTTGGAATGACTGAGAAGTCTAAGTTTTGGCACAAAGCGATTAGCCAGGTTGGGTGTGGGTGAGGTGGGTGTTCTGTCGAAATTTTGTTTTCTAGAAAATAAAACATTTTGACCAGTTTGTGTTTCTTGAAGTTCTGAAATTTCCATCTCATTCTAATTCAAAGAATCAGAGCATAATTTAGCCTCCAAGAGAGGTGACATTCTTTTTTTTTAACCTTTTAAATGCTTATTTATTTTTGAGAGAGAGAGAGGCAGAGCATGAACAGGGGAGGAGCAGAGAGAGGGTGGGGGAGACACAGAATCCAAAACAGATTCCAGGCTCCAAGCTGCCAGCACAGAGCCCAATGTGGGGCTCTTACTCACAAACTGTGAGATCATGACCTGAGCTGAAGTCAGATGCTTAACCAGCTGAGCCACTCGGGTGCCTGGAGGTGACATTCTTAATTTGGAGAAGACTTAAAACAACTCTTGCTTTTTTTTTTCCTTGGGGGATGGGTAGAGGTAGAATTCATGTATCTTTTCCTTGGGGGAAATTCCAAATGTAGAAAGATATTCCATAACTCCAGCTCATATTTTGTTCCTCTGCTGTTTGGTCTAAAGGGAAACTTCACTTGTCACCTTTTTGTTTTTGGTTTTTTTTTTATAGAACTACTTTATTCCTTTTGAAAAAGAAATGTTTACTTATTGAGAGAGAGAGAGAGAGAGAGCACAACTGTGGGGGAGGAGCAGAGAGAGAGGGAGAGAGAGAATCCCAGGGAGGCTCTGTGCTGTCAGTGTAGAGCCCAACAAGGGGCTCGATCCCATGAACCTTGAGATCATGGCTGGAGCTGAGATCAAGAGTCAGACGCTTAACCCGACTGAGCCACCCAGGTGCCCCACCATTTGTCACCTTCTTCCTTGACAGAGCTGAACAGTCTGTTACTATGGGCATAATGCAACTTTTTTTTTTTTATGTTTTATTTATTTCTAGGAGAGAGAGAGAGAGAGACAGTGTGAGCAGGGGAGGGTCAGAGAGAGAGGGAGTCACAGACTGAAACAGGCTCCAGGCTCTGAGCTGGCAGTCAGCACAGAGCCCGACGCGGGGCTCGAACCCACGAACCGCGAGATCATGACCTAAGCTAAAGTTGGACGCTTAACCGACTAAGCCACCCAGGTGCCCCTATAATGCAACTTTTGACAATGAAATAAACTGTGAGCCTCAGGCACGAAACAATATAAGCAGTTAAAAATCAGAATGGAAAATTTCTGCCAGTTGAGAGAACTTGGGGCCCATTCTTTCTAGAGAAGGCTGTGTTTAAATGTCTAGCTTTGAAGCTGAAGTCTGTCATGTCTGTTAAAATGCAAAGGGTGGTACGTGACAGGGAGGAAGGAGCTCCAAATATATCATCTTCGGAAAGACCACCTTGCTTGCTCATTTCCCTGCCATTTGGGAAAGCTATTAATGGGCTCTTTCGCGAGACATTTAAAACCTCTTCAACAATGTTTCTGAAATTCCCCAAATTTACCCCAATTAAATTGTCAGAGGGAGAGATGTACTGACAAATGTCTTCTGGGGGATGATCTTTTGACAACCCAGCATTTGGCATCTCCACGTGCTCATGGACTTGGAGAGCGGAAGTGAGGGAAGGTGGGAGATCTTCAGTCTTGATAGAAGATTCCACAGTTGGAAGAGCAGCATTATCAGCTAAATGTGCAGGTTTGTCTCATCTCAGATGATGCCTCTGAACATCCATTGGGTTCTCAGAGACTCCCTAATGAAGGTTTTGCAGTAGGCAAGGGCGCAAAGCCCCAAATCCACGTGTGACCAGTGGAAGGAAACTGAAGGTAAGAAGAGTCATTTTTTTCCTGGAGCTGACATGAGCATTTAGTGGGATCATTTGCATCAGGTCCTCAGAGAGGCCGTGGCTCCACCTTTTTCTGTGCTGGAATGATGACTGCATCCCTGGATTTTGCTTTTCTTGCTCTCAGTTCTTCTGATGGCCGAATTGTGAAGCAGAGGCAGTGTGCCCCACAGAGGCTAAATGTCTGATGATGGACTCAAATTCCTCTAAAGTCTAGGCTCACTGAAGGTCATAGAAGGCCTTGTTTCAAACTCCAACATAATCATATCATTAGTAAATGTAATTTATTACATTGTTAATTTATTAATTTGTTTATGTATAATTATTGTTTATATTTCATATATGTACATATAATTATTAATGGTTATTATTAATATATTATATAATACATTATTGATAATATAATTATTGGTGATTTAGATATAATACTCAACTTGTCATTAATTTATTAATAATGACTCCAATTATTAATTTATTACATGAATAAATGTAATTCTTTCTGTTTTGATCTGATTCCTTCAGTCAGTCTGCAACTGGTTAAGACCCATGGGATGGAAGGAGACTGAATCATTGAACACAACCAAACCTACAACTTCTATACAGGTGGGAGGGGATAGGTAAGCCACCTAGCCAGCCCACAGGGACCCATAGAGAGCCTCAGAGTCCCCATCATGTCACCATTCCTTAATTCAGCAAATCATTCTTTCCTCGCTCTTCCTTAAAAAGCAACCCTTTCCAGTCTTACTACAACAAAAAGCAATTTCTCTTGAACATTTATTTACCACCATCATGAGATTGAACATTTACTTGCCATCACCATGAGACTACTGCAATAAATACAAAGAGGAATCTGATATGGTCCCTGTCACTAGGAAGCATGCCACAAGTGAAGGAGACAAGGGTGTAAACAATTAATACAATGCAGTCTGCATTCACAGTTATGAGTATTATGTGACATGTCCTGCATCCCACTCTCTCCAGCGATATGGACTTGGACAAGTTAATTACCCTCTTTGGGATTCTCCTTTATCAGCTGATAGATTGATATACTATTCTCCATTCGTGATATGGTTAGAGACAGTAGATGTTAGTAACATCAATACCAATGCCACTGTCCAGTGAGTGGAATTTGAAAGGTTTCTAAAGAAGGTAAATGGGGTTATCCATCCTTATGCAATTTAACCAGCATGTAGATACCTACCTAGAACCAGACAGAAGATCCTGGGTCTAGGCTCACTGGTTTTATAAGAGATAAGGTGTCTGATCCTTAAAAATATTTGATGAGAGCTACTTACGTAAAGGGTCTTGTAAGAAATCAAACTTGGGTCAGAAATAGGTATAAAGAAACAGCTTTGAATGTTTTTTTTAAAAAGTAGCTGCCATTTTTCATGGGAGAAAAATATCAATAGTAGACAAGGTGTGGATACACAGAATCTCTATCATTGTGCATGATCTAACATGAAGGTTTAGCGTTATGAACTGCACTGACACCCAGTGAAATCAAGAAAGCCTCAAATGGCCGGACTGGAACTGCCCCCCTTGCTCCCCTGGGTAACCCTCCCCCATTAAAGGGCCCAGACACAGCTCCTGCCTATACCTGAGTGGGATGTTTCAGTTCCCTGCCAGCCCTGCCGAAGTATTCAAACAAGCCAATCATGTCCTCCCACACGGTCCAGGGGACACCTCTCCTTCTTGATACTACAAAGCCTGCCTCTCACAGCCCCTGGTTGTTTGCTCCCTTATCAAATGTAATCTTTGTGGTATGTGAGGTGTCTTGAATGCATGTGATATTCTCCCCCCGGGGGCTGCAAGTACATGTGATTCAGCTTCCTTTGATCTCATCTGACCAGTGTCAGATGTCCTGTATTTGGGCCATCCCCATCTCTCTGGGATGGGAATCCCTCCCTCACCAATGGAGCGCATAGGACACAACTAACACAATTGTGTTACTATCTCTGATAGTTTTATTTGTCTGCATTTTTTAACATTCCCTGCCTCTAAGTGTACTTTTTTTTTCCTTCAAAACCTGAGTTCCTGATTTTTTAAAAATGAAACAAAGCCTTAACATAATTTTGACCCAGACAAATCAGGAAATAGAAATGAGGGCTGCAAAAATGGAGACATGGTGATTCCCCATTGCAACAGAACCTATTTGCCTAGGTGAATTCAAGCAGATGTGTTTGCAAATATCAAATATTTTAGCGTATTGCCAAAAAAGCTCCTTCTTCCACTAAAAACACTTTTAAAAGATTCTCAAAAAAAAAAAAAAAGATTCTCAACTGCTTGGGATTTAATACAATTTTTGAAGGAACATTTTATCAATTATTTCACATAGCATCATGCTGAATTTGGGCTCCATTCCCATTCTTAATTGATCATGCGAAGGGAAAAATATTTAGACCTGAGAGTTTTTGTCCCCAAATGTAGGGTGATGGTTGATACACTCTTTTCAGCCCAGCATTCTACTGAGCACCAGCATCTGATCTAACTGAAAAGTTCACCTGAGTTTTCCAAATACAATGTGACTCTGGTTTTTCCAAGCAAGGTTAGAGAGACAAAGAGAGATTAGGTGTGCTATTGCTGATACCAGCTCCTTCCTACAGGTATGCATTGCTTTGCGGGCAATGCTAGATAGAGTCTAGGACATGTTAAACCAATCAACAACAACAGAAGCTAAGAGTGTTAGGATCTGATGGTGAGGGAAGAAGCAATACTGGCCCTGTCGCTGTCCATGGTCCTTATTGGTGAGGCAATAACCATCCTGTGAGGTTGACCCTGGGAGAGATACACTTTTCATTTTATTCTCAGAATCAGTGGATGTTACCCCTTTAACATGATTTGATTGAAGCAAAGTTGTAACTGTAACTAGTTTAGTTATCTTAAGTCGTTTCTGATGCAGTTAGAATAATGCTATGTTTTCTTTCTTTCTTTTCTTTTTTTTTTTTTTTTTTAAAATCGGAGTCTCAATCCACAGATGGTTACAAGGAATATGTTCTCTGCAGGTCTCCTTCTCAGGCCCAAGGACTCAATGGGTGCTTTCTCTATTCAAAGAAGTCATCTCTATTCACAACTCACCAAATAAATAAGACATAGTCATCCTGGTTAATCCATGCAACTACCCCATCTGTGGTCTCTGTGACCAACCACAGATCATCATTGGAAACGTGTAGTTCTGACATTTGATGATAAGGCATTCTACTCTCTGCAGTGAGGCTGCACTGGCCCTGACAGTTCTATCTCCTTCATTGGGATGTGGGTGGAGGACCACCTTCCACTCACTGCTGTGCTCTACTCCAGAACAATTCACAGTGGGAATAATTGCAGTGGTCCCACACTCCACTGCTGTGGAAGAGTATCTCTCATCAGCAGAAGGAGAAGTGCATCTGGCCTTTTCAGCCATAGGGCCCTCCTTGCTGATGCTCCTGGAATGTCAGCTTTGCCCAACCCCAACTCAAACATTGGTAACCACTAACTCAGGGCCTGCCTGTCTCACTTGGCATTCACACATTGACCTTTGGTGTTCTAGATGAGAAGGCACATTCCTCAGAATGGAACATCAGAGCCCCTTCCCTCTCCAGGGAAAACATAAACAGAGAAATTATTCTAGGACCTTGGACATGTAAATCAACTTGTTTTGATGTGACCATCCTGATAGACTAAGACAAATGATGCATAATTTGGCTCGATGCCCATGTAAGGGTCTCCATTCTTCAGAGCTCTGCCCATGCCCAAATCACTGTGACTACATCTCAAACTTCTGTAGCCCACAGAGGAGCAGTGCACATGGTAAAATCCATCAGAATCCAAGAGAGTCCCTGGAGGAAGCCTGGGGACAAACTGCTGGAAAAGATGACTGTCCCCAGGAGGACAAAGCAAACTACAATATCTCAATTTCCATCTTTCTGTACCTTTCTAGCTCAGCCCAACAAGAACCTTTCTCCAAATGTACATGTCTGTCATTGTAGAATGAAACCCAGAGTAAAACATGATCTACTTAATGGAAATTTGCTGAGATGTTTTGAATTCATAAAATAAAACATGCTATTCTTTTAAATAGGTTTCATAGATCATTAACACATTTTACTAAAAGCTATAGTCTCTGCACTGTCTCCATTGTTTTTGGCTCCAACTAATGATAAAATATTGGAAGCCAGAAACCCCAACCATTTCAGTTTTCTTTTCTGAGGAAACTGCTATTTGACCACATTAACCTGGATGACCTTTGGTAAGTATGGATTGAGTCGAATTAAATTGAAGGACAGCCTTTCTCCACGTGTCATTTCATAATTAAAAATACACTGTCCACATGGTGAACTTGAGGGAGGTATTTCCAGGAACTCAAGGGCAGCTTGAGAAGAGTGAATCTTACCCCTTGTGAGTTCAGCAATTGAATAGCTGCACTAATTTGGTGCAAGGGGAGGAATGTAAAACGGGTGAACTGTCATCCTAACACAGCACTGGATCAGCTGGGGTCTCATTTTACTGTCATCTTTCACTTGATTCCATTAAAGCTTGGATACAACTGAGATCTGGACATCTCCCTGTGGATACCCTAGGGCCACATCATTCTTAATATGCTCAAGACTTAACCTGACATCTGAACACCCAAATCCCTTCCCCTTTACCTACACTGGTTTGCTTTTGGCTGATATTTACCACAGGCTGTTCCTATTACTCAGCCATTCTGTTCCCTCCCTCCGTACTCAAATCCCAATGCTGATAAACACATCAGTGGCTTCTCAGTGCCAACAAGATAGTCAGTATCGTGACTTAAATATCCCCATAACCAGGGGTCAGCCTACCTTCATTCTGTTGCCTATACACACATCACACATAACCACAGGACACCCATACTGTGCACTGGGCGCCTTGCACATGTGTCTATGCAGATTCCTTGAAGGAGATGCCTGCATGGCAATTATCCATCTTCCAAATCTCAGCTCAGCCTTCACAACAATAAAAGAATTACCTTGGGGAGGATGCCTGTCTTATACTTCCCAGGCCAAAAAGGCACTCTACTCCCAAAGTCCCATCTAGATTCCTTTGCCACTGTGCTGGTCGCACAGCTTGACACTTTCACTGTGCAGAGCATTTATTGCTTTTCTCCTCACCTCAGCCTACTGCAAGCTCTCTGAGGACATTTTTGGTTCATTCTTATATATTCTCTTTTCAGCTTTCAGTCTATCAAGTGTCTGTTGTTTGGAGCTTGCATGCCTCACTTATAGTCAGTGTGCTCCTAATCTTGATCTCTGTCATCTATCAACAGGGAGGACAAGGCATGAATTGCAGTTTCCTCATCTCTGAGATGAACTTACAAATTTCACTCAAATACTGCAGTGAAGGGGTGCCTGGGTGGCTCAGTCAGATAAGCATTCAACTTCAGCTCAGGTCATGATCTCACAGTTCATTAGTTCGAGTCCTGCATTGGGCTCTCTGCTGTCAGCATGCAGCCCACTTCTGATCCTCAGTCCCTCTACCTGACCCCATCCTGCACTTGTTCTCTTTCTCTGTCTCTGTCTCTCAAAAATAAGCATAAAAAAGAATATTGTAGCGAAAACAAAAATTAATAGAAAATAACTTTAATATGTCTACCATGATGTTTCATGATTATAAATGTTTAATACTTTATTAAATTATTCAACAAATACTTAAGAAGTATATACTTTGAGCCAAAAATGTAAACTATTAAAGAAATTCAGACCCAGGTCATGACCTCACTGGGTCATAGAAGTGAGGAAGAGACAGACAATAATAATTACACACACACACACAACTTTAAAAGAGATACTATCTGGGGCGCCTGGGTGGCGTAGTCGGTTAAGCGTCAGACTTTCGCTTAGGTCATGATCTCGCGGTTGTGGGTTCGAGCCCCGCGTCGGGCTCTGTGCTGACTGCCAGCTCGGAGCCTGGAGCCTGTTTCAGTCTGTGACTCCCTCTCTCTCTGACCCTGCCCTGCTCACGCTGTCTCTCTCTCTCTCCTAGAAATAAATAAAACATTAAAAAAAAAATTTAAAAAAAAAATAAAAGAGATACTATCTTAGAATAAATCATAATAGAAAAATCAATCTAGACTAGCTTAGGGTCAGAGAAAGCTTCCCCATGGAAACTGACAGCTGAAGGATAAATAAAATTCCACTAAGCACAGCTGGAAGGAACAGAACATTCTTTTTCTCTCCAGTTCTGATTCCCATTTCTTATGATGCCATAGAAACAGGCACTAACACATGCCACCCTTCATGCCCCCCCCCCCAGACTAGCTCTGCCCAGCGGAACAGATGGAAATGCTCTAATTGCACAGCCCAGTACAGAAACCGCTAGTTCTTCATGGCTACTGAGCCCTTGAAATATGACTGATAAAATGGAGAAATTGAAATTTTTTTTTAACTAATTGAAATTTAGGTTTTGAAAGCCACATGAGGTTACCATCTCAGACCCTATTTCTATATTTAGCCTCCGAGTTAGCTGATTCATGATGGCTACTAACACACACTAACTTAGGTCTATTTCCAGGAAACAATGTCAGAAAGGCATCTTGGTGTCTTTTATTTAGAGTGACAGTGATGTACACGGACTCAAATCTATCTTAACTAATTCATTTGTCTTAAACAAGTTGCCTTACCAGAGCTTGGGATTACCTTCAAGACATCGCATCAAGAATATCAAATATATCATTAAGTTTTCCATTAAATGAGCATTAAAATGTAGCTAGTTCTTCCCTTTGGCTCTAAATCACTATACACTGGAACTCACTGTTAATGTTCAGTGACTATTTTCTATTTGCGAGGTTCTGGAATAGGTACTGAGGATTAAAAACAAAGAAGGCAACTGCTGTCCTCAAAAGGCTTTAATATTATTAGTAGGAACAAAGATGAGCAAATCCAATCAGAGCTTGTGGGAGGGGGGGTTATGGGGACTGTCTGGGAGGCACCGCACGAAATAAGGCATGCAGGGATCAGGATATAAGGGTCAGTCCCTGGCATTTTATTTGCAATTTATAAAGTCTGAAATTCTGGCAGCATGGAGGGAAGAGAGAATAGGACGGCAAGACCGTGAGGGGCTGAACCACTGCCAGGGGGCCAGGAAGATATGAATAAGCCTGGATCAGGGAGATGACAGTAGGCCTCCGGAGGGGGGGTGCAAAGAGCAACCTGAGAGACGTTTTGGAAGCAGCAGACTGATCTTAGGAGAGAAAAATAAAGGAGAAGCCTGGAGTGGCTCCCAAGTTTCTGTTTGGGTGATGGATGAACAGTATCTGGCAAAATCTCTTACGCACGAGGAGACAATGTAGGGGAGGAAGAGCATGAGTGCCTGGGGAACCTTCAGACCTAAGCATTTTGTTCTGAAGAAGGGGGGAAGCATGTGTGTGTGTCGGTGTGTGCACGTGCACATGTGCACACAAGGACATGTATCAAGAAAAAGAGAGGTGAAGGGGGTGATGGGCACGGAGGAGGGCACTTGTTGGGATGAGCACTGGGTGTTATATGGAATCCAACTTGACCATAAACTATGAAAGAAAAATAAAAGAAAGAAAAAGAGAGACACTGACTGATTGATGTTCCCCCCAGAACAGTGTTCTTAGCTCTTACCAAGGAGCAATTCTTTTCTTTTTTTAATGTTTTATTTATTTCTAGGAGAGAGACAGAGAGAGAGACAGCGTGAGCAGAGGAGGGTCAGAGAGAGAGGGAGTCACAGACTGAAACAGGCTCCAGGCTCTGAGCTGGCAGTCAGCACAGAGCCCGACACGGGGCTCGAACCCACGAACCGTGAGATCATGACCTAAGCGAAAGTCGGATGCTTAACCAACTAAGCCACCCAGGCGCCCCACCAAGGAGCAATTCTACCCTTCTGGGGACATCAGACAATTTACAACTTGTTTTATCTAAACAGAGTGCTATTGGCATCTAGTAGGAAGAGGCCAAGGATGTTGCAAAACATCCCACACTGTACAAAAAAGACTTGTCCAGCCCAAATGTGTGCGGTGCTGAGGCTGAGTAACGCTGCTCTACGACACAAATCGGACAGCTGAATGAATGCCAGCCTTGGGCTAAGACATCCCCGAATTAGATCTCACATCTACCACTCAGTTGCTGTGTGACTATGAAAATGTGATTTCTCTTCCAAGAGCCTCAGTTTCTACATGAGGAAAAACAGACAATGCCACTATTACAAATATTACGTGAAATTATGCGTATAAAATTGTTGGACTCAAAATAGGTATTTATCAAATGTCTCCTTTCTTTTCCTTATATTTAAAAACCATGAGGGGCGCCTGGGTGGCTCAGTTGGTTAAGCGTCCGATTTCAGCTCAGGCCATGATCTCACGATTTGTGGATTCAAGCCCCACATCGGGCTCTGTGCTGACAGCTCAGAGCCTGGAGCCTGTTTCGGATTCTGTATCTCCCTCTCTCTCTCTGACCCACCCCTGCTCATGCTGTCTCTCTCTCAGAAATAAATAAAACATTAAAAAAATTTTTTAAATAAAAACCATGAGCACCTGGGAGTTAAGTGTTCGGCTCTTGATTTTGGCTCAGGTCATGATCTCATGGTCGTGAGATTGAGTCTACTCAGGATTCTTCATCTCTCTCTCTCTCTCTCTCTCTCTCTCTCCTCTCCCCTGCCCCTCCTCCACTCACAAATGCACATACACACTCTCTCAAAAAATAACACTATAAATAAAGCATCATCAATTTCAATTTTTTGTGGAGGTGAATTTGCCTATAGAAACTAGTCCTGGCACCAAGTCTACAGTGAAGCTGGTGGAATTCCTTCCAAGTCTCCTGTCCTCTCCTAAACACACCTTTCCCTGTTGTGATGCTGAACACAATGCAGTCATTATGTTGCATATGGTTCATTTCTCCACAGTTGGGTGATAAGCCCCTGTGGCCAGGACCCTGTCAAGTTCAGCTTGCATTCCACTGCTGCTCCAGGCTCTCTTTTCTGCGTCACATGCTGGTGACAGGAGGCTTAGCCTAGGTCTTCCTGTCCTCTCTGCCCACACGCTCTCTGCAATTTCTTCCATGAACTCCCATGGCTTTACGTGCCATCTATTTGCAAACATCTGGGTGGTAGAAACAGCTGGCTATCTCCTGAGCGCCCAACCCATCCTTTAACTTACAGCAGAATCCTGATTTTATTCAGATTGGCAATAACTCAAAATTTAACCTGTTTCTGAGCCTCCTTTGGAGATGGGCACGAGCTTCCTGAAAACCCTCATTATCCCTCTTGTCCTTCCCCAGCACACTTCTCATCTGGGACACAGTAAGATGATGGCTGGATCTCTGGAAAGCATCTCTGAACAGAATGCCAGCTTAGTGGCTGAAACTCCTTAATAAGATTTATGGAGAAGAAAGGGGGAGTTTGGATCCTTGACAAACTGAACTACTAAACCAGATCTAAGTTTCTACCCTTGGGCATTTTTCAATGTGGGCAAACAGTAAGCCTCCCTTTTGTTTAAATTGCTACGTTCATCTTTGTCACAAATAGCCAATCGCGATTTGTATGACACAGGCTCTTAGTTGTATACCAGCAACACCACGCCACCTCATTCCTCATCCAAAGTTCATCCTGCACTGACCAGTTTCTCATTGTTGTCCCTTGTACAGTCTCATCTGAGCCATCATTCTCTTCTCTGGATTACCGTGACAGCCCCTCACCATTTCCACTTCTCCAATGACCATGGAGCATCCAGAGTGATTTCAACAAACACACACGTTTACACCATCTCCTGGATCACAAGCCCCTTCAGGGCTTTTGCTTTGGAGGTACAAGCCCAAACTGATGGGAGCTCCCCAATTATACATCCAAGACCTCCTCTCCAATTGCTCACCCTCCACCATGATCCAGCCACATTAGAGGCACTGTGTCTGCTTAGCTGCTGAAAACTCTTTACTCATCGTGTGATGGTGTATTTGATCGAGCCATCCTCCCTCCGGGAGTACTGCCCCCTCCATCTTTGTGTGTCCAGCTTCTACTTGGTAACCAGAACTAAGCTGAAACGTTACCTCCTCTGGGAGGCCTCCCTGACCTCTTATCTAAAATAGCCACCAGAGGGGCGCCTGGGTGGCTTAGTCGGTTAAGCATCCGACTTTCGCTTAGGTCATGATCTCGCGGTTCGTGGGTTCGAGCCCCGCGTCGGGCTCTGTGCTGACTGCCAGCTCAGAGCCTGGAGCCTATTTCAGAGTCTGTGACTCCCTCTCTCTCTGACCCTCCCCTGCTCACACTGTCTCTCTCTCTCTCTCTCTTAGAAATAAACAAAAATATTTAAAAAAAATAAAATAACATAGCCACCAGTTACTTCCTATCTCATTATCCTATTTTAATTTTCTGCCCAACACTCACTAATTGACACATTTTTTGCTTATTTATTTTAGCTTACTTAATATTTTTATTTCTTCCTTGAATGTAACCTCTGTCATGTCAGGGACTCTGTATCCCCCATTGGCCCATGGATCCTGAGCTTCTAGAAAGAGACTATCACTCCGATGGCACCACACAAATGGTTTTGGGTGAAAGGCATGAGTGTAATCGTCCATCACTTCAGCCCTACCTCTGCCCCTCTGGATCAGTAGTTAAGCAGGCTAGACTCTTAAGTTCCTTCTCCCCAGTGAGAGCTCAAGCTTTTAGGGCTGTGGTGGTGCTTTGTGCTCACGGGAGCCCTGAGCACATCACATAGTTCCTGAACCCCACCTGCTCCTACAACCCAGCTGTGCAGAGATCACCACCCCAAGCTCACCTGTCTCCCTCAGGCTCCTCCGTGCCCACGCTGCCCTCCTCCTTCCTCTCCTCATGGAGTCTTATCACCTGTCCTTCAAAACTCAATCCAACATCAGCAAAACCTCCCCTCCTGCCTGCAGCAAGGCACTCACCGGCTTCCTTCATTCAAAGGACACTTTTCATAGTCCCATATCATTACACATCACAGCAATTATGCACTTTTTTCATAGTGATTATGCAACTTCTTCATATTCAGGCTACTTCTCTAGCCTGATTGTAAGCTCTGTGAGAGCAGGGACCACGCCCCACTCATATCTAGATCCCCACCTTCTGGAACAATCTTTGTCACGTGGTCTCAATATCTCCTGTGGAATGTTCTCAGATGCTGATGCTCTGGTTATTTTTATAGGTTTTCATGGAAAGAATGGTAGGGTTTTTCCCCCCTAAATATATTGCCAATGATTATTTTAAGAGTATCTTATTTATCCAAGTCTATTTTTCTGACATATCCATTTAACCCCAAATTCATTTTTTCCTCTGCCTTGGGAAGGTCCAGAGGAAGAGGGACAGAGTTGCTCGCTCTTCCTTCCTTCCTTCCTTCCTTCTCTTTCTCTTTAGCCATAAAACTCAGAATGAATTATGTTATGATTCCATGTGGGACAGATGAGAAAATGAATCATGTATATTTCACAGGAACAGACTTCATCATTTCCAACAGGTGGACATGGAAGCAGAGTTTGCCATCACTGGCTGAAAAGATGTCTGTCCCAAAACAGAGCTGCACCCAACTGAGGCCACCGGGCCACACTCAGAGCCTTTGTTTCCCCATATTTGAGAACCCCCACTTCCGAGGCTAGATGACCTCAGGGTTATATTGTCTGACCCCCTCAGGAACAGAGAAGGTGCCCCAGGAGGAGGAGAGGACCCACTAAAGTTCATTTGAACTGAAGTTATTTAGGATGATTGACTGGCTCAGTATATCAGTGGTGGGTTCTAAACCGGATCTCAGCCCCCTGTGCCCCCCAGTGCCCTTCCCATGCACCAAGCTACTTCCTCGTGCTCTGACAGTCACATCTCTACAGCCTCCTGCCCTTTTCTTCTCAACAGCCTCACCAAACCTCTGTTAGAGTGTGGCTATTCCTCCGGTGTTCCTTCTTCCATGCTAGATCGTAAGCTCCCCAAGAATAGAAATTGTATGTATTCTTCTCTGTATTCCTCATTTCTAGAACACTGTCTCAAGAAGACATTCAAGGACTATCTGTTGGATGCACGCAGAAATAATAAGGTTTGTATTTTCTCTCTCCCTTTTTTAATAGAAGACTCAAATTTCCTATAAATTCCCACGTAGAAGCATATGTGAAAGCTTGTGCATCTCAGGGACTGTCCAAACCTCTTCAGTTATAACCTTATATTTAACTAGGACTGTTATTATCATTACCTATATATAGTTTGCCCGAGGACCTAAGAACAGAGAGATACTATTTGGAAGCCAGAAGCCACCTGAGAAAACAACCATTTTGATAACTTTCCTCCAAATGTACCCAAAAACCTAGGCCCCTGTCATGTGATGCTTTTCCCTCCTTCTTAAGGGAAGAGAGGATATTAATAAAGATCACTATTCTTAAGCAAAGCAGACCAAATTCACAAGGATCTTTCCCATAGAGTAGCTGCATATCTGAACTAAGGAAAAATGAGTATTGTGCTAATTTTTTAATTCCTTTGAAGTACATCTTTTTATATAGTTTAAAGAAATTTGCTCTTTGATTCCAAATAAGGCAAAAGTAAGTAGAAGAAGGATTTCTCCACGAACCCACAATTCCCACCCCAGGAAGGTGGAATTATGGTGCCACAGAGATGTCCACACCCTAATCCGCAGAGCCCATGAGTATGGTACTGTATGTCACAAAAGGGACTTTGTGGATGTGATTACAGTTAAGGACCTTGCGATGGAGAGATTATCCTGGAATATCCACATGGGCTTGATGTAGTCACAATACTCCTTCAAAGCAAATAGCCTTTCTTGGATGTGGTCAGACGGAGATGTGACCACCAAAGAGTGATCAGAAGGGAGCAATGTGGCTGACTTTGAAGATGGAGAAAGGGGACGTGAATGATGGAATGCAGGTGGCCTCTATAAACCCCAAAAGGCAAAAAAAAATGTATCCTGTCCTGAGCCCTCAGAAAGGAATACAGTCCTCTGGACACCAGGTCAGTAAGGCCCATGTCAGACCTCTAAACAGCAGCTGGATAATACATTTGTGCCATTTTAAAATTATTTGCTGTGGCAGAAAATAAAACACGAATACAGGAGAGTAATGAAGAGTCAAGAAAGCCCTTCTCAGTGCTGGAGGGATTGGGTGGCCTATTTGAGCATGCAGATTCTGGGCTGTTAGGCTCAGGACAAGCCCCTGGTCTGCCTCTGACCACCGAGTCTGGGCTAAGAATTATTGCACTGTGTCCAGATGCTTCTCTTCAGGCATCATGGTGAATGCGGGGTGGGGCCGTCAGATTAAGGAACATGGCACAGGGATCTCCCCCACCTCTCTGTCTCCTCTGCACTGTTCAGTGCCAACAGGCACAGAGAAGTATATCTCCATGAATGAAGATAATTTGGACACCACAGGTAACCTACAATAAGGGGAGCATAAAAGTCTTAGTCAGATCTTTGTCATAGGATGGGCAGGAAAAGGGAGGTTTTCTCACTAGCCTATCTCATCTCAGAAGTCAACAAATTAGAATTCTGAAAAGGTGCATGATTTTCCTGGGGTCATCTAGTAAATTAGGGAGACAAAGAGACCAGGGGCACAACTCTTGACCTTTTACGGTCTGCGTGGTATCAGCCTGCAGTGAGAACTAGAAAATCCATTACAGAGGCAGAAGGGAGGCCAATAGCCCTGACCACTTAGAGCATAAACTAGTAATTTGAACGCGGCAACCTAATGCAACAAAAGGTGCACGCAATGACCATGTGCAGAAGTCGTTGATGAATTCACAGACGTCCACAGCGTTGTGCGATTCCATCCCCTACCCCCCGTGGGGACAGAGCCCCTTTCCGTGGACAGGAAAACTACGCCCATGTATGGATGAGCTATCCTTCCAGTTCATGCCATCATTCTCTGAAAAGGTAAGGCCCTGGAACTGAAAAGAACAGAGGCTTGAAATTTGGAAGGAGGATCTGGATCTTGACTTGGCAGCCCAGGAGAGGGTTGGAAGTGAGACTTGGCCACAAACTCGACCTTTGGAATCTTGGCCTTTGGAATCCTCAGTTTGCTCATTATGAAACAGGGATAATAGTGCCTGCTTTGCAAAGTGATTGTAGGGATTTATTCATTCAGTAAACTATGAAATGAGATTATATATATGCATGGAATGGCATATGGCCAATATTCCATGAAAAGTTTCTCACCTGGCTCTGTATAAATTTTCCCCTAACGTCAGGAAAGAAAGCTTGATGAAAGGCGTATTGTCTGAGAGGAGACTTGTACCTGTGCTGTGCAAATTCCAAGGGTCAGTTGCCCCGGCTCCCAAAGGGATGGGCCCCACACCAGTTTGCTTGGGGTCTTAGTCTGGTTCTCCTTTCCTGCATCCCTGTTCACGGTGAGTGTGGACTCACAGCGCCATCTCGTGGGAAGCTGTGGACCTCCCTTTTCTTTTGCCAGAAAATCCAGCAAACCCCGCATCTCTGCCAGACATAGAGCCCACAAAGACCTAAAACACCTTTCCTGCCTTTGCTTAAAAATAAGCAAAACAACTATTTAAAGACACATGCATGCCCGCAATGAAGAAAAGGAAAAGGAGAAGCCCGTTCAGGCTGCCAGGCGAGACTCCAGACTGTGTTTCCAGAGCAGCAGGGAAAGGGAGCCTAGGGGAGCACCGGGAGAGGCCTCCTGGAGATGGTGAGGACCACAGGCGCCACGCATTGCACACGCTTGGGCTGCGTGCTGTTCTAAACGTTCTGTGGTTACCGGCACATTTAACCTTCCCCAAACACTGAGCACAGAGGGAGAGCTGCTTTCCAAATCCGGGCGGTCTGGCTCCTGGACTCAAGTTCTTAACTACTCAGCGATAACTGCTGGTTACTACTAGCTACTAGTCGCCCACAGGTCAAGTCCGAGGTAGGCAGTGGCTGACATGGGGTGAAGTCCACATTTCCTGACTCCAGACTCTCTGCTTCTGTCTCAAGAAAATGCCTTTTGTTCAAATAAGCCATGGCCAGTGGACAGGATAGTTATAAACCAAGCTGTAGCAGCAAGCAGGTGAGGCAGTGGGGCGAACATTCCAGGGAATGTCTTATTCAGAATAAAGGTCTTATTCTGAAGGTGACAAAGCCATCAGAGGTTGGACAGAGGAGTGACATGGTGTTTTCAAAAGGATTTCACATGGCGGCACCCAGTTGGTCAAGCGTCCGACTCTTGATCTCAGCTCAGGTCATGATCTCATGGTTCGTGAGTTCGGGGCCCCGCATTAGGATTCTCGCCCTCTCTCTCTCTGCTCCTCCCCAGATGGCTCACTCACACTCTCTCTCAAAATAATAAACTAAAAGGATTTCACATATGATCATGAACACAAGTCCCACATTGTAGGGGGAAAAGCATGGCACAAAAGAACACACACTATATTCCGTTCATACGAAGTGGAACGGAATATGCAGTCAGGACGGTGGTTGAGGGTCCCTGAGAGGAGACAGTGACTGGCGGCCAGCAGGGGCAGCTTGAGGATGGCCAGTCATCAGGAGCGTTCAGTTTATAAAAGTTCATCAAACCATGTGCTCATTATATGTGCTCTTTTCTGTGTGTAGGCCACATGCTAATGAAAGTTAGGTCCATACCGGAGGTCCTGTGTGGTGAGAGATGGCAGAGGAATGAGACAGGGGGCCAGGGAAGTGGCTAACTCAGCCATCTTGGTGAGAGCGGGTCCTGGGACTCAGTTATGTGGCTGAAGGTGGTCAGGAGTGGTCAAGTTCATTCTTCCCACCTCCCTCATTACCTGCTCCAAGCTACTGTCATCTCTCTCCTCCTAATGTTTCCTTCAACCCTATACCTCCCCTGCCTATAACCCACTCTGCTCCCAGAGCCACTGGGACGCAGGATGCCCCTTTAAAACCCTGTAGCAGATTCCTGCCCATGTCCCTGTTTTCGCCCCTCTCGCTCCCTGTCCTTACTCTGCTGTGTCCAGTAGCTCGTCGGCCGAGTTTTTCGCAGAGCCTTAGCTGTTCCCAATCTTCAGAATGTGCTCCCCAGGAATCTTCCCCTCAGTGCTTGGCTTAGTGTTCCAATTCCCATTCTGGAAGGCTGTCCCTCACTACTTAACCTAAAGCAACCCTCACCTCCCTTCCTTCACTCACTATCGCATCACCCCGTGTTGCACACTTTAGAGCACTCACTTCTGAAAATGCCTTGCATTGTTTGTTTTAAGTGCCTATCTTACTGGCACGAACTTAAGCCCAGGAGGGGCATCTGGGTGGCACAGTCGGTTGAGCGTCGACTTGGGCTCAGGTCATGATTTCATGGTTCATGGGTTCGAGCCCTACGTCAGGCTCTGTGCTGACAGCTAGCTCAGAGCCTGGAGCCTATTTCACATTCTCTGTCTCCCTCTCTCTCTGACCCTCCCCTGCTCGTGCTGTCTCTCTCTCAGAAATAAATAAAACATTAAAAAAAAAAAAAAAAAAAGAACATAAGCCCAGGAGCAGGGACTTCACTCTTCCCTGCATGTCCACAAAGCCTGGAGTGACATGTGCCTCATCTTAACCGCTCAGTAAGGACCTGACATGCACTTCGCCCTGGGCTATAGGACAGATCTGCGCAGTTTGGTTTCTGCCAAATCCTCTACCTTCATTTACCATCACTGTCCTTTGCAACCCTGTTCCACACCCTGACTTCTAAGAGGCCCTTCCTATATTGCCCTTTGTCTCCCTGCAGTGCCTTTGCCGGCATCATTGGTCTGGCACGCTCCCAGCCATGACTTGGGGTCAAGGGTCTCTCCCCTGAGAAAGCCCCCAAGGAGAGCCGTCAGCACTGCCTGCTCTGTCCCCCATCCCCCCACCCCCCCCACCGAGGTCCCAGCCTTACAGGTGCACACGGCTCTGTCACTGCCTGCTGTGTGGAGGTTCATGATGAGCAGCTCCATGGGCCTTCCCTGCAGGGCCAGGTCACGGCCTTAGGGTCTAGGAGGGGACAGGAGGTGTGCTCATTAAAGAATGAGCTATGTGGAAGGAGAGTGATGTCAACATACATGAGGTTCCAACCCTGCGCTCTGGGAGGGGTGAGGAAGAGGAGTCGCGTCAGCGGCAGTGATCTGGGATGCCCTAGAGAAGAGGAGGTGGCCGACCAAGGTTTGGAGCAGAGGACTGGGTTGGCGTCTGTCTCTAGGAAGCAGGGGTCCCTGCTGGCGGGTGGCACACCCAGACCTGGAATGGAACACAGAACACAATGAGCAAGTCCCCTGCCACGGGTCTCTCCCAGGCAGCCTCAGGCCAGCAAGCCAGGCATGTTGCCACCGCCGGGGACAGGATGATGGGTCTCTCTGTTGTGGCCACAAATCCTACCCACAGCCCTGTTGACAGAAAATTGAGGAAATTCCTAAAACCGCTTGCCTACGCTTTATCTGTCATTTCCAAGTATCTTAAAGTATGAAACTGAGGTCACTGGAAATGAGACATTATTTTTCACAAACGAGCGGGAACTTGCAGAGATGCTTTCGGGGCCAAGCTAGCCGTGTTCTTACGAATCCCATCAGTGACTCAGAGCTGCAGACAACAGCTATTAGTCTGAATGAACACATCATACATCCGCAAGGGTGCAGGCTGCTAATTAGTTCCTGGAACCTGGCTGACTAAAGCTTGGGTTCTGAGGGTGGAAAGAAGGCCAGTCTGGCTGAAATGACTTGATTAACTCATGCGTTTCCTGGTTGCTCTCTCGCTCCTGCATTAACACAGTAGCCTCACACACAGTAGGCATACAAGTGGGTTCTCATTTGTCAAAATAAAATGATGAAGAGTCAGAAAGAGCCTCTAACAGAGATCATCGGTTATACAAATCACAGCCTCTCCACGCTTGCCAAACGGATAGGGAAAATATAAAATAGCCTTCCAACAATGGTTCCTTTTAGGTCTACCTTGCGGAACCTTCCAGGATGGGTGGCTTGAGAAGTCAGGTCTCAGCCTGCATTCAAGCCAGAGAAATCCAATCCAAGTTTTCCCAACGATGGTTAAAAGGGTATGTTGTGAAATGGATTCCAGCTTGAAAAATGCTGGATTAACAGAAATTAAAGTGGATCACGAGTTCCAGGATGCCATGGGTTAAAGCACGTTACAAATCTCCAAAGACGGATGAAGAATGTCGCCCTCCCAGACACTGGCATCAGGACCTCCAAACCTGTCTACAGCAGCTTTTGGGGTTCAGATTTTCTGGAGTGAGCTGGGGTCACACTCAGACCAGGACTAAGGCAAAGGGCTCGGTTTTGTCCATTACGCAAATGTCTCTGTGTCATATTAAAGCTAAAGTACTCATAACCAAACGTGCTGGCCAATATCTAGCCCAGAGGGCCTGAGCAGCAAAGATGCGAGACATTGTTGAATGTAAGCATTTGCTTTTGCGGATGAGGAGTGAGCTCCAGACTGGTTCGAGGACCTGCCCAAATCCAGAGCTGTTTGTTGCAGAGCCAGCCTGGACCTCCTGGCCCCAGAGCATTTCTTCTTCACCCCACTTCCTGGCGTGGTAGCATCCGTGAGCGGTTCTTACTGAAAGGGGCGATAATGCAGAATTAAGATGCTCTACCCATACAGAACCTGAGAGACATCTTGACACAGCCACTCAGTGGAATAATTTTGGGCAAAACACTTAACGTCTCTAAATCTGAGTTTTGGCATTTATGATGATGTTGAGAAAAGTATAATGAATTATCTCTAAAAAGAGCATAATAATATTAATAACTGTTTCATGGAATGGATATAAAATATTCAGGTAAAACATTCAGTACCAGCTGACTCACAATACGCAACCAACAAATATTACATAAATGTAATAGACATGATACGTAAGGTCACATATCACATGGGTGGGTGGATAAAGGGACTTAAATTGTGGTAAGGTCTCTACACCCCACTGGAAAAAGATGTTAATACTGGCAGACCATGATAAATTTATAATTCAATTGTAAATAACTATAAATATGTGTATGTAACCCCTAGAGCAAAAACCAATAGATAGATACAAATATAGAGATATACTCAAACACATTTTAGATAAATCAAAACAGAATTTTGTTTAAGTAAAGTGCCCTAAAGAATGGCAGGAAAGGGGAGCCTAGGTGCTCAGTCAGTTAAGCATCTGACTTTAGCTCAGGTCATGATCACACGGTTTATGGGCTCTGTGCTGACAGCTCGGAGCCTGGAGCCTGCTTCGGATTCTGTGTCTCCCTCTCTCTCTGCCCCTCCCTTACTCTCTCTCTCTCCTTCTCTCTCTTTCTCAAAAATAAACATTTAAAAAATAATGGCAGGAAAGAGGAAACATATTAAAATAAATAGGAAAGAAAGAGAAAACAAATAATAAAATACCTAATTAAAATCCTAGTGTATCAATATTTACATTGAACAAACCAACTGAATGTAAAGATTGGTAATGTGAGTAATATTTTTTAAAAAGCACAACTCATTTATAGGATGTCTTCAAGAAATTTACTCTTAGACGACCAACTAAAATTTAAAATATAGAGAAAGGTATGCCATGTTGACACTAGTAAAAAAAAATCTGGAGTGGCTATGTTAACCTCAGGTAAAGGAGACTGCAGAGCAAAGCAGATTATTAGGGACAGTAAGGGACATCACCAAACAATTACCTGGTCAAGACACAATGAAAACACAACAATCCAAAGTGTATACACCTAAGGACAGAGCTTCAAATACATTAAGCAAGTCACACAAACTGAAAGGAAAACAGAAAAAAAATATAAAATTATAGTTGGAGATTTAATCCCTCTTCTCTGAGTAATCAAAAATTTAGTAGACAGAAAACTGGGAAGGATGTAGAAAGACTGGACAAAACCAACAGCCCCCTGGCTCTGACTAAAGCGTAGCCACTCATGGGGCGCCTGGGGGGCTCAGTTAGTTAAGCTGCTGACCTTTGTCTAGGCTCAGGTCATGATCTCATGGTCAGGTCATGATCTCATGGTTTGTGAGTTGGAGCCCCACTTTGGGGTCTGCACTGACAGTGAGGAGCCTGCTTGGGATTCTCTCTCTCTCTCTCTCTCTCTCTCTCAAGATAAGACAACTTAAAAAAAATAAAATAAAATGTAGCCACTCGAGAGCAATGGCACATACATTACTCTCTAACAGTAGTACTGAGTACAATCCACAAGCCATACAGCTCACCAATTTAAAGAGTATAACCCAATGGTTTTTAGCAAATCCACAGCAATGTGCAAACATCAATAGCTTCTAATTCTATGACAACTTGCCTAAAGAGAAAGGACATGTTCAGAGAAGAAGGTTGGAACTAAAGAAAAAACATCAGAATGAGTAAAAATACATATAAATATAATTGACCATCATTGCCCTCATGAGCGTCTTAAATCATATTTGGTGGTTGAAGCTAAACTTACACTATCATTCAATCTGGTGCACAACACATAGAGGGAAAATACTTAACATGGCCACACTGTAACGATTGGGAGTGTAAAGGTCCCAAATCAAGGGGAAGGAAGGAAGGAAGGAAGGAAGGAAGGAAGGAAGGAAGGAAGGGAAAGAGAGAGAGAGAAAAGAAAGAAAGAACGAAAGAAAGAGGAAGGAAGGAAAGAAAAGAAAAAAGAAAAGAAAGATTCTCCACCCAAAGTGGTGAAAGACCACCATACCGGCAGACTGTGATAAGTAACACACCAATAAAACTATACCAAGTGATACATCCAAACAATACTATAAATAAGTCAAGATGTAAAAAGTTGTTTGGGTAACCCATGGAAAGGCAAGAAGGGACAACAGAGGAATGAGAGAGACAGAAGACTGAAACAAATAATAAAAAGACAGATTCAAACCCTACACATCAATAATCACCTTAATATTAAAAGATCAGAAGACTAAAAGACACAGACTGGGAGAAACATAAGAAACCATAAAGCTTAGGTGGAGGCAGGGAAGACACAGACGGACTGTAAGATGTGCGGATGGACACAGTTGACGCTGAATATAAATGAACCCAAAGAGAATCCAGGAATCGTTATGTTAGGTTACATATTTTGAACTCTATTGTAAAGGTGATGACAAGCCAGTCAAGGGTGAGAGAGAGACTTGATCGGACGTATGTTTCCAGAGCTCCCTGGAGAATGAATTGGAGGAAGAACAGAAGGTTCACCAGGTAACTATTAGGATAGTTTGTTTTAAGCTCGCGTGCGGCTCAGAACAGGAGGTGGCTGGGACTAGGGGAGGCTGCAGGGCGATGGACAAGGGACCCGATTCATAGGACGCTCAAATGAGCAGTGGGAAGCAATTGACCCGTCATCCAATGTGAGCTCCTGACATAAACACCACTGACAGACTCTCGAATTAGACTCTCGTTAATCTTCTCTACCTGTTAAGTCATGGATGAAGTTGTCCATCTATCGTCTTAGGCTTCCACCCGATTGATCACAGCCCTGTGTGAGAATGTATTGTACATCAGCACAATCCGGTCCACAATATGTGAGCTTCCTCACGTGTGCACACACACATACATGTACAGCACAGCTTTGAAATAAAGATAGGGGAAACGGTATTTCCCCTTCTCCCTAGGATGTGCTCTGATATTGCTTCTTCGTATTTTAATCCATTCCTTTCCATGTCTTTCCACGTCAGAGCATTCCAGTATGTTGAATTAAAAACAGTGTTTTGAACCTAAATACATTTCACTATATACCAAACACTAAAGACGTTTTATTCAGTTTGAAAACTCGCCCTAAACGCGATGCCCACATGCTTTATGAACCTCCTTCACCGCGACAGATTGCAATCAACCTGCCAAGTATTCTCCTGCGAGTCCCCTCCCACTTTTGGAATAAATTGCTTCAGACCTTGAGAGTTTTGACATATTTATAAGGTGGCAGGAGACAACTGCTATCTAGCCTCCAACGGGTTGTTAAGCATCTTTTCCCTCCGACAAAGATTTTTCACTAATTTCAGTGCGACGATCACAATGAGGAGACGCGCTGCATAAACGGTGATTCTACAAAACTACCTCTATGCATGAACAAGGACAATTTTCTCCTTTTTAATTCAGCAGTGAACTTTCAAGACATATAATTATGACGTCTCCGTGTTCTGCTTTACTGCCAGCGTTATCTCAAAATGTGTCCTGTGGGACACCCGTTCCCCAGAACACATATACATACGTGTCATAAGAAAAAAAAAAAGGTTTCTTGGTCAAATTGCTTTGGAAAACGTTGGGCTAAAAATGCATAAAATGGTTTGTTTTACTGAAGAGTTTTTACAGCTTGTAATAAGCTACATATAAATTTATAGGTATGATCTTTTCCTTAAATTCTTCATACTCCATCTAATTTGAAGTCTGTCCGAATATTTCATGAACCTCCTAGCTCCGACATGGACCAAACACATCTCTGAGTCTTCCTTCCCTGATATTTGATTCCCTCCTTGAATTCTTCATGAGCGGGAACATCATTTTCCCAGGTCAAATGGTATTTGACTGTCCCAGGGACTCAGGTCAAGACATTTAGTTTTATCTTTGAGTGACTTCTTTCCAAGATATAAAACTAATGCAACCAGTGCATGTGGGTGGCTCAGTTGGTTAAACATCCAACTTCAGCTCAGGTCATGATCTCACAGTTCATGAGTTCAAGCCCCATAATCAGGCTCTCTGCTGTCAGCACAGAGCCTACTTGGGATTCCATCTCCTCTCTTTCTGCCCCTCCCCTGCTTGCACACATGCACATTCTCTCTAGCTCTCTCAAAAGTAAACATTAAAAAATTTTTTAAAACAAAAGCAACCATCAAATCTTCAAAATAAATCCCAACGCCACACAAAATGAATGGGTCCAAATCACCATAGTTGCTAGCAAGCGTTACAGAAACTTTTAGAGGGCCCCCTTCCTTCTGAGCCTTGATATGCATCTGTCTGTGCTCCACTGGGGACTCAGAGTAGATCCAGTAATAATGTAGGTCAGTCCCCACCCCCCTTCTCTGATTGAAATCTTCCACTGACTTCTTTTCCTAATTGGAATAAAATTCAAAATCCTTCCTGTGGACCTCAAGGACCAATACCATCTGGATGCTTGCTACTTAATTTCTCACTTCTCTTCCCCCCAATTTCCCCCGCAGCCATTCCCCTTTTCCCGGTCCCTCCCGGCCCCTGGAGTTGGCATCCACTTTATCCTCAGTCTATAATGCTCTTCTACCTGATGTTTTCGTGCCTCCCCCCTACACCATCCCGGTGCTTGCCCTTACACCAGCTGCCCCACCCACCCTGCCTTGAAGAGCATCTAGGCTTACTCTTTATCCCCCTTCATTGACTTTTTCCTTTCCTGGGACTTATCACTACCTCACATTCTGATTTCTTGCCTCTCTGTCCACTTTTTGTTTGGCGTGTCTTCCCAACTATAGAACGTGATTCCCGTAGGGGCAGGGATTTCATTTTACTGACAGCACACTCTCTGAGTCTACAGGTATACCCGGCAGACAGTAGCCATTCAGTGAGTAAGTGCTGAAAAATAAATGAGTGAATGTGACAATTTGGATGATTTAATAGGGCATTTTCTCAACGAATGCGGAGGTTTTGTTTTGTTCTGCTCTCAGGGAACAGCCTGCTGCCACCAGAAGCCCTCCCTTTTGACCCCTGCCAAGTCCTCAGCCTGTATTTCAGACAGACGTGCAGGATGCGGGCTTTGCAGGGGAGCCCACCTGTGACTTTATCTGTCCCGCATCGACTTACGCCACACATTTCAGTCTATGTCATCACAGAGTGAAGCATAGAATCTTGCTAAGGACCTTCGGGGAAATTCATGCTTGATGGCCCTGAGACAGTGATGAAGAGAAATGTGGGAGAAGGGTGCCGAGGTGCCTACGTTCTTCCCCGGGGATGCTTCAGTTCGCCAGGCCAGCCTTACCATGAGAGAAGGCTCCTGGAAACCAGTCCATGCCGGGACTTGTGTTCCAGCTCAGATTCTGGATGTGGTCACGGGGAGTATTCAACGGGGTGAGAGGCTGGGGAGTGAGAGGTGTTGGAGGAGCGGGAGGAAAGGGAGAGAAGCAGGAAGGAGGGGGGAAGTAAAGAACGAGGAGGAAGAAGAAGGGAGGGAGGGAGGAAGAAGGGAGGAGAGAAGGGGATGGAGGGAAGGGGAGGAAGGAGGGACACTTTGTGTTCCTCTCCGGGTATCTTACGGCAGGAGGAAGCAGGGACAGGAGGTGAAGTTTCTCCACTGGCACAGCCTCCGTGCTCAGGACCATCTTGCCGTCTGCCTTCCTGTTTCATTAACAATACGTTCTCTTGAATTTCCAGAGGTCAAATTATTGCATATTTAATAGGAAAAACAATGATCAGACAAACAAAAGAATCTTCCAGTGGGGAAAGCAGAGCTGTGTTGTGTCATGGCTAATACGGTGGAAGGAGAAGACAGAGCAGCAGACAATTCCAGAGCCACAGGGGCAAGTCTACCCTTCAGGGACAGGGACACCAGAGACCACACAGCATTTCACTGAAATGATGCTAACAGGGGCACCCGGGTGGCTCAATCAGATAAACATCCGACTCTTGGTTGTGACTCAGGTCATGATCTTATAGCTTTGTGAGTCTGAGCCCCATGTCGGGCTCTGTGCTGACAGTGCAGAGTCTGCTTGGGATTCTCTCTCTCTCCCTCTCTCTCTCTGCTGCTCCTCCACTCGCTCGGTCTCTGTCTCTCAAAAAAAAAATAATAAATTTTACAAAGTGATGCTAATAACTTCATTACTTTCACCGTGAACAAGGGCAGGGAGTCCTCCCCACAGGAGCCTTTCCGAAAGGCCACTTCTTAGATACCATTGGAGCTGCCAGTGCTCGCCCTTGGCAAACCAGGGTCTCCCATGAGGTGGCCCATGTCCAAGTCTTGGCGATGCTGCTGACTGCCTCTCCAGCCGGCCTGCTTCCTTCCTGGGAAGCTTTGAAAACATGGAGTGTGAACTGTACAGGTCACGGTGAGAGAGCGTGTTCCTGTGTGGCCGTGGGGAGAATGTGTGCAGTAATGTGGGAGAGAAAGAAGACTCAGAGACGGAGGAACCTACCAGATCTTGTCCTCCTCTCAATATTGGGGGAGAAGTGGGTTAACACACTGAATCCAGTTTTCATCCTTAAAATGAGACTACTTTGTCTCCTGGCTGGCCAGGGTAGCATAGACACCATGTTCCCTGGCCCCTCTGCTCATCACAACTACAGACGCTGGACATCATGCAAGAGGCCATGGACGGACAATCATGGAAGGTAGTAAGCAGGAGATGAACAAGTGCAGGACAACCCCCCCCCAAAAAAAAAAACCCCAAAAAACGATGAAACTGAAAGCCAGTCCTTGCCCAAAATACACACAATTGATAAACCTCTGTTAAGATTGGCAAAAATAAAGAGAAAAAACACAAATCACCAATGAAACAGGGCACAGCACTTCCCATCCTCAGCTATTGGGGGTAAAGGAATACTCTGGTAGCGTGTTGAATGCGCCCTGCCGAAGATATATATCCAAGTCCTAACCCTCAGTTCTGGTAAAGACAGTAAAACCCTGGTTTGCGAGCATAATTTGTTTCTGGAAACATGCTTGTAATCCAAAGCACTTGTATATCAAAGTGAATTTCCCCATAAGAAATAATAGAAATTCAGATGACTCATTCCACATGCCAAAAATAGTCATATAAAAATGATTTCAATACTGTAACATAATAATAAAGAAAATACAAAATAGAAAAATTAAAATTAGCTGCACTTCCCTTTGAAAATCTTCATGGCTGGTGTGAGGGAGACACGGGAGAGGAGGGTGGACTTTCACCATCACTAACAGAATTACTGCCATCTATTGGCTCAATGGAATCTTTTTCTTTTTGTGCAACTTATCCACTGAGACTTGCTTTTGCCTCCTTTTGAGGATTTCACAGAAATGTGACATCACATTGTCATTAAACAGATTCATCACTCATACCGTTATGGCCTTATTTGGGTGGTGCTTTTCTATAAAATTTTGCACTGTTTCCTTCATTTTACACACCTCCCTAATCTCATTTGAAGTGAGGGATTCCTCTGCCCTTTCCTCCTCCTCCTCTGCAGATGAGATGCAGAAGTAGACTTCTTACAAACTCTTGTGGTTTCGGCCACTCACATACCTCATTTGTACTTCTCGCTGATCTCCTTCTTTACTTCCACTGTAATGATCTCCTACTTGCTGCCTTTCTTTTCAAGGTTTTTCTGCACGGGGCCCATTGTCTATGCTTGCATGGATGCTGACTATAGTACAGTATGAATAAACTCTTGTCATATCTTGTATTTAACGTAACTGGCAATAAGGCAGCAGAGGAAAGGGTGTCTTTCTGCAGGCAGCCTGACCTAGAAGGAAGCCAAGCCTTCCTAAGCTCACTCTAGTCTGAAAAACAAAGGACTGTCCATAGTGGCTTTGAAGCGACAAAAAAAATACAGTAGTGCCAGTTGTGGTCACCTACCAACCTTCTGAAAAGTCACTGATTTTTGCCAAACACTGTGAGCTCATGGATCTTCAAGATCCGCAGAGAAAGAAAAGAAAAGAAAAGAAAAGAAAAGGAAAGGAAAGGAAAGGAAAGGAAAGGAAAGGAAAGGAAAGGAAAGGAAAGGAAAGAAAGAAAGAAAGAAAGAAAGAAAGAAAGAAAGAAAGAAAGAAAGAAAGAAAGAAAGAAAGATGGAAGGAAGGAAGGAAGGAAGGAAGGAAGGAAAGAAAGAAGGAAAGAAAGAGAGAGAGGAGCCATTGGTTCAGTTGGATCACATGTCATTCGACATCAGGTACTACTCGTATTGCAGGACATCACTCATTTATCAAGTTAAAATTTATTAGAAATGTTTGCTCGTCTTGTAGAACATTTGCAGAACAAGTTACTCTCCATCCAAGGTTTTACTGTACAACTTTGTGGGAAAAAGGATCTTTGCAGGTGTAATTAAGTTAAAAATCTCCAAATGAGTTCACCCTGAGTTTGAGGTGGGCCCTAGTACCCTGAATGCCGGCGTGTTTATAAGGCAGAGGGTGGGACCTGAGACGCAGAGACGCGCAGGAGGAAAGCTGCGTGCTGAAGAAAGCAGGGACCATAGTTACACAACCTCACGCAATGAGCGCCAGCATGGCCCATGGCCCCGATTTTAAGAAAGAGGATGGAACACATATTCCCTAGGCCTCCAAAGGAATCAACCTTTCTGACACCATGACGTTGGGCTTCTGGCCCCCAGAACTATTAGACAATCAATTTCCGTTGTTTTAAGTCAACACATTTATGGTCATTTCTTACATGAGAGCTGGGAAATGAATATGATTATGAACAAGTTACAGTTTCACCTTTGACACTTAGAAGAAATGGAATAATTCCTCATAAACCACAAACAACAAAAATTCAACGAAGATGAAGTATGGAACCCCAATAGTCCCACAACAATTAAATCAATTGGGTGTTAATTAATCTAACAAGATAGAAAAAGAATCCTATGAGATGCCTCAGTGGGGTTTACTCCAGACATGTAAGAGACGTCTCACATTCAAAACCCAGCATGACCCACCACACCAACAAGCTAAAGGGAAAAAAACTGTCAGGATGATCCAAATTGACACAGAAAGGTATCTTACAAGATCCAACACCTCTTTATGATAAAAATCCATCAGCAAATTAGGAATAGAGGTGGATCGCCTGAACTTAATACAGAGAATATGCAAAAATGTACATTTAGCGGAATAACTTAGCAGAGAACAGTAAAAGACTGAATCTATTCCACTAATATTGCAAATAAAGCAAGGTCATCCATTCCCATAACTTTTATTCAACATATGACTGGAAGTTCTAGCCACTGAGGAAAGGACAAATAAGGAAAGAAAATCGGGGGCACCTGGGGGGCTCAGTCAGTTAAGCATCTGACTCTTGATTTCGCTCAGGTCACGATCTCATGGTTCGTGAGTTCAAGCCCTGTGTCGGGCTCCATGCTGACAGTGCGGAGCCTGCTTGGGATTCTCTCTCTTCCTCTCTCTCTGTCTCTGTCTCTCTCTCAAAACTAAATAAATAAATTTTAAAAAGAAGGAAAGAAAAAACACTGATGAGAAAGGAAGAAATGAAAATTGTCCTTATTTACAGATAAATAAGGTTTTACTTATTTACTTATAAGGTCAATAAGTACAGTTCAACAAGGTCGCAGGACACAATATCAACATCTAAAAATCACTTGATGTCTTTATGCTACTAAAGCAAATATGGAAAGCAAAGTTAAGACACATGATAAAATGTACGATTTTTCTGACAAAATGAAATATTTATATACATTTACATACAGCCTGGAAGTCACTGCTCTGTCCTAACAACACTTAAAAAGCTGAAGACATTGAAATCAACAAGTCTTCTTGGATCCTGAAGTGAGGGCAGGACGCAAGACACCCGGCTGCCTCTGAGGACAGACAGACGCCAGGGGAACACGGAGCAGACACTCTTCACTGGACACCACTGTGGGGACCAGCGCTGGGGCCAGGAAACCTCAGCTGTGAATGAAAAATTGCCGGGGGCGCCTGTGTGGCTCAGTCGGTTAAGTGTCTGACTCCTGATTTTAGCTCAGGTCATGATCTCACAGTTAGTGAGTTCAAGCCCCACGTTGACAGTGTGGAGCATGCTTGGGATTCAATCTCTCTCTCTGCCCCTTCCCTGCATGTGCTCCTTCTCTCTCTCTCTATCAGTCTCTGTCTCTCTCAAAATAAATAAACTCTAACAAAATGACAAGTTGCTGGAGTTATAAACTCCAAGAGGATCCAATCATTTGGGGGAGGGAGACAGTACTGTGAGGCTCACCTCCAGGTAAGTCTGGCCAGGTTCCCACGGTTCAAATCAGAGAAAAACACCCTAGAGCTTCTGACAGGGGTGGGGAGAAGCATCTCAAACGCCCCAGGGCACAGTGTTCTTCTTAACAAGGCCTGCCCTCAGAAGAAACTAGTTAACCAGACCCAGGTGCCTGGGGTATTGTCAGAGCCTGACTGACCTGGGGGAAGGGAAATACCCAACTCCAGATCGCTCTAGAAGAAAAATAACAAGAAACACCGGAGAAGTTCATGACCAGAGGCACAGACTCCCCTATAAGACTGAAATCCAATTGTAGGATATAGAACGCTTCTGCTCCCCCACGCCTCCCAACCACAGAACTAGAGGCCTATTTATAGCAGTTTCTTTTACCCAGGACAGTATGTCCAGCTATCAAGAAAAAATTACAAGCTGTGCTAAAAAGCAAAAAACAAAAAACAAACAATCACCACTATTTGAAGAGACAGAGTAATCATCAGAACCAGACATGCAGGGTGTTGCAATTATCAGACCAGGAATTGAAAACAACCGTGATGTACCAGCTAAGGGCTCTACTGGCCAAAGGAGATGGCACACAAGAGAAGATGGGCAACAGAAGCAGAGACAAAAATTCTAAGAAAGAACCACCACCACTACCACCAAGCTAGAGATTAAAGCCACTGTAACAGAAACAAAGAAAAGAAAGCCATTGATGGGCATCATCGTAGACTGGAAGGGACCTCCGAGTTTGAGGATATACCCACAGAAATCTCTAAAACTGAAAAGCAAAGAGCACAATGACCAAAAAATAACAGAACAGAGTATCTGAGGCCTGTGGGACAGTTACAAGAGCATAACAGGGCATCTGGGTGACTCAGTTGGTTAAGCGTCTGACTTCAGCTCCGGTCATGATCTCACAGTTCGGTGGTTCAAGCCCCTCATCAGGCTCTCTGGTGTCAGCACAGAGCCTGCTTCGGATTCTCTGTTCCCCTCTCTCACTGTTCTTCCCCAGTGTTCATATTCATTCTCTCTCTCTCTCTCTCTCTCTCTCTCTCTCAAAATTAAAAATAGGTATAACATACTCATAATAGGAGTATCAGGAGAGAAAGAAAGGAACAGAACAAATATTTGAAACAGTAATGTCTGAGATTTCCCCCAAACTAATTTCAGATACATACCACACATACAGGACTCCCACGGAACATTAAGCCATATACATACCAAAAAGCAGCTAGGGTGAGGGCCACCTATCTACAGAGGAGCAAACAGTCACATTGAACTTCCCCTCGAAAACCAAGAACGCAAGAAGGGAGTGGAGTGAAGTAATCAGAGTGCTGGAAAAGGAAGAAAATGCAAACCTAGAATTCAGTGCCCTGCCAAATCATCCATCAAAATTAAAGAATAAAGATTATCTCAGACAAACAAAAATTGAGGGAAGTTATTTCCAGTAGATGTGCCTTATAAGAAATAGTAAAAGAAGTTCTTCCCAGAGATGGACCATAGTATAGATCAGAAACTCAGATCTATATCAAAGGAGAAAAAGAGTGAAAGTAAAATGAATTTTTATTTGTCTTATTTTTAATTGAGCTCATAGACAAAACTTTGATCTAACCAATAGCAACAATGTACTTGATTGTGTGAGTGCACACACACACGCACGAATGCACATATCTACTTATATCTGCTTACCCATAAGTGCAATGAAAGAGAGTGATAACATTAGAAATGGGAAGGATTATTTTCTTATTATAAGGCACTCACACTACTCATGAAGCGGTGAAGTTTTATATGAAAGTAGACCTGAATTAGTCATAAGTGTATATTATAAACCCTTAGAACAACAACTAAAAAGGGCTTAAAAAATAAATATAAGTGATATGCTAAGAAAGATGAGAAAATTGAATCATAAAATGCTCAGTTAAAGCCACGAAAGGAAGAAAAAGAGTGGAAGACAAGAACAGGAACAAAGAACAAGGGTGATGAATAGAAAACAGTAACAAATATGATACATATTAACCCAGCTATATCAATAATCGCTTTGAACACCAGTGGGCTAAATGCAACAATTAAAAGACAGATATTTTGAGTACATTAAAAAAATAAGATCCAGCTATATGTTGGCTGTAAGAAACCCACTTAAAATGTAAAGATATTGAGATTAAAAATCAGTTTAGGAAAATATACCATGTTTGCACTAATCAAAAAACAAAGTAGGAGTTGCTGTGTTAATTTCATACAGAGCAGGCTTCAAAGCAAATAAAGTTTTCAGGGACAATGAAAAGCATCATATGTTCTCCAAGAGGATTAACAATCCTCAACGTGTATGTACCTTGCAACGGAGTGTCAAACTTGGCAAGGCCGAAGCTACTGGAACCACAAGGAGAAAACAGATGCACAGATGAACCCACTATTATGGTTGAGCTCCCCCCACCCCCATCGGAAATGGACGCATCCAGCAGGCAGAAAGCAGTGAGGACATGGTTGGACTCAACGACAGCATTGATCAGCTGGACGTAAGGGACATCTGAGAGCTACTTAATTTAACAACAGCAGAATACACATCTTTCTCGAGCTCACATGGAACATTCAGCAAAATAGGACATGTTCTGGGCCATAATCACACCTTAACACATTTAAAAGATTAGAAATCATACGATGTCTGCTGTTAGACTGCTATGGCGTTAAACTAGAAATTAATAACACAAAGATAACTGGAAAATTCCCCAATACCTTGAGAATAAACAGCACACTTTTTTTCTTCTTTTAATGTTTATTTATTTTTGAAATATAGAGACCAGAGCCTGAGTGGGGGATGGCAGAGAGAGGGAGACACAGAATCCTAAACAGGCTCCAGGCTCTGAGCTGTCAGCACAGAGCCTGACGCAAGGCTCAAACCCACGAAAGTGAGATCATGACCTGAGCCAAGGTCAAATGCTTACCAACTGAGCCACCCAGGCATCCCTAAACAGCATATTTCTAAATAGCACATGTGTCAAAGAAGAAATCCCAAAAGAAATTTTAAGATATTTTAAACCAAATGAAAACAAAAGCCTAATTTTTTAAAATGTCGCTTTCAAATAAGCAAAAGCAGTGCTTAGAGGGAAATTCATAGCATTGAATGTATACATTACAAAACAAGAAAACCCTCAAATGAACCCTCTAAGTGTCTACCTTAGGCAAGGAAAAAGGAGGGGCAGTTCAAATCCAAAGCAAGCAGAAGAAATAACAAAATGAGAGCAGAGGTCAATGAAATGTACACAGAGTGAAATCAACACAGAAAACCAATGAACCCCAAAGCCGATTCATTGAAAAAAAATCAACAAAACTCATGAGCCTCTAGAAAGGCTAATTACAAAGAAGAGAGAGGTCACGAATCACTAGTATCAGAAATTTCAGAGGGAACATCACTGCATGTCCCCAGGACAACAAAGAAATAATGAAGGGATTCTATGGACAACTTTACACCCACCAACTTGATAGGCTAGACCAGGTAAACCAATTCCTTGAAAGGCAAGTTTCCAAACCCACACAAGAGAGGAATGATCTGAGTAGGCATGCATTCAGTAAAGACCCCAGGCCAGATGGTTCACTGGTCTGTTCTACCAAACATTGGCGGAAGAAATTATACCAAATCCCTCCTTGACCAATTTTTAATACTACTTTATCCAGGAGTCTCATATTCTCTTTGTCACGGGTGCTTCACTAATGAAATGGGCACAGTGATGCCTCACCGCCCAGGCAGCCAGGATGAGACACACTGAGTCCGGCTCGTGGAAAGCAGTGCAGAACATGAGCCAACGTCCACTGGTTTCACTTTCAGGACCGAGTCCCGGAGTCCCCAGGGAGCACTACAATGTGACAAATGCTGATGACATTGGAGCACACATGGGGACGAACCTTGAGACTGAAGAATTCAGCTCAGGTCAGCAGTTTACCGAGGACTGGCTCAGCGGCCTCGGACCCCCCGAATGTGCTCCCTGCACCCCAGTCTGCACCCATTTGTGCCACAGAACAGCAGCTTCTTCACGGGACTGCTATGGTAGCAAATGGGAGCGTGCAGGTACAAGTGCTTTGTGCAGCTGTATAAGGGGCTCCATAAAGGCCATCACGAATTACCCCTGGTCACCGCCCACGTCCTCATTTGCTGGCTCAGCCCCAGAACTTTCCCAAAGGCCAATGCACTTCTTCCTGTCAGTGTGCTTTCCATGTAGAGGGGAAACCAAGCAGGATTTGTTTCCAGGCAGACGGACGGTGACGGTGACCATGCAAGCCCTGAGGCAGGACCTGGTCTCCATGCTCCCCGGGGACCGTTCTTCCTAGTGACGCTGCTCGGGGACCGCAGGTGAAGTGCCCCACAGGGAGGTGACACGCTATGTGCCTCAGGCCTGCCATGGACTAGATTTGAGACCAAAGCCTCTCTGGGAGTCTGGATTTGAATAAACCACCCCCTACCCTTTCCTCTTCGCTGTCGGCAATCAAAGCAGAGTTGGGTTATCGCGGGTGTGCACGTTTCAACGACCTGGAGAGCTATGCATTTTCAAGAAACTGAGACAAATGCAAGTTTTCCAGTCGGGGTTTTGGGGTGCATCTGCCTGTTACCTGAAGTCCAGGGTAATTAGGGTTTAAAACATATCAGGGGTCAGAAGGCAGGGGGCCTCCGCGCTTCCACTGGCCATCACCACTACACCCTCCTTTCTCGCTTTCCCGGGGATCCCACTCCTTCGTGTCCCCACCAGGCTCTGTCACGGGGCCACCACTTAATTCCGGCAGCCCGCACCCTCCTGGCTTCGCCCAGGGGCCGCCAAGGTCCCCACCGGCCTGTGCTGGTGTCCCCCCTGGTCTGCGGGCCGTAGAGCGGTGGCTCTTCCCGCACATGCCCCCCGCCCCGCTCCCCTCGGCCCTCACCTCTGCTTGGCCGCCGGAGGCGGCACCAGCCCTGAGGGCGGCACCAGCCCTGAGGGCAGCACCAGCCCGCGCTGCTGCTCCACTGCCCGCTAGGCCCTGGCGCGTTCCCGTGTCCCCGAGCGCCGGACACACTGGCCACCGCGCGGCCCACAGAGCCAGTGACCAAGCCGGGTCCCCAGGGTGCCCCGCCCCAGGGCCCAGGCCCGCTGCCTGGCTGACTGCCCCATTGTTGGCAGGTGCCGAGAGGACAGGGAGAGAGGAGGGAAGGCGCAGGCATCCCCGAAGCGGGGCGGAAGGTTGGAGAAACAGCGAGACTTACCCAGGAGTCTCCCACCTGCCCGCCACATCTTCGGTTTCCAGAGAGACCTTAGCGGCGAGACCACGGCCACGTGCCTCGCTCAGGGCTGCGCCCTGGGAAGTGCGCCCACTGTGGGAACAGGATGCGTTCGGAGCGCAGGCTCCAAGCAGGAGGGAGCGGGGAGGAGCCACCCATTGCCCCGAGGCCAGCTCAAGGGTCAGTCTGAGGTCACCGCCCCCCCATGACCTCCCTCAGCAGCAGAGGTGGGGAGGTGCAGGGCAGGGGTGTGGTGGCCGAGGGCGTTAGTGAGCCCCCGGGGTCGCAGACAGGGAACCACCTTCTCCAGATCGCGCGTCCCTGATGCACCTGGCGTCTGCTCGCTGTCTCCCGTATCTCTCTCAATGAAGCGAGCCAGGTGTCACAGCCCCAGGCTCACCAGCACCTGCGGAGATGGGGGAGGGGTCCCACCTGAGAGCTCCCGGGGCTCCGTGAAGCATTAAAGGAGGAGGCGGGAGGGAGGGAGGCAAACCATGAGACTCTTGAAGGCTGAGAACAAACTGAGGGCTGATGGGGGTGGGGGGGAGGGGAAGGGGGTGATGGGCAGGGAGGAGGGCACTTGTGGGGATGAGCTCTGGGGGTTATATGGAACCCAACTTGACAATAAACTATTTGTAAAATAAATATTTACTTGATTTGTTAGGAGTATTTTTACTTATAAAAAATAAAATAAATAAAGGAGGAGGCGTGGCGGTGAAGGCTGGGAACCCGGGGTAGGAGCAGGCGACAGACCACCCGCAGAAGCGTGAACCTCACTTTAATGGGCCAGTGTCTACGTGGCCTGTCGGGGTGGGGGACAATCTGAAATCTGCCCTTCCTGCAACTGTGACCCGCTCTTTTAAGCTAATCAAGCACAGAACTCAGCTAGTCTTTCAGATTTCTTTTCTCCTGGGAAATCGCTGTTTCCAGTTCCCTGGGTCATCTCCCTCTCTTCTCTGGAAAAGAATAAGGGGAACCTCAGGGACCCCTGAGGTCCGCAGCCCCTTCACGCCACGTTCCCCACCAGGGTCCCAATCCTCACGTGCGTCCCGCTGTCTGTGAGAAAGTTAGAAAACACACACATCCATTCATCCGTACGAACTCTGCCCCGTGAGGACGTGCAGAATATGCGTGCTCTTCTTTACCCTTTTCCAGGTGATAGCCCTTCAGGTGCTTGAAGACTGAAGCTGTGTTTCCTACTGTAGAGGCTGGTTTGTTTTAAGAGGCTATTCTTTAGGATTAGTAGGTGGTTAAAAGGAGACTGTACGTGACCACGCAGCTTTTCTCTGTGTCCTTACTGGAGAAAGTGTAGACAGAGAACTGCAGGAAAAAAGAAATGTGCTCTGTCCTACCCGGCATCTGTCCTTCTGGGTGCTGGGAAAGGGTTTGCTGACGGAGGAAAGAAGAAAGTTTCAGATAACGGGAAGCACGTGGACCATAGCGCTGGCCAGATCTCCAGTCACAGGAGGGCTTTCATGTTAATCACATGGATGGCCCGATCCAAGTCACTGAGTCCCCATATTTGATATTTATGGTGGGGTCATACCTACCATATCTGGGGATCAGATGCGAGTGGGGTTGCATCAGTTAAATGTAAAGAGTCTGCCAAACATCATGTTGCTTCTAAATTGGCATCTATTGGGTGGTTAGATCCCAATGCCAGTTTTGCCACTTTTTAAAGTTTGCTCAAGCTGAATTTATACCCAGAAAGTGTGTAAGAATGTGCACTCGCCTTTGGGAAAATTCTGGGGCTGAGCCAGCAGATGAGGACGTGGGTGGTGACCAGGGGTAATTCGTGATGGCCTTTATGGAGCCCCTTATACAGCTGCACAAAGCACTTGCACCTGCATGCTCCCATTTGCTACCATAGCAGCCCCGTGAAGAAGCTGCCATTCCGCGGCACAAACAGGGGTGCAGGCTGGGGTGCAGGGAGCTCATTCGGGAGGGGGGGTGAGGCCGCCGAGCCAGTCCTCGGTAAACCGCTGACCTGAGCTGAGTTCTTCAGTCTCAAGGTTCATCCCTGTGTGTGCTCCAATGTCATTAGCATTTGTCACATTGTAGTGCTCCCTGGGGACTCTGGGACTCGGTCCTGAAAGTGAAACCAGTAGATGTTGGCTCATGTTCTGCACTGCTTTCCACGAGCCAGACTCTGGCTGAGCATGGTGCACACTGCGTCTCACCCTGGCTGCCTGGGCGGTGAGGCATCACTGTGCGCATTTCATTAGTGAAGCACCCGTGACAAAGAGAATATGAGACTTCTGGATAAAGTAAAAGTTGGTTAAGGAGGGATTTCCATCTGCTTTGGTCTTGTTTTAAAACCCAAGCTTTCTGCACCAGCCACATCCAGCACTCGCCGGAAGAAGCCCAGCAGTGGGGGAGAAAGCTGCATTGACACACAATTACAGACCTGTGTTGTGTGCAAGCTAGCGGTGTGCACTGGGCCTTGGAGGCAGCCCCATGTCCGTCTGGGATGTTGACTGGATATCTGGGGACATATTAAAAGTTAAAACAACAACAAAACAGAACCAGATTGAATCTCAACTTTTTTTGCCTCTGAAGCTCATGAGTCTTTAAGGAAATGAGCCAAAGTGTTACTACTGGGGCTTCCTACCCACAGACCACCCATGTGCCTCTCCGCAGGGCATCTGCTGTTCAAAGCTGTTTTCTTTCTCAGCAGCTGGGAGCAGAGGATTGTTTACAAGGTAGCCTGGCTGACAGAGGCTGTCTCTGAAGCAGGTTTTGGAAGGTGGGAACTGTGTGGTCGCTCATCATCATGACCCACAGCTGCATGGAGGGGCGCCCATCACCGATGTGGCTTTGTAATACCCATCCTCCCCTCTCTTCTCTCTGAAGACAAAACAATGCACTATCATTCTCTATCTGTCCCTCTGTCGGCCCCTCCTCTTTTCTCTTTCTCTCCCACTCTGTCTCTCTCTCTCTCAAAAAACTTAAAAAATAAAAAAAAAGAAAGAAACATTGCACTATCTCTTTGATTTGGTAAATAGTCCAGAAAGGCTTTTTCCCACTTCCTGCCTAGCTCTCCTTAAAGCACGTGAGAGGTGGCTCATTCCCAGGGATTCACAACAACCAAGCGTCTCTTAGGAGAGGGATGTGGGGACAAAGCAAGTGCTTTAGAAGTTTTAGGGGCTTTTTTCTTTTATATCAGCTTCAGTAAGAGTCAGCAGTATTGTATGGCTGCACATACACACATACACACACACATACACACACAAGTTCCGATGGCATTTATAAGAATATAATATCTAGACCAAAGCAGTGGTGCTGATAACATCCATCTTCTCCTAGTTGGACTCCTGTGTTCTGTTTTGAAGCCAGCTTCTCTATGTTTAAGCGTATAAATGGAATGGTATGCTAATCAGGGCTCACTGGCAGAGAACAGAAGCCGGTCTAGCCAGTTTCAGGGGGTTGATTAGAATGTATTAAGCAGGTAATAGGGTGGTTGGGGAGAAGCAGAGGACTAGCCTGGCTTCCAGGAAGGTGCTCCAGCCCGCACTGCAGGTGATGCTGGGCCTCCAAGGACTGAAGGCTTTGGATGAAGAACGTTACCTGCCAGTTGGGGAAGCCACTTCCAGTCGGGGGATCCAGAAACAGGTCGTGATCAGCATCTGCTAAGTAGACACTTTCCCCCTGAGCTCTGTTTGGAGTCCAAGCGGATGTATTTAATTGAAATGCCCTAAATCACATCTGGAACTCCAGAAACAAGCAAAGATGAAGAAAATTGGCAAATATTCAGGTTCCTGACCCTGGAAAGGCCCAGCTGCACACAAGGAGGAGGTTGGAATGCATATCACCTGCCCAAGCTGCAAGGTTCATGACAAGCAGCTTTTGTTTTTGCCCCCAAAACTCTCAAGTTAAAAAAAAAAAAAATTGAGAGCCATTGTTTACTTTTTTCTTTTTAATTTTTCATTATTCAGCATCGAAAACTTGTGATAATGTACACATAATAAAGAAATGAGAAACTCTACCAAGGGACTTGTATACGATAATCTAGGAAAAGGACAACAGTGATGAATGCGCCTGGCCAGCAGCCGCACTGAGACACCAGGACCCCGGGAAAGGTAACCCAGAGGCTACCCCGTCCCCACCCAGCAAGCGGCCTTGATCACACCACTTGCCAGATGCTAGCTGAGAAGAAACGGGGAGGCGGATGTTTGGAAACCCGCGTTTTCCAGCATTTGGAGCCCCTCCGTGGGTTTCAGCCTGCTCCAGGATGGTCATGTGCGTGATTATTAATGACGTTAATTGCCATTTGGAAAGGGCAGGTTCAGGCTGCTCCAAGTATCTTGTAGAGCGACTAGTTTTGAAGAAATGTCAAAAGCAAATCTGTTCATCAGAGTAGGAGGGTCAGCACATTTAGTACTCATTGCAGAGCTCACTGGCTGTGCCAAGGGAAGAAAGCTAAAACTACATTTCCCAGATGCCCTTGCAGCTGGCGCCCAGGCTACGATTTAGAATCCACCAATCAGAAACGTAGATGCTGTGCGAGGCTTGATTAGGGATTCGCTCCTGGGGAGAGAGGTCAGGTATCAAGGCAGCCGTTTTGTGTGCAAGGATTATGACCAATGTGACATAATTTCGAATCTTGAAGATGAGACGGGGCTTCTTGATTCGCCAGGTTTTCTGAACTTGGGAAACACAGCAGCTCCCTGAGCAGTCCACTTCTGTGGCCGGCTTCGGAGTTAATTCCAGAACGCCCAGACTGAAGCCTACTTCCCCAGCTGACCTCATGATTCAGAGGCAACCTTCCGTGTACCTATCCTCTTCCCAGTCATCTGGAGGGGATTCTGTTATCTGCAAAAGGAATTGCAATTGGTGCTTATGGTTAAGCCAGTTCTCCAGCTCAGGTTTTATTGACTCCAAGGAAAAAATAGAACACTTTACATAATGAAAAATTTTAAAGAGATAAGATAGTATCATTTTTTTAAAAAAGACCTTCAAGATCTTGAATGCCTAGAACAAATTGAGGGCTGATGGGGGTGGGGGGGAGGGGAAGGGGGTAATGGGCATGGAGAAGGGTACTTGTGGGGATGAGCACTGGGTGTTGTATGGAAATCAAGTTGACAATAAACTATTAAAAATACATTAATTAATTAATTAAAATAAAATAAAAAAGACCTTAAAGCTAGAAATATCTGGACTCAAATCTCAACTCTGCTACTTGTGCCCATGGCTAAGGGTTAATAATATGGTAGTAAGGTTACTTAGAGGTTTTGAAAAAGAGTCCTGTAATTTAATGCAGGCAAATTTGGAGGTCAAAATTATGCAAAGGGATATAAATATTGACATGAGCCAGGTACATGGTCTTAGTGATAATAAAACTGCAAATGCCCTAGGAAAAGCTTCGATAATGATTATGATGGAAGTAAGAAGAGCTACAGTGGTATAAATATTGTAACAAAAAGGATAGGGCTTCGAGGACTTGCAGAAATAACTGGAAGGAGCTGAAGGCTGTCTTCAAAGCTGCTGCTGACTTGAGGCTTTATCCATTTGTCTAAGTCCATCCCAGCTGCGGGAACAAAATAGCACACACCGGAGGGCTTATAAACCACAGAAACCCATTTCTTATGATCCTGGACTCTGGAAGTCTGCGATCAGGGGGGCAGCATATTGGGTGAGGGGCCTCTGCCAGGGTGCAGACCTCTTGCAGTGTCCTCCCCCTGTGCAGTGAGGGGGCTCCCTAGGGTCTCTTTTATGTGAGAAATAAGGAAGATGATTCACTGTCAGAAACACCAAAGAAAAGCTGTGCTGTCCATTTACAGTAGGTTTACAATGTATTGGAAATAGTAAGAACCCCCCACGCACATACACACACAATGGAGTCCTAAACCCTTGTACACTTCACTTTCTGGTTCGACTTCCCCTCTCCGTTTTGCAGGCTTATTTTTGTGTGCAATGAGCATGCGCCAAAGAACAAATAGAGGAGGGACTGAAAGTCTCCTCATCACCTCAGGGAACGCACATTTGTTCCAATCAGACTACTTTTTGCCTTACATAAGCAAAGGTGACATCGGACTAAGGCTGTAACCGCTGTAGCACTCAGCCAATGAGGAGCCAGGGGGAGGGGCTTGCATGCTAGGAGATACATTGTCTGCTGTAATTGCCTCGAGTGTGCCTGTGGCACCTGCCCTTGCAAGAATATTGATTAAAGCCTCCCTTCACTGTGCTCCGAGTCTCCACGTCCCTCCTTTGATTGGGTTGGTGGACTTACTCTTCACATTTTATCAGGGCACTAATCCCCTTTGCGAAGGCTCCATCCTCCTGACCTCATCACCCTTCAAAGGCCTCACCTCCTAATTGTAAGCTTTAGGCTTTCAGCTCACGGATTTGGTGGAGGTGGATACAAACGTTGAGACCATAACACCGTTTCTGCGGGGAGAGGGTGCGGTTAGAGCAGCCGAAGCAGGTGCAAGCACAGCTCCAGGAGAGGACCCCGGGAGAGCTCAGCCGCCTCTAGGGGGCTCCATGCCGCACTTCATCCTCAGCAAGCAGAATAGCCTGCATTAGGAGAAATTCCTCTGGGGGACTTTTTCAATAAGATAAAATCAGAACACTCATGCACACGAAGGCTGTTAAAAAAAAATTGAAGATGGTCCATTTCACCATTAAAAATTATCTTTCTGTTTCCTAAAACTTTTACAATTCCTTTAAGAGCTTCCTAAGTGATGGCATATCTAGAAATGTCTCCACCTTTCTACTCTCTAGATGCTTTCCCTGTTATTTTTTTCTCAGAATGGAGTCTTGTGAATTTTCCTAAACCACAAAATCACAGTCCTCTTAATCTTCCCTCTCCCACCCAAGAGAAAGATTTTCAGCCTGGCCCACACAATATGCTTTCCAGCTTTACTCTGTTCTTCACCCTCTTCCTCCGGTGCTCCCTGCTCCCTGAAATGTTTCTTAGTCCCCTGTTCCAAGGACAGATTTAACCATAAGACAGGTAGCCATTTGGCCTATCTGGATCCGGAAAATATATCTCCATCTGCACGATAACATTTCTTGCAGGGTCGTTGGATGGGAACATGTAACATTTAACATTTAACCTGTGCCTGGACTATATCTCTTTAAGATGATTCCTAGCTCTGATCCAAACAATTTCCTTCTCTTCCTGCACACGAAGCTCTATTTCATGTCTCAGCCTCCCCTGTACTTAGATATCACCATGAGTCTGAGTTCTAGGTGTTGGAGGATTTGCAGAAGCCGAACTATTTCCACTCCTTCCTCACACATAAAAACCGCCCACATCCTCCATGCTCTCTGTTTCTCCTGTACTGATATGTAAGGGCAATATTAGAAGTCATGCACTGAAATGGGAGAGGCCATCCCAGGTGCCGACCGCCAAGTGCAGGAGGACCTTGCCAATATAAACCCTTGTCGGGAACGGCTACATGAGGAACAGCACTATGTTAAGCAATTGAAACATGTGATTCCATTTGTTTGGCTAGACTTCTCGGTCCTAATACAAGTTGTTTCTGTCAAGTGAAATAACAGGATACAAAATTTGGATTTGCACAAAGAAATTTAGGCAAATATAAATGCATAAATGCATTTCTGTTTTTTAAAAAAGAGATTCTAAAAGAGAGTTGTCTAAAGCAAAAACAGCCACAATGTACTATGGCTTTAGAACATATGTAAAGTAAAATGCATGACAAATAGAATAATGTCATAGATTAAAATGATATTGGTGCAAGGCTACGAGGTTATAACACTTTACACGAAGTGGTATATCCTTGGTTAAAGGTGGGCTGTGATGAATTACAATAAAGATTGAAATCCTAGGGTAACCATACAAAACTTAGAAACAGATATAGAATGTCCCAATAGTTAAGATAAAATAAAATCACCAAAAATATCCAATTGATCCAAAAACAGGCAGAAAGGACAAAAAGGAACAAAGAACAGATAAAACAAATGGAAAACAACTAACAAGATGATAGCTTTAAGCCCCAAGATATAAATAATTATATTAAATGTAAATCCTCCAAACACAACAGGTTAAAGGCAGGTATTACCAGTTTGGACAGCAAAAAGAAAGACCAAACTATATAACAGTCTATTTTTTTAAAAAAACACACAAACACACACAACAGCAAACAGTAACTATAAATACACACATAGGTCACCAGAAAAGCATGGAAGAAGATATATTATCACAAACACTCATTAAAGCAGGCTGTTGCAGCAGCATTAATATTATACATACAAAACTTGAGAACAAGGAATTTTGCTAAGAATAAAGAGAGGCACTACAAAATGATGAAAGAATTGTTTTCCAAGAAAACATAATAAACCTAATTTTATATCTATCTACAGATACGACTTCAAAATACATGAAGCAAAACCAATAGCTCTAAAATTAAAAAAAAAAGACAAATCCACAATTATCATTAGAGATTTCAATACTCCTCTCTCAATTAATCAGAAGAACAAAACAGAGAAATTCAATAAGCACATAAAAGAACTGAACACATTGTCAACCAGCTTGATCTATTAGAGATTCATAGAACATCAGCAACAAACACAGTCTTTTTTCCTAGTGCACAGGAATCATTTGCCAAGATAAACCATATTCTGGAGAGGGAGTGGAGGGAGATTGTCAGCATGAGATTGTGAGGGATAAATTGTATATTCTCTGACCACGTGGATTTAAACAAGAAACTGACAGAGAAGTGTTTGGGAGTAAAACCCCCAAATATTTGGAAATTGAACCACACACTTATAAATAATTTAAAAACGTTTAAATCAAATGGAAATGAAAATCTGACATAGTAAAACATGTGGATACAGTTATGCAGGACTTAAAGAGACATTTACAGCATTAAATGTTGATGTTAGAAAGGAACAAAGTTCTCATATCAGTGATCTAAGCTCCCACACGTTAAAAAAGTGAAGAAAAAAAAAAAAAGCAATTGAAACCACATCAAGCAAAAGAAAGGAAAAAGTAAAGAGCAGAAATCAGTGAAATTGTAAAAAGAAGAAAATAGAAAATCAATGGGAAAAAATGGCTCCTTGGAAAGATCAATAAAAATGATAAACCACTAGCCAGACTGAATAAAGATGAAGGCGAGAAGACACAAGTTGCCAATATTAGGAATGAAAGAGGGCACAGCTTTATAGATTCTTTAGACATTGCCAGGATGATAAGAAATATGCACAAAGTTATACCATATGTTCAAAAATCTAGGTGAAACAGACAAATTCCTTAAAAGACATAAACTACAAAAGTTCAATAAAAAAAGAAACAGGTTACTGAATAGCCCTTTATCTGTTAAAATGAAAACTGAATTTACAGTTAAAGGTGTCTATACAATTCAAAGAACTATTCAAAATCTGTAATCCAAATATATGTTTGCAGAATTTAGAAAAAGAAGAGCAGATTAAACACAGAGAGAATAGGCAAAAGGAAATGATCATAAGAATACAATTCATGAGACAGGAAACAAACTTCCCATGGATAAAAATCAGCAAAAGGTTGATTCTGTAAAAAGTCCAGTAGAATCACAAGCTCCCTAGCAAGAATGGCTTAAGAGACAGAATACAAGGAGATATTAAGAATGATAAAACAAGACAACATTCTAAGTCCTATAGCCATTAAAAATATATAATAAATAACATCTGCATTTGAAAATGCAGATAAAATGGAAAACTTCCTACAAAATACATCTTTTCAGACACTAGAACAAAGTGAAATAGTATCTGAGTAATCATATATGTTCAAAACAACAAATATATACATGAAAATGTCTTTAGGAACGGATGGCCAGACCGTAAATCTTTCCACGATTTTGAAAGAAGAAAGGACACTAATGTCATGCTTCTTTCATCCTCCTCAGAAAATGGGAAAGTAAAGAAAATTCTCTAGCTTGCTTGATGAAGCCACAACATAACTTTGATATGGGAATTTGAGAAGGAAGTAATAAAAATTGAAAACTATTGACCAATGTCTCTCACAGATGCAAATGCAAAAATCTTAAACTATTAATATATGATGGATAGGTAATGGATATAAAATAAAATGTACATAAAATACTTTTCAATCAAGTTGAGTTTATTTTATAAATGTAAAATGGGGGCACCAGGGTGGCTCAGTGGGATAAGCATCCGGCTTCAGCTCAGGTCATGATCTCATGGTTCATGCGTTTGAGCCTAGCATGGGGCCTGTGCTGACAGCTCAGAGCCTGGAGCCTGCTTCGGAGTCTGTGTCTTCCTCTCTATCTTCCCCTCCCCCACTCGTGCTCTGTCTGTCTGTCTCTCTCTCTCTCTCAAAACTAAATGTTAAAAAGAAAAAAAAAACTTTTAAGGGGCGCCTGGGTGGCTTTGTCGGTTAAGCGTCCGACTTTCGCTTGGGTCATGATCTCGAGGTTTGTGGGTTCGAGCCCCGCGTCGGGCTCTGTGCTGACTGCCAGCTCAGAGCCTGGAGCCTGTTTCACAGTCTATGTCTCCTTCTCTCTCTGACCCTCCCCTGCTCATGCTGTCTCTCTCTCTTTCCTATAAATAAATAAAAAATATTAAAAAAACTTTTAAATATAAAGTAAAAGTGGCTTCATAATTGCAACTTGACCAATATAATTTACAATACTAACAGAATAATGGAGAGCTATCGTAAGATTATCACAGTAGATGGAAAGATGTCATTTTTTTAATGTCAATATCACTTCACAATATAAAAGAAAAACTCTTAGCAAAGAATAGAAGCAAACTTCCTTAATAGGTATATCCCTATAGACACTATTGTAGTCAGTACAATAAAATCCAATATTTAAGAAGAAGATACATGGATTGAAATGAAAGAAACAAACTATTATTATTTACAGATGCTATAATTGCAAAAGTAGAAAATATAACAAAGTCGACCGGTCATCTTTTAGAATTAATAAATGAAGTTAGAACATTGTTGGATGCAGGCAAAATACAAAGTTCATTTGCCATTTCTATATTCCATCATGCATTTTTAAATGCCTTTTAAAATAGCATGAGAATGTCATACATCCAGGAGTAAATCTAATAAAAGATATACAAGACATATTCACAATACTACAAAACACAGTGAGAAAAATTAAATAAACCCTAAATGAAAGGGGAGATGCATCCCAAAAGATTGGAAGAATACTATTGTAAGTAGTTCAATTTTATCCAGGTTGAACCATAAATTTATGGTTATTCTAATTAAATACAAAAAGTTTTTTTAACTTTTATTTATTTTTTGAGAGACAAAGAGATACAGAATGTGAATGGGGGAGGAGCAGAGAGAGAGGGAGACACAGATTCTGAAGCAGGCTCCAGGCTCTGAGCTGTCAGCACAGAGCCCAACGTGGGGCTGGAACTCATAAACCATTAGATCATGACCTGAGCCAAAGTCAGACGCTTAACTGACTGAGCCACACAGGCACCCCAATAATAAGACTTATTATAAAGCTACAATACCTATGACATCGTGGGATTGGTAGAAGTGTCAACTACAGAGCAGAACAGAGACAGAAACTGACTTACATATGTATGATTTCTTAATTCACGAAAAGGATAACACTCCCCAGACAATGGGGAAAGGAAGGAATTTTCATTAAATTATGCTGTCGATGGATACACAAATGGAAAAAAATGAATTCTGATTTCCTCCTCATGGCTGATATAAATCTATTTAAGACAAATTAAAAAGTTCTCTGTGAGTCTGGAAACAGCCATGCTGTTGGGAAGAAACCATAAATGATCTTCATGAAGCTGGTATAGGGTAGAGTTCTCACACAGGACACAATGAACGAAAGCCATAAAACGAAGTTTAACAAACCATCTTTAATCAAAAGACACTAAGAGGATGAAAAGACAAACCTTGGGATGGGTATGAATCATCCTACCAACAGTATATGAGGCAAACAGAATGCTCCATCAAGTCAATGAGGAAAAAAAAAGTCAACACAGGATTAAAGGCACAAAATACAAGTCAGAACATAGAAGTCACCTCCACATACATGGAAAGATGCTGAATACCATTAGCCATCTGAAAAATGAAAATTCAAAACATAATGAGATTTCATTTCCCAGTCCCCTAATGTCTACAATTGCAAAATGATGACAATATCAACCATTGGTGAAGTAACGGAGTAATTGGGCTCTATAAATACTATCAGAAAGAGTGAAAATAGTACAACCACCTTGGAAATCCATTGGCAGTATCTCCTACTCCTGAGCACATGCCTATCCTTTCCCCAGCCACTCCACCCCTCGTATGTACCTACAGAAATATACACATACATGCATCAAAACACAGAAAGAATGTATAGTCTTAATATTCAAAATAATATATTCTTAATATTCAACAATATTTTTAATGTTCAAAAGCGGGGAAAATCTCAACGCCCTTCTAAAATTAAATGGCTACGTAAAATTGCCATATAATCATATGGTGGAATAGAGTGACAATGACTGGTTTTTCCGAAAAACACAATAAAGATGAAATTCACGAACATAATGCTGAATGAAGGGAACCGGAGACACAGGTAATAAAGTCTGATTGCATTCATGTGAAGTATGATATCCAGCAAAGCTGATTCATGGTGGCCGACTTCAGGACAGTGACTGCCTTGGGAGTGCATAGTTACAAAAAGGGATGAGAGTATCTGTTGTGCTTCGTGATCTGGGTTTAGGCCATGGGTGTACAAATTGTAAAACCAAACCAAACCAAAAACCACAAAACAATTGTAAAATTTATTGAACCGCTCACTCATGACTTGTGCACCGTTTTGTACGTATGTTAAACATCCTCTGGTACTACTTGAAAACACTTAGCAGCTTTCCAAGGTTAGCATCACAGAGTTTGGATCTGAAAGGGCTGAACTTTGAATTTTTACCCTTTGTCTTCAATACTGTGACCTTCAGCATGTCATTTATTTAGTCTCCAAACCCATATCTCATCCGTACAGAGGGTCTGACAATAATACTCATATCATGGAATCATTATCAGGATTAAATCAAGTAATATATTTTATGTGTAGAGCATTTAACGCAGTGCCTGACACCAACCATACCCCCCAAATGTTCAATGTAATTGTCAATGCATATTAACTCATTACGACGGCGTCTGACATGTGGTAAGCACTCAATGTTAACAGCCATCATTATGTTAATATTAATAAAACTAACATACACACCATTTTAGCCCAATGCCTATCACATATTATGTACTCTCTAAAGTGTTTCTGCATGAATATTCAAGGGTGACATGAAAATTCCAAAGGCAAGCAGGCTGGCTTATCCTTGGTCCTGAAGCTGATAATTGTGCTACATTTCCGGGTTCTCCCAGAGATTTTATAAAAAACGTGAGAACAGCTCTCTGGCAGTTATCCCTGAAGTATGGGGACCGTGTTGGCAATAACTAAAAGTCGCAATTAGAGGAATTTCCTCACAGTGCCTCTGGGTACCATCACCCTCGCTTCACTACAAGAGTCTTTAGCCATTTTCAATCTGTGCCTCATTAGACAGTTAGCAGCACGAGCATCCTATGGAGACGTTTGGAAAATAAGCTTTGTAAGAAGAGGTCCTCCTCTCTCCCAACCTTTCCCTCCCTGCAAGTGTCTGTTCTGCGGACGCTGGGGGACGCCAAAGAGTGCTTTGGGACAGAGCAATCCCATTTCTGCGCCATCGCACATAATTTCTTTCCCTCAATTTATGTGTGAGCAAAAACCGCTGGAGGTGTTTGCTGTTTTATCACGTCCTAAATTATTTAGCTCTTGTGGCATCTGCTCGCTTTCTTGTAAACTGACGAGACATCTGGGTGATCCACAGAGCTCCAGTTGGATGAGACCACTTTATTCCTGGACACCAGAGACAGAAGGGAAACCCACTGCTACCTGCATGGACTTGGCATAGCCACTCTACGCAGCTTGGTTTGCTCTTCTGAAAAATGGGAAAATAAGAACTGCCATCTGGCCAGGTTTGAGGGTTAAATGAAGCCCGGGAGTCATCATCAACTTTGCATTTCTACTTCCCCACGTTCGGACCAAGGGATTTCCTCCGCCAGAGCGTCACCCCTCTCCAGCCATACCAGACTCCCGGATACTTCCCCGAATAACCTCCCAAGCTGTTATCTTCCAGGTCTTCGCTCAACAAATGACCCCATACACAGACCCCATGTGCTCTTTCCTTCCACGTGTGTCCGTGGGAACAAAACACTACTTTCGAGGGCAATTCTAATCCTGGTTGGAATTAACTTCACCCGAGTCCAATGGTTCTCAGGCTGGGGTGATGCCCCACCCTGCTCCGGGGCCATTGAGCAGTATCTGGAGACATTTTTGGTTGCCACAACTGGGACATATTGTCTTGTGGGTAAAGGCCAGTGCTTCTGCTAACATCCTCTGTAACGTAGGACATTCCCACACAGAAAGAATGATTTAGCCCAAGATCTAGCCCAACAGGTCAGTAGTGCTGAAGTCAAGATGCTCTGTCTGAATCTGTTGCCTGAGACCTAATCAGGGGGTGCATTTTGCTCCAACCCGTCTTTACCAGCATGGCTTCCTGTCCATCCTTCTCAACAATGACTAGTGAGTTCCCAAGGAGGGAAGGAGCTTTCGGCTGGTATAAGTGAAGTTTTGGTGATAACCCAAGGCTGAGGTGAGCATGAGTTGACTATTTTCCAGCTGGATTCATCTGCCCAGTTTATTAAGGAGATTATACTATATGGCTACCAATAAAGGAATACAGGATGCTCAATGGAACAATTAGGCTGATTGGTATTTGCTGACATCAGAGAGAGAGAAAGGCCTGAGGAACATCTCACCAATCACCTATCCTACCATGAAGAGAACTTGAAAGTCATGGGCCAGTTTGAACCATTTCAAACATCCACTTTTAGCCTTTCAGACAGATGTTATATGTTGCCCTTTTGTGAAGAGAAAGCCCTAGCGATGAGTGATCACTGTAGCCTTTATAGACCTTTGAAAGCATCATGATGGAGGCTAGGCTTTGAAGTCCCATGAATGACTCTGCAAAGTGCCTCTGCTTTCCATTTCTCTCTTAAGGTTTCTGCTTCACCTGTTAAATGTCATCCAAAAGGCCATGAGGAACTCTGCTCTCTGGCATGGAGCCCCAAACTTGTGTCTTTTGTCCTTATGTGGTGCAGAGGACGGGGGTCTTGGCCTCATCTCCGCTGATGGTATTACTTTCAAAGAAAAAGCAAATACTGCCCTGAAGACATTTGCCTGGAATACGCTGGTATTTTTGCTGTGGTGAATGGGAACCCTACCGTGAGCGTGAACCTGCTCAAAGGGACATGTTGAATGTTTGGAAGTTTCCATGTCACGTATTCATTTGTTTCCAAATAAATGCACTGTGGTGCATGGAGTGGTATCACATAAGCCCAGGTCTGTAAGCACATAGCTGTTCCTTCACCTATGAGAACCTCTCACTGATTTACCATCTTACAATTGTTCCCACCTGGGAGCAATTTTGTCCCCTAGATGACATTTAGCAACATCTGGAGATGCCTTGGGTTGTCACCACTGAGAGAGAGGATGTCACCAACATCAGGTGGGTAGATGCCAGGGAGTCTGCTAAACCCTCTGTGGAGCAGAGGGTGTGTCTCAGATCTAGGGTCTTCAGCACATATGTCAGTAGCACTGAGCTTGAGAAAGGCATTAGGCAGAAGGGTGCCAAGCTTGTCCTTCAACCCTTCTGTGGTCTGGCGCCTGGTATGGTCTCCATTCCATACCAGTCCCCTTGCATATGGTTTGTCGATCCTCTCCATCAATATATTTATAATGTCTGAAACATTAGGGTGGGAGATATTCTTTCTGTTTTATGCACTGTCAGGTGCTCGGTAAGTAACTGGGACGAGTGAGCGATAGGCCACGAGACGGCATATGCCCCCCAGTGTGTGCGCAAAGCACCCTCCTGCTCCCAGGTCTCCTTCCCTCCTTCTTGACGGAGCCCAACTCTCACTATAATTCAGTGCGCAAGCGTCCCCTCTTTGAGATGTCCCTCTTTCCCCCAGACAGTGTCCTACCTCTTTCACTGTGCTTTCCCTTGTCTTTGACCCTCCTCTACAGTAAAACCTTGTATGGGGAGTAACTTGTTCTGTGAGTGTCCACAAGATGAGCAAACATTTCTAATAAATGTTAACCTGATACAGGAGCGATGTCTTGCAGTACGAGTCATACATGACGCCGAATGTCACATGATGACAGCTGAGCCAATGGTTCTCTCTCTCTCTCTCTCTCTCCCTGTCTCTCTCTCGCTGTGGGATTGTGGGTGAGAGTCTCCCATGGTTAGATGCTCGGTCTCAGGCCTTGGTGTTTGGCAGAAATCAGTGATTTTTCAGATGCTCTGAAGGTGCCCACAACTGGCACTAGTGTATTTTTTGTCACTTCAATGCACCTACGGACAGTCCTTTGCTTTTTCAGACAAGAGGAAGCTTAGGAATGCTTTGCTTCATGCTAGGTATGGATCGGTTCCTCGTCAAAGTTGTATGAAAAGAAAAAGATTTCATTGAGCCAATAGATAGCAGTGATTCCGTTAGCAATAGTGGAAGTTGTCCTACACAATAACCCTCCTCCTTCTTGTCTCCCTCACACCAGCCACGCAGATTTTCAAAGGCAAGTGCAGGTTCATGTGTTTATTCTCCCTTATATGCTGATTTCTTTATTATTTTGTATTATATTACAGTATTGTAATCATTTTTATATGAATATTTTTGGGTTCTGGAATGAATCCTCAGAGTTTCCATTATTTCTTATGGGGAAATTCGCTTTGATAGACAAGTGCTTTGGATTACAAGTATATTTCTGGAATGAATTATTCTTGCAAACCAAGGTTTCGCTGTATTTTGTTTCTGTCACTGTCATTTATCTTACCACACATTTATCTTCTCCCCATGCCCCTAAGTGTTCTCAAGGCAGGCCTTATGTTGTATTTACTTTAATACCTGCAGCACCTTTCAGAGCGCCTGGCGCCAAAGAGGTCCTTGGCAAAGACAGTTCAAATGAGTGGATGAAGAGGAAAGGAGTCTATTCTCTCCTTCCAGCAGGCTCGGGTTGGGGGGCAAGCAGGAAGCTAGAATGTGGAGGGACAGCAACTCGTGCTCCTTTGCGCACATGAGCCTGGCACCCAGAGCCCTTCTCACCGCCCAGGAGGGAGCAGAACTTTTGTGGAGCCCACCAGCCGTGTCCTAGGAGCAGCTGGCGATGTGAGTTGGGGTTGCGCCAACTGAAATAGGGTATCAAGTAGATTTATAAGAATAAGAGAAACCAAGAATGCATGATGGGAAAGCTGTGAGGTAGAAGGCGAACATTCTAGGCAATTTTTCCCGTTTCCTAGAGAAGATGTTGCAAGAGAGACATGAACAGAACTGATGCCTTAGGGTTGAGGCAGACACGCAAGGCAGGGCAGGCCACACGCTGCCTCTGCATCTGGGGACAATGGAGCCTGACCATTGTCAGACGGGCAGACGGGACGGGAGTCGGGGAGGGGCTGTGGAAAGAGGAAGAGGTGTTGGCAGGGCACACATTTAACATCAGAAAATTGTAGTCTTGGGGTGCCTGGGTGGCTTAGTCGGTTAAGCGTCCGACTTTCGCTTAGGTCATGATCTCGCGGTTCGTGGGTTCGAGCCCCGCGTCGGGCTCTGTGCTGACTGCCAGCTCAGAGCCTCGAGCCTGTTTCAGTCTGTGACTCCCTTTCTCTCTGACCCTCCCCTGCTCACGCTGTCTCTCTCTCTCTCTCCTAGAAATAAATAAAACATAAAAAAAAAATTGTAGTCTTGAGCCCGGTGGGAGCAGCCGCTATGAGAACCCCTCAGCCTTGAGCGAGACTCAGCAGCCAAGGCCGTCAGCGCCTGCGTGCGTCTAGAGAACAGAGGGAACAGGGACCCAGGAAGTTGTCACAGGAAACTGTTCACTAAAGAGCAAAACACATTTGGCGACCTGCCTTCTCGTGAGGAATAAATCCACGACTGCAGCCTGTGAAACTGTTCAATCAACATTTCTGACGTAGAAAGAACACTTCCTTAACTGAGAAAAACCCAGAAAGTGGTTCACTTCAGATCTGGGCACCAGTACACTCAGAGGGCCCCTCAGTCTTCCTAGAAAGAGATTTGCGAGGAAGTCAGGCCACTTCTGTGGACCAAAGGAGAGGGGGCATTCTCCTCGAATAGGATGAAACTGCTCACGTTGTCCAGAGAGCACTTCCTGTGAGTCTAGGGAACTCGTGAGGGAGAGTGTTGGAAGCCAGACCAAACAGATCTGGTCATTTCTCTAAGGATGCAGTGTCATGTTGTGGCTAGTTTAGTAACAGCGTTTATTCTAACTTTCCAAATGCATTAGGAGCCCTTCATGGGATTTACCACTCCCACTGACCAAGGAGTTTGTAGAATGGAGACTCAGTGGCCCCAAGTATTTGTGCTGTGTGGCATATTTCATTTAAAAAAATCTGCATCAACAGTTGGAATGTGGATGATAGAAATCCATTCTTCAAAGAAAAAAATATGATGTGGCCACATTGGACTTGGCTGAAGTGGCCTCTCCTTCAGTTCCCACCTCGCCCTCTGCTGTGGATCTTGCTTTGCGAGTCTTGAGGCCTCATGGGTTTATCACTGTCCTTTATGGATGGCTTGGGAGGGCTTTATACTCAGCTTGAGTCTGGCTTCCCCGGCCACTCTTTCAATGGCCCCTTGGCCCAGTTGGGCCCCACCATGGTCCCCTGTCCAGAGACTGCACAGCATCACCTCCCCATTCAGGAGGGACCCCCAGACACTAACAGTTTTGATCAAGACTTCACCCCTTACTTAATAGGATCATCAGAGGGTTTGAATGGATCTCTTTTTCAGTCATATTTTATGATACAGTCTGGGGTCATGATATCAGCAAATTTGGGCCTGCCACAGGCCGAGGGACATATCCCCTGTGAATGTCAGGTCAACCATCACCACAGGATGTTTTGTGTATAGAATAAAGGAATAATCTAACACCCACAATTTATTGAGCACTTATTATTTACTGACTGCTTCTCATAAATATTTTCTCAATTAACCCTCACAGCAATCTAGTGATGTAAGTGCCGTTGTCCCCAGAGTACACAGGAGACAGCTCAAGGTCAAGGAGGTTAAATCGCTTTTCAGAGTTCTCACTGTTGGCTCTCAAACACCCTTTGGATGAAAGGATAATTGATTGCATGAGTGAATGAGTCAGTGATGGAATGAAGGAACATATGGAATGCTCAGTGACCAGGCTGGAGCATCACATCAGGATCAGACATAGTGGTTCTCAGCCCAGGCTGCACATGAACCTGACTAGATATTTAAAAACCCACATCCATAGGCTCACCCCCAGGGACTTGGACTGACCTGGTGGAGAGGAGCGGGTATTAGGCTTTTTAAAGGCTCCCAGATGAGACTAATGTACAATCACGTTAAGAACCACTTAGTAGGAGAAAAGAACAGTCTTCATTGGACCTAATTGCTTGATGGGGGAAGGTGGGGTTGGGGGAAAGCTATGGGCTCCTGATAATATTTATGGAGGCCACAGAGATGTCTGTAACAATCAGGGATGATGATTCTCACCTTTCAGGGAGGCTGGGCACCCCTGCAGCAAAGGTAAAGAAGTTGATTAAAAGTCTCCTTCTTCCCTAGGACCAGGATTAGGCCTAGAAGAGCTCCCTGCCTGATTCTGCAAGTGGGGGAGGGGAGACAAGGCCCCAGGGCCCCACCAAGCAATAGGCAGGAGGGGGTCAGCTGGCTGGAGCACTGATGTCCCGGAGAAGCCAATGATGCAGTGCCCTTCAAACTGACAGTCTCCAAATATTTGTTTGCCACTTATTTAATCGAGGCTTGGAGTGATTGATTTGTGATTAATGCAAAATGTAGGCATAACAATGTGTTTGGTTTGAACATTTTATTGCTGTGACAGCGTTCAGTAAGAAGAAAAATCATTTAATAAAAAGTGAGTTTTCGTTTTGATTTTTGCTTTGAATCGTTTTATTTATTTATTTTTTATTTATTTATTTATTTTTTATTTTTTTATTTATTTTTTATTTTTTTATTTATTTTTTATTTTTTTACAAATAGTTTATTGTCAAATTAGTTTCTACATAACACTCAGTGCTCATCCCCAAAGTGCCCTCCTCCATGCCCATCCCCCCTCCCCCCCACATCCATCAGTCCTCAGTTTTTGTCAGCATTCAAGAGTCTCTCATGGCTTGCCTCCCTCCCTCTCCCCCACTATTCTCCCCCTTCTTCTCCCCCATGGTCCTCCGTTAAGTTCCTCCTAATCCTCCTATATGTGCAAACATATGATATTTGTCCTTCTCTGCCTGACTTATTTCACTCAGCATAACACCCTCAAGGTCCATCCATGTTACTACACAGGCCAGATTTCATTCTTTCTCATTGCCATGTAGTATTCCATCGTATAGATAAACCACATCTTCTTGATCCATTCGTCCGTTGATGGACACCTAGGCTCTTTCCATGTTTTAGCTATTGTGGAGAGTGCTGCTATGGACATTGGGGTCCACGTGCTCCCATGCATCAGCACTCCTGTATCCTTTGGGCAAATTCCTAGCAGTACTATTGCTGGGTCCTAGGGGAGTTCTATTGTTAGTTTCCTGAGGAACCTCCACACTGTTTTCCAGAGGGGCCGAACCAGTTTACATTTCCACCAACAGTGTAGGAGGGTGCCCGTTTCTCCACATCCTCGCCAGCATCTGGAGTCCTCTGATTTGCTCATTTGAGCCACTCTGACAGGAACACGACAGGGATGTCCACTCTCACCACTGCTGTTTAACATAGCGCTGGAAGTCCTAGCATCAGCCATCAGACAACAAAAGGAAATAAAAGGCATCAGAATTGGTAAAGAAGTCAAACTTTCACTTTTCGCAGATGACATGATATTCTACGTAGAAAACCCGACAGACTCCACCAGAGAGAGTCTTCACACAGGGGAGACCCCACTTTCCTTCAGACAAAACCAGTGAGCAAACACAGACTGCCCACTGTCCTCTGTCCTGTGTCCGTTCAGCTGGGCTCTGGTCTCTGTCCCCTTTGCAGTAGCCTGAAAGGAAGGCTAACTTGCCTGTTCAACTTGGCCCAGGGCAGTTTTCACTTTGACACTTTGAATCCTTGTGTTCTGTCTGATTTTTACCAGTTACAGTGTTGTGCTGGGGAGACTGTCCACCGAGCTCCTTCTGGATGCCTCAGCCCCTTAGGCACGATCTGCACACTAGACTGAGGTGAGTCCCAGGGTCGGATGCCCCCACTACACCCTTGATGTCCGTCCCTAACGTGGATTCCTGGCACATGACGGGTGAGTGCAGAACAGGGAACAGTTATGAAGCTCCACGATCCAGGCCTTGAGCCGGGTTCTAGAAACTAGCAATGAGCAAAAGGGGCAGAGTTCAGAGCTGGCCACATCAGGTCGGGTCTGGTAAGAAAGGTAGGTTTTGCCCTAAAAGGGGTAAGGAACCATGGAAGAGGGTAGAATAGAAAGTGACATATCACATTTGTATTTATATTTTATTTTTTTAAGTCTATTTTTTTTTGAGAGAGAGAGAGAGAGAGAGACAACATGAGCAGGGGAGGGGCAGGGACAGAGAGAATCCCAAGCAGGCTCCACTGTTAGTGCTGAGCCCAACTCGGGGCTCAAACCCACAAACTGTGAGATCATTACTCGAGCCGAAATCGAGAGTCAGATGCTTAACCGACTGAGCCACCCAGGCACCCCAACGTTTGTATTTTTAAAAGCTGAATCTGTGAAATGAGCTTTTTACAAATGTAAGGGCTGATTTGTTCCCCTATGGGCTCTGAGCCCAACATCCATTTTCAATTACTCTGACTCCTTTCTAATTATCATCCCTCCATTCAAGAGGACAGGTCACTATGGGCTGCGTTGGCACAAGTGGGCATGAAGAAGAGAACATGGCCCAGAGCCTTTTCCATTTAATTTATTGGAAAATTCCAATTAATTCATTGGAAAATCTATTACTGGAAGGATTTAAGATAATATGAAACCAGAAAGCAAATATTGACGTTCAACCTACAAGCCCGAGACTTAATGAGAACTCGTCAGACAACTGGTCTCACATTAAAGGGGCTCAGAGGACACTTTCCTGATGGAAATAGGAGCGAAAGCCACTCTTTGGTTTTCAGTCATATATACATTTTTTTGAGGGACAGGCTAGAGGCAAGGAAATATACAACAGGAAGCTTTGCAAATGCACCCCCCTGCCTTCGATGGAGAAACAACTGGGGTGCCTGTGCCCTCGGGCTTGGTAGGGTCAGTACACGCCTCACCCAGACACGGGGGACTGTGGAGGCCACGGGGCGAGCCCCGGGCTGGAGACGCGTGTCCTGGCCGCCTGGCCCCAGGCCAAGGGGATGCTCTGTGTGGCCTGGAGCAACTAAGATACTCTTTCTGCATCTCAATTTTTTCGAGATAACGTAATTGAACAAATGCTTTTAAGGGAAACTCTTAGTTCTGAGGGCACCGATGAGTCTGTGACATAAGGAGAGAGGAACTGGCTGCAGCGCGGCGAGGGCTCTGGAGCCTGGGAGGGCGTCAGCCGGTGTTTTCTCAGTTCTGGAAACCCGGCCGCAGACGCTTCCGGCTCTGGCCAGCCGTTCTTCTCCCCACCCGCTCTCCGACGGGTGTCAGAGCCTGTCGTAAACGCTGGAATAAGCCGATTCGGTTACATAAAAGTAAAGAGGGATAAGGATAAGAGAACAGTGGAACCTATTCCAGCAGTTGGTCTCTAACAGCATAGATGCTGGACCCGGCGCCTCGCCCTCGACGCCCCGCCCCCCGTCCCGACGCCCCGCCCCCCGTCCCGACGCCCCGCCCCCGGCGCCCCGCCTCCGACGCCCCGCCCCAGCGCCCCGCCCCCGACGTCTCCCGGAGCCCCGTCCCCGAAGCCCCGCCCCCCCGTCAAGACGCCCCGCCCCAGCGCCCCGCCCCCGACGTCCCCCGGAGCCCCCTCCCGGAGCCCCGCCCCCGAAGCCCCGCCCCCAGCTGAATGCAGCTGCTGAGTTAAACTTTTGAGTTTCAGTTTGGGCAATGATATCCCTTCATGTTTCCTGGAGTTTTGAGGATTAAATGGCATCATGCCTGTGTTCACTTAACAAGAACAAAAAAGACTAAGAGAGTCAAAAGCAGGTGACATGGAAAGTTCCGCTGTCCACGGGGCCTGCCCAGCGTGAGCGCCTGGGGGGCTCCGTCGGTTAACCGGCAGGCTTCGGCTCAGGGCATCATCTCACGGTCCATGGGTTCGAGCCCCGCATCAGGCTCTGTGCTGACAGCTCGGAGCCTGGAGCTTCTTCGGATTCTGTGTCTCCCTCTCTCTCTGCCCCTCCCCCACTCATGCTCTGTCTCTCTCTGTCTCTTTCAAAAATAAATAAACATTAAAAAAATAAGTAAATGAAACCAACCACCACGCACACTGTGTCCAAAATTTCTTAACGCTGCTGGACGGGAGTCTCTGCCCTTACAAACAATGTGCAGGCTGATCGGGGCAGGCACGGGGCCAGTGCTTGTGGGCACCAAGCCTCCCTCTGGGGCCTGTGGCATCCGACTGCCTTTGCCTGGTCAGTCAGCCTAAGGCCATTGTCAGCAGCCCAGATGTTCAGTGAACCAGCTGCCTCCCAAGCAAGGTGTTTGGCAGAATTCTCGGCACATGATGATTCCATTAGTACAATTTCTATCACTTAAAAATACACATGGAAGAAAAATATAAACTAGCCTGTGGCTGTTCTTAGAGATATGCCAAGTTTCCTGGCAACCCACCTGCTCCAGGGGCAGCCTCCATCCAGCACCTGCCCGCCTGATGGATGTGCTCCGTCTGGTGAGCACTGGTCCATAGCCTGGAGCTTCCCTTGGACTTTCTCCTTCTCTTTTCTGTGCTACGTAGAGCATAATTGACTATTAAGCAGTTTTTTATGGCCCAGCTCGGTTCCTCTGATGCCTACTGTATCCACACACTCTCCCACTCCAGACAGAATGCTGTACCCCGATGCTCTTTGGGGCCTCACCTCCAGCCAGCTCCAGCCCCACACCCTCCCAAATTCTTGTCTCGCGATGGTCCTCATCGATCTCTGGACACAGATGCCCACATGCCTGTGCTTTCACAGAAACTCCTTCCTCTGACTGCCCACTACCCTCCACGTCCCCCATCTGCAAACCTCTGCGTCTCCGTTCACAACTGTGTCATACCTCGCCCTCGGTGTAAACTCCCCCACCCCCAGCTGCCCTCGGCATCATTGACCTTGTATGCCTTCGTGTCCCTAGAGTACTTTGTGCATCGAATCACCTTAGATCATCTTTGGGTCTAAGTTTATCCTTCTGCATGAATAACGGGACAGTAAGGAGGAAGCACTAATATTTACAGACTTACTCAAGAGGCAAGAATGTCAGCAATACCTTCCGCGTGCAAAGATTCTAGAAATGTGTGTGAGGCGGGCATGGAAGTGGAGTGAGTTTAGAAAGTGTCCTTGCAAAGCACTGCAGTTCTAACCATGCATATGGAGCCGGATTCTCCTGGGGTGGGACACAGGGCCAGGGGGATGGGGTCAGGGAAAGTGTTACACTGCGTCTTTCTTTTACAACATGCTGTACGAGCACAGAGCTGGTGCACCTGCTGCCTCCACAGAAATAGGACTTTGGGCCGAGAGATCTTGCTCAGCTGCTGTTTGCCTAGGTCCTCCTGGAGCTGTCTCTGAGCTTGAAATGAGATTTTATCTAGTATTGTTAATGAGGGAGAAAATGGAAGTGTGAAGGGGTTAGATTTAGGGGGATGAGCTTGCCTTAATTTAAAAGCTTGTTTCAGTGGAAAAGAAAATGGTGTACATTGCATGTAGGAGCTGAGGTCCAGGAAGGAGACGGGAGGGGCTGCTTCAGGCGGGACATCTGTTCCCTGAGCCGGGCTGAGAGCTGGGGAGAAGGCTGCCCCTGTGTCCCAGCCCTGCTCTGGCACCTTGGGAAACAGCAGGAACGGGCAGCCCCAACTCCTTATCTGGGCTCTCCTGGGGGGTCACATCAGCAGGGGCCTAGAGAGAAAACTGAAGGGCAAGGACAAGGTCACAGGACTAAGAAGTGGTGAACTGACCCCGCCCCACCCCACCCCCCCCGAACCTTTGGGCATATGTAGCTTAGGCAGGTGATCGCTGCCGCGTTACACATGAGGAACTAGAAACCAACCTAGAAAGGTCAACCCAAGCTTTGCTTCTCATTAACATGTCCGATGGTCATTCCTTCCAGAAGCTTCCAACCTGACGAGGAGAAAAAGCCAATCTCTTAATAACATAAATAGGCATTGGTAATATTATTAGCTATTACTAACAGTAATAGTTATAAATGATCAATCCTGTTCCTATATAACACGATGTGCTCTCAGAGAGAGACCAAGAAAACAATCTAAGGAAAAGAAAGGAAAAATAATTCTGACGCTGGGCAGCAGGGAGAAGTTTCTGAAGCAGGCGGTAATATAAAAACACGACCTTTGGCCATTGATCATGTCTGCTGTCACTGTAAGCTTCCGCAACAGGAGGCAAGCTTCATTAAGGGAGGCATCTTGCTGGCGTTGGCAAATGATTCCCTAAAGTACCTCAAACAGAGCCCGTAAGTGGTTGGTTTTCCATAAATATTTGTGAAACCAAAGAATGACTGGGTCCTGCTTGTCTCCTAAGGGTCCCCTTTGCCCCCCAGGCAGGGTCCCGTGGCAATGAAAGGAGCAGACACCATGTTTCGAGGGGAGTCGGTGCCCCTGTCTGAGAAGAGAACCTTCCAGCTCGCTGCTGAGTGGTTAGCTGGATCGGTTAGGATAGCAGCCCATTCTTGCATGGATGGGCGCCTTCTGCTGACACCAGGATCTGCACCCCACACGCCTCTATGGGGATAAATCCTTCAGCATGTGAGTCCTAGCTAATCCCAAAACATCCTGCTGCCCCTGACTTCCAAGCTCCTCGCTTGTTCCCCCAAATAAATTCCATCGTTACTTTTTCTGGCTCAGACTGCAAGCGTGCTTGCACAATCAGGAGCTGAGTCTCCACGCGCAGCGGATGCCCTGTTTGCTAGTCTTTGGGCGCCCCCTGCAGGCCGCACTGAGCCATCCCCGCAGCCGCTGCCAGCACCACTCAAGTGCGTGACAGGGGGCCGGGGGTGGGGCTCCCCACAGCTGCATCCCTGCAGCCTGGGGCTATTACCCCCGTGGAGGAGAGGGTAATAAAGGAGAGTGCTGGAGAGGACCCAGGTGCTGAGGCAGAGCTGGTTAAAGACGCCCAGGGAGGCAGCCAGAAAGGGCCGCGGCTTGGGAACTGGTTAGCCAGTGTCCATTCATTCATTCATTCATTCACTCACCAATTTTTTATTAAAGCTGTAGGATGTGCCAGGGCACTGGAATTCAGAAGTTGAAAGGAGGGCAAAAAACAAAAGCAAATTCCTCCGTCACGGAGCTGACACTCCAGTGAGGAAACACAACAAATAAGATAAATCAGTAAGACAGCGCATTTGAGGGTGCTAAGTGCCGACGGGGAGAAAACATGGAGCAGAAAGGGGGCTCTGAAGTGTCTGGAGTCCAGGTGGGGAGCGAGGAGGCTCCAGATCGATCGAGAGAACGGGAAAGCCTCGCCAGCAGGAAGGCTTTGCAGGAAAGGCCAGAGGGAGGGGCAAGAGCGAGCTTGGAGGACTGAGCAGCGAATGCAAACGCCTTGGGCAGTGCCGTGCTGGCGGGCGGAGGGGACAGCAAAGTACCCACGTGCTGCAGAGGAGAGAACAGGTTGGGGAGAAGGAGGTGTGCCAGGGAGGGAAGCAGATTAGGTGGGAGAAGGACACGGGGCTGGATGAAGAAAGGCCTTATAGGTTACTCTAAGGAGGACATGCAGCGCCTCAGAGACAAATTCCAAGCTCCAGTGTGAACCCAGGCGCGTTACTTAACCAGTGTTCTCAGCCGTGAGACACGGACAGGAACACTGGTTCGGAGGATTAAGAAAGTGCCTGGCCTGCTGTCTGACACAGCAGGGGTGTCCAGTGGATGCTCTTGTCCCTAGATGCCCATGCACGTCCCCTCATGTCACGTCTGCACAGTGACGTAGGGTCTCTGAACCAGAAGCCTGAGGCACATGGTGAATTGGTTCAAATTGCCCTCCACTCTTGCCTCCTGTTCTTCTGCGTCCCCTCGGAGACTCACTGCTGCCCCCCTGGATGCTGTTCTTAGCCACCCCCCTAAGTCGTCAGCTGCACCTGCACTGATGGAAAGTACCAGTAGACCCAGGAGGAGGCACGGGGGATGCAGTGCTGTTCTTTCCGTTTATTCTTTCCCGGCCCTGCCTTACGGAGCCTGGCGAGGGTCCCCCATATTGATGGGGGGCCTCCGATGTTGCCTGTGGTAACAGCAATGCGTCCTTCCCGACACTTCCAAGCATCGGTTTCAGGTTCCAGAGACTCTTAAAACGTTTGCCTAAAATTAGAGCTGGATCTAAGTCTTCCCATCCTCCCTGATTACCGTGGAAACAGAGGGTTAATGTCGTAAGCCTCCCAGACTCTGTTTCTTTCTGTCTGAACTGGGGACAATCCTATCTGCCTCCCCATTTCACAGACTTGACTGGAACAAGGAGCATTAAGAACCTTTTACAACACATAGAATATAAACTTGGGGAGAGTGTGTTGAAGCCGTGATCATTTACAAGAACCTTTGCAGCCTAACTCACAGGTTTTTGATCTCCCCTCGTTCAGGGGTCCTGACCTGGTCTTGGAGGCAGTGTCCTCGGCACCGTGTGGGTCCCAGGACCGTGGCTTCTCCTGACCCCGCAGAGACGAACAAGGGACCCATCCGCGGCAGGTCCAGAGGCTGGTCACCTTGCTGCCCCCTCCGTGACGAGCCCCCTCCCACTACCTCCCTGCTTTGCAGTGGCTCAGCCGCTTAATCCGGGTGACTCTCTGGCTTTCTGCTCCTGGGACTGCAAACGGCCGAGCTCACTACCTTCTGCAGCTTAGAGTCCGGAGATCTCCTTGTTGGTTTGGCTAATTTCCCCCACCCCCGTTCTGCCGGTCTACAGAAGGCCTGTCCTTGGCTCCGCTGTCCATCCCCCGTCCTGTGGGCTGTGGCCGGGGGTAGGGGTGCGCACACCAACCACGAACTGCCCAGGGGCTCCTCCTCGGGCAGGGGCTGTGGTCCTGGGCGGTTTCCATGGTACTCATCTTGGCCCACCTTTCGGGACAGCAGGAGACAATGGAGCGTCCCTCCCATCGCTGCCTCTGATCCTGCAGACATGCTCCACGAAGCTGCATCCAGAGACCACGAATGCATCCCTCCTTAGCATTTTGGATGAGCAGCTCTGATTGTTAAAAAGCCCAAGTAACCTGGGGGCCTTGAATGCTGGGACAAAGACCCGGGTGTCCTGTTCACTGAATAACAGTCCTCCGAGGATCCCGTTTGGAGTCCCTTCCCTGCTCTGCTCAGCCGCCCCAGGAAACCTGAGGCCCTTCCTACAGTGGGCATCCCCGAAATAACAACCATACCCCAAATGTCCTCCCCACACATGTAGAGGGAATTCCTTCAGCCCTAACTACGTGCCTAGAGAGTGGCGACAGTGCGTCCCATAAACACACAGTCCTGGCAAAAGAAAGTCCAAAGATTTTATTATTGTTGTTGTTTCTCATTTATACACATCACGAGCTGCACAAAATGCCAACCAAAGAGGAAACGTAGAAAAATAGTGGAATCGTATCGGTGCTATTGACTGTTATTAACTATTGTTGTTTTGCGGACGGTGTGCAAGGGTGTGCGGGAGACGGTGATCATTGTATACAGATATTGTCACCAGAATGAGAAGACATTAGGAGTTCACAGTGGCATCAAGCTGTACATTCAAGTTCTTTTTCAGAGAAAGGGACCATGCGAAAGACCCTGCCTCTCTTTACCTTCCACGATGCAGAAGGTTGCGTTTGAAAACTAAAGAAAACTGGAATAAAATAAAATGGACTCCAACAGTCACAAGCCACAGGCCAGCTCTTGGGGTCAAATCTGAGTGTGGCAGCGCTCGCAGACCCTACCGCTATGCCTTTTATTTATTTGATAAGCGATGTTGGTCTATTCATCTGAAAAGCAGTAGTAAGAGTTGGTAGGACTAGTCACGGGGGGGTCCAGTGACTTTGGACAACAGGCAGGTACAATGCCACTCAGGTGGTGGTGTTTCTTGACAGAGTGGGCTGTGACACGCACCATTCAGCTTCTCCTTTTGTGACATTCCTAACTTGATGCTGAACGAAGGTTTGAGATTCTACCTGAGTGGTACGGCAGAGATCACGGCGGCATCTCACCGGGGCCGGTTTTCTGCTTCCAGACCCCGCAGAGATGCCCGAACTCCCATGCCAGGAGGGATTTGTTTTCATGGGCGCTGGGTTGATGGTATTCTCAGTGTCTCCTCCCTGTTCTCCTGACTCACTGTCTACATGAGCATTCTTCCATTTATATGGGTATCTGCTTCCCCTACTAGATTATAAATCCTTTAAGGGCGGGGTCCTGTCTGAGAAATTTCTGTAGTCACCAGTGCTTAGCATAGAACCAGGCATAGACTAAATAAACAGTGTTCGAAAGGAATGCATTCAAGAGTAAGTTACAAGAAAACAGTGAATGAAGCTAAAATCACAGACTTTCATATGAGGTTAATTCAGACAAGACAGTATGTAGGACAAAATGAGGTGCTCTCTTTAAAAGAAAAAAAAAAACAAGCAAAGATGAATGTGTAGGTTACCAGATATACCTTGGATTATTATTAAACTTCCCAGAACAAAAAGCATGAAGCAGGGTATTTTCCCATATGCAGTAAATTTAACCTTGGACTAAAAGACATTTCAAGACGTCTTTTCAATTCGATGCAATAAAAAGATTCTGAGTGACATTTACAGAATTCAAACTTCCCAGCATCTTAAATTAATGTAATACTGTTCTCAGCTGTGTCAGGTTCCTGCCTTTTCTTACCGCTCAACAACTACACCCTGAGCAAGAAAACAGCTTACTCCATAGATCATCCAATTATGCACTGAATTGAGGTGGAAAACTCTGTCGTGGAGGTCCCTGAAATCACAATAGAACATTCTGAATGCTGGAAGCTTAAGACTGACATTTCATAGGCGATCCCCCTCAAAGCATCATGCACGAATCACTTTGAGGCCGTGTAGACAATTTCTTAGTTTATTACACAGAAAATTCCCTATAGCCAAATTTTTGCTATAAGACATTCCTAAGCTCCCCGCCCCCCAATTTTAAAACACCTTCTCGACACAGGCACTGTTTCAAACACGACTTCCCTTTCCCTCTGCACTTCAACTATCTCTTGAAGAACTTTCAGATCTATTTGATAGTTAAGGAGACTTGACCCTGTTCCCACTGGCTTCAAAGCATGCCCTGGAGATATAATGGCTCTTCCCATTAAAACAAAAAACAAAAAACAAAAAAAACCCAAAAAACCTTCCAGTGTGATGTCCGATCCCATGAAACTACTTTTCTCTCGGGGATTCAGAAGGTTACAGGGGAAACATGGACCAATGTCAAACCCTCCCTGCATCAGAATCAGCTGCTGCGGATTGGCGAGGGGATAGAGAAGAACATGGGAGCTTTCAAAGAGGAAGCGGCCCTTCTTGAAAATACTGAGCCCCAGTTTTTTGCCAGGCAATGGTGAGAGCAGCAGGGACACATTGTACACACGGTTCCTGGCCTCAGAAAGTACGTGCACACGTGGGAGATATGCAAGGAAACATACAACATTGTGACAATGAGTGAGAAAGAGTGGTTCCTGGAACCCTAATAAAATGTATCTGATGTTGGGACAAAGGAGCCCAGATTCAGCAGGAAGCAGGGATGTGCAGTCCACGAAGCACTGGGTGCACGCTTGAAGCCCACAGCCCAGGAATTGATTCCTAGGTGAATTTTCCAAGGTGGAGTGGCAGTGTCAATGGAAGAGCGTGGTCTAGCACAGCAGTGGAAGGAGAGGCATCATGACTTGGGGAAAGTGGATTTGGGCTCGCAGAACTCAGAGGGCCTGAAGATAGTGATTGGAGAGCATGGAAGGCCAGCCGAGCGCCAGAGCGTGCTTACTGACTGTGCTTTCTAAACCCACTTTCTAAACCTAATGCCCTGGCATTGATTTTCACAATATGTGTGGGTTTTGTGGCTTATGAACTTCTTGGGGTTGGAGGAATCATGGCCTCACAGATAAAATGAGGCTTGGGGATCAAACCTTGAGTCCACCTTTGCTGAGCTGTGTGACCCTCGCTGCGTTACTTGACGTGTTAACCAGCGTCGTTTGTGTGTTGTGTGGCTTTTACAGATGAAATGAAATCCTACGTGCGGAAGACCCCACCAACAAATGTGGAGCGCTCCATGCTGTTTCCATGGCTTTGCTCCTTTGTTTGGTAAAAACGGGGCCAATCAGAGCTGAGGTTTGGTTTACCTCCGAAAGCTCTGAGTTTGTGATGAACCACAGAGGCTTGAGTCTGAGGACGGTTTCAGAGCCATATAATCACAACCACATCTATGAAGTGAAAGCAAACACGTTCTGCACTTTACACTGTGGCTGTGGAGACATCACATATGGGACATAGCCTGTCTTAGACATTAACGACATGACCCAGCAGTACCCGCACATTAACACGGGCCCCGGGACTCCACTCTGCACACCGGGGACATTCCACCAGGACCCTTTTCCCTAAAACTAAAATTGGTGTAGAGAGTTCAGCCCACTGTAAAGCAAAGCGTATTATTACCATTCACTCAAAAAGATGCGGAAAGGGAATGACTTTGCTGTTCTAGGTTTTCAACAGTGCTTTCCATACAGACATCACTAGCATTATGTGTAGTGCTGAGGTACCACGGAAAAAGTTCTCCCCCCAAAAAAAAGGTAAAGAAAAAGTAACAGAACAAAAGAAAAAGGCAAAGAGGAAGGGACACAGAAAGACTTGTAATGTCACTGAAGTTCATTCCTGCTTTGGGACACGTGGATGGAGGCCCCTGTGCACAAGTGGAGGCTGGAAGCTCAAAGCTCAGGATGCTAGCCTTCAGACAGAGTCTGGAGCAAACATCCATTGTTCCTCCTCCAAATTTTGGAAGTCCCATGGCGTTAATTTCAATACTGACAGTGAAAAATAAAACATTAAATTTTATTATTCCCCCTAGGTCCTTTTAGTGTTTAGGATTATATGATTTGAGGGGCGCCCGGATGGCTTAGTCAGTTAAGCATCCGACTTTCGCTTGGGTCATGATCTCGCGGTTCGTGGGTTCGAGCCCCGCGTCGGGCTCTGTGCTGACTGCCAGCTCAGAGCCTGGAGCCTGTTTCAGTCTGTGACTCCCTCTCTCTCTGACCCTCCCCTGCTCACGCTGTCTCTCTCTCTCTCCTAGAAATAAATAAAACATTAAAAAAAAAAAAAAGGATTATATGATTTGTGTTAATAGCTCCATAGTCTAGTTGGGTACCCAGCACAAAATAGGTACTCAATAAGGCATGGGAAGAGTAAGCAAATGAAAAAATAGGGGGAAAAAACAAAGTGGATGCAGGTATTAGCATACGCTGCTTTGCTGCATCAGTTAAAGATGGACACACATCCTCCCTGAGGGTCTTGGAATGGATGCCTTGTGAGAACAACGCAAGAAAGCACAAGTCTCCCTCTCTGTGTCGTTGCCATGTTTTCTTACACAACCTGTGCAACTGTCCACAGCAGCCCTGGTTATCGCCGATGCTCACAAATCTACTCTATGAAACCAAACAAATGGCATCCCACAAGCAGACTTTCAGTTCATAGGCATGTCTTGGAAAGATGCCATCATCTTGCATAAGTGAGGGCTCCCTGACACTGTCATGTCCTAGCACTTTTCAATGTTTTTATTCTTCACAGAAAAACCTGGGTTGCACGCTATTTCTGGTTTTTTTCCTTCCCATTCACATACTGTGTTGGTGGCCCCCAGCCCCGTGGGCTCCTCCCAAACTGGCCTTTGCCATCTCACTATGCCTGTGACTTGCTGGGCTCTACCCTCCACTCTCACATGTACTCCATCAGGAGGGGCTGCTTTTTTGTGTGTCATTGTTTGCTTTTGCTTTGTGACCTGTGCCTGGTTCGCATGGCTGTTAGGCAATATCCGTGACTGAATGAGGGGCTGTGGCTCTGAGCAAGTCACCTCAAGCTGGTGGGGGTGCAGACTGCTCACTTGTAAAGGAAGGACTAAGTAAATTCCTCGCCCACATAAACCATATGATCAGGGAGCCCGGGTGGCTCAGTCGGTTGAGCATCTGACTCTTGGTTTTGGCTCAGATCATGATCTCGAGGCTTCATGAGTTCAAGCCCCTGTTGGGCTCTGTGCTGACAGTGTGGAGCCTGCTTGGGATTCTCTCTCTCCACCTCCCCCACCCAACTCATGCTGTCTCTGTCTCTATCTCAAAACAAACAAATAAACTTAAAGAATACCCCTCAATGATCAAGAGTGGTCAGTGTGGTCACCCCAAATCCCAGTGCAGGAATCTCCCGATTGCTTCCACGCACAAAAAGAAAAAAGAAGAGAATAGTAACAGTAATGCTATAATCACAGTGGTTTTAACCAACTGCCATTCCCTCCAGCTTTTTCTCCACGAGAAGCCGGGAAGACACGTGTGCTGTATCTTCTGAAGTGAGTTGGGGCGAGCAGACGTGGCCCTGGGCTTCCTGCAAGACGGAGGGTTGGGTCTGTCTGAGGAGCTAGCCCGGGAGAAGGACATGAACACAGGGATTTGAGAGAACCCAGGCTTCTGAGAGGAAACTCTCCCACTAGTGTTAGCAACGGGAACTTCCTCCTGAAGGAGAAGAGAGTCTGGCGTGGTGGCTGACTGCTCACGCCCCTGCTCGGTCACTCTGATACCCAGACAGCCTCCATCAGCCCGTCCTGTGCGGGGAAGGTCCTGGCCCTCTCTCCTCAAGCCTTTCGGTCATTCCGTTCCCTGCCCGGGGTGGTTCCCGGGGGTTCCCTGCAACCCACTTCCCCAGGCCAAGCCTTACTCAGCCCTGTGTCTGGGCTTAGACATCCTATCTTGCACGAGGCTGTTCCTGACCCCGCACCTCTCCAGGGTGGGCTAGGTGTCCCTCCTCTGAGCACACACTGATCCCTACCCCTGGATGGTGCCCACCTACATCCCCTTCCCATCTGAGCAGACTATGAGCTGCTCAACCCTTCCTGCACCTCCTAGCACAGGAGGCCCTCAAACATACTTGCTGAATGAATGAATGAATGAATGAATGAATGAATGAACTGATGAATGAATGAATGAACGAACTGATGAAGGAGTGCCCTTGGCGGTGACCAGCTGTGCAAAGCAAGTATCTCACTCACAGCCTTCTCCAGGCCGTGAAGACCGGCCCTTCAGCACTGCCTCGCACTGGCCGGTGCCTCACCTTCTCTCTATCAGGTTGTCATAAAGAGGCTGTGTTCTCGGGGGGCAGGGACCGTGCCTTCTATCCCTGCTCCCCTCTGGCATGGCAGGAAGCCACTCTGCACCCGCCTGGGGACTGTGGGTACCAGCAGGAGCCCTTCCTCTCTCCTCCTTCTCCCCGGGGCTCACAGTTCTCCAGAGCTTTCAACCTGCCGTCGAGGTATTAGTCCCACCCCCCGGTGACTTTAGCTTCGCATCTGCTTCTTGGATGTATTTGGCTTGTGAGCAACCGATTCCCATTAATCTCGAGAGAATAGCGATGTTTATTTCTAACAACTTCTGAGGAACTCAACAAATCGTAAAAACAAAAAATCGTAAATTACACTGAGAATGAAAACATACTAGACCATTATCTTGGCAGGCATTTTGTTTATAATTTTTATAATAAATAATATAATGTCCCTGTTTTACATTATATATATATTTATGTATATATATATTAGATATCTATACTTCAATAGAAAGAGACATAAAAAAGCCTTTTCAAATGAGGCATGACACGCGACACTAGACACTCTTATTTACAATATAGAGATGTAATTTCTACACAATATAATAGATGCTCAGAGGCCAGAGAGGGCTTACAAAGACAGCAGAGCACCCCTATAAAAGAGGGGTGTGCCATGCAGCTGGACATTTATTGCCATTAGTTCTCACCATGTCCAGACAGCATATTGAAGTTAAAAGTGGCATCTGGCTATTGGAAAAGACGATGGTCATCAGATTTACTCAGCTCCATCGCCGTGGGCTACACGGTCTTCCAAATGACCAGAGAGTGACAAGCTTTGCTGATGGGTGTCAGAAACACAAAATGGAATGCTCTCATCGGAGGGGCTCCTCGTTTGGCCAAAAAGGAGAAGCTGTTACAAATGTACAGTCCCACACTGAGCACAAACACTTGTCTAGACCAGGAAGCACAACATCATGGGCTCCATTCTTTCTGGGTTAGACATCGGATCAGCGCCGCTCGGGAGTACCCACAGTCTACGGACACTGGGAACTTGGAAAAATGCCCTCAGGACTTACTGATCCCACATCCTCCCTAAGCCTGGGACACAATGAAAGTGTGCAGAAGACCCGCAGAGAAACCCTACCCCGGTTGTGCAAAAGTCTGCCTTTGTGGCTCATTCAACTCCACCCCTCCACCTTCTCCTTTCACAAGGAACCCAGGAGCCTATCAACCGCAAAGCGGCCCACCCACACTGGTTTCTCGGTCTGCGTTTGTTTGGCAAGGTCACACCGTTAATGTGTGAGGGCTAAAATTCTCAGATGAGCCAAGATTTGCTTGGTTTTAGGACCATGGCACTGGTGGCCTAAGGTCATGGTCCAGGTGCTGGACCAGGGATCTGGTCACAGATGATTCTCCACACTTTACAGGGGGATTGTGCAGAAATAGGAGCTTCTGCCTCCTGGTGATGGGTCTCCTGGGTTAGTGGCCCCTACTGACCTGGTCCATGCGCTCCTTGAGTATGATGAGGCGATTCTCCAGCCTTCCTTTAGGCCAAGAGTGTACTCAGTCTACGGGACCATATCAAACATCCTGGTAATTTTCAAAACTTCCCTTAAGTCATTCGCCAGTAACTATCTAAGCTGGGTCCGCGATCTGACTGTTGTTTTCCTCTCTGATCTCACTGTTGTCCCTGCTGTCTGTTGGTTGTTATTGATGCTGACCTCTCCTAGCCCTTTATTTTCCTAAGGCAAGAAGACATTTCTATTGGAAGATAACCAGCACCTTCTTGGAGCTCCCCTGAGGTTTGTAATCCAGCACTCCTCGTTTAGATGTTTCTCCTTCCATGGAGAGGAGAAGCCGCTGGCCATGTTAATGGTTTCATTTGTTTTCTTTTTGTTTTTGTTTTTGTTTTTTGTTTTTTTTGTTTTTGTTTTTTTTTTGCAATTGCATCAAATGCTAACATAGCATTTCTTTGGAAGAGTATCAGCAGGAGCCTTACGCGCTTCTGCTTCACCCCTTAGATTTTCTCAAAGTCCACTTTCCTGACTACAGACAGAGATTTAAGCAATCGCAAAAGTAATCTGTGGGCCAGGGCTCTGCATAGACAGTCTGGAGAAGTAGTTGAAGCAATGAGTTCACCACGTCCCCTCTGGTTACTTCTCTTTGTAACAAACCTGCATTTACCAAGAGCATCGCCTCCATCCCCCCACCCCATACCTTACATCACGCCACCCGCTGCTGCTCATGAAACAGAATCTGAGTTTATAAAGCATTCCTTTGCCCCTTGTTGAGAAAACATGAGGAGAAAATGATCGCGTGGGCATCACACTGTCGTGAACGAGTGGCACATGTGAATCTATTGAGGATTATATTTACACAAATATGTTCCACTTCTGCACAGAGGTTAACCTGAGTTCTGAAATGCTTGTATGCACTTAATTGAATCAGAATGATAAAGCTATGAGCTAGGAACACAATGGACAAACCTAGTAAAACTAGAGCGATCTCTCTGTGAGCCAGTGGTGGGTAAAAAGGTGGGCTCACCAATCCCAGGCATTCTGTTGCTTTATTTTGTCACATTTTTCTTTCCATGTCTCGAAGGAGACTCCATGTGGCTAAACAGGTTCGGGCAAAGTCTTGTCTTTTGCGTGACTGGACTGGTTCGGCTTTCCCAAATCTCGGAAATGGAAGCACCTCGAATGGCCGGCCCCACCCCACCCTCCTTGCCTCAGTGCCTTCCTCTCCGAGCTCCGCCTGGAGTGGCGAACGGCTCCACAAGGATGTCTCAGCTCTCGCGGATCGCCAAGCTTCCGGCGAGGCCCCGGCCGCTACTTGAAGTAGTTGAGCCCCGCCACCAGGAAGAACTTCTCCAGGAAGAGCTCGGAGTCCAGCACGGCGATGTGGGCGGCGCGGCCAATCAGGGTGTTGGCAGTGTTGGGCAAGGCGTGGAACACGTTGTGCCGGATCAAAGTGCAGTCCTTGGCCTCGACCAGAGGGCGCAGCAGGTTGTTGATCATCTCCGCGTACACGGGCCCTGGGAGGAGGGGAGAGGGAGCTGCAGGCGGGGCAGGACCGGCCAGTGGGATCTGGAGAAAAACCCTGGGCGTGCTGGGTCCCCCGTCCCCGTGGGGGGAACATCCCAGGTGCCCTCGCAGGCGTTGTCCATGTCATGCATTTACTTGCGCTTTTTACATCAGAAAGTCAGGGGGACGCCTGGGTGGCTCAGTGGGTTAAGCATCTGACTGCAGCTCAGGTCATGATCTCACGGTTTGTGAGCTCGAGCTCCACTTCTCTCTCTCTCTGCCCCTCACTCACTTGTGCCCTTTCTCTTTCAAAAAAAAAAAAAGGCCATATAAAAAATAATCAGAAATTTGGTTAAAAAATTTAAACGTGGCTTACCCGTGTGTCTGTCTTTGAGGGCAGTTTTGCACATTTCGATCCGGGCTGAATGGAACGGCACATAGCGATCTTGGGGAGAAGCCACCAGCACGACGTTTTTAAAATACTGCAGACCTGCAAGAGGCCGGGGAGAATGCCTCTCACCAGGCGGCTCCCGCTGCCTCCCGCCTCACACACGCTGCGCAAACCTGCCCCCGAGGGCGGGGAGCGGGAAGGGCTGCTGTGGCACTGCTGTCCCATCAGCCGCAGAGCCGGAGCGAGCTGCTCTCGAGGGGGGAAGGGGAGCTGCAGGCGGGTGACAGGGAGTCTCTCTGGGCGGCCGGCTCTGAGTCCGTGAGGACGAAAGGCAGGGTCCGCTCCTGCTTCTCAGCGGGGCAGCTCCTACCTGCAGGCTCGCCCGGGCACCCGCAGGAGGAAGATGGCCTCTGAACGCACCTCCCTGCCTGCAGCCAGGCTCCGGCCTGGGACAGAGGGGCCGGACCACACAGCGAGTCCCTTCGTCCTCAGAGCCCAGCACGGGCCTGCAGACACTGCGCTGCGCCCCCTAGGCCCTCAGCCCTCGCCCCTCCAGCAAGGTGGGGCCTCTCATCCCAAGATCACAGCCGGAGGATGCAGGGCGGGACTGTGAGGACCAGCCGCTTGCCCCACTCGGGACAGCTCTGCAGGGTCAGCCCAGCTCCCTGTGCGGCCCACGCTGTCGTCCAGCTTCCCCTCTCCCTCCCTGCCCCCTTGGGGGGAGGGGATCCTGAAAGCTCAACGTGGCACGGACACGCAGCGCATAGGGCTCGCCCAGGGTCCCACGCCAGGCGGCGGCCACGCCGGACTCACTCCGACAGGTGCAGAGATGCCCCCGGGGGCGGGCCCACAGGACCACGGAGGGGGGACACAGAGAGGCTGCGCCAGGCCGGCTTGCCCAGCAGGACAGAGCAGGCCACCCGGTCACCTCTCCGCCTCCTCACTGGACACACAGACCACTGCTGTCCCCTGCTCGTTCCCGCAACGCAGGCAGGGCTTCCAACGGCTCTGTGAACCTGCTGGTGCACTGTGGGTGGACTTGCGACTTCAGCCCTGCCTGGGAAAGACTCCCGTCTCCCCCTGCACTGCCCACCTGAACGGGGAGCGCTTACCTGCCCTTTCTGTGGGGAGGGGGCGTCCCTACCTGGGAAGGAGCAGTGAGTGGGCACGCAGACCCAGGGCCTGTGATCAGGGCTCGGAAAGGTCGGCAGAAGGAGCAGCCGGGGCTGCTGTGTGTGCAGAGGAACCCTACGCACACCTCGGCTGCGTCTCTGACGCCCTTTCTTGGGAGCAGCTGAGTTTGTGAGTCGTGGTCGGGCTCCCTGGGATCTGAAGAGGCTGTGTGTGCTGGACCTGACTATGCCCTTCCCCGAGCACACTGACGCAGCGGAGAAGCCATCTGGGGCCTCACGGCGGACCTCCAGCTCACACTCGTGACCACACTTGCTGTGGAGGAGGAAGGCCCTCACCTGTTTTCTGGCTGAGTTGGTAGAGGAAACATTTGCGCAGATCAGCATTATCCCTGAAGGTCAGCTGCAGAAGGGACCCAGATTTCTTTAATTTCTGCATGAGCCACAAGCCTAGAAAGACAAAAACGCAGCAAAAGAAAAATGAGAAATAGAAGGTAAAGACAGCAAAACAATAATAATTGGGGAGGGATTAACGTGAAACTGGCTTTTAGTGAATTTTAAAATAAGAGGGAAGTAGGCATTTTGGTAAATCCTTGGGAAGTTATAGGAAATTTTTTCTCAGGTACCTGTGGCGGGGTGATACAATTATCCTGCAAAATGATGCGGTGATCGGCTTGGGGAGTCCTGACACTTCCATGTCCTTTGACCCATTCGACCTCCTCCCACAAATGTAGCCGAAGGAAATAATCCCGAACACAAAGCCGTATGAAGGAATGGTCCTTACAGATCCAGGTAGCGCACATAAAAACTGAAAGCGGGCTTCCATTTCAGAGTCTATCCCTGACCTCGGTTACGCTGGCACTAACGCTGATGGGTATTATTACGTCACCACGGCAAAAGCAAGTTGGATAAAAATGCAAGGGAACGAATACAATGTAGTTCTTTTCGTCATGTTGCAATACTGTAATTGTGAAAAAAGTGAAATGTGGTTTAAATCACTTGTTTCTATCCAAAGATGGCTTCCTTGGTTTGTGAGGACAGAGAGAACAGCAAAGGAGTGGCCTTCTGTTTGTCACAATCATTTCCAGTAACGCCCTCCAAGTAACGTAAAGGCAGACAAACCAGTCTGCCCCGTCTGTGAGGAAGGTCAGCAGCACAGTCTGCCCTGAGAGTCAGGCAGGTCAGGGGAGCAGAGGCGGGGGCTGGGAGCCGGGCAGGGAGCAGAGCACCTAGGGGTCGCCCAGGTGCCACCTAATGGATTTGGGCAATTGGGGACCACTGAAGTCCTTGTTAGGGGTACGATTTAATAATTTGTTGTTATTATACGGGACCTGAGGCCCTCCCTGGGCTCCACAGTCACCAGCCCCTGGGGAGTATCCATGCGACATGCTGGTCAGTCCAACCCCATCACGTCACCCGGGGCCTTTCATCATCAGAGTTTTGCTGAGAGTGTCACTGTCATCTCCTGCCCCTCTGGGTCATCTGGTATTTCTGTCCTTTGCTGATTATGCCATGCTTCCGTGCTATTACACAGACTATTTCTTCCGCACCAAAAAATGTATCCCACCGTTCACTGCCTTGGAAATTCTACTCATTGTTCAAGATTCATTGAGCCTTGCTTCTTTACCCTCTGTGGTGTCCCCAACCCGACAGTACAGAGGAAACTGTGGGAGCCTTAAAGCTGCGGGCTGTGCCATTCTGTTCCAGTGAGAAGTATGGAACCCGGCCACGGTTGACACCTGTATACGTTAGTCAGATTCTTCTTTCCTTCTCCTGCTTAATCCTCAACAATTCTGATACACACACACCAGTGCACACACACAGATATGATACATGTGTTTACAAACATGTGTATGTACACACAGACATATATAGTTATATCATAAATGTATCCACGTCACAAATGCATCCATACATAAATGTATCCATAGACACACAGACATACGTACACAGCTAGACCCATTTTATAAAGTAAGGACGGGGCGCCTGGGTAGCTCAGTCGGTTAAGCATCCGACTTCGGCTCAGGTCATGATCCTGCTGCTCATGAGTTCGAGCCCAGCATTGGGCTCTGCAGTGACAGCTCAGAGCCTGGAGCCTGCTTCAGATTCTGTGTCTCCCTCACTCTCTGCCCCTCCCTTGCTCATGCTTCCTCTCTCTCTCTCTCTCTTTCAAAAGTAGATAAACATTTTTCTGAAGAGGAAGGAAACTGAATAGCATAGAGATTAAAATGTCTTGGCCAGAGCCGTCCCTCAGTGTCTGGCTCAGAGCTCGGCGGCAAGCTCGCCGTGGAAGTAGATGATTCAAAGCCCGTTGCTAAGTTTGAAAGAAGGCACCACCCTTCTGAGGCAGGAAGCAGGGCCTCGCTGGGCACTGAATCTGCCTGCACCTCGGTCTAGGACTTGCAGCCTCCAGGTTGAGGCATACACTTCCATTTACAAGTCACCCGGTCTGTGAGGATGTGTTACCACAGCCGGGACAGGCCAAGACCCCCTGCCCCTCCTCCACACTCTGTGCCTCAGTCTCTTCCAGCCACGACCCGAGGGCACCACCCTTCTGTTCACAGATGAGGTCTTGGGGGACATCTAGTCTGACCTCACTCGACTCACAAATGAGAGCCCCTCTCTCTGAGGCCAAAGTCCTTGCTCGGTATCCCATGCGTGAAGAGGCTCTGGAGCCGCCAGACTCCACCAAAGAGAACATCTGCTTCTGTTTTCATCTTCCCTCTGCTCCGAATGGATGGTGAGGGGTGACGGGGCTTGGGGAAGTCTTACCTGTACTAACCAGCGTGCTGTTGTTGTACAGGGTCCCCAGGTGAGGCCCAGACAGCGACAGGAACGTGTGCAGTTTGTTGAGGTAATACCGGAACCGGGGCCGCGTCAGGACTGACCGGATGATGATGTTGCCGAGGGAATGGCCGATGAAGCTGTTAGGACAGAAACGGCGTGTGAGCGTGGCTGCGAGAGGCCAGGGGCTCAGCGGGCAGCCCCACGGGGCCTGGGGTCCTCCTCCCTCCTCACCCCAATTCGGGGGAACGGGCAAAGAGAATGGGGGCTGCTAACCCATCCTCACTGGGTTTCCAGACTCTGGCCACAGTGAGCCTGAAGTGGAGACCTTGGGAGCGAGGCCTCCATTGCGTAGTGTGGTCAGAAGCGCGGGTGTGTGGCCGGCTCCGTGATATTACAGCAGCCCTGTCTGCTCTCTGTGTCTCCTTCCCGGCCCCCCGGGGTGCTTTCTGAAATACACATCTGGGCCCTAAGCCAGTCTGCTCATTCAGAGGACGAAACCCTACTTCCCTGGCCTGGCTTATGAGGCCATTCACGACCTGACTTCTGATGGGCTCTGCAAGTTACTCCTTGCTCACTGTCATTACACATTTATTGAATTGCCCGCTGTCGGCCCATGCCGTCTGAGACCCTCCTACACGCCCGGCTCCAGTCACACGACCACTCGCACATCTGTGGACCCAACACATGGCTATCGTCAAACTGAATACCTGTGGATCGAAACGCTAGCACACGAGCGGCATATAGCGCCCTACCTCTGCTCATGGGGACCCTAAAACAGGCCATGTCAGGAAATGAATGGTTGTCTATGAAACTGCTTCCCCTAGCCTGTGGCCAGTGATTTGCACCTCCTCGCTACAGGCCTGTGACTCCTATTGGGAAATGAAGAAGTGATATTTTATCTCTGGGGCCTCCGTGGGCTACTGCACGTGGAAGGAGGCACCACTATGTCCACATATTGCAAGTGCACAAAGACACAAGCCAACTTCCATCACCTTCATCGTGAAACATTTCAGGCAGGCCGGCTGCAGCAGCGGAAGGACAGAATGGGCACGGACTGAAACCTCCCACCGGGCAGGTGATGTATTCCGCTCTGCGCCACATGATGCTGGCACTGGTCCCCATCCCGCAGGTGGGGAAATGGAGGCTCAGAGATTTAGGAAGCTTGCAAGAGGCTGCATGGCCGAGTCGGTACTCGGATGTGTGAGTGCTCAAAGAACAGCGGTTCAAACCTATAGGGATTTTTGTTGGAGCCCAGTTCCCTTCCTACCGAGCTACCGAATGGTTCTTCTCCCCCACTGGCTTCTGCTCTGGAAGTCATCTAGCCCAGGAAGTCACAAGTCAGCCTATCAAGGTGGCAGACAGAACACAGCACACCGAGCTTGCATACAGCCAACATCCAGAAACGTCACCCCTCTTCCCCCAGCATTAACTACCTGTGATTTCCTTTTACCTAATTCGGGATATGGAGAGGTTGTACAGCTGGATGTGCTGAATGATTTCATCCAATAATCGGTCAGTCATGGTATCAAAATCTGCAAATGTGTCCATCTGGAAGAGGAGAGAGGGAACGGCTGTTGGGTGGAGTCTGTGCACAAGGCCGCCATCCTGGGAATGTGCCTGAACCTGACGCTGGGGTTACAGAGTGGGGTTCGGCACCAGGGAAAGGGGCCCGCAGACTGGGGCTCTAAGGAAGAGACTCGGGAAGCTGTGTTCACAGCCCCTACTGCCACATCATGTGCCAGGCTCTGCCCGTGCCCACTAACCACCTGCCCCACTGCACCGTGAGGAAACAGGCTCCCAGGGTGGTCCCGTGCCCCCAGGACACACACCCAAGCCTGCCTGGCCCCGACACCCTGCTCCTTCCCCAGATCAGCCTTGACACCACACTCCCAGGCCACGTCCAGGGAAGGGTCCCAAGCCCTCGTGACTCCTAATGGATGGTCAGAGGATACAGGCATCAAAGGAAGAGACACCTCATGTGTCTTTGAAAATCTTCAAGGGCAGACATGGGGAAGACAGGCTAGGTTGGTTTATGTAACTTCAAAGATGAACTTTCGGAAACACATGGGAACTACAGGGAGGGAGATCTGGGGTCAACATAAAAGACAGTTTCTCGCTAACGGAGCTGTTCCCCGGTGTCATGGGCTCCCAGCAACTGCGCTGCGCACCAAGCTACAAAGGTGAACAACAGATCTGATGAGTATTCACCAGGGTGGGGAAGAAGAGGGAGTGGCTCACAGTCACCTGCCATTCAATGGCCCCTGAGGCTCTGGAGGGATGAAGCACTCAGTCAGTGTCTTAGTGTCAGAGAGGGAGAGAACCATGTGTGCAGGCCGGCTCCCTGTGTGCAGGCCCTGAGCCCGGGGCTGCTCTTCCCCAGCGCAAACCTGTCTCCTCCCAAGTCCTGCGGGCAGATCACGCAGCCCACTCCTTCGCAGCAGAGTAAGGACTCGGTAAGCTACTCGCATCACAGTTACGACAGATGCTCCTATGACCCTCCAGCCTTCCAGACCCCGTTTCCTCAGCTGCGTACTGTTAATTTAACAGGGGTTATTGAATAAATGGCAGCAACTATGAGGGCTGAGTTGACTTTGAGGAGAAAAGTTCTGGAGGACACAGGAGGTTTAGAAAATGGTACCAGGAACTCTCCAAATAGGGCGCTTTCCTTCGTTTATTTTTTAAGCTTTCTATTATTTATTTATTTATTTAAATGTTTTATTTATTTCTGAGAGAGAGAGAGAGAGAGACAGTGTGAGTAGGGGAGGGTCAGAGAGAGAGGGAGACACAGAATCTGAAACAGGCTCCAGGCTCTGAGCTGTCAGCACAGAGCCCGATGCGGGGCTCAAACCCACGAACTGTGAGATCATGACCTGAGCCGAAGTCGGACGCTCAACCGACTGAGCCACCCAGGGGCCCCTTTTAATCTTTTAAAAAACTTTATTTATTTTGAGAGAGAGCAAGCAAGAGAGCAGGAGAGGGGCAGAGAGGGAGAGAGAGAATCCCAAGCAGGCTCCACACTGTCAGTGCAGAGCCTGATGTGGGGGCTCGAACTCACGAACCGTGAGATCATGGCCTGAGACGAAATCAAGAGTTGGAGGCTTAACCAATTGAGCCACCCAGGTGCCCCTAACCAGGGTACTTCTGAAGGGATGTACTGGAAATCCACGTGCTTAGGAGATTTACAACTTTTAAGAAATGACATGTCACAGAACATAATCATTCCTGAGTGAGCACCCCCGACACACGCACCAGTTCATTACTTCTGTGTAGATCCAGTCCAAAAGCCCTGTGGTATGCCGGTCAAATCCCTCTGCCTTGGGGGCTGCATCGCAGGGGCTTAATTATGCCTGTGACAGCCCCCTTCACCCAGTAGAGACCCGGGGACACCCCCATCACTTCTGCCCTCAGCTGTCACCCACACTAATGCCCTGTGGCCAAAGGCCCCAGGCACCTGACTGACATCTTTCCACCTCTTACTATTTCCTTCCTCCAAAAGGAAACAATGAGTCTTTGCTTTCCAGGCCATCCGAGCACCTGGCCAGGGTTCTCTGCCGGGGCCCCTTCTATCTGAGCATCCTCAAACTATCGGGTGACATAGGGGGTTCACAGAAGACATGACTCAGGGGTTCTTTTAGTTCTGACTTTTCTTTTGGGTCCTACCTGATTCTTTTCGGACATTAGGAAGTCCAGCTTTCCTCCAGGAAGTCCCAGCTCTATGAACGTCTTCACCAGGCGGAGGTCTGCACTGTTGCCTAAAAACGACAGACACCCCCACCCCAGACCCATAGTTACTCATATCAAAACTGACACACAAGAACTTTAGCTCCTCCCTCTTTTCCGATCCCCCCCATGTCCCATATTTTTTTTTTCGTTAAGCAGATAATAAAAACTAAAACAAGTCCACCCCAGAGGTTCTGTGCTTCCCCTTCCCCCCCGCCTCTGCCAACACAAGGTCACAGGCTCTTAGCAGTCCTACCTCAGGAGACCCACTCCCTGATCCACAACCGTGTGGCTCATGAACATTCCACACACAGTGTGGTCACAGGCACACCACTGCCTTCTTTTCTACAGTCCATTCTGTTCACTGCAAGGGGTGCCACTTGCTGGCTGATGTGACAGGAGATGACATCTACATGTCCCTTCTGCAAGTTCCTGCTTCATACAAAGTCTAGTTTTGTCACTTACAGCCAGCAAGTCCCTCGGACGGGCCAGTCAGGACCTAGTTCTATCTGCAATAGGGTAAGAATCGTCCTTGGGAACAGGGGTCGTGCAAGTGCCAGCTTTCAGGGCCTCCATCTGGTCCACAGTGACCACGGGGACAGAGGGATGACAGCTTAGAAAACTGAGGCACAGCCTTGTAGCACCTGACATAAAAATCACATGGAGAACATTCTGATAGAACAGAATAAGCTTCATATCCGAGTATTTTGGGGTGCAGATTTCATGCAGGCAATGGGGTTCAATTGCATCTTAGTGGACTTTTGACCTATTCCTGCAGTGGACCCCTGCAGAATCGAACGTCAGAAGCGAGTCAGTGGACAGATAGGTGGCCTACTTTACCATTTAACCAGAGTTTCAACGTAGTTTATAAACCATCAGTGATACAGCGGAGCTAATCGGCCACCCTGGCGCCCCTCTTCCCGTTCATTTCTGATAATAAAATTAGGCTCTTTGGTCCTGTTGTCCTTCTTAGTTAAAGCTACCTATTGACATTCCAGGCCTTAACGAAGAAAAGTAGCAGGTGTATATAGTTAGCAGGAAGAGTCTAAATAAGGGATGATAATGTCCCCTCTCCTTCAGCCGCTGGGAGACAGAGACCTCCCTGCAACTCAGAACTTTCTCAGAAAATATGATTGGACAAGGTGTTTCACTGAGGGCATTTACCAGCCTACGGCTCCCAGGCATTGGGGGAACATCCTGAAGAGTTATGTGAATACTCATGGCTCTTATCAACTTCTTCCATTCCTTGTTGATATAAACATATCCTGGGAAGTGAAATTTGAACAAATGGGTCCTGTACAACTCTGTAGAGTCTGGACATATGTACCTGGAGCTGAAGAAGAAACTGCAAAAGAAACCTGTATGGGGGGCCTCTGGGTGGCTCAGTTGGTTGAGTGTCCAGTTCTGGATTTCGGCTCCGGTCATGATATCAGGGCTGTGGAATCGAGCCCTGTGTATGGCCCTGCGCTGAGTTTGGAGTCTGCTTGAGATTCTTTCCCTCTCTCTCTCTCCCCCGCTTCTGCTCCTCCCTTGCCCACACTCTCCCTCTCTCTCCCCCTTAAAAGAAAAACAAAATTAAAACAACAACAACAAAAAAACCACCTGTGTGTGATATTACTTGTCCTTCTGATGACTTTCTGCCCAGGTGACAAGGCCGGACTTGACGGCACAGATTTCTGACATAGTTCAGTGATGAAGTTCTCTGCTCCTTCTCTGACATGTGTGGTGGGGGAAAAAATGAAAGCCCATGGCTTGACAAGCTTCCTCATTTTAAGGAAGAGATTGAGGGTCTTTCTCATTTTCATTGACTATGAGAGAAGAGGGCCATGCAGGCATGCACGACAGGATGCTAAGCTGTCCGCAGCTCCGTGTCACATCATGCTGAGGAGTGAGACGGCCATTCTGTGTCTGCAGCCCTTCTGATTGGAAGTCTCCCCTAAACACAAGTCCATCTTCAGTAGCTTCTTACTTTTTAAGAGACAAACGTGAGCCTCAAGCATAGTCTTCTGACAGTGGGGCCAGTCAAGCTGCAGTATGATGAGTTTCGTTTCACTGTTTTAGTTTTAGCGTGACTCTTCCTGTGTGGCAAGTGATTCTAGTATTTCATTTGTGGTCACATCTGAAGTTTCTTTTTTTAAAAATAAATGTATTAAAAAATACACCGACTTCAGTACAGATTTTGGAATCATAGTACAAGGTACCCCGGTGGAGTAAAACTGGGGTCAGGTATGTGAAGGGCTGGGATTTGGGAAGTGCTGACGTCAGCACTGAGTGGGGACACAGCACTGGGTGACCAGACACAGTGGTCTGGGGTGGCTTACATCCCTGTGAAGGGCAGGGAGTTGATGCAATTGCAGGAGCTGAGAGTGGGGAGGGGAGGAATATAAAGAGCTTTGCTTGCTAGGAGCTTTCTAAGACAGGAGTTTTAGTTTCTGAGAGCTACAAAGAAAAGTTTTCAGTAATGGACGGGCCTAAATTTCTATTTATTTATTTCTATTTATTTATTTGGGGGGGTGGGGGATCCTCAGCAGGATCCATGCTGTCAATGCTGAGCCAGATGTGGGGCTCGATCCCACAGACCATGAGATCCTGACCTGAGCCTAAATCAGGAGTTGGATGCTTAACCAACTGTGCCCCTTGACCAGGTCTTTTTAAAAGATAAACAGCGACAGGAACGAACGTTTGGAGAGGGGAGGAGAGGAACTTGTTGGCACAATGCAGAAGATCATGGGCTCCGGAGACTGACATCTCCATGGGGCTTTAGCCTTGGCTCAACCACATTAACTGTGGGAACTTATACACGTTACTTACCTGCCCTCTGACTCAGTTTCCCCAGTTATCATGGGACAATAACAACACCTACTCTGCAGGGCTGTTGTGATGATCAGCGACATTAGTAAGTGTTAAGTATCTAGAAGGGGGCCCGGCCCCTGGTGAGTGACGAACCAATGCTGCTGCGCCTCCTCCCTTTCTCCTCCCCCTCCTCTCCCTCCCCCTCCTTTTTCCTCCACTTCCTCCCTCTCTTCTTCCCCATCTTCCCCTCCTCCTCCACTTCCTCCTGCTCCCCTTCTTCTTCCTCCTTCCCCTCCTCTTCCTTCCCCTCCTCCTCTATAATGTATTGTTTACCACTGGATTATTCAACACTTCGCTAAATAGACCCGTTAGACTGAGTGTCCTGGTATCTAAGGCATAGGGGCAGACAACTAAATGCATTAGCCTCCAGGTTGAGAATTAAGCGTATAAAGAAGAGCATGTCCGGGTAGGATAGCACATGACCACTCCCTAATACGTCGTCGGCAGAAGACTGTGACCACGGGTTTTGCCACTCGTCACCTATGCAGCCCCAGGGAAGTCCCTTCCCTTGTCTGACACTAGTTATGCACTGGAGTCCATACAAAGCGGATGTCAAGATTCTCCCAGAAATCATATTCCACATTCCAGTTTTCAGATCAGTTGTGATGCAGACTTGAGCTTGAGGAGAACTCAGACACCCTGTACTTCTAGCTGATCTGATCACTTTCTTCAGCGAGCTAGGGAGGAGCTGAAATTCACAAGGGGAGGCAGGAGCAAGTTCTTGCCTTTGGCCCAGGCTGAGCTGGTAAGTTCTGTATCTTACAGAGCCTTTGGACTGACCTCAGAGACCCTAAAGAGACTTGACACTGGGGACTAGGTCATTTAGGGGGCAGGGTGGAGAGAAGGAGCCTTTCCCCCTCCCTTTTCTCTTCCCTTGGACCGTATTTGCTAATCTTACGAAATTAATAACTTTTTAAGATCAGGAACGATGTTGCATCTCTGCAATCCCAGAACTTGGTACGATGTCAGGTATACAAAAATTGCACTCTAAGTGAGAAATGAATAAAAATAGGCAACAAAATAGTTGGGCCACTAGCCTGAGCCCCTCAAAATGAATCCACTGTATTTCTCCCCTTATTCTAATGACCCATAGGTTCTATTAATCCACACATTATAACTATTCATGCATCCCATTAATATTTTCATCCCAACAATCCATCCATCCATCCATGCATCCATTCCTTCTTTTATTTTTGTTCATTAGTTCCATTAATTATTTCTTCCATTTCTTCCTTCATTCATTCCATTATTTATTGCACTATTGCATGGTTGCATTATTGCACTATTTATGTATTTCTTTTACTCAACAGATTTTTGTGTCAGAGAGATCTCCTCTTTGGGAACAAGGCCATGCCATGTCCCTAGACCCAGCATGTCACCATTCCATGGCTGCTAATAACACTGATGAACAAGCACCTGACTCAAATTAATTCATAAATATTACAAATGGTTTCTAGTACAGAACTCTATGGAGGAAACCTCTTGGGGACTCACCGTCTAGGCCATGGACACAGACTACCAGGTGAATCCCATCTTCCAAATTTTCTTCCTCTTCCTCTGGTGGGAAATATGGTATATCAGAAGCTAGTACAGATAAGTCACTGTACAGAAATCCAGCAATCTTCAGTTCTTTTTTAAATTTTTCTTTGGCCTGATAAAAACTGGAGAATACACTAATTAATCAGAAGCCATGCTGTGTATGCCGTGTTGAGCAGGAGATGAGTTGAGCTGGGACGTGGGAATGATGCACATGTACAAGGAAGTGTCTGCAAGCAGCAAAGGCAGGATGTGAGGCCCCGGGAGGTGCTGGTGAGGGAAGCGTTTTCTCAACAAGGAGGGAGGAAACCTTCCCGGGAAAAGTGTTACTAGTTTGGTTTCTGCAGATTTCTATGTGCTTCCTGCATGGAACAGGACCTAGAAGATTCCCTTCAGCTCCAAGGATCCATGAACTCCTTAAAAAGATCTCCCCAAAGAGCAAGCTTCTTAACGTGGCCCCCAAGGCTCCAAGGGCTTGGACTCCACCTGCTTCCCAGCAGCGTCTCCCAGCCTCCAAAGGGAATGCACTGCTCATGCTTCCCTGTGTGAAGTAAGTTGGCTTACTCCTCTGCCTTTGTGCACTGAGGCCTGTCTGAAGTGCCCTTCCCACCGGGTTATTGCATTCTTTGCCCAGCTCTCAGACAAGGTGGTGGTAAAGAGCATGGGCTCAGTAGTCTGACTGCTAAGGTCAGGATCTCAGCTTTGACATTTACTAGCTGTGGACCAACCACCTGACCTCTCTGCATTTCATTTCCTCATTTGTAAAAGGAGAAGACATGATTATCTAATTCATAAAGTTATTCTGTGTGTTAAATGATATACGCAAAATGCTTAGTAGGACAGTACTCAAAACTGATTAAATAGGAAAACAATTGATCTATTACCAGACTTAACACAATCATCACCATCACATCATCACCACCACCATCATCATCACTACGGGTCTCATATTTGCCCTGTAGTCATGTCTAAAGTTTCCCCTGGCCACTGTCTCTATGCACACTCACTACTCCCAGCCAGAAGGGGTCCTTATCCTGGCTCAGTTCCCTCATCTTTCTGTCTCCCTGTTAGGCTGGAAGTAAGGTACCAGCCAGGACAACACAGACAGGCATTGGGTAACACTTGTTCTCTATTTGTTAAACTGGCGATGTGAGCATAATAGGTACTTAATGTCCTTTTTAAATCAAGGGATCCAAAGTTTACCTGCCTGTGCAATCTCTTTCATAGAGATCATTAATATGTAACTCTCCAGCATTTTGCAGAAGAGAAATAAAAGGATTCCATAATATACTTAATCAAATATATAGTTTGTAGATGAGGGAGCACTATGAATATAAACCCAACGTGAGGATACGGGGATGGATTTGGGCATCGCACAAGGGACGATGAATGTAGGAATTGCGCAAAGGGGCTCAGAAGCCAAATCTGATGAAATTTCCCCAAACGCTCTTAATGAACTGCCCTCTCTACGTGCCAAGACAGAGGTAGGGTGACAGTTATAAGAGAACTGTTTATCATAATAAAGACCAAAACTAAAACCTTAAATGCCCATCTCTAAAGGAGTTTTTTAGTAAATTATGGTATACCTAGACAACAGAATATTGTTTAAATGTTAAAATAATACTGCAAAAATAAATCTATAAATACAGAAATGTTCCCAATACACTAAAGTTGAAAAAAAACCTTAGAGTTTGTACAGAATTGTCCAATTTTTGCATAAGAAGACTATTTAGAGATGTACATAGAAAAAAGTTGTAGAGAACTTATGCAGTGGCTGCATTTGAGAGATGGGCTTACTGAGAGCATTGACATACACTATTTTGTATCTCTGACTTGTCTGATATAAGTATATTACGTTATCCACATCAGGAAATAACTCCTATCTCAATGGATGCATGGAATTGAGAAATATGTGGGCAAATCTATATCTGTGCTGCAGTGGGTAAGCCATCAGCAAGCTCACCTAAACATCCTCTCACTGACTTCTTCCTCCAACTTGCTGCAATGAGTGGAGACAACTCCAAAGGAACCCAGAGGTTGATGAGTGATGGGCAGTGGGGTCTGTTTGGCGGCGAATCCAGCCCTGGCAGGGGTCTCCTTGGGCACAGACGAGAAAGGGAGACACGTGGCAGTACAAGACACAGACAGGTTGACGACCTCCACAGCTTTCAGGCTCTCCAGAGTGAAAGTCTCTGCCGGGGGCAGGTGGGACACCATGACGGAAGTGCCTGCCCTTGGCTCTTGGTTTCCTAAAACCTGGGAGTGAGTCACAGTGGAGCACACAGTGCCTGCTTCACGTCCAGCCTCCAGGAGAACCTTAGCTCCTTTGCTAAATTCTGCGTCGTTGATGATACAAGGTGAGCTGCTCTGCTTGCCTGTTGAACTCAGGTCGATGGCATCAGCAACTGCCATACAGTTCAATTCAGGCACCTTATGGTGGGCAATAGTCTCATCATCTGAGATGCTGCTGTCGGAAAGAGCTCCTTTCTCCATACTCAAGTCTTCAGGCATGCCCTTGGGGGTCTCCTTCAGTACGCTAGGAAAAGATTCATTCCTAGGGTTTTCAAGGGCTACGATACGTGGTATTTTTAAATTAAGACCTTTGGTTTCAACATCTGGAGGGTTCTCTGTCCTCCCATCAGGACAGCAAGGTCCTTGAGGCTCAGACTGACTCTCTTTACCTTTGGGGATGTCTATGTAACCGGGGCCCTGCTGGCTGTCGGCACCTGAAACCACCTGTGCCCCAGCATCCCCGATCCTGGATCCCGGGGAGTCTATGCTCTTGATGGGCACGGCTGAACTTTCAGCGAGGGGTCCACCTTGCTGCACGGAGTCTGTGTCCTCAGCAGACTCCTCTGGGCTACTGATTTGGGGTGCAGATACGGACTTGGTCAACTTGGTGAGTGCCAGCTCCCGTTCCTCATCCTCAAAAGGCAAGGAGCTAATGGAGGTGAGGGATGCCTGGATCCCACTTGGCAAACTCGTATTGCTCTCGGTGTGTCCACCCTCTAAGGAGTTTCTGTGCAGGGCATGTCTTCGAACCAGATGGTGCAAGGCTTCCCGGTCACTGGGTAACTCCAGGGCCCTGCTTCGTGCTTCGGACCAAGCGACAGAGCTCGGCTCACTCTCAATGCCTGAATCGGAGATGATGGAAGAAGATCTCTTGATGACCCCAGAGAGCACCGACACTTCCTCCTGCTCCTCTGAGTGAGGGTCCTTTGGGGAAGCCCTAACATCTAAGGGATCCCTTGAAGTAGAGTTTGGTGGATCGCAGGGCTCAGAAGGGATGAGCTTCAGACTTAGCAGCACCATCTTGCCCTCTTGGTCTGCAACGTTCCCTAAAGTACTTAACTCATGGAGTGTTGTTTTCTCTGAAGAGATGGCATGTTGACGACTTCCACCGGATACCTCCTTGCCTGGCACAGTTCTGGCGGATTCACGGTTATCTTGAGAGTGCCCACTCTCGCACTGATCACTCATGACCACCGTGGGTTCAGCGCTGCAGGGACTCTTATTGCTAGATTTCACATCAATGTAGGTGAGTGCTGAGGGCTGGCCATCCTCTGGACCCGGCCTTCTGAGCAGGTCCTCATCTGCCAGTGGACGTGTTCCAGCATCAGCCCTTGGGCCAGCCCAACCTTCATCTTCAGGCAAACCTGCCTTGTTCTGGAACTCACCAATTGTCAGATACACCTGAGATTCGGAGCCCACATCCTCATGTTTTGGTGTAGTTGCACTGTTATCTGGCTCTGGACGCCTCAGAACTTCCTTATCAGAGTCCATTTGGGGTGGTTTCATGGTGGGCGAGACAAGGTCTTCCCTAAAAGGTGATTTTCTACTTACAACAGGGTTCTCTTCTCGGTCTTTCAGATTCATTTGAACATCAAAATCAGGGGAAACACTCAAACTGTGCCCTACAAACAGAAAAAAGAAAGACGAATGTATAGTGGTTTACGAATCTATGTCCACAGATTATCCAGAAGCCTGACCATAAAATAAAAAAATTGGCTGAGCTTTGTTCCTGGTTCCTGGAGGACAAGCCCTGAATTCGTGCAACTTCCCAAGTGATGCAAAGTCTTTGTTATTTGTGGCTGGCAGGCGTACGCTAGCCTGGTGACTCTGATGAGCCCTTTAGTAGATTATGCTAAGGAGATGAGTCAGGGTGGGGACTGGCCATGCAAGAAAGACCAACCATTGGGTCAGGGCTTTGAGCCAGGGAATACCAGGACAAACTCCCAGGAGAGGAGTTGGATCCTGTGGCCAATGATCAACCAACCATGTCTTCATAATGAAACCCCAATAACAACTGTGGACATTGGGGCCTGAATACCCTTCCCCGGTGGCAATAAACATTGGTTTGCCAGAATGACCAGTCCTGGGGGCACCCGGAGCTTCATGTTTGGGACCCTTCTAGACCTTGACCTAGGGGTCTTTTCTTTGTCTAGCCTTTATTTGCATCCTTTATATTAAAACCGTAACCACAAGCATAGCGCTTTCTTAAATTCTGTGAATTGTTCTAGTAAATCATCAAACCTGAGGGGGCAGTGGGAAGCCCGGAACTGGTAGCCAGTTGGCCAGGAGTACGGGTGGCCCAGGAACCCCCAAGCTTGTGTCTGACGTGAGCGGCCTCATCAGAGGCTGTGCCCTTGACCTATGTAACTCAACCGAACAGCAGGTAATTAGTGTCAGAATCGCCTCGCACTAAAGCAAAACTGTCAAATATTATAATTCATGATTTGCCTTGCACTTATCAAAAACAGTTTTAACAATCACCACTTTTAAATATTAAAGCATTTCTCTGTCTCATGTACAGTATTCACAGTGTAGAAAGAGCTCTGGGGCCAGGAAGGTCTGCTTTCGCATCCTGACACTGGCACCCACCAGCCATGAGGCCTTGGATGATGACAGAATAAATAAGCCTTCCCCGCCCCCCAACCCCCGGGCTCACTTTCGTCAGCTCTAGGATGGGCAGATTCATAGTGACCAGCTGGTCGCACAGACAGAGCTCACAGGAGAGTGATGATATGAAATGTCACATGTGGGGAGGACAGATCTCTGCCTTCTGTAGGGAACCCCTTCAAGCTTGAGCTCTGTCACCAGAGCAATTATCCCACATGGCATTCAGATCACAGAGGTTCCCAGATCACTCTGATCTTCCAGGTAGGATGGCAGGGGTCAAGGCATGACCTTCTTTCTCTTATTTTTCTTTAGGGTAAGCTATTATCTCTCACATCCTGTCTCTCAGTCTGTTCTCTCTTCTCTTCCCTCCTCCTCCTCCCCTACCTTCCCTCCCCTCCCATCACCTCCCTATCTCTCTATCTTTCTCTCCCTTCTAGTCAAGCATACATGGAAGAAAATAAGTGCCCCCCCCCACTCTGTCTGAACCACCTCTCTTGACAAAGCCATCTGAAGTGTTATTGAATTTCCATATACACCAAACAAAAGAAGAAATGGTTAGCTTTTTCTTTTACTTAAAAAACATTTAAATCCTTCATATGGTTTTCATAGAAGTTAGAGAACTATAAACACTAGAGGGTGTTATGAAGTGAATCACTGAGACACTTACAAATCGTATCAAAAGCTCACACCTTGGAGTGAAATTTACAACTGGGTCAAAGATTAGACCAAAGATTGGGAAAGAATGGGTCTCTTCCTTATGTCGATGTGTTCTTTGCATCTCGAGGGACTGAGCAAATGTCCCTTCCTCTGGGGGAGCCTTCCCATAGCCAACAACAAGTTGGACGTTGTCTGGGCAAATTCCCAGCATCCCCTCAACACAGATGTGCTGTAACACCACCACCACCACCATATATAAAAGGATCCATCTGTGCACTTCCTGTCCCCATTGCAGAGAAGGGCTTGTATTGGGTGAATATCTGTGTGCCCACAGCTACCACCGCAGCTGTCACATAGTCACTGAGCTGTGTTCATAAAGCGAATTGAGAACAGAACAGAAATGTAGCAGAACAAAGATGATTACTCTCACAAGCTGTTTATATTGGTTTGAAAAAAACCACAAGGTCAATGTGATTGAATCCATGAATAATAATTGGCATAGCCTATGCGTAGAGTCCTCTACGAGGCCATGAGCTAGGGAGAGGGGAAGTGGGGACCAGTTGTAATAATGAACTAGTTTCTTTGGGCTCTACCTGAAGCATATGGGCTGTTATCTTGGAGAATAGGAATTGGGTTCTTCAGAGAAGGAGACAATGAGTCAGACCAAGCAGGGAGAACAGCAAAGGGCAAAGATCCAGAAGCCTGGGGTGCACAGTGTGGTCAAGCATCAGTTAGATCCCATGTGGAGAGAGCCAGCGTGAACAGGGCTGTGGAGCAGGCATTGTGTTAGACAGGCAGAGAGAACCCACCATATGGATGAACTTGGATGCCCTGTATGACTGAGGAGTCTGGTCTTTATATTACAGGCAACAGGAGGATTGATGGACTCTTTGAACAAAAATGAAAGATGCCCCTGATTAGTCATAGACAGTGTAAGACAGGACACAGGAAGCCCAGTGAGGAAGTGGACTGTCAAAATGGCAACACTAGGTTCACAGCCACAGCTGGGGAAAAATAAGAGTAGCAAAACACCTAATTCAAAGAGAATGGATTCAGTCAGATGCTAGCTAATGGTATTAGTCGATATGCATTCATAACTTCCTTTGTGCCGACCACGTGTAAGTGTTCTGTGGCTGGATCTCTCCACTGCTCACAGCAGGTCTACGGAATATAAATTACAATTCCTTTTGCCCAGTTCCACACGGTACTAATGGTTGGAGAAAAGATTCAAATTCAGGCAGTCTAGCCGACTGTTAAGGCTTTTATGCAAAAGGTTCCATTGCCTTGGGACCAAGGAGTGAGGGGTCACAGCCAATACAGGCAGACTTTGGGAGTCCCTGGAATAGAGAAGGGGTCTACCCATGAGATTACAGCAGACCATGAATAAATATTACTATTTTAATATGGAAATGGGACTCTTTTTTTTTGTCCCTTTCTTCCCTAGCTAAAACAATGAAATGCAAATGTGATGACCTCATTGCAAATTACATTAAGGTCACCAACCCCTGGAGGAAAAAGGAAATAGTTCTTTATTTGCTAATGGTTTTGCTCTGGGATTAAATCATCAGAGCACCCTGTGAAGGGACGAAGAAGGTCAAGAAAAGTTTTGAGTGGGGAAGTAGTGGGGGGTGGGGGAGGGAACAGGTGAGAGGTCTGTTGGGAGAAATCTTGAGGAGATAGCCAACCCTCTGAGAGCAATTGCCTCGGGGTCCTTCTGGGAAGATGGGATCCTTCATGCTGGTGTCCCACACTCGGCCAAGTCCCAGGTCCCAAGCACATTACAAAAGCTGCGAAGAGATGCTGGTTCTAAAGCAGGTGCAGAGATGGACAATGCACAGCCGAGGGGAACCTGCTTGGGCAGGAAAGACGGCCCCAGCCGTCTAGGTCCAGGGCACTGACATGGTGGATAAGCGCAGAGAAGCTCCAGAAAGCCCGGGGTTGACTCCCCAGCTCGTGCTGCAAGGCTGGATGGGGCTCAGCTCCTCTGCAGAAGATTTATACAAAATAAAGTTAATGTGATGCAATTACACGGAGGAGTTGCAGGCTGAGTTTTAGATCCCTTGGGGCGTCTGGTTTAACATGTACCGGAAAACAGACTGGGAGACCGTCTGCAATGAGGCCTAATGATAACGTCAGGGGGTCTGATCGTGGGGGTTTATTTTAAATTTCTTCTCCAACTGTTCAACTTTTTTTAAAATTTTTTTTTTAATGTTTTGTTTATTTCTAGGAGAGAGAGAGAGAGAGAGACAGCGTGAGCAGGGGAGGGTCAGAGAGAGAGGGAGTCACAGACTCTGAAACAGGCTCCAGGCTCTGAGCTGGCAGTCAGCACAGAGCCCGACGCGGGGCTCGAACCCACGAACCGCGAGATCATGACCTAAGCGAAAGTCGGACGCTTAACCGACTAAGCCACCCAGGCGCCCCTCCAACTGTTCAATTTTCTTGTATCTACTTGACATAACTAAAATGAAGATCGCGCGCCCGCGCGCACGCGCGCGCGCGCGCGCGCACACACACACACGCAGTCTCAAGGCAAAGGTGGCTTAAGTCTGACCAGCTGGGTAGGCTGCATCTTGAGAGCCGCTACCTTCTGGCTTGTCCTATGCAATGTAGACACTAGATGTCAGGGCACAGCTGAGAACTGTGAACCGGGCAACATCCTTAATGTACAAAGTGGCACTGTCTTCACAGTCACCAAGGCTTTGATGAGACCCTACAAATCTCTGACTGCGGAAATTCTGAAATTTTAATGGCAGCGTAATTTAAATGAAAGCCTTTATGGTTAAAATGCCTCACAAAGAGACGGCAAGGCAGACCCTGGGCCTTGGGGCTCGGGTGCCTTGCTTTCCACATTGGTGTTTATAAGCCGCATGATCTTTAATACATATTTATACCCCCGTGCCTCAGTTTCTCTCGGTGAAATAGGGCTTTTGAGGTTCGTTTGTTTGTCTGTTTTGTAACAGGATTACAAAAGATAAACCATGTGAAGCCTCCAGCTGTATTTTCTGGCTCATTCGGGTTTCCTTCAGCTCTGTCACCTGTGATAGCTTTTGGGTTTCCACATGCAGGGCTGTGCAAGGGGACGGAGGGCTATTGTCCCCCCGGCTTGCCTCATGCACTCCCCAGCAATCGATTCGTTAACAAACTGTGCAACACCAGCAAGACAGACCGAGCTCGGATACAAACACAAATACACAGGAGCCCGCTGTCTTTTCTCCCTGAGCAGAGTCGCTCATCCGCCAGCCCTGATGCAGCCTGGTTCGGGGCACGAAGCGAGCACCCCACAGGAGTCTGAGCCGAATGCCGTGAAAATGCAAAGAGACATGATTTTATATTTGCGTTGCACATCTGGGGTAAGAAAGGCTGTCCAACAGGAAGGGGACCTTTACTGTACCTGCCCTTCTGTTACACTGATTTGTCAATTGCACGGACGTCACGCCATCTCCCACTGGCTTAGCCTGAGTCTTTGCTCTCCTCCACGAGCTGACAAATTCCTTCCTTGATTTGGTTCCACTGCTCCCCGAGCATAAATAGGGCAACTGACTGGGAGCCACGGTTCTTTCCCAGACGAGGACCAACCTGTTGCAGGGCAGTCCACGTATCTGTCCTCAAAGATAACTGGCAGGGTGTCCCAGTCACCGTCGATGTCCAGGCACTCGGCGGGCAGCGGGGGCATGGTGGTGAGGTACTCTGAATTCCGGACGTCCAGAGATAGCTGGCTGTGGCTCTGTATCCTGGGGACACATGCACTGGGTTAGCACCCCAGGAGGCTTTTTTAAGTTTATTTATTTTGAGAGAGAGTAGGAGTGGGGGAAGGGCAGACAGAGGGAGAGACAGAATCCCCAGCAGGCTCTGCACCATCAGCACAGAGCCCGACGTGGGGCTCGAACTCACAAACTGGGAGATCATGACCTTAGCAGAAAGCAAGAGTCAACCAACTGAGCAACCCAGGCGCCCCTCTAAGTAAGCTTGAAATGTGTTAAGAATCCTTGCCCCCAGACCCTCATCCCAAGAATATATCCAGAAAATGTTCAGTGGGCTCTGACAATCCACTATCGGTCCGTCCATCCTCTCTTCCTTTCTTCCCAGCCACCTACCCAGCCCCCAATGCCATGGTCTGCTTTGTATCATAACTGGTCTGGGCACTGAGGTTAGAGGTCATGGATCGTATGACTGGGGCACTTTATCACACCCTGTTTCAGTGAGAAGCAATAAATACCATTTTAGAGGAGGAAGAGCTGAGTTTCAAAATGGCAGGAACCTTAACTTAGTACTTTGGAGGAAACACTTCAAGTTACTTATCCCTTACTGTTGCATTTCTAACCTCCCACAGGTTAAGAATTAAGAACCATCGAAAATTGCATTTTTTTTTTTTTTTGATTGCTTACTGTGTGGACACCAGCATCCTTGATTAGCATGTAAGTTTCCCTACTTACTCCTAGTTCAGGGGCCCTGGATTTTTGTTCCTCTATGTAGGATTAAAAAACAATGCCCCAGGGTGTTATATGTAAACCAACTTGACAATAAACTATTTAAAAAATAAAAATAAAAAAAAATAATGCCCCAGGGGTGCCTGGGTGGCTCAGTCGGTTAAGCGTCCGACTTTGGCTCAGGTCATGATCTCAGGGTTCCTGGGCTCTGACCCAGCTAGCTCAGAGGCTGGAGCCTGTTTCAGATTCTATATCTCCCCTCTCTCTCTGACCCTCCCCTGCTCACTCTCTCTCTCAGAAATAAATAAAACATTAAAAGGAAAAAAAACAATGCCCCATATTCTTTCTCCATGAACCAGACACCTTTCCACCAGCAAGAATTTGGTTTCAGACTTTGAAACCATCAGTATTCCTCATTCAAAAGATGGGATGGCTGGGGCGCCTGGGTGGCTCAGTCAGTTGGGTGTCTGACTTCGGCTCAGGTCATGATCTTGCGGTTCATGGGTTCGAGTTCTGCACTGGGCTCTGTGCTGACTGCCAGCTCGGAGCCTGGAGCCTGTTTCAGAGTCTGTGTCTCCCTCTCTCTCTGACCCTCCCCTGCTCACGTTGTCTCTCTCTCTCTCTCTCAAGGAAAATGAATAAAACATTAAAAAAAAAAAAAGACAGGATGGTTGGAAATGTTTATTCCCTTCTCCTCAAGTACCTGCAGAAGGGAGAGAGTTTATTTCCTCCCACGAAGGAAAAGCATGAGCATTCTGTCATCTTCTCCACACCGCCTCAATCCCACTTGCACAAGGGAGAAGAGGGCCTTACTGGGTTGGCCAGTTTGGGAGAAGAATTAAGCACACGTAGCTAGTTTATGTCTGTCTGTCTGACCGTCGCTCTTTTTGGAGCAGCCCGACCTCTGGAAGCCCCCACATCACTCGTCAGCTGTGGGGGAGTATCACCTGCTCCCACAGGCCAGCTTTACAGAGGCAGAACTCCACAGGACCCCAGGGAAAATTCTCTCATTTGGCACTCTTGGTGACAAATATGATAAACATATGCACATGGGATATATTATATGTGTGTTTTGAATATACATATGAAATATGAATATTTTATTTCCTTCTTATTCCTCCATTGGATTTTAACCTATGATCAAAAAGGATACAGGGTGCCTGGGTGGCTTGGTCAGTTAAGGATCTGACTCTTGATCTTGACTCAGGTCATGATCTCCGAGTTCATGGCATTGAGCCCTGCATTGGGCTCTGCGCTGCCAGCATGGGGTTGCTTGGGATCCTGTCTCCTTCCCTCTCTGTCCCTCCTCTGCTTGTGCACTCACTCTCTGTCTCAAAATAAATAAATAAACTTTTTTTTTAAAAAAAAGATAAGCAATGTATTATCTTCTTCAAAGCCATGAAGGCTGTAGCAACTTCATAGTATTGTGAACCTTCCTTTAAATATTTAAATGGAATTAGTCAATTCTGCACTTAGCTATCATCAGAACCTGGCACTCTGGGTTCAGCTTTTAGTTTTTTACAAAAGCATAGTGACTGGGTACCCATGTGCGTAGGACTGTGTCCACAGGCCAGGGCGTAAACCTCCAGGATGGAAATTTGATTTTGGACCTAAAGAGCTCATAGGCATGAATAAATCAGGTGATGAATCAAGTAACTATAACACGGGAGGGCTGCTGGACAGTCAGGTCCAGGTTGTTATACGTGGGGAATTACCTCCTGTTAGAATGTGGCGTCTTAAGCGTAGACTTTGTGCATGTGACCAAGTACCTAAAACAGTGCTTAGCGTGTGTTAACAAAAATGACTAAGAATTCCAGGGCACATACACAATGAGCCATCACCTCTCACCGAGGATGGCTTTTATGAAAACAAACCAAAAAACCACTGTTGGTGAAGATGTGGAAAAGTCGCATCCCTTGTACGTTGTTGATGCGGATGTAAGATGTTGCAGCTGCTTTGGAAAACAGTAAGGAAGTTCCTCAGAAAGTTAAAAATAGAACTGCCATGTGATCGGACAATCCTGATTCTGGGTATTTATCCCGAAGAACTGAAATCAGGGTGTTGAAGCCATACGTGCACTCCCACGTGCCTGGCACTATTCACAAAGCCCAGCTACGGAGACACGCTAAGTATCCATGAGCAGGAAAGGGGTAAAGAAAATGCAGAATGATGCGATATTATTCAGCCTTAAAAAAGAAGGAAATCTTGTCATACATGACAACACGGACAATCCTTGAGGACATTATGCAACGTGAACTCAGTCAGCCTCAGAAGGACAAATATCATGTGATTCCACTTATGGGAGGAATCGAAAATAGTCAGATTCAGAGTCAGAAAATACAGCTGTGGCTGCCGGGGGCTGGGTGGGAAAATGAGGAGGTGCTAAGTAACGAGCATAAAGTTTCAAGGAAATAAGATGACTAAGTTCTGGAGATCTGCTCTACGGAGCATCCAGGCCCCCGTCCATCACCCACTTATTTCCATTTCAGGTTTCCTGGGACTCCCAGAGGACAGCCAGCAACAAGGGATATTTTTATCTTAGAGGGTGAGAAATCCCAGTGCAGTTCTTCTGGTGTATTCTTTAGGAGAATGGGTCACCACTGTATAGCGGAGCCATGGCGAGGAGGCTGGGAGTGTGGGATCTGGACTTCAGCAGTCCGTGTGTACAACACATGCTTGCTGTGTGGTCTAAGATAAGTTACTTAGCCTCTCTGAGCCCTGGTTTTGCTGGTTTCTTCTTTAAAAATTTTTAAGTGGTTATTTTTAAGAAAGAGAGAGACAGAGTGTGAGAGAGGGAAGGGCAGAAAGAGAGGGAGACACAGAAAGACACAGAATCTGAAGTAGGGTGCAGGCTCCGAGCTGTCAGTGCAGAGCCTGACGCAGGACTCAAACTCACAGACTGTGAGATCATGACCTGAGCCAGTCGGATGCTTAACCCAATGAGCCTCCCGGGGAGGGGGAGGGTGGCCTTCCCCAGTTTCTTCTTTGGTGAAGTGAGGATGGAAACAGTTCATAGCTCATAGTGTTAACGCGAACATAAGGCGAGCCAGGGCACGTGCTGCCCTCAGCACTTCTTACCAGAGTCCCATCTCAACGGACAAAACATCATCAGCAAGCCAGGGAAAGTGCCTCTTGTGTTCAACACTATCTACATAGCCTCTCGTAAAATGAAACTTTTTAAAGATTAGCGTTACGATTATTACTACACAAAAAACATAAAAGGCAGAGGGATAAATCAACGGTCATTGTTCCAGGGGCTAGATCGCCAGTGCAGGTCCTCCTGCGTTCATTCCCGTTCATATAGGCTTTCACATTTCCTGACGTCTCCGCTAGAAGCTTTCCCTGAACCCTTAACTGTATGAAGAGCACAGGCTAGACACGGGTGACACAGAAGAGAGAGACAATAAGACGGACCCTGGCTCCCAGCCAGTTCTAAACCATTTTAAACACTGCAACACTGCATTTTAAAATACTGCAACCCATGGGGCGTCTGGGGGGCTCAGCTGATTGAGCGTCCAACTCTTGGTTTGGGCTGAGGTCATGATCTCACAGTTTGTGAGTTCGAGCCCCACATCGGGCTCTGCACTGGCCTGCTTGCGATTCTCTCTCTCTCTGTCTCTCTCTCTCTGTCCTTCCCTCACTTTCTCTCTCTCTCTCAAAATAAATAAAGTTAAAAAAATTAAAATAAAAAAATAAGACACAGCAACCCACGGGAAGAAACACTCTTCATTTTACGCGGCAAGCCAGTGCAAGCCCACACTTCCGGAAACACGCGGAAACGGGGTTCAGAAACACACCTTACTCGGACTTCCTGCTCCCTCTGGTTCTGTTCCAACCCATCCTATTTCATTTAAGAAGTGCTGTTCCAAATCCACTACGTGGCTGTCACATCCTCCTAAATGGCTGTGAGCCACTGCTGGGGAGACACAATCTAGTCTGAGCTTGAACAAGATGGGTCTGGACAGATGGGTTTCACCTCATCCGGCCGCTTGTCTGGCCTGGTTTGGGGGGATGTTTGTGACTCACAGGCACGCCCTCCCTCTACAGCCTGGATCCCCAGGTGGCTGCACCATGCCCGTGAGGATCCACTAGCGCTGCTCAGCTGCTCGCTGCCTCGATGGGAGCAGAAATTCTGTTCATAGTCCTCTGTACCTTTCCTCCAGGAAGGTTCTCAGTTCCTGACATAAAATGCCCCTTTCTGTTCTGTACCTCTTACTCTTAATGACCTAATTAAAAGTTTACTTCCTCCTGGGGGGCGCCTGGGTGGCTCAGTCGAGTAAGCCTCCAACTTTGGCTCAGGTCATGATCTCACAGTTCACGAGTTCGAGCCCCGTGTCGGGCTCTGTGCTGACAGCTCGGAGCCTGGAGCTGGCTTTGGATTCTGTGTCTCCCTCTCTCTCTGCCCCTCCCGCATTTGCATTCTGTCTCTCAAAAATGAATAAATGTTAAAACATTTTTTTTTTAAAGTTTACTTCCTCCTGAATAATATTGCTCCTAGCCTAGAGTCTGCTTTACCCTACAGGTTAATATCTGCTAGTGAGTAGTGATGAGTCTCTGTACAGCTGTGCTAGGAGACAGCTGCTCTGCCTCCCTGGTATTTGCGCGGCTCAGTCCCTCCCCTGCTTCAGACCTCTGGCTGAATGTCATCTTCTCAGCGACCCTTCTGTGACCCCTCAGTGGGACCCTCCGTCCTTACCCCACTGACACATTTCTCATTGGCACATACTGCATTTGGCTTATCATACGTACTTCCTTCTGTGCCTTCCCCTACTGAAACAAGCTCTATGAGCTAGGGAATTTGCCAGTTTTGGTCACTGCTGTCTACCACCCAGACTAGTGCCTGGCCCAGAGTCAGCACTAAGTGGGTATTTGCTGAATGTGGGGCTCTCCCTTTTACATCTAAACAACAACCTAAGAGAGGTCTGCTTTGGTGTCACAAATACTGTAAGTTACAGGACCGAGATTTCACGCCATGTATATGAGATCTGAAATCAGGTCTTTCCACCATACTCATTTGCCGATTTTTTCTTAAAGGCTTTAATCGTAATGGTCATGGTGCAAACTCTGAATTCTTTGTCCTGGTCCATACGGTCACACATGGGCTGGTCCCTACTGACTTTGCAGGTCCCGCCTCCCTCCCCTGTTTCCTGCTCACTCTATTCTAGCTACACCTGCCTTCCACCACTCCTCATACTTCATGTTCTTGTATAAGAGCCTTGACACCAGCTTTTCCCTCTGATGGGTCTTCTTTCCTATCAAGGGATGGCTTGTTATAACCTCAGCCTCTGTTCAAATGTCACATCCTCAGAAAGATTCTCTCCTAGCACTTTGGCCAAAACAATCCTCGTCCCACACCCAGTGTTGTGGTGGAGCTGGTCAGTGTGGCTTGGAAGGGCCAGTTGTGCCCGTCTCTTCCCAGCCCCGTGTTCAGAGATCACATACTGGCAACCAACTGAGGGTTCATGGAAGAGGGGGTAAATGGGTGGTGGGTATTAAGGAAGACACACATTTAAAAACAGGGGGTGCCTGGGTAGCTCAGTTGGTTGAGCATGTGACTCTTGATCTAGGCTCAGGTCATGATCTCATGGTTCTTGAGATTTAGTCCCATATCGGACTTCATGCAGACAGTGCGAAGCCTGTTTGGGATTCTCTCTCTCTTCTTCTCTCTCTGCCCCAGCCCCATTTCCATGTACGTTCTCTCTCTCTCTCTCTCTCTCTCAACATAAACAAACATTAAAAAAAAAGGAGGGCACTTGTGATGAGCACTGGCTGTTGTACATAAATGACGGGTCACTAAATTCTACACCCAAAACCAATATTACACCGTATGTTAACTAGAATCTAAACAAAACTTTGAAACAAATAAGCAAAAAACACATAGCGGCAGCTTGAAAGTGACCACTGTGTGAAATCAGCAAACACAACAGACCCGAGTTTTGGGTTTTGTCTCTGAGAGCTAGTCCTTCAACATGTATGAGGACGCTGGCCATATCCCTCCTCGCCATGTTCTGTGTCCTCGCCTTGACTTGTTTCTCCACACTGGTCACTACCTGAAATGACACGACTCACATCTGGCCTGTTCCTGCCCTAGAGTGAGGGACCCACAAGGACAGAGTCTTTACTTTGTTCCCCGTGGTGTCCCCCGTGCCTACATGCACAGTCAACGACTGTGGGATGTATCATCACCTAACATTCTCTGGGCAGAGTCTGTGACTTGAACAGTGTAATCCATGGATGTGGGTGTTCTACAACCATGACCCTGCCTGTTTTAAGAAAACAAAGGCCAGGGGAGGGCAAGAGGAAATAAAAATCAACAGCAAAAAAAAAAAAAATAATAATAATAACAACTTTGTCAAGGACCTGCTATAGGCCAGTGGAGGTACAGGATTGTGAACCCAGGTTGGCTGAGTTTCACATCCTCTGTACTTGGCATCTTCGCAGAACTGCTCCCGTGGCTGTTCTAGCACGTGTGCTTACGCTCCTTGGGACCACAGCACGGCCCGGCCATCTAGGGCTTGCCTGCTGTGGTGGGGACTCACGAAGCAGATTCCTACAAGAGTCCTGACTTACAGCATTTTTGCTCAGCGGCCCTCCGTGTTATGTTCACATCTGTCGGATCAACGCCTTCTGATTTTCATTTAAGAACGGACCTTCCCCCAGTGCTAGCTGAGAGCTGAGTAATGCGTGAGCGAGTGGAAGATCGGACGTGTTTCTAGACAGGCTATTTTAACCACAGATGTGTCTCCCTTGGCGCCCCCTCACTTCCAGGCTCCGCGAGGTAAGCTGTAAATGCCAGTCTACTTTCCACCAGGAGGAAGTGTGGAAAGAAGCAAGAGAGGGTTGTCAACGTGGGGGACGAAAAGGTCTTCAGATCTGTCTCGTGTGGGAGGTGAACCTAAAATGTTTCTCCTGCTGGAGCTACTATGCCATCTCAAACATGACTCCATCCCCACTTATTCTTGGAGGTGGATGGATCCTTCAGAAACCAAAGAACCCCTTGTGGGGCAAAGGCCAACCCTCTTAGAGGGATCCATCTCCTCCTCCCTCCCCCAGGGAGATGTACGCGACGATGACCTCATCTCGTGTTAGCCCCCTGACTTTTTTATTAGGGTTTTCATCTTTTCTTTAATTTTGGAGGAAGGCAGACTTAGAAACCCATCAGTCCTCCTAATTAGTCTGGTCTTCATTCTCATGCTAAATGCGTTCAGAAGCTACTGCGAGGTCTCCAGCGAGTTCTGTGTTTTTCCCGACATAGCTTGTGGCCACACCACCTACTTCTAATTCATTTCACAAAGAAGACTCAGCACAGATGTCTTCAGGGACCTGGGAAGTCTTGATTCTGTCTATAGAACCATAATAACACTCAACAAAAGAAAACTTTGGCTATTGACCTTCTCTGCCACCTGCTAGATCCCACCTCTGCAATTGTATGACTCCCTTGCCTGCAGACAAAATGCAGCCTGAATGTGCAAGGGTGGGTACTCTGCTCTCCTTGGCAGTCGGAGATGAAGGAAAGAAGTACCTCTGAACAAGAATGCGTTGGGTGGCTACTTTTACAGTGTGACGTGGGCATGCAATTGGTTACTTACAGATTTTCCTGAAAGGTCAGGACTGCAAGTTTTTGGTGCTCCATATAAAAGAAGGCCTCAGAAAACCTTCGGACCTGAGGAGTAAGAGAATGTAAACAACTTAACTCATTGGGAGGGCATGACCTTGATTTTTCAAAGGGAAACTGGGACTCACAGAGGTAAGAGAGCTGAGCCCACCACCCAGAGGGGGTTAAACAAATCTGAAACAAATACTTCCACAGCTACCCTCTCTCACATGGGGACTCTTAGCCCAAAGCTGGCTTTGGACACAGTTTAATGCATGTTTATGAATCTGTTCTTGCACTGCTTTCTGTCATGTTTTTATTTCGGTCGTATTTCTTCTACGAGAATATAAGACACTTGAAGACTGTGACCGTAAGTAAGTGCAGATGAGACAGAATTTGCAAAGCCAGTCATGTGAGTGCACCCGCTAAGTGCTTCGTGGACCCAGATATTTGGCTCTCTTGCCGTAAATGAGACCAACATCTTGTATTTTGCATCAGGACCAATCCATATGCACCCAAGCTGGTGGCAAAGGACAAGATCTTACAGTTGAAAACACATTTCTAAGCACTTGTAACATCCCTCAAGATAAGGCTCTGCTATCAGCTGGCAGCCAGGGCAGGTGTTTCAGGAATGGTGGAGGCAGCGGTTTCGGAGGCTGAACACACTCATAAGGCCTCCCTGCGAGCTGGTGGTGGAGCCTGGACCAGCACTCGGGATCCTCACCAACCATGTAAGTCAACCCCAACTCCTGTCCTGCCCAGTGAGCTGACTGTCGTAAGGCTTCCTCAAGGGGTCACCGGCGCGTGATTAGAGAATGTATCCCACTGGACACCTTACCCTCAAGGTGTGATGTTCCTGGGTGAGGTAAGTGGTCACCTGGGAGTGCAGAGTCACCGTATCTAGGAACTGGGTCCACAGAGCCATCAGGTGGGAAGTGAGCCAGGCAAGATCCTTACTTATCTGCTCAGCGATCTTCTCCGGATTGCTCAACGCCTGCAAGGGCACAAGGGGGCAGTAAAGAACCTCTTCCCATGAAGCTCCTGCCGTCTCCCTCCTGAAGCCTTAGCTGACCGCTCTGCTTTTAGTGCGCCGTTCCCATCTCTGGATTCTGTATTCCATCACATTCTGAGCTCCGTCCCCGGCAGCCTCTGCAGGCACCAGTTCTGCTCGGCCACTATTTGGCAGGTAGAACCCTAGGCCTTTTGCACGCGCCCCCACTTCACGCCTACCATTACCGTTAGGGATGGTACATCGCTGAGCAGAAAAAGAAAATGGGAATCGGAGGAATGCAGTGGTACGGCCAAGGTCACATGGACAGCCAAGGTCATATAGAGCTGGGATTCCGTGGCTCGGCTGTCTAACCAGAGGCCCACAGCACCATGCTGCCTTTACACAGTAGGCACTGAGAGTGCTTCCTGAGAAACGTTTATGCCTTTATAGCATCAGATGATTCCCAAGGCGTGTGTGGCCAGAGCCTACCACCTCTTCCTGCCATTGCTCCTAATACCTTAAGGGGGACCCCGGGTTGCCTTAACTACATCTGGAAGAAGCCAGCCTAGAGCCTTTAGGGAAACCTGTGGAGAGCTTGAGTTTAGAACCGGGAGACCCTCTGCTACAGGGGATGGGGGCACTTTGGTTCTGGAGAGGGGAGAGGGAGATCAGGTCTCCGAGGAGAGGCAGGGGGACACTCAAGGCCCGACACTGACTTCCAGGCTTCATCACTGGTTCCACAAGCACTAGACGTGCACCTTCCATGTCCCGGGCACGTGTCTGGAAGAAACGGAGCCACACAGATGAACAAGAGAGGGTCTCTGACGGCAGGGAGCTGTGCTGAGCAGAGGAGAGTTAACCATGAGGAGTGGTGGGGATCTCTCTATCACGGACGATGCATCAGGGACGCATAACCATAGCCACTTCAAGCCCATCTCTGCCCTCCTTCTTTGCCCTGGGCCTCAGCTTCTTCATCTGTAAAATGGGTGTGCAAAGCAATGAGCACACTTTGGATACCGTAACATTAGGAAAAGTAAGTTCAAAGCCTTGCTTACAACAATAGAAGTGCCTTTTGCTGTCCTTGGACTAAAGGCTGAGAGGAAGGCAGGCTGGCCAGAGAGAGGCATCTATCTACGAGGAGGAAAATGAGGGAGGGAGGAATTTGGGACCAAGTATGCTCAATCCTTAGGAACTGTTATTTTATAATTAAGGACTGGCTTTCCAGATACAGGATGTCAAGCAACTGGAGCCATCTCGGAGCTGCTTCTTCCCAGTGGAAAGGCCAGTTTTTGATGACTACACCAGCCACAAACCTCCCACGTGAGAGAATGGCCCCACTACCTTCTGAAGGAAAGCTTACTTCCTGCACTGGCTCTGTGAGGAAGCAGAGGACTGTCTGCTCTTGGTTCAGCCCCACAATTGGTGGCCAATACTGTTCAGAAGCAAAAACGTGAAGACTTCGTTGGGGAGAGTGGGAGACCGGGTCAGCCCCTGGGAATCCTCCAGGCTGGAATGTGGTTTTTGGGTGGAACCGGAAGTGGCCCCTCTTCACCACTGACCCTCACTAATGAGCACAAACACCTGCATTGGCTCTTGGCACCATTTTACCCAAGGACACGGCCTGCCTTACCTCTGGCTCCCTTCCTCTCTGGCCCAGGGCACACCCTGCCCCAGCCACACTGTCCTCCTTCCCGTGGCCTCAACACAGCCGGCTACCCCCAAGTACCAGGCTCTGACCCGACTTCGTGCCCTGCCTGGAAGGCCTTCTTTCACCGGCCATCTGTCTCTCTTCACCACTTTAGACTTGTCTGTTCCCCACCAGGAACTGTTCAGGGAACCAATGCAGTCTTCCTTGTTTCTGATGATTCTTAAGAAACATCTACCTTCTCCCAGGGTAAGTCAAACTCGCTCTCCTTGAAGCCTGCTTGACCTCGCACAGGCCACGCTCATGGCACCCCTGGCCACGTGTGGCCCCTACAGCCCTCCTTTGCCTGCATTCTGAGAGTTAGCCTTCTCAGTGTTCCCAGCAACTATGTGGTGGGGGTGGGGGGGTTAGTCACCCTTTATTGAACAATTGGGTGACTGCGTATAAGTGAGAGGCACCCCCAGCTCGGTGACTGGCCCTCCAGCCACGGCTCTCCCACCCCACCGCAGTGGGACCAGCAAACGCAGCATGAACTCTGAGAGCTCAGCCGCCACAGTGAAAAGGAGAGAAAGCAAAGCTACTTATTGAATGTGTCTTTGGGAGAATTATTTTTTTCCCTGCTTGATTACTGAAACGGCTCCAGATAAGGTTAAGAAAGCTTCTAATTAGGCCACACGAGGACTCTGCTCCCTCTCACAGATGCCTGGGCTGCGTAATTACAGACGATGGGCATGGAGGGGCTTCTCCTGCAAGGCCAAGGAGAGGCCCTTCACACGAACAAGGAGGCACCTGGGCGCAACACTCCTGCAGGGGAAGCTGCGAGGGGAACGCTCAGCCACTGGCCCCTGCCGCTCACCTGCGTTCTAACCATGCAGGTTTGTTCACTCTTGCACCCCCAGTTTATTGAGTGACTGTTATATGCTAGGGGTGTGCTGAGCTTGGGGGAGACACAGACAAATGCAGCCAGTCCTGGAAGAGGCAGGCGGCCCTTCCGAGGGCTGCAGAAGGGTCAGGGAGGCTTCCTGGAGGAGGTGATAGCTGTGTTGTGTTCTCAAGGTAAAGAAAAGCCTCTTTACATTCCCTGAATGAACCAGGTTCTCTGACACCCAGAGCTTTGTCATCAGAGTGCTCACACGGTGTGGCTGGGTCCCTCTGGGTCTGTGAACCCCCAGATTTGAGGGGAGGGGGCCTTGAGGGCATGCTGGGCATTGCCGCCAAAGCCCTACCCATCAGTGGAGATGTCCTGGGGGGCCGTGCAGCTTGGGAAGGTTACCCTGGGGAAGGGAAGCCCAGGCGGAGGGGACCAGCCTCTGTGCTCGCCATGCACAGAGCAAATGCCCCAGCCCAGAGCAAATCAGAATCTGTACTTTAGCAAGATTGCCAGGAAAAAAAAAAAAAAAAGATTGCCACGTATTTCTTCTGCATATCAAGTTTGAGAAACCCTAAAACTGGAGAGAGAAAGAGACGCTACTCGAAGGAACTTCCGCTGGCTGAGCTCTGTCACTCCCGGGATCCCCTGGAAGAGCTCCGAAAAATCAGAGCTGTGAGGTGCCTCCCAGAGTGCGTGTTGAAAAGTAACCATGTCAGGGACCGTGGCTGGCCACGGAGGAAGTCACCGTGATCACAGGGGACGGTCACTCTCTACAGTTTTCGTTTCCTCTGCTAGGCAACTGGGCTAATGAAACCGACGTGTCCAAACCTACAGACCGAAGCAAGGACTCAGTGAGAAGTCTTGTGACGTCCTTATCAGCGGGATCGTTTGAACCACATCACAAAGATGTATTCAGGCTTAAGTGAAATAATTAAAAAAAAAAATGCTCTGGCAAGGCAACTGGAAAAAAAAAATCCACACAATTAGGTAAACAAAACAAGAAAAAATGGCAGCTGCTCATTTATACCTGATTATAAATGAGCTTATTTTTAGTGTTTCCTGCTAGGAGGGTACAGCTCCTGGAAAGACCATTCAACAACTTAGAATCTCCTAGAAGTCTATGCGGGCAAACAAAGAATCCTTTGCATGATAGGAAACCCAGCCTTTCTGAATTCTCAAAGGAAATTGGCAGTTGCTTTCAGGTAGATAATCAGCATACGTTGAGCCTGTCTGTTGTATCAAAGCACGTGGCTGGATATCACTAGGACCTTTCCGTGTGTGCAGAGAGCACACCCCACCCCTTCCCGGATCAGGACACATGGCAAGGACGTTACGGTGTGTGACTGTTCCCTCCCTGACACTGGGCCAACGAAGAGCAAAGTGGCCAGCCCACAGCAGGTGCCTAATAAATGTTTATATGATTCACATGGAGTAAAGATACATGTGAACTGCTCCATGACTACAGAACTCTTTGTTTTCAAATTCTCAGAAATCACTGGAAAAGGTTGGTTCTCAGTCAACCACTGCCCCCCCCCATTCCATCCCCTTTGAGGGACACCTACTTGGTGTGACTGACCACTAGATGGCGATGTCCTGCCTCTAAATACTTGGTGGGCTGTGAGCACCTTTATGGGGAGTTGGGGAGGGGGCTCAGTTTCTTCCACTGCCAGCAGGAGGGCAGCTCTGTAGCCGAAGCCCGCCCCCCATCCCCGGTTCCCTTCCCATCGCCCCGCCCTACCCCTGCTCAACAGGCTGCTCTGATGGGTCTGTACAAAATTAAGCCCGCACAACACCGTCACTCAAAGCTAGAGGTCCGGTGCCAAAGGAGGAAGGCAGCCCACTGGCGTTTCATGAGACGCATCTGATAGACTCATCGGCAGCCCAAGTTCTCACCTGAACCAGCACAGCGACCAGATACGTCAATATAGCGGTGGGTTGCAGGCCGCCTCGAGGCCAGGCGCTGAGCCTGCCCCTCAGTGGTGGCCACCCCCTGGGTGAATGAATGAGGACAGGTCTGTGCGTCCCTCTGCCTTCTCAGGGCTGCCTGGAGGCGGGTGTGTCACGGGTGGAAGCCGGCATCCAGTGCACAGAAGCCGGTGCTGTCACTGCTTTGGCTGCAAATGTGAGTAGCCTGCGTCAAGGCACGCTATTCTTCTCTCCTCCTCATGGTCCCCAGTGAGCTTGTCACCCTCCTGCATGGCTCCCTGTGGCCTGGGGGTTGGTGCAACTCTTCACCGTGCAGGGCACGCGGACTCCTTCATTGTTAGCCCAGGCGCCCCACTGGCTGCCCTTCTGGGAGCCCCATTCACTGAGGCGTAATCACAGCTTTGGCCCTGATGTGCTGCCTGGACTCTCCTCTTACCGGACACCATGAGGCTTCTCCCACGCAGCCTCCTCTCTGGGCTGCACCAGCATCTGCCTCCCCACAGCCATTTAGTTAGTGACACCGCCTCGTGAGCTCCCACAACCACACACGTGTCTGGGTCTGTATCTGCAGACCCACCAGCCGGTGAAGTCTATGGGGACAGAGCCAACAAGTGGCACTGGCGCCATGTGCCCGTGTGAGCTCATTTTGCCCCAAGAACGGCTCTGCACACGTGGGAAGCCCACTACCCAGAGGGGACCCGGCCCGTCCAACCTGGACAGCCAGCCCACATCCTCAGGACTGCGCCCTGCGGTCTGGGCAGAAGCGGATGCTGGCCACTCACCCTCTGTGCTGACTCCCGCCTCCCCCTGTAGATGACCTAGCAGCCTTGGGTGATGACAGCTGCCCCAGGGTCATGTGCTTGGACCAGCGTGGCCAGGGTCACCTGCAGTGGCGTGTAGCATTCCTGCGATTCATCAGTGCATCCGGTCATTCCACAAATGAGCCCTTCCAGGCACTGGACAGTCGAGACTGAACAAGTCACCCCGTTAGGCTGTGTGTCCCCTGGGGAAGGGGGTCCCCGCTGAGTCCTCAGGGCGAAATGCAGGGCCTGGCTGGGGATGGGGGACTCACAAAATGTCTGCTGAAATGAATCAGAACTCCTGAGCCAACTTTCCTGGGGGGGTCGCAGGAACACTGGCCCTTTGTGGTCATGGAGACAAGGGGAGCAAGGCCTTTTAACCGAATTCGCTGCCGGGCACGTGTGGCCCCGGAACCTACTTTATGGCCGGGGAAGTGACAAGCCAGATAGTGGCGATGACTGTAGCCAACACGGCGGTTAGCTTTTCCTGCATTCGCTGCCCCGCAAGGGCCGCACGGGGATGCTTCACAGACCCCACCTTCGCTGTGCGCAAGCGACGATTCTGCTTCCCAGGAGGGCATCGCGGTGGGGACACTGGGGTCTCCAGTGCCTCGGTGGCCAGAGCCTGGCCCTGGACTGTCCAGTGCTGTGACTCTGGGCAGACAACCCGTCCTCTGCGAGCTGAGCCCTGATGCGTCATCCCCTGAGAATACGAGCATTGCTCAGGCTGGAGACCTGCTGCATCCATTACATGAGGAAACGCACAGGGCGCACGTAAAGTAGCCGCCCGCAGCTGGCCCGCCTGCGAGTGCTGACTCGGAGGGAAAGGGGTTAATAAAAACCAGATGATTTTATCTCCACTTCACAGATAAGAAAATCAAGGTCCATAAAGTTTAAGCAACTTGTCTAAAGTCACACGGTTAGTAGGTGTGGAACTCAGAGACAGGTGTCCCCAGCTCTGATGTGACCACATTCACAGCATATGCCATGACTCCCCGTCACTAACCCCCACCTCCACCACCGAGCGAGGTAACCCTGAGGCTGAGGGCTGAGCACCATACAGTCCGGGAGCCTTCGCCCGTCGCCCTCCACCACTAACAGGGGTCCCTGGCCACGTGCTTCTATAAAGGCAAAGTCTCCGGGCGCCTGGGTGGCTCAGTGAGTTAAGTGTCCGACTCTGGATTTCAGCTCAGGTCATGATCTCACAGTTTGTGAGTTTGAGCCCTGCTGTGCTGACAGCTCGGAGCCTCTGCTTGGGATTCTCTCTCTGCCCCTCCTCACCTCCTCTCTCTCTGTCTCTCACAAAATAAATATATAAACTTTTTTTTTTTTTTAAGGCAGCATCTCAGCGGTTACAGGAGGAGACTGCATTCCACAAGCGCTTAGCCTGCGCCTGGCTCCGAGCGCACACTCGGTGATCGCTGGTTGTCTGGGAACCTGAGCCACGGGCACGGCCATCAGCAGAGAATGCGCCGGACACCCCAGCTCTGACAGCACACCACGGTGGCACCGGCAGCAGAGATGGTCAGTGGGGTGACGGACAGCTGCGCACGGCTGCGTTTCCCAAACCCCTACACCTAAATGTTCAGTCATTTGGAGGCTGCACCAGTGTCCCCTTGGGACCCTGAGCCACATCCAGGCTGCAAGGGATGGAGCCTGAGGCCCCCAGTTTTCTCCGCACAGCAGAGCCATGAGCCGGGCACTCGCAGGGTCCTCTTGTGAGCTCTCTCCCAGTTCTGAGCTCCTCACAACCACGAGACACAGATGAGGAACCCGAAGCTCACAGAAATCCTAAACTGTAGGTGCAGGGTTGCACAGCTGATGTGAGGAAAGTCTGGAGCCCGGACTTGAACCTGGACGCCTGTGGACCTTTCCAAGGCGATGCTGCCCTGGATTTCCTCAGGGGAAGAGGGGAGAGTGGCAGCCCCTGCTTCTTCCACCCATTGGACTGCTTTGCCATCCCTCTGGTGCACCACCTTCATCAGCTCCATGTTTAGGGAATGTACGCTCCTCGTGATGGCATCCAGGTCCTTTGCCGGCCGTATCTTTCCCTTCCACAGTCTCTAAGCCGGCTTCTTGTGTCCCTCACATATCTCCACTTGTATCAGGAGCAGTGCCTGCAATGTGACTCCTTGATTACCCTGACAGCTAAGCCCCACCTCTCCTCAGGGCTCACAGCAAACGGCCCCTCCATTCTAGACCCTTCCGCACCCAGCATGCGGTACCACCTCTGTGCTCTGCCTTACCACCGGAACACTGAGGTTTGCTGACTTTACAACGTGCTGCAGACCAGGGGCTCTCAGTCCTTCCTGGTGGCACGGAGACTCATCTGGGAAGCCATTCCCTTCTAATTTCTTTTCTTCCAGTTTTACTGAGACAGAAGTGACATATAACATTGCGTACATGTCAGGTGTCCCACATCACGGTTTGGTAAATGTATACAGTGTGAAATGATCACCACAATCAGGTTAGTTCACACACCCATCACTTCACTTGCATACCGTGCTTCTCCTCATTGATGAGAACTCTTAAGATCTACACTCGTAGTAACTTTCAAATACACAGCACAGCGTCACCTTCGGTCTCCACACTGTGTATTACACTCCCAGAACTTACTCGTCCTCTAACTGGGAAGTCTGTACCTCTTGGCCACCTTCCCCCATCTCCCTCTTCCTCTGGCCACCACCGAGCTGTGCTCCGTTCCCATGGCTTAGGTTTTTGTTTTACATTTCACATGTAAGTGAGATCACACATTCTCAGTCTTTCTCCGTCTGACTTATCGCACTTAGCAGGATGCCCTCGAGATTCATCCGCGTTGTGGGGCACCTGAATTGCTCAGTCGGTTGAGCGGCCAACTCTTGGTTTCAGATCAGGTCATGATCTCACAGTTTGTGAATTTGAGCCCTGCATTAGGCTCTATGCTGTCGGTGTGGAGCCTGCTTGGGATTCTCTCTCTAAATAAATAAATACACTTACAAAAGATTCGTCCACATTGTCACAAATGGCAGGACTTCCTTCTTCTTTCGGCTGAAGAGTATTCCACTGTATATAAAGACCACGTTTTCTTTATCCATTCATCCACATGTGGCCACCCAGGGTGTCTGCAGTGGACACCGGGGTGCGGACATCTCTTCAGGACAGTGATTACATCCTCAGATGCAGACTTGGTAGTTAAACTGTGGGATCCTGTGACAGTTGTCATTTTAAATGTTTGAAGAACCTCACGGTGTTTCCCACGGTGCCGGCTCCTGTTGTTACCCTCCCCCCCAACAGTGCCCGAGGGTTCCCTTCCCTCTGCATCCTTGACAGCACTTGACATCTCTTGTCTTTTCGGTAATAGCCACTCTAAGAGGAGTGAGGTGATATCGCATTGTGGTTTTGATCAACCTGAGGAGCTTTTAATGAATACAGATGCCTGAGCTCCACTCCCCGATATTCTGTCTCAACGAGTTCTGGCTGCACCCAGGCAAACGTACATTGTTAAAGGCCCAAGTGTGTTTCTACTGCACAGGGTTTAAAACACAGGTTTGAGAGACAGGGGTATCACTTTGTAATGAGATGGTCTTTGGAGTCCAGCTTCTAGCGCTGCCTAAAGTGTCACCAACCCCGAGCTGCCAGCCTCACTTCCATCTTAATTTGCCTCTCGCTCTATAAGGATGGCGTGCAGTACGCACCCGAACCACCCAATGCCACGGGATGTGGAAGTATCCCAGAGACCACAAATAACAGTAGCCTGCATTAGCCATGTGCCTACAACCAGCACGTAGTCTTCAAGCACACGCGATGAACCCTCGGCGAATGCACCTGTTTCCATTACCAGCATCATCGTGCTGCCAGCCTCTCGCCGTGGCTGAGGCCATGTGGGCGCAGGTGCAAGGGCTCCGTCGCCCTCCAGGAGAAGCACATGGTTGGTCCGTAACATATTTTGTTAAATGGATGAGTCATCGACAAATAAATGTAGTCTTGGCTCCAGGGACAGACACCTGTTAACAGGTTTCTTTTTTCCCCAAAGCCTCCAGCAGAGAGCTAGAGGTCGAGTGGACCCTTAGAACAAAGGGCGATGGGGTGGAAGAGTTGCCGGTCTAGAGGGAGCCTACATGCCCCGTGTTTTCATCTCCGAATTCTACATCAAGCCAGCACCCGTGTTGCCCTGCGACACGACTGCCCTTCGGGCCCACAGGATCCATTTTCTAATTACCTGCAGCTCGGAGCACAGCTGAGAGAGCGTTTCCTCCACAGCAAGGGACTCTAGGAAGAAAAAAAAAAGACGCAGAATAAAATGGCCGCACGCTGAAATGTTGCAGTTGCTAACTACAATACAAAGCATATGTTCAAGTTGGCAATCAAGTCACAGAAAGAAACATGTAGCTGAGGTCTCTCCTTCAATCTCCTGAGGGCATATTTATAAAAAGGAGAAACCGGATTTGGAGCCTGGGGACCTCATACTAGATGAAGGTCCACAGCATCTCAGGGATGCTTTTCTGAGGAACAGAAGCCCCCACATTCACACAGCACTTTGTGGGGTTCAAAGCGATCCCACACTCTTCTGGGCTCTTGCAGATCTATGCAAGCAGGTGTGGGCCTCCAACCACATGTGGGCTCGGGTTTGGACTCCATCATACAGGGGAATTCTGGGAAGCACAGAGAAGTGGATGGCAGAGCTGAGCCCACCTCCCCTCACTCTGACATTGACAATCATCACATCCTTCCCTCCCATCCACGGAGGGGCCGCTGGTCTCACCTCTTATCAGCAGGAACCTCTGGCCTCTGGCCAGTGGTGATTTAATGTCTGCATCTGCCTGTCTTTGGACTCTTCCCCCGTTCTATGACACGGTCAGGGGTTTGTACTTGGCCACAGCACTGGGTCCCCTTAAAGCACTGCTGCCCGGATGAGTGGGACCCATCCGTCAGTACCTCCGGATCCTCACTGATGTCCTGATAAGCACGTGCCTTAGCCCCCAGCACCTTCCTCAGGTCTGCGAGTCCCACCAGGCACAGAGGACTTCTGTCATATTGAACATGACTGTGTCAGGGGCATCTGGCACATAGCAGACGCTTGATAAAAACATTATGGTGAGTGAATGAGCAAATAAACCCAGTTCCTTTGGGTAAAAAGTTAAAACAGCAAGTCAGCTTTCAGTGTACAATCTCCACTTTCCCTTTGGGTTGTATAAACTGGCTCTGATTCGGTGCATGCTTTTATGGTATGCAGATCATCTAAACCGGAAAAAAAAAAAATTCAACTTTGCTACTGCCTGATTCAGAGTCGTGCCTGACTCGTCTGGAGGGTTAGAGCTGAAAAGTCCAGATGGCAAGATGGCACCCACCATTCATCAACCGCCCTGCATGCGGGGCACTGTGTACGAGGGGTCTGAGGGGCCTCTGCTCTCAAAGACCCCGCATCTACTGGGGAAGAAAAACATGCAAGTAGGATATCACTGTCATGTGGTGTGTGCGATGCAGTAATAGACTATGTATGAGGCCGTGAATAACGCCAAAGTCAAGACTGTCTCAGCAGGTGTCTCGGGTGTGAGTGGGGAAGCTGAGGTGCCCGGCAGGCCTGCTCTTAACCTTGAACCAGGCTAAGGATCTGGCCTCTGTTCTGGAAGCAAACGGTCATCGGCAGAGGACAGACAGCAGAATCACGCTGTCACCCGCTGTCAGTGAGTGGGAGGGTGGAAGGGGCCCTGCCCCGGGAGTCACCGCAGCAGCTCTGTGCTCTCGTCTTGGTCCTGCGGTGCACTGCTGTGTGTGACCCTGAGCAGCCACTGCACCTCTCTGATCTCAGTTCCACTGTCAACAGAGAGGGATTCAGGCCCAATGATATCCATGTTGTGCACCATGAGGTGCACAAAGCAATTCATCCCCAGAAAACCAAAGACGATGGCTGCTGAGAGGTTTCCATAATCATCCAGGTTAAAAAATATGTCATATATATTTATATACAAGTATATAAATACTTAGATATCTATATTACATATAAAGCATACATAAAATATATTATTTATGTTATACATAAAAATATAAAAAAATATAAAATATATATTCTACATAAAATGTTATATTTTATATAAAATATAAAAACATACTAAAATATTATTAAACTATTAAAATACATCTTATATTTTATATAAAATATGTAAACATTGTAAAATTATTATTGAAAATTACATTATGTTATATATAAAGTATATTTATTATGTATATAATATATGTGTTCTTTTTTGGGTTGTTTTCCACTCTCGTAAATTGCAACCCTGTAACTGCAGCCTAATTTTTTTTTTTTTTTTTTTTTTTGCAGCCTAATTTTTTAAAAAGGCTATAAACTGGCATTTTCCCTTAGCAAGCAACTCGACATTGTGTCCAGTAGTGCCCAGTGCATGCAGCAGGTGTCCAATAAGTGCCCAGTGGGTGAACGGAGAGGGGCCCCTGCCTTATCTTCCCTCAGGTGCACGTCCAAGACTCCCTCCTGCCAGAAGAAGGTGACACACAGACACACACCTGCAGCAGCATTTGCCACCGGGACGCTCAGAGAACATGCCGCTTTCCCAAGCCCGGCCCCAGCCCGGCCCCTTACCCAGCTCCGCGTGCGGCAGCTCGGGGACGTCCCTCATGATGCCCAGGAAGTAGGCGCGGAGCCCCCGGTAGGCGTGCAGGAGCAGGAAGCAGAGCTGCCGGTGCCACTTGTGTGCGCGCTGCATGCAGTTCTCCGAGGGCGCGTAGAAGCTCCCCTGTGGGCGGGACAGACCAGAGGCTGGGGCTCGGAGAACAGCTGAGGGGCTCACGCTTCCAGGGAAAGGAGGGTTTGGCTCCCTGCCTCTCTGTGTGGGAAAGACACTGAGATCCGCCAAGTCTCTGTCTTGCACATTCATAGCAAAAGAATAATAATAATAATGACAATATTAATAGTAATATTAACAACTAATGAGGAGGAGGAGGGCACTGACCTGGAAGGTCTGTGATAAGCCAGTGGGACCCACGTCCAAGTCTCAGTCCCAGGCCGCTGCACAGCACCCCACAGCAGATGGGGGCCGACGGAGGGTCTCCTCTCGCAGGGAGATGAGGAATTTGCGGAGACCCTCCTGGCAGGCGGGTGAGTGGTCCAAAGAGAGAAAAATGCGCTGCTGTGAGATGTGGGCTTAGATACGCAACACTGGCAGGTGCATTTGGTGACAGACGGAACCCAAGTTGGCATCAGACGCTCTGTACGTTGCCTCTGCTCGCAGATGTAGGGAGCCTTAAACGGGTACAATGACCCAACTATGGTTTGTGTGATGAGGAAAATGTGGCCAAGTCACAAGGTACCCAGAGGCCCAGGCATGATGGAAGAGAGGACACAGGCCAGCCCCGACTTGGGCACACACTCAAGAGAGAAGGGTGTCTTGGGGTGAATTTCAGGAGGGATTTGATTTGGGGGCAGAGAAAGGAAGCCCCCAGGGAGGCCTTGGGCAGCAGAGGAGGAAGGCGCTGGGTTCTGGGCGGGAGAGCTCCACGGATGCGGGACCTTCCTGTCCATCTACTGCTCAAGTGGCCATGGAAGGACGCAAGTGGCTCTTCATGACCCCCTGGTGCCTGCCGGTCGTGCTGCAAGAACTCTGGAGGGCAAGCTGCCAGGATCCCCGCCTCCGGGTGTCTAGTCCCCCCGTTGCTGCCATCGGAGAGGACCGAGTCGGTCCACGGGGGCCAGGACAGGTCTGCTAGGGGTCCGTGGCCATCTGCACCCATCTGCACTCCCAACGGTGCCTTGAGGGGAGAGTAGGCCATCACAGGTGCCCGCTCTAATCCCAGCATCATGATGAGTGGGTCACACAGGTGCTACAAATCAGGAGAGCGGGATGGGGCTGTCCGGTCAGCTTCTGTCACCTAGCTCTGAGCGGTCATAAGGTCCCTAGGAAGAAGACTCTGAGACACAGTGGTGTCTGCAGGAGGCGCTCTCGGGAGCAACTCTGCGGGGGAGGAGGGCTGGGCACAGAGAGAGCCGCCCCGCACTGCCCTGCAGGACAACAGAGACCTCGGTCCATCCCACGGGCAGCGCTGGCACTGCAGGGCCGTGGGCCTCGGAGGAGGGGCCGTGCATCGCACCATCGCACCCATGCACTGACCACTACCGAGAGTGGGGGACCCCTGCAGGAGGTGTGACCTCGATCAGCAGCTCCCTCAGACACAGTGGACTCCAGAAAGGGACCTGGCCAATTGCTGTGGGCTCCCAGCATGGCTGGCAGCCTGAGGAACGAGTGACTCGGGCCTGAGGAGGGATGCGGGCAGCGTGCCACAGCGTCCGCTGGAGAGGCCTCACCCCTCCCCAGGGACTCCACTGAAACCTGGCTTTCCATTACGAGGCCACCAGGTCCCTCTGGATTTGAACTTATGAGACATGTTCAGTGAGGCTTGGAATGAAAAGACTCTTCCATTTCATAAGCAGAAAACTCAGTCGGCTAGGCACTCAGGGAATCCACATATTCCCATTTCTCACCCCTCCTATTCCGTGAAGATCAGAAGTCGGTGCAGTTGCAGAAAGGTGCACAGAGCCTGTGCATAGCGGAGTGTGCATGTTGGACCCCGGGGCCCAGGGAGCCAAAAGCAACCCACCGCTCGCGAAGCATCTGGGCATCCCCATGATCTTGATCTCATTTGTTCTTCAGCAAACACCATACAAAGCAGATACTCTAATTCTGATTTTCAAAATTAGAATACACAAATGGTAAAAATCTCAGTGTTACCAAAAGAAACGATATAAAGTGCCTCATTCCCCAGAGTCCAGTAATTTCTTGTGGATCTTTCTAGGATACTTCCGTATGCACATGTGCATACATGTCTTATGTATGCACGTCCTGGAAACATACATGGATACACTCACATGTTGGAAAGGCTCCGGGAAGTTCTTCATGCCTAGCTTTTATCACTTATTGTGCCCCAAAGCTCTTTCTGATTAGATCAAATAATAAGTGGTAGGAACTCCAATTTCTGTTTCATAGATGAAAGACTGTGGCTCAAAGGATCAAATGACTTGTTCAAGGTCACCCCGTTTTGCCTGCAGACGAAATGATTCTCAAGTCCAGGTGCTAAATGGGGGCAGTTCTTTCTCAATGCGCCACATGCACCCTGAGACCGTGCCTCACAGAGGACAGATGTTCCATGAAGCCTGCTTGCTTTGACTGAGGCGTTAATTTAAGTCCTGCCTGCAGTAGCTGTGACTAAGCAGAAATGAAAGCAGACAGGGGATTAACAAAGGCATCAGATCCAGGGAGCTACGAGCCCCCAATCTGCTTCCTTCCAGCAGTCCTGAGCAGCCTGTTTTCTGGTCCTGACACCTGTTTGCCAACCCAATTTTCTTATCACCAATGCCTCCAGCTGAAAATGCTTCAGGACCCACTGAAGGCAAGGGACCTTAGAAGTCTGATGTTAACTTTCTCTTTTAAAACTACATACATATCCCATGAGGATTTTTCAAGAGACACATTAGGTAATCTTTGGGGCATCTTCAGAAGGCTGATTCGATATGATGATGGAGATAATCTGAAGCCAAAATGGTAATTGAACAAGAAATACTGAATAAAATCCATGGCCTGAGATTACTATGAACAAAACAAATCTTGTCCCCTGCAAAACAGTCAACAGCACAACTTTCGGGAAGTGAGTGGGCTGCACAGAAGACCCCATTGGCCGCTCCCCTCCATCCCCACCCCCAGGCCTGCAGAGCAAGTGCGGAAGGGCCTGTGCACCTGCACTGAGATTGCACAGAGCACGGCTGGAAAGCACAGTCTCCCCACACAAAGGACACTCGAGCCTGCCCTTTCCAAGAGCCGGGGACGGAAACCCTAAATGACACAGGCCTCACACGGGGCCGGCAGAACATGAGGCAGCAAGTGAACCCATGATGGAGATCTCCAGGCCAGGGCCCACCACACAGCAGGGACAGAGCAAATGTAAAGAGCGAATGGCCATGACACAGTCTCTCACGGTAGCTGCTAAGGATCACAGGAGACTACTGCGATAGAACACGGACATGTGCCATGTCCCAGGGTGAGGTCAGCGGGCACGAAAGGAACTTCTGCTCCCTCAGGATGCACCGAGGGGTATGCCTACAGATTACGCAGCTTGGACATCAACAGTGATCCTCTCAGAAACCTAAAAATGGATTTTTTTAATGTTTATTTATTTGGGGGGGAGAGAGAGTGAACGAGGTAGGGCAGAGAGAGAGGGAGAGAGAATCTTTAAAAAAATTTCTTTTAATGTTTATTTTTGAGAGAGAGACGGTGTGAGTGGGGGAGGGGCAGAGAGAGAGGAAGACACAGGACCGGAAGCAGCTCCAGGCTCTGAGCTGTCAGCACAGAGCCTGATGTGGTGCTCGAACTGGTGAACTGCGAGACCATGACCTGAGCTGAAGTCAGATGCTTAATGGACTGAACCACCCAGGTGCTCCTCTAAAAATAGATTTTAACTTAACTGGAGTCCCTTGGGAGCCTTGTTGAACCATGGTTTGGTTAGGACACAGAATCTGGAGTCCAACAGCTCTGTGCCTAGTCTGGATCAGCACTCACTAATGGCATGATGGGTTAACCCCCTACCCTCTGAAGTGTCCATTTCAGATGAAAGATGGGGATAGTAATAAAGCCACGGTGCTTACCTAAGAGCCTGGTTTATATTCAGTACTTAATAGGTGTCAGTTAGGGAATGAAGGAAATATAAAGTGAAACTCCCAACAGAGAGGGCAAAGCTTGCCATCAACTCTGACCTTCTTATTAATGCCTCTCCCATTTCCATCTCCAGATCTAACTCCTGCCCTGGGTACTAGATCTCCATTCCAGAGTTCTGATCTGATAGCTTGCCTGTTGCCAAAGAAGTAGCTTAAAGAAGTGACTTGCTGTCCCCTTAATCCATCTCTTCCCTTTGGTCATCATTACAGATCCATTTGGCCCAATATTCACAAAAGCCTTGAATTCTCCCAGACTCCAGATTTCTTTCTCACCTGTAAGAAAGTCTTGAAGATTCTGTCTCTACCATGCTCTCGCTTTGGCCCTCGTTTGAGTCTATATTGCTCACTTTAATTATTAAAACGTCCTTCTCACGGGCCTCACCCCTCACCTTCCACCTGTGGCGCCAGTGTGTGCAAGTTAGTTCACAGTGTTACCCACTGTCTACAAGATAAAGTTCAGATTCCTGACTCTGGCATTCACAGCCTTAAGCCCGACCACATTACCAGCTCATCTGCTGCTCTTATTGCCAACACAGCTCTCTTTGCTTTTCTCCTTTTAAGGGCCCATCCCCTGGCTGCCTGAAACTCACCACCAAGACTCGGGTCAAATGTCCTCTCCTCTGTGAAGCTTCTGCAGGCTCCTCCTCTGCTCTGCTCCTGCACACACCTCCTGAGACCACAGTGATACCCCCACCACCCTACCTGAACGCCGTGAAGGTACAAGTGGCTTGTCATTTGTCTTTGAACCTGAAACAGCACAAAGAGATTCAATGATGGAAGAAAGAAAGAAAGAAAGAAAGAAAGAAAGAAAGGAAGGAAGGAAGGAAGGAAGGAAGGAAGGAAGGAAGGAAGGAAGGAAGGAAGGAAGGAGAGAGAAAAGAAAGAAGACAAAGGAAAGAAAGAGAAAAGAAAGAAAAGAGAAAGGAAAAAAGGAAAAAGAGAAACAAAACGAAAAGCAAAGCAAACAAATGAAAACAAAAGAAAAAAGAAAAGAGAAGAGAAGGAAAAAAAGAAAAGAAAAGAAAAGAAAAGAAAAGAAAAGAAAAGAAAAGAAAAGAAAAGAAAAGAAAAGAAGAGAAAAGAAAAGAAATGAGCTGTTGCTTCTTCTGGAGGTCATGACAACATCAAGGCAACACAGGCCTGGACTGAAGGTGCAAATCACCCTCCCCTCCCTCTTCCTTAGAACTGTAGGTTTTGGGTCGCCTGAGTGGTTCAGTTGGTTAAACGTCCTTTCGGCTCAGGTCACGATCTTGTGGTTTCTGAGTTTGAGCCCCACATCGGGCTCTGCATTGATGGTACGGAGCCTGCTTGGGATTCTTTCTCTCTGCCCCTCCCATGCTCACTTTCTTTCTCTTTCTCTCTCTCAAAATAAATAAATATACCACATCTTCTTAGAAAAAAAAAAAAAGAACCATGGGTTTTCACACAATTTTGGGATTGACACTGAAATTTGGGTTTGCTATCCTACCACAAACAAATCATGTTCTAGACCTTTATGTCCTATATAAACACACTCACTTACACTTTATAGAAGATGTGTACACAATCTGATATTCACTGGGCACGTGGGAAGCATTGATAACTTTTCATTTAATTCAAACACACCCATGAAAGTGAGGCGCGTTTTTGTACAGAAATATCAGCACATCTTCTGTGTTACAATTGCGGGCGAAGGCATACATGGAACGGGGTTTTAACATTCTGGATGCTCATTTGAAACAGGAATGCAAATGCTCCAACAGACCTCACAATCTAGAATATTCTATTAATAGCAGCTACTGTTCATTAGCTGCCTGCTGTGTGCCTGGTACTATTTTTTGGTCCCTGGATTCCTCTTCTCAGTAATTCAGGGGGGTTTTCATTATTGTTTTTGACCAAGGAGCGAACTACGACAGCATCACTGCACGGGCGTTCATTATCGGACCCTGTTACATGTCATGCATTGCTTATGTGTTTTGTGTGCATTAATCATTCCATTCTTATGCCAGCCCTGTAACATACGTACAATGATTCAGCCCTACTTTGTAAACTGGGAAACGGCCCCTCAGTGGTAAATGACCTGTCTGCTGGTCTCAGGGCTGGTGCTGGAAGCCTCACGATGCTGACCTTACACTTGGAACTGAGACATGGGAGGTTCATAAAGCTAGCCTGTGTCCTCACATTCGGGATGCAGGGGAGTCAAACTTCTTTTTTTTTTTTTTTAAATACAGTAGGAACTTTAGTTAATAATCATGTACGAATATTAGCTTTTTTTTTTTTAGGTTGATTTATTTACTTTGAGAGAGAGAGAGCGATCGAGTGCTGGGGAGGGGCAGAGAAAGGTAGATGGTGATAATCCCAAGCAGGTTCTGCCAGGGCAGAGTCTGATATGGGGCTCGAGCTCATGAACTGCAAGATCATGACCTGAAACAAAATCTAGAGTGGGATGCTTAATGGATGGAGCCACCCAGGTGCTCTGAAGAGTCAAGACTCTAATCCCGGTTAGGGCCCAGGTTTAAAAAGGAACCCAGTTCTATAAATTCCAAAGGGAGTCAAAACCCCTTTAGGCTAGTCTTTGGTTTGCAATCAACTATCCAGGATCCCGGAAAACACCTTTGTCTTTCTGTTCCTTCATCTGGTCAGCAAGAGACGGCTGCTATCTGGGTGCACAGTCCCTGATTTTGTGCCCTAGCACACAACTGCAGTAACTAGCTGTGGGTTGAACTATAAGAATCTCTTACCGGGGAGCCTGGGTGGCTTAGTCGGTTAAGTGGCCAACTTCCACCCAGGTGATGATCTCATGGTTCATGAGTTCAAGCCCTGAATCAGGCTCTATGCTGACAGCTCAGGGCCTGGAGCTGCTTTGGATTCTATGTCTCCCTCTCTCTGCCTCTCCCCCACTCACATGCTCATTCTCTCTCTCAAAACTAAACATTAAAAAAAAAAAAAAAAAAAAAGAATCTCTTACCAAAAGCAGCTGAAATCTAGACACAGGTGACTTTATACCAGTACGACTTGATCTACGTTGCCCCTGATGCTCTTACTGACATCTCACACAGCTCCTTGAGCAGGAGCGCGGGGAGCAGGTCAGGCGTGGGGGTCGGCGAGGCACCTGACAGTCCCTGATCCAGGCTACATTCCCGCCCAGGCTCCTCTCCACTCTACACGTGTGTGCTTGCTGCTCTCCACCTGCACACCGCTCCAGCACCGAAGGATCCCACAAGTGACCTGAGTGACCACAGAGAGATCCGTGTGGCTCCGGCCATAGAGTAAGTAAACTCGGCTCGGTGTTTCTCTCCCTCTGTGTCTGCTATACCCGCACCTGCTCTGCTGGGAATCGGGGACAGGATAGCATGTGCCGACTCCCAGCTACTTCCACACTGTGGGAGATCCAGCCATGTGGGTGACTGAAGCAAGAGTAAGAAAAGAGAGGGGGCCATGGTCAAGTGGAAGAGCTGCCATGAGCTCTAAAGGGTCATCATCGGGGAAGTTGTGCATCGGGTTCCCCGGACTGGATCTAGAGGTGCACGTTGCGGGCGACAACACGGTTCTCCACTCTTGATGTGTTTTCTAGGTGGAGGGACACCTATTCACATTACACCCCCAGGTCCTCTCTACCCACTTATCAGGCAAATGGTGAGTCTGGGACAAGCAACTGGGATCTTTCTTGTCTTTTTTCTTGGTAGCAAGTCCTCCCTTAAAGGTGCTTGTCCCTGTCACCCTTGGTCCTGGGGGAGGCCTGGCAGAGGAGCAGCTCAGCTAGGGGGTTCCAGCACTACCTGAGCAGGTAACGGTTCATTCTAGAGTTCACTGTCCGAGAGCCCCCTCAGTCAATGATGTAAGCCAAATGACTTATTTTATTTTACTTCAGTTTATTCTGAGAGAGACAGAAAAAAATGTTAGCAAGGAGGGGCAGAGAGAGAGAGAGAGAGAAAGAGAGAGAGAGAGAGAGAGAGAGAATCCCAAGCAGGTTCCACACTGTCAGCACAGAGCCCGATGCGGTGTTCTAATTCATGAAACTCATGACCTGAGCCAAAATCCAGAGTCAAAGATTCAACCGACAGAGCTACCCAAGTGCCCTTATGATCTAGTACTTCGGTTGATCTCCAATTTGTCTTATTACTTTGTCTTTCTGGATGGTTCAGCACTCAGCTGGGGAGAAGGTATTACATCTCAGTTGCCCTCACACCCGACAGTGGATCTGATCTCTGCTGATGAAGTCACAGGTGCTATGCTGCCTTGCTGTGGCAGCCTGAATGGCCTGGGTGCTCAGGACCGGAGGATGCAAGTGGGAGAGTCAGTCAGTGTTGGGGAGGGGTCCAGAGAAGACCAGTGGTCATCATTTTCATCCCTGATTCCTAAATATTGTTTCCTTTCCTGTTTATAAGCCTGTTCTAAACAGCACTTTTTGAAAGATACTGTTCTGATTCAGCTTGCTCCTAAATCACTGTGACATACATTTTCTTCTACTTGTATCTTGGGGGGCAAAGCCACAGACCCATAAACCTTCAGTGAACTTGGAATTACAGGATGACCTAGGGTCAAGAGGTCAGGTCTGACCCTTGCCACCCTCAGCTCTAACACCTTGGACAGGTACTAAGCTACCTTCATGGGTCAAGACTGAGGGGAAAGGGGAAAGTTCCACACCCTCCACAGAGCAAAACAAACATGCAGTGTTAGTCTTATGATTTTACAGGTAAAATTCCATGTGAATCCTTCCACTGACGTACTCAATGGCATTTTCTTTAGCAAACTGGTCAGTTACCATATTACCAAGAGATTTTTGACCTGTTTAGAACTTTAAAAGGTAATAATTCATTAGTAATGAAATAACTTGATATACTGACGCTGGATAATGCATCACCAGATTTGTAAGTTACCTTAATGGCTGTGATGCATTTTGGGTGAATGCCTATATTGCTGCTATTGATCTAGTTGACTTTAGAGAGACACACTTGCACATGGTAAGTATTATGATTGAGAGTCCCATTGGGTCTCTTTATATTCTTCACCAAGTCAATGAATGGGGTTAGTGCATCATCATGATCCCAGTTATTCTCTATTTGGTGCCTCCTGGGTGCCCACCACCAAGCTATAAACACGCAGAGATGCAAATACATGGGTCCACCTAGAAGAAAATACCCTCTGTCTAGAGGAACCAAGGACACGAACCGTCACTGCAGGAAGGTGTCACACAGGACACACTGTACGATGCTGAGTGCGCGGAAGGGCGTGTAGGGGAGGCTTCCTAGAAAAAGGGGAGGCTGCAGCTGAGTGTTGAATGGTTAGGCAGAAAAGGGATGAGAGGGGGCATGCGAAGCACAAAATCCACCATAAGCAAAGATACAGAGCAAGCAAATGAACAAAATGCAGGGATGTACCTTCCATGCGATCCTGCTAGGGCACAGGAATCCAGGACACAGGTGGGATTTGGTCTCGGAGGGTCTGGCACATCATGCTCATCAGAACTCAAGTGCCAAGAACCCAGAGAAACATAAGAAATGTACAAAATGTGTGCTAGTGAGCTTGTCAGGGGAGATGGGGAGGCGTGTGCTGAGGCTCTGTTCTCGGACTCTGGCTTCTCACTAGTTGCTGCATCTGGTCATCCAAACCTTCAGGGAAGTTGAAATCATAATGTAAACTTATAACAGTGGAAATGAGCCCAGAGAGATTAAGTAAATGGCCCTGGGTCTCATTAAAGAAAACAGGGCCCTTGGTCCCATAATTACTAAGAGATAAATCCAGGGTTCCCAACCTGCATAGCCATACTCTTTCATCCCACAGGACACTATTCTGAATTCACCAGAATCAAAAAGTCTTCCCGACCAAGGGTAAGACAGTGAGAACAGGGATAATGGCCTTTGGAAGCGTGGATTAGTCACGCAGCACGGGAAAGGTGGAGCGATTATTACTGCCATCCTCCAGAGGATGGTCGCAAGGCTACAAATTCCGACGCTCCTGCAGAATGAGTGAGCTGCCGGTCTTAGGGGTACACTGTGACCATTGAAACTGTTTCTGTTTTGGAAACTGGAGATGTGCACAGTCTCTTAAAGGTGTAAAATTCTATGCTTTTATGATTTTAATTATGAAAGGTATTAAATTCCTTCAGCTGACACTGGGGCAGATATCGACTCAGCAACTATAATTACACTCCTATGCGAGCTATGAAGTCTGTCTTGTGGGTTTGGCCCTTGTCTCTCCCCCTGGTACTTCTGGTGGGCTCTCTGTACATGCCTCATCCTGTAGGGAACCTGGGGACTAGACCAGAGAGGACCAGCACTGAACACGGATTCTACATTCTGATAGCAAACATACGAACACCCACGTGTTTCCTCATAAGCCTCCTTATCTGAGATGCACGGAGTACCCAGACCCATGTCCAAGAGCAAGGTGAGAAGAGCAACAGTTAAAGGTTGGTCCCAAAGGTAGACGATCAGAACAGGGCATGGCCAACATTTTAATGAGGTGAGCCTGATCCCAGAGCCCACACCCCTAACCACTGCCAATTCTTGCCTCCCTGGAGAGGATGCTCAGTGAATGTGAGCCCTCTCTTGGCCTCTGCTGAAAACAGATCAGGCTGTTCTGAGAGATTATTAAGATAAATGGGAGGCTACCGCATTAATACTATCACATGAGAATGTTCAGGTCTATAGGAAATCAGCCGAAAGCTTGCATGGCTTTCGTTGGAATGATCATGGCAATCATAGAAACCAAACAAGAGCATCTGCATAGTAAATCGCAGTGTGTCTAGAGCTTTAAACTCAACCTTGTAAGGGACATCATTCTATGCGTGAGGAAGCAGAGTGGTGGGTCTGTCAGACATAGTGTCAGGAATTGAGAGTTTCTTATGGAAAAAAATTGTCAAAATTAACAGACCAAATATAATCTAAGCACATTTCAAGTAAAATCCGGATCATATCTCTGGCCATGTTGCAATCAAATATTGCTGTGCAGTGTTATTACTTGCACTTGCCTTGGGTTCAAGATGACACTATTAAACGTACGGCCACCGACGTGACCGCATTGGCACTCCATTGCGACGTTTCTTAATCGAGGCCACAGTATTTGACCTGTTTCCCGTGCTATCAAGTGACTGCTTGTCACACAGCAGTGCCCTGCTGAATATCATGTGCACTTTCTACATGGTATCGAGCCCACCATGCATTTCTTAAATATTTTTTAAGTTCATGTACTTATTTTGAGAGAGACAGAGACAGAAAGAGCAAGCAGAGGAGGGGCAGAGAGAGGGAGAGAGAATGCCAATCAGGATCCACACTGTCAGTGCAGAGCCTAACGTGGAACTTGAACCCACGAACCGTGAGATCGTGACCTGAGTTGAAACCAAGAGTTAGACGTTCTACAGACTGAGCCACCCAAGCACCCCGAGCCCATAGTGAATCTGTGATCATTCACTGCCTCTCCCGTAATAAAGGCAATGTTTCCAAGCACTGTGGTGAAGAGCACTAAGACAGGTCAGTAGCGAAGTACTTAGAAGAGTATCTGGCAAACAATGAGCACCTGAGACAGAACAGACCATTGTATTATGGAAACACGAAAGGGGTGCATGCAAGCCAGGCTGCAGGGTTGGGAGGAGAGGGGGCTGGGTCCCCACATGCAGACAGGACAAGCCAGAGGCCGTGGGCAGTGAGGATGCCGGCCACAATACCAGCATCCACACTGTGCAAACACTGCCTCCCTTTGCGCAGAGCTGAGGAGATCCAGGCGTAGAAAGGGGAAATAAGAGGGGGCCGGGGCCCAATTCCCTGTGGTCTTCCAAACACAGGGGACCCTCTGACCTTTCGCTTTTCAGTATTGTGCACAGAGCCTCCTAACGACGTGAACAGGCCACTTCGCCGCTGTGTTTACTAAGAAGGGCTCTGCAGACAGTAAGTTCTTTAACTAAGGTGACCGTAGCCAAAACAGCACTCTGGTGTTGAAAACAGCTAACACCCCACATCTAAAAGTACCAGATCTATCTATCGACACCTGTGTAGCTCTGGCACTTTCACTCGCTGGTATTTTATCTCCATTTGTTCTTCATTGAAAGCAATTCCCCAAACTGACTGTGATGTTCAGCAATTTTTGTTAGCAGTTGGCAAATAGGACTCTTAATATTTAATCTAATTGAGAACAACATCGCACAACTCACATCAAACAAGCAATTTAGCTGTCAGGTCATCATAAAACCCCAAATACCTTTCTGATGAATGTATTTTTACAGTCTAGCTGGAGGAGGGCTCTGACTTAAAGAAGAAAAATACTGTTCTCTAACTCTATCAGAGGTATTGACGTCTCTTAAAAATCACCAGTCATAGGGCACCTGGGTGGCTCAGTCGGTTGGGTATCTGACTTCGGCTCAGGTCATGATTTCATGGTCCATGAGTTTGAGCCCCACATCAGGCTCTTTGCTGACAGCTTAGAACCTGGAGCCTGCTTCAGATTCTGTGTCTCCCTCTCTCTCTGCCTCTTCCTCCCTCATCTCTCTCTCTCCCTCTCAAAAATAAAAAAACGTTAAAATAAAAAAAAAAAATCACCAGTCACGGTGAGCCTGGTGGCTCAGTAGGTTGAGTGTCTGACTTTGGCTCAGGTCATGATCTTGCAATTTGTGAATTCAAGCCCCGCATGGGGCTCTATGCTGACAGCTCAGACTGGAGCCTGCTTCAGATTCTGTGTCTCCTCTTCTCTCTGCCCCTCCCCCTCTCATGCTCTGTCTCTCTCCTTCAAAAATAAAGATTTTTAAAAAATTAAAAGGAATCACGATGCATCCCAGTCACGATGCATGGGATTTTAAAAACGAGAGACGGTGTGTTGCATGAAATGAGCTCGCCCTCCATCGTTGGGGTCAATCTGAACCCAAACACTGGCTTTGCAAACTGTAACCTCCTCCAGGCTCCACAGCTGCACCTGCTGGGTCTCTCTATTAAAAACAATTTTGGAATGAGGTCCCATCTGTAAGACTGTCGACAGGATTAGCTGGATAACAAATCAAATGCCTGGTGGATATTAAGTGCATTATTTGGTTACTCCACAAAGAGTAGATATAATGAACAAAATGATAATACTTATAATCATTATAGTTAATTCTATTACTTTTATTAATCCTATTACAGTGTAATAGCTTTTCCTCATCAGTAGATCAGGCACACGAGCCACAGGAGGCGGGCAGATAGAGGAACGGGAGAGGCCGGTTATGTTTGGTGTGTTGTTTTCAATGTTGGGTGATTCCCTTTGTTTTACGTGAGGTCTTCAAATCTTTAAGACCTGGCTCTCTGATCTGGCAGAAACATCTTTTGGGGATAGGATTTTAGCTTGTTGAGGATCCAATACTGAGGATCCTCATCTCCCTGGCAAGTTGCTTCTTGTGAAACTAAGCATGAGAAGGGCAGGTGCGAGGCGTGAAAGAAACAGGAGAGGAGTGGCTGCGCCAAACTGCAGGGCCACGGATTCACCGAGGAGGAGAGAGAAGGTGGGGGCTGAGGGACGTGAGCACCCCAGGTGCCCTGGGGACTGTGGCCGCAAGTCTGGCCTCAACCCCACGCAGTGAGTCTGCTGGCGGGCCCTTACAGAGACCGAAGCCGGCCACTCACCCTGTGGCTTCTCCTTGCCTGGCTCTAACTGCCTGACAGCGGCCTGCTCTGACCCGCAACGGGCCTCCCATCCCAGGCTGCCTGCCGCGGGGCTCGGCGCCTTCACCTTATCAAGCCCGTGTCTCAGACGGCCAGGCTGGGCCCACACAACTTCTCGTAGATGAGACTGCTGCCCATCAGCCGCCTTGTCATTTCCTCTGCTCAAATGTCACTGCAAGTATTACTTCATCCTGAGGCAGAGAAATCTCTTTCAAAAAGAGTTTTGGATTTTTTTTAATGTTTTTTATTTATTTCTGGGAGAGAGAGAGAGAGACAGCGTGAGCAGGGGAGGGTCAGAGAGAGAGGGAGTCACAGACTGAAACAGGCTCCAGGCTCTGAGCTGGCAGTCAGCACAGAGCCTGACGTGGGGCTCGAACCCACAAACCGTGAGATCATGACCTGAGCGAAAGTCGGACGCTTAACCGACTAAGCCACCCAGGCGCCCCGAGTTTTGGATGTTTTTAACCCTGATTATGGTTAGCATTATTACAAACAACCAAATGTTAGAACTAAGTAGAATAGTTGGGGCGCCTGGGTGGCTCAGTGGGTTGAGCATCCGACTTCGGCTCAGGTCATGATCCCACGGTTCATGCATTCGAGCTCCGCATCGGGCTCTGTGCTGACAGCGCGGAGCCTACTTGGGATTCTCGCTCTCTCTCCCCCTTTCTCTATTCCCCTCCCATGTTCATGCTCTCTCTCACTGTCAAGAATAAAGAAACATTAAAAAAAAAAAATGAATGAAGTAGAGTACATGAAATGTTTACATGGTGCCAAAGTCACTCATGTACACATTTATTCAAGGACCATTTTGTGGGTGTTGCATCTGGGCTAGGCTGGGGAATAAAGAGGATTCCTGGAGTGTGATCTCTTGGTTCAAAGCCTGTGTGACCTGGCGTGTGCAGCATCACAGGGGTGGAGGCTTGGCAAGGGCTAGGATTAAGGTTCCATACCTGAAGCCCAGAACGAGGCATGTGCATCCTTCCTGGGCCGGTAAGGGAAATGCCATGCAGAAAGTGACCTTATTATTTAAAAGAAATCAGCAGAAAAAGGGAGAGGAGGAAAACTGAGTGTGAAGGAAAACCTTTTACAGAAGTAAAACTAAAATTAAGATGATGTCAGCAGAGTGCAGATGTGGGGACAAGGCTGAATGAAGATGGGTTTGGGTTTTTTTTTTTTTTATTTTTTAAAATGTTTTATTTATTTCTGAGAGAGAGAGAGAGAGAGAGAGAGACCGTGAGCAGGGGAGGGTCAGAGAGAGAGGGAGACACAGAATCTGAAACAGGCTCCAAGCTCTGAGCTGTCAGCACAGAGCCCGACACGGGGCTCAAACCCACAAACTGTGAGATCATGACCTGAGCCGAAGTCGGACGCTTAGCCGACTGAGCCACCCAGGCGCCCCGGGTTCGGGTTTCGAGGCATGAGGCAGCATGAGGGCCTCTCTTCCTTGTCACTAGGATAATTTTAAGGTTCACCGATCTCACAGGAGCTGAGGGGAGAGCGAGCAGAGGGAAGAGATTCAGAAGAAAGGAGGGAAGTCTGGAAGCTGTTTGTTCTCCAGCAAGAAGCAATGAGGGCATCTGAGTAGGTGATAGAAGAAGTACCAGGAGAGGCACGAAAACGAAGCTAGTTAAGAGACAGAGTTTGAGGGAGTCCATCACTGGCATCAGTGTACAAGAGAGGAAGAGGCCGAGGATGATCCTCAGGTTCCTAGAGGCTCACTCAAATAAGCAACACACACAGCAAAGGCCTGGGTCCCAGCAGGAGGGCCCCAGCTGGGGAGATGTAGTGGCCAAGACTACATCTCCAAGGTCCCACCACTGGGGCTGGAACTTGAGCCCAGTTACTGATCTTTCCAAGCCTCAGTTTCCTTATCCGTAAAATGGGGGAACTATGAATAGCTTCCTCTTCATTGGGTTCAAGTAAAGAGTAAATCATGGGATCTCTGCACAGACTTAAGACAGGCTGGAGAAGAGTAAGGACTCAGCATAGTCTAGCCAATATTATTCTACTAATTAACTGGAAGCATAGCATGTGGTCTGGATATCAGCCGTGGAACCACATCCCTTAGGTCTCTGTGAACTCATGGCTGGGATCACTGGAGACAAACTAAACATCTGAATTTGGATGCTTCAATCCAGTGTCTAACGATGGACAATCCTGGGCAAGTTACTTCCACCCTTGGGGCCCCAGGCTCCCCTTGAATGAGAGGGGCTAACCTGTCCCACGGCTGTGATAAATATTAACAGAAACAACCTGGCAAAGGGCCTTTGGGGCAGAGAGCCCAGTGGAACTCAAAGACCATGTTGTCATTAGTCATTGCATCTGCACCGACTCTCAAAAACGTGCAACTTAGAGCTGCGCACACTCCCTGCGATCTGTCCCCCCGTGAAGGCTCAGACTGTGTAGGCTGCGTATGCAAGGCTGAGCAAAAGTTGGACCATTCCCTGAAGCCCCTGCAGGCCTTCTGGCAGCCATGAGCAAGCATCAGTTTTGTCCAAAGTTCTCTTGGGGAAGTGAATGAGATCAGTATGGAACAGGATTCTTCGCTACCCGAGAAAGCAGCCCAGTGAAGCAGAGAGAATGGCTGAGGTCAGGGAAGGATGAGATTCGTTTCTAGTAATAAATACTACAGGGGAGTATGCTGCAGTGAAGGGGACAGTCAGCACAGCTCTGAGCCTGCAGATCAGTGCCCCGTCGGTACTCGGAACATTCTGGGGACAGAATTCCGAGAGGGCTTCACTATCATCTATTTTAGGAACAGAAGGCCCGAAGTGAGTGCTGGCAGAGGGTTGCTGATCAATAAAAATATAAGTGACTCTGATAAAACTGGCTATGAAGTCACTATCAACACGATTTACAACAATTTGGGGGATTAAGTATAAGAGGACGAATCTCCTGTACTCGGGAACCGGACTTGATTATACTTCACGAGCACTCATGCATATGGTATCTATTGCATGCAGGTGCTCGCCCACACAAGGAGGGCCAGGGGTGAAGGAGGCCATGGTCTGCCCCTGGGGCCATCAGTCTAGCAGTGAACACAGACAACCATCTCCAGTGAGGTAGGCGCTGCACCAAGCGGGCAACATGGCAGCAGTGAGGTTTGTAGCCAGTCTGGGCTGTGAGGCAGAGCATCCTTGGGAATGGAATATTCATTCTGGATGTTGAAAGATGGGCCAGGGGTAAATCTGAAAAAGAACAATCTCTCAGGGGCGTCTGGGTGGCTCAGTTGGTTAAGTATCCAACTTTGGCTCAGGTCAGATCTCAAGGTTCGTGGGTTCGAGCCCCACATCAGGCTCTATGCTGACAGCTCAGAGATTGGAGCCTGCCTCCAATTCTGTGTCTCCCTCTCTCTCTGCCCCTCCCTGACTCATGCTCTGTCTCTCTCTGTCTCAAAAATAAATAAACTATAAAAATTTTTTTTTAAATAATAAAAAAATGAACAATCTCTCACATTCCACCTTTCTCACTTATCAGGGGAATACGTGCGGTCAGTCCTCTGTTATGCTGGCGAATGAAATGTCACGTGAAAGCTCGAGATCCTTCTATACTGAGCCCCTGATCAGCTGGTATGGAGGAGATGGGGAGCATGAGAATCAGGCCCCTGAAGTCTGGATTATCCACGGCAACCTCTGTCCTGGAGGACACATTCACACATTCACAGAGCATGAACCATGTCATTGGGAGAGAGCCGCAAGGCTCAGTATTTTCTAAGAAGTATGAGCCCACATAACTAGCAGGTGGCAGAGTTTATTCAGGCTCTCGGCTACAGAGTCCACCAAACCTCTTCACTTAGTAGCTGTGTGAATTTGGACCAATAACACCACCTTTCAGTGCCTGTGTACCTGATGACACCGTAGCTACAACGTAAGCCTCGTGGTCGTTGTGAGGGTTCAGCGAGATCATCTATGTAAGCGTTGGCTGTCATTAGCACTGTCATCAAAATCGCCATCGCCATATGGCACTGGCAAGCATGCCCGCTTATGTCGAGTCTGGAAAGTGTTTCCACGATCTACGTTTACACAAGTGGTAACTAAGTGGAAAATGTGCCTTCTGGCTAGAATTATCTATGTATCTCCAGATACTCATATCTAGACAGCAACATGGTAGAGCTGAAGGGGCTCTTCGCTTAAGTGTTGGAAGAACTGATTTTGGAATCTCAACATACATTCTCCTCCGTTAGATGGGATAAAGCCACCTGCTGCTGCCTTTCCTCACAGGGTTACTCATCTCTTCCTTCATCAGTGATTTCCACAGGAATAAGGAGTGAGTCCTCTCATGTCCGAGGCACTGGCTACAACAGCGTTCAGGAAAGTCCCTTCCTAGGAGCTTTTATAGGGATGGGGACAAATTGGGGACAAGATAAGAGGTAGAAAGTTACTATGATACAACCATGGGAAGAAGGCTAGAAATGTAAGGGTTTCTTCTGGATAGATTTTTAAATCGAGAGAATTCTTGTTTCCATAACAAAAATGATCTCTTCTTCTAAGCAGCAAGGCTATCAACGGAATGCATATTTAATCTATATCCCTTCATACCAAGTATAATCAATAAAGTCTAATGGGTGCAAATTTAGTGTTTATGGAAACATGGTTAACTCAGATTATTTCCAGATATGTGAGCAATGAGACTTTGGCAGAAAACAAAACCCGAATCCATGTAAATGTAGCTCTTGCGTTAACCAAAAATCTTTTGTGCACGTGAGCAAAAGTAGTAGTAATTCAACTTCTATGACTTCTAATTGTAGCTGTGCTAAAACAGGAAAAAATAAAAACAAAAGAAGGAACACAGGAGACAAGAGCTACTGCTTATTCAATATTCACCATGTGCCAGTCACTCTGAATACATTAACCTTGAGAACAACCCGGGAGGCTAGCTTTACGTGCTGTTCAGAACTACTAAGGAAGTTAGCACAGTACATAAAATGCACAGCACAATCACTCAGGATTATTTAGAGGTAGGTTAGAATTTCAGTTCAAATAACTGCCCTTAGGAAGGATGTCTGGACTATCAGGTCTTTACTTTCCTCACCTCTGTAACGGGTCTCATTCTTAGATGTGTTGGTGGATGTTAGAAGACTCCAAAGAGATGTTTGCCGAAACTGAGCCCTGTGTATAGCACAATATCTCCCAATGTGTGCTATAGCCACTGCGTCTACACTCCAGGGATCCTGTTCAATGACCTGTCTCCCCTAAACACACATACACACCACGGATGTACACAATGTTCCCCATCAGACTAAGCAACGCAGCCACGAAACTGCTTACCTGGCACTGGCAATATGCCTTTCAAGAAAATTAAATTGAATCAAACTGGCAAATAGAACCATTCCTAAAACCCCCACAGTAAACGTAAGTTGAAATCAGTTGAACATGCTAGAGGTGATGATAAATATGTGCTGCTTACCCGACTAATCCAACACACGTTATATGGGCAAATGCCATTAATAATCCCACGGCTGAACATCAGCAGTTTGGTCTCCATGGGAACAGAAGGTAATATTACACCACTGATATTTGATGGATCTTTTATTATTTCAGTATTTGAAAAGTGATTTTTCAAGATGATAGAAACTATCAAACACATTCAATTATGCATAACATTGGAGATACAAAGTGTGGGGTCTGGAATATTCCTTTGGTCCTGCTCATTTTCAGGAAGAGAAGAAGACACTGATTGGGAGAACAGGCTGATATTATGGAGAAGGGATCGCAATATCGGGTCCTCCTGTGATTCCTGGAATCGCCAAGCCTGGAACTTGTCGCTGAAAGCTTTCGTCACAGAGAAGGGACCTCCTGCCTTTAGTCATTTTACAAATTTCCACCAGGGACCAATGAATGCCCAGAGCCCTAATCAATGCAGGGAGACCACGGAGTAATCATCAGTAAAGAATATCAAATCCGGCTTAATATTTGAGCTGGAGACTGAGAAAATATCGGAAGAGCAGTTCAAGGTAACGTGGGAAAGACCGTACTATTTTCAATTCATCAAAAACAGAAGGAGTTGCCCTTGCATTTGCTCCTTCACCTGGACCTATTTATTCTCCCACTAAAATGCCCCCCTTTTTAAAATAATTTATTGTCAAGTTGGTTTCCATATAACACCCAGTGCTCATCCCCACAAGTGCCCTCCTTACTACCCTGCCCCACTCCCTGTTTGCATTCCCTGGGTCTAGCTCTTGCCTGGATGGCTGCCTGGGCCTCTGCCTGCTCTGCTCCCTTCCTCTGGGAGCTACCTGGGTGAGAGACAGAGGCACCCGTGTGCTGGGGGGTCGCAATTACCAGAAACCACGATCTGTGTAAGAGCATATGGGAGGCAGGCCTTTGCCTCACGCCATCGTATGTGTTTTAATGACTTAACTCATTTACTTCTCACCCTAAACCTGTGAGTTTTCCACAGTAATATTTCTGTATCTCACAGATGAGTTTGCCACAGGTATAGAGAGAATAAGTGCCTTGCCTGGCCTCACATGTACTCTCACGCTCACACACACGCTTGTGTGTAGGAAGCTGCAGAGTTGAGAGCAGAGCAGAGCAATGCGGATCCAGGGTCCGTGGTAGAAACTGCGGGCACTCCAGCAGGTATAGAACTGGGGTTTTAAATGCTTGGGTTGCCCAAAGATGAGAATGTTCTAACAAGAACCTCCTGGCTCATGGCTGGATCATCCTTCTAGCCTGGAATCCAGATCCAGACCGGAGCTCCTTCAAATGCAGTTCAAATGTCACTCGGGTCAGCAGCTGCGATGCTGATCCTCCCTCTGGGGCACCTGGAAAGGGCCTGCTTTGTTTGGCTGTTAGTAAGAAGCAAAGAGCCTAGTTATGGAGGCTGGAGACCCTGGAGCTATACTGCCTAGGTCTGTATTCTGGATGCTGCCCACTAGCTGACTCCTTGAGTTTTCTCTTCATTTGTCTCATCTTAAAAGTGATGCTGGGGGTCCTGGGTGGCTCAGTCGGTTAAGCATCCAACTCTTAATATTAACTCTCATGATCTTGAGATTGTGGGATCAAGACCCACATTGAGCTCTGCACCAAGCATGGAGCCTGCTCAAGATTCTCTCTCTCTCCCTCTCTCTCTGCCCCTCCTCTGTGTGTGTTCTCTCTCTCTCTTTCTCTCTCAAATAAATAAATAAACATTTTTAAAAAGTGACACTAATAGGGGCGCCTGGGTGGCTTAGTCGGTTAAGCGTCCGACTTTCGCTTAGGTCATGATCTCGCCGTTCGTGGGTTCGAGTCCCGCTTCGGGCTCTGTGCTGACTGCCAGCTCAGAGCCTGGAGCCTGTTTCAGAGTCTGTCACTCCCTCTCTCTCTGACTCTCCCCTGCTCACGCTGTCTCTCTCTCTCCTAGAAATAAATAAAAACCATTAAAAAAAAGTGACACTAATAATAACCTAGCTTGGAGGCTGTCATTATAATTAAATGAGTAAATCAGTGTAAGGAGCTTAGAAGTGTATTTGGCAAATCAGTGATGACAGGGATGGTGGTGGTGATGAGAATAAAAATAAGCCATGTGTATACACCTCTACCCCACAAAAGACATCTAGGAGAATTAATATTCAAGACCTGTATTCAAAGAGCTACCATAGATTTCAGCTCATGGTTTACGAGCAAGCAAGAAATAGAATAATGGCAACATCTGCATGTATATTGATGTTTAAATTTAAAGTTTCTACTGAAAGTGGGGTCGGAAGGAGGGGTGACTGCTTGAGCCAACAATGAGTTTCAGAAATCAAGTTTACACTGTCACTGGTAAAACTAAATATCCACATACAAATATGAAGCAACAGTTTTCAGACACTGGTCACCATGCTGCATAGACCACACTGAAGTGACTGCCTGCAGGGAGTTTCCAGGATATGATGCAGGAAGGTGGAGCCTAGGCTGCCAGGGCAGCCTCCCTGAGCCAAGGAGACAGGGCTGAGAGCTAAGGTGGCCAAGGGCCCAGAGTTCACAGGACAGAGCACCAGAGACGAGAGCACAGGAAACAATTCCTGGAAAGGGAATGATGGGGGCATCCACAAGTCAGAGTGGGAGACCTCACAATTCATGGGACAATGGGCACAGCTCAGAGGAGCACTGTCTAAGCAGCTGGAGAAACTATCCCTAGATGAAAGACTTCTCTGGTTTCTCCTCGCAAACCTTGAAAAGCAAGCCTTGGAAGGATCAAACTGATTCCAAGTTTGGAATCCGTTAAATGCATCCCGTAACAAAGCTCTCTATCTGTATATATGTAATGGTATATACATATTTGGTTTTTTTATGTACTTGTTATTATAAATACATGTTTGTATAATATTTATTTCATTTACATATAAATAAATACATATAAATCTAGCACTGAAAATGAAAAGGTGAACACAATGCCTGACGTTGAATCAAAAATTACCAGACATACAAAGAGTCAGGAAAATACAACACATAATGAGGAGGAGAACCAAACAGTAGGAACGGATACAAAAATGGTATAGATGACAGAGAAGTTCTCAGTAAAGGGGGTTACAGTGAAGAAAAGGGGGTGAGGCAGAGAATGGGAGGTGCAGACATGGGGGAGAGGAAGGACAGGGGGTATGGGGAGGGAGCTGAGAAGGCAGAAGCAGAGAGGAAAGGGGGTCAGAGAAGCAAGCCATGTAAACAAGGGGAGGGAAGAGTGCAAGGGGGAGGGCAGAAGAGAGTTAGGGGCAGGACCGGGAGGTGATAAGAAAAGACACAAATGTAATGACAGAAAGAGGGGGAAGCACATCACCTGCTCTGCTTCTTTATAACTCTTATCCCAATGATAACTTATGACCTACTGATGTACTTATGTACTTCATATATACAACCCCCTCCACCAGTACCCTGCTTATTCGTGAGGCCAGGATAGCATGTGTCTTACTCACTGCAGTTCTACCAAAGATGAACACTGTCCCAGAATATAGTGAGGTGGCCAAGCTGTTGAATATGTTAAAGAAAGGGGGCAAGTATCACTGTTACTTTACTGACCAGGGAAGACTGAGTCTAGAAGGGTCAGTGACTTACTCAAGGATGGAAGCTTGTAATGGCAGAGTCCCATTTAAATACGGAGTTCTTTGCCCTGAGCCCAGGGACTCTTATGGGCCAAAAAATAAAATCATTCTTTCTGGTAACTCATGTCAAGTCTTTAACTCCTCAATGAATAGTTATGCTTCAATTATAATTTGTATTTTTTCAGATGGAATAGTTATGAGTACCAACAGGCTCAGAGAGCATTTCAGCTATATTTAGGAGAAACATTCACACAAGCTGTAGGTGAGGGAAACAGAAGGGCAGTGCATGGCGGCATGGGAGGTTGCTGTCAAAGAGAAGAGGTTCTTGGGGTGCCTGAGTGGCTCAGTCAGTTGTGTCCAGCTCTTGATTTCAGCTCAGGTCATGATCTCACGATTCATGATATCAAGCCCCACATCAGGCTCTGTGCTGATAGCGCGGAGTCTGCTTGAGATATTCTCTCTCTCTCTCTCTCCTCTCTATTTCTCTCTCTCTCTGTGTCTCCCCTGCTTGTGCTCTTTCTCTCTCTCTCTCTCCCCCCTCCTCTCTCTACCTCTCCCCTGCTTGTGCTCTCTTTCTCTCTCTCAAAATAAATAAATAAATATGAAAAAAAAGTTTTTAAAGAGAGAGAGGAGGTTCTTTACACTGGGTACTAGGTCCTTCCATACACGAACTCAAAGCTCACACACACACATATTACACAGTCTGCCACACTGGGCTCTCCTCTGCAGCCTTCTATGTGTGTGGTCTCAGACAAGTTAGTGACTCTCTCTGAGCCTCAGTTTCCTTGTGTCCAAAATGTAATGTGATGGGGGTTAGCTCAGAGGGTTATCATTGGGGGTTAAGGAGGACGAAGCACAGAGACAGCATCTACAGCCCTGTGGCCACGGCTACTCACTGAATGAAGGTCCATCTCTGGGACACCTGCTGTTCTGCAGAAACAATGACTGCCCCCAACACATGTGATCTAGCAGCTTAAGTCTAGCAGGGGACTGGCTGGAAAACAGTCAATGCCAATGAAATACAAGGGCCGTAATGGCGAGAGTGGGCAAGAAGTTACGTGGGGCCCAGAGAGGGGCCTCCTCACTCAGCCCGGGGCCAGGGGAGAGGGTCGGACCTGGGAGGCGTTTGGAGGAAAGGATGTGGGGGAGAATATGCACAAGTATAAACGGTGGCACTTCCACTTCCTTCTTCCCAGACACAACACAAATCCCCAGTTGAGTCAGGAAGGTTATGGAGCTCCGACTCCACGTTGAGCACCCTGTCAGTGCTTTATCACTGGCTCAGAGGTGATGAGCTGGAGAACCACGTGACAGATCCTGGGTTGGAACCCAAGTGTGTCCAACTCCAGAGTCCGTACCTGTTGGCCCTCCAGGAGACCTCAGCTGGACGCTGCATCAGAATCGCCTGGGGAGATTTTTAAACACACTGCGGTCTAAACCCCAGTCTACCTGGGCTGAATCAGAATCCTGGGAGTAGAGCTCAGATGTGCATAATATTTTTAAAAGGCTCCCCGGGAGATTCTGCTGTGCACTCTTCCCAACTTCAGGGAAAGCCCCGGGGAAAGGCTTTCTTTGCCGGTGGCCTAGTACCACGTTCAAGGCTGTTGACCACCCATGAGCTAAGACGTAAAGTGTGTTGGACATCTGATGTCTATGCCTGTGTTAACATACACTCAGAGCAGCGAAGCTGTGAAGCTTGACAGACATATGTTGGCGGCAGAGAGGCCTGTGTTTGACAAGGTAGGTTTGACAGACGGAGCTGAAAAACACACTCCCCTGTGCCAGCTTCCTGGGTGGAGGCAGGGGCATACCTTCCAGCCTTGAGGTGGCCTCTCTCCATTTCTCTTTCTTCCTCTTATAAATGCAAGCTTATCTTTAGTCCAGGGTGAGACCAGGAATAGGAGGAAGGAGGGGAGAGAGCAGTTAGACCTGCAGGCGCTGCCTGCCTTGTGCGGAGGGGCCCTGATGACCCCTGGCCCCCAGGACTCCGTCCAGCCATCTGCAGGCAGCATCTGCCCCACCCGCGCCAGGTAACGGCTTAGACGGAGGAGAGACAAGCAGGGGGCGTCACGGAAACAGGTGCGCACTGTCCTGCTCCTCTGCTCACTGCGTTCAACACAGAGCACAGCTACTTTTGTGCAGATTGCTTCATTTCTCCTGCAAACATACCTGCACGTGCCCGTGTAGGCGCTCCCACGTGTGTCCCTGTGCACACCACACTCGCACACACAAACCTCGACAGCGCTGTCACCAAGTAGCGAGTCGGTCAGTTGCTGGTGCTTTCGTTACTGGGGGAAAGCACCTAAGAGCGTCACTAGTTCATACCCTGTGTGCTCTCTCCCTGCATTACACCTTCTGTTTGTCCCTCCTTTGGTAGCCTCAGCACCGGGCCTGTTAGAAACTGAGTCTAAAGGAATCGCCACCAAGGATGTTGGGACCAGATGTCGGAGATCTTCCGTGATCTGGCCCATCTTCCACTAACCCCCACCATGCATCCTGGATCTCAAGACCGCACTACAGTCTCTAAACAGGTTTTGTGCAGCAGACTTCTGGTCTGATCTGTGGACGCCTTTCTCCAGAGACCTACAGTGATAGTCAGTGTAGGTCTGACAGCGCTGCGTAACAAATAAGCCTGAGCTCTCAGTGCACGACACTGTGGGAGCGTAGTTATCACTCACACAAAGGCCACTGTGGGTTAGCAGTGTTGTGGGCACTGTTCCTACAAGCAGAGACTTGGGGATCCCTTGTCCTCCCACCTTGTGACACTCCTACCTTTGACACGCACTCCTCAGAGGCACCACAGAATGAGCGGATAGCCTGGAGCACCACGCAGAGTATTTTTAAGGGGAAATTCTCAGGCACTCCACTGGCTCGAACACAGGCACATGGCCCTCAACTAACCACAAAGGAGGCTTGGCAAACATCTTCTCACGTGCATGTTAAGTGACACGGGACTGGGGAGACACTGCCACCACCATCATTCTGATCACCAGCCCTGCTCTGCTCTTCTTCCTACACTTGCAACTCCCTCGTGCAGCGGGAGGGGCCCTGGTCACAGGTGCTCACGGCCTCACACTGCAGCTGTCGGATATCTGGGGGGTGGGAGGCAGTGTGGACACGGGTCTGATATGGTTCTTACTGGCCCAACAACCAAAGACCTAAGAATATAAACTAACTACCCTTCACAGCGGGCAATGGTGAGAGTTGGAAAGAGTAACTGACATGGACACTCCCATTAGGGGTGGAGAGGAGTGGGGGTGCACTGCAGACTTAGGTCTGTAGGTTTCTTCATGAGGCACAAATATCACTACTGGTGGAACTCCTCAGTCCATCTCCCTGGATCCATGGAACCTGTGGTCCCTGGTCCACCTCCTGGGATGCTGGGGGGCGGGGAGCAGGGTCCCTGGGGGTCTACCTCCCGGGAGGCTGGGGGGCGGGGAGCAGGGTCCCTGGTCCACCTCCCGGGAGGCTGGGGGGCGGGGAGCAGGGTCCCTCGGGGACACACAGCATTCAAAGCCTTTCTCTTGCTCTCCAGCACCCTACAAAGGGGTCCCAAGTGTTGACATTAGCCCCAAATAGCCAATCAGTCTCCCAGTCCAAGCTTGTGGTTTCTTCAACAACACAATTTTCTTGAAAATTTAGTAGGCTGCCAATCTATTTGTTTCCAGTCTCTTCCCTGTGCTCTTAAATCTGCTGCATTTCTTTATTTTTTTGCCCCCAGGTCTCTATAGAAAGGAAAGAGAAGCTGCCTTGACGTTTTCTGGGTCGATATGTAGGAGAGTTGATGCATTAATCTGATTTTTGCCTCCAGCCACTTTATTTGACAGAGAAGTTTTCTTGGGCTCTGTCAAAGTTTTCCTGTGTGTGTGTGTGTGTGTGTGTGTGTGTGTGTGTGTGTGTGTGTGTTTTTGGTTTGGTTTTGTTTTTAAAATGACCTGTGTTTTTGTTCAAAAAGAAATAGGCTTTTCCAACTTTGCCGGGCCCTAAATTTCTGCAGGGGCTTTCTCTGTCCCCTTGTCTGTGTGAAAGACAGCTACGTCGTTCTGGAGTTCACCTGTCTCCTGTCACATGTCACCAAACACAGCTACAGGTAACGTAGACACAGCGCTAACGTTCTGTTTTCCGGCTCCTTCCTCTGGGGCAGTGGTCTTCAACCAGGGGCGATCCTGATTCCCAGGGACAAGTGTCAACGTCTGGGGACAATTTATGTTGTCACAACTGAGCAGGGGGTGCTACTGGCATCTAATAGGGAGAAAGCAGGGGCCAACGCAACACGCTGAAGCGCACTGGACAGACCGTGCAGCAAAGAATTTCCCCTAAATGTCCCCAAGCGTCAGCAGTGCCAAGGCTGAGAACCTGCCTGAGTCACAGCTCAGCCGGCCTTCAGTCTCCCTGCCAGGTTCTCAGAGGGGACAGTCTACCAAACGCTCTGCCTCTGAGTAACACAGGTCCTCACGTGCCCATCTTCTGATACCTAAGTCTCCATTTCTAGATCCCTGATTGCTAAGGTCGATGCCATGCTTTCCGCTTTCTGTTAAGGCTAAACCGTCAAAAGGAACATTGTTTCTTACTTGACACTAACTACTGTGATGAGCAATCTGCAAATCTCAGTTACTTAACGTTTAGGTAGTCTGTCTGTTTTCCCAAAGTCAGACACGGTCAGTGGATCCCCTGTGTGGCTCTCCACCGGACGATGTCTCCCCAGCCCAGTTCCTCTGTTTTGTGCCACTGCTGTCCCCCACGCACGACTCCCAAGGTCACCACAGGAGAAAGAAAGCCCGGAGGATCAAGCAGGATGTTTGCAGACTAAGGAGAAAAGAGGCTTACATCACTGACGTCCCCATGTCATTGACCAGAGCCTAGTGGTTTCTTCCCGAAAGTTCATTTAGTTTTGAAAGAGCTTGAGTGGGAGAGGGGTGGAGAGCGAGGAGGAGGGAATCCCAAGCAGGCTCTGCGCTGTCAGTGCAGAACCCAACGTGAGGCTCCATCCCATGAACTGTGGGATCGTGAGCCGCAATCAAGAGTCAGACACTTAACTGACTGAGCCACTCGGGCACCCCCAGAGCCCAGCCTTGCGGCCTAATTAACTGCAGGTATTCAGGGAATGTGGGAACAGCTCCTCAATCCTGCCACACCTTCTCCACCACACGCCGATGTTCGGCATCTGAATTAGCCCAAATGCGCGGGGTGTGTCTCCCGGGGCACAGTGTACCCTCGGGGAAGCTGGGTCAGGAGTCTCGAAATCCTGGCTCCCATATTGGCGTCCCTTCCACTAGGACTACGGTAACCAGAAAAGGCCTCGATGACATCAAGACACCCACCGACAGACACCTGCCCAGCCAGAGGGCCAAAAAGAGCCACATGAACTACCAACACTCGAGGTAAAGTCAGTTGTGGGCTCTCGTCATTCGGCAGGAACGTCCTGAGATTTGGGACACACACATTCAGAGCTCAATGCTTTCCATTCACACCTGGTTTTCAAATTCACACACAACACTGGACAAGGGTCAGACCCAACACCTGCCAATGGGTTTTGAGATTCTAGCTCTATCGCCTCCCTTAACAATCCCTTCCCAGGACAGCTGCGTGCATGGTGGTGGCTGGAGCCCAGGGCCCTGCCTGGAGAGTGGGCGCTGCGGGTGGGGCTGCCAGGGGCTGAGGAGCACCGTGCAGGCGCCTCACATCCGGGCCACGCTCACTCCTCACAGTCACCCTGGGAGCTCGGCCCTGCGACCCTCAGCACACAGGCCGCGGGTGTCTGCAGTGACAGCCACTCCCCCGACCCCCACCCCACAGGAGCCTCGCTCATATCCCTCCCCCCCTCAGTCACTAGGTCCCAGCCCCAGGGCTGCAACAGTTTCATCGCACCTTTTCCCAGCCCAGCGTCTTGGCCACAGGACACGTTCTTCCTCTTTCTTGCCACTCTTTGTCCATAGGTTGCCTTTGTGCGATGCAGAATGAGTTTCCCTGCTAGGTGGATGAATGGGAGAGAGGGAAGGCCCCTCGCCGGACTGATGCTTGGCTTGGCAAGTGGAAAGTGGGTGGGATTTCCGTCCCAACTCACCTCTTCCACCAGGTGCCTTTGTAGAGTGTACAACTTACACAACTGTCCGTGGCAGCCCCACTTCCCCCCTCACTTCTAGCTATGTCTCATCCTTCACATCACAGCTTGCTGTGATTCCCCTTGCTCAGGGAAGCTCCCCTGTGTCACAGACCAGGTCAGGGTCCCCATAAGAGCAGCACCTTTGCATCCATGACAATATTCTTAAGTGGAGATTGGGGTGCTTTCTGGCATGTACACCTTGCTCCTGGCTGACTCCCAGAGTCTTGCATGCAGTGCAGGTTAGATATGCAATACGATGTTTATCAAATGAAGGATCATAGACAGATACGGAACACACACCCAGCCTCAACGCGGGTGTCTGGCTCTCAAGCGTGCACATTTTCCCCCATGACCCCCTCCCCGTGGCAGTGTCACCCCGCTGCGGGCTCCCGAGCCACGAGAGGGGATTCTCACACGAGTACGTGACAGGCTAAGGGCGTGCCGGACAGAACGGAGCAGAAACAGCGGCTGCCCAAGCGGCCAGCTCTCTCTCGTGCCCCGGCAGAGCAGGAACCCCCGACCTCTGGGCCCCTAGCTCTCCCGATTTAGACTTGCGTATGACACGCATGACATCCGTAAGGAGATCACGGGCAGGAAAGTGGCAAGAGCTCTGGAGACTATTGGCCCCTCTGAGGGTCCCCAATCCCACTCTTGCTTACAACTGTGGTTACTGAGCAAGCCTGTCGGCTGCGTGTTCCCTCGATCCACAGCCGTGACTCACCTGGGAACGAAGGACAGAACATCCCTGGGGTGAGGGGACTGAGCACTGCGATGAGTGACTCTGCCCTCCTGGAATGCTCCCAAGTGGAGCGAAGTGGCTCATGATGCAATTGCTCCATTCAGACAAGACAGCAGAGGCCTGTCCAAGACGCAAAGGTAGGGGAGACAAAACAGTGGGGGAGGGCGTCTGAGTGGTCAGAGAAGGCTCATAGCAGTGGTCATCTGTGGATGGGGTTTTGAAGGATAAACAAGAGTTCTTCCAGCAGAGAAAGTGGAGGAAGAGGGGCAGAGAAGGATATTCTAGGTAGAGAGAATAGCAACTGTCCCCGTCTTTGAATTGAATGCTCAAAAAATGCAGGGGTGCCTGGGTGGCTCAGTCGGTTAAGTGCCTGACTCTTGATTTCGGCTCAGGTCAGCATCTCACGGATGGCGGGTGGGTTTGAGCCCTGAGTCAAGCTCTGCAATGACAGATCAGAGCCTACTTTGGATTCTGTGTCTCCCTCTCTCTCTCTCTTCCCCTCCCCCGCTTGTGCACTCTCTCTCTCTCTCTGTTTCTCTCTCTCTCAAAAATATATAAACTTAAAAAAATGTAAATGCCTAAATTAAGGTCACCCAAAATGGATGATTTCAGCCATTCACACTTTATTTTATTTTTTTTAAATATTTTTATTTATTTCTAGCAGAGAGAGAGAGAGACAGCGTGAGCAGGGGAGGGTCAGAGAGAGAGGGAGTCACAGACTGAAACAGGCTCCAGTCTCTGAGCTGGCAGTCAGCACAGAGCCTGACGCGGGGCTCGAACCCACGAACCGTGAGATCATGACCTAAGCGAAAGTCGGACGCTTAACCGACTAAGCCACCCAGGCGCCCCAGCCATTCACACTTTAGCGTGAATCAAGTGTGCCAAATCTCCTTACTAGGACGCTAGCTCACAGCAGAGCCCATGACACGCAACTATTCAGTAGGCCGATTCTTCAAGTTCCTTCTGTTCTACTTCAGTAGTAGCTATGACATCCATCCATCTCTCTACTCTGCTCACCTCACCTGTACTTTGTCTACACCTCTACTGCACGCTTTAGGGGATCCTGCCCAGCCCTGCTTCCTCCCATCAATCCAGTACCGAGCAGCAGGAGTGACAACACATCCTATCGTGCCAACCCCCTGCGGGCAGTACCGTCAAGGCTGACCAGTGATCGAGCCACTGGGGACCTTCCCAGCCCCACGTCTGGCCACGCTGCCTCCCTGGAGTCGTCGCCTCCCTCACTGCCCTGTGCCCTGATGCTACTCTTCCTCGCCTTCCCCGTCCCCTCCACACTCCACAACTGACAATCATGCATTCTGACCCAGACGAGAGCCCGTTCACTCCAGACTGAGTCCTAGTCTCGGGCACCCGGCCCTGCTCTGTGCTTCACTAGCAGCCCAGCGCCGGATGCCCAACTCCCCGCACTGGCGTTGCCTGCCCAGGGTCCGCGTGTCTCTGGGCTGTGCCCGTCCACTCCAACACGCGCACAACCAACACAGGTGCCCGGTACACACGTTAAATAAAGCAATAAATGAAGTTTCAAGGAAACAACGCTCTCTCCTTAAAAAAATGATGGGCCGAATGACTTGCAAGGCCCCTACCGATGTCTGCTTTTGGAAGACAGAGGATTTAGGAAACCACTAGTCCATGGCAAGAGACGGATCTAGATTCAGAGTCCTGCGCCCTCTTCCCTGCTCGAAGTCTCTCTCTCCGGGAAGCCCTCCATCAATCACCCTGGGTGGTGGGCCCTTCTCTTGCGTACTCCAGCCAACTACAGCGCTGCAGATGAATTCTTTCTTAGCGTTTATCTCCCGTGAAATGACCTTTTCAATCTCTTTCCTCTTTCTGCACAAATTGCAGATTCCACGAGGGTAGAACTGGAGCTGATTTGCTGGCTATCGCTCCACTCCGCCCACCTGACCGCCTTTTTTTTTTTTTTTTTTTTTTTACACGTAGGCTTCCCATCCACCATGGAGCCCAACACAGGGCTTGAACTCACAACCCTGAGATTGAGACCTGAGCTGAGATCAAGACTGAGCCGCCCAGGCGCCCCAACATGACCGCTGTCTTAATGAGAATAGCAGGCATGGCTTAGACTCCGGGTCCTCAGCCATGAAACGGAGGGAACGTCAGTGCAGACACGGGTTACAGGGAGAGCTGCTGCGCCTGCCCGGCACGAGGCGGTGAAGGTGTCTGACACGGCCGTCCACTTCCTGGGAGGGCTCCCGGAGAGAGCAAGTGACAGTCGTTTGGCCGGGTGCAGTGGGACCTGGGCACGTGTCCCGGCCCCGCCAGGACCCTGTGACGTCACAGGCGCTTTAGTTTCCTTACTTCTATAACGTGACTCTCTTCCAGGAGCCGCGAGGAAGCACAGTAACAGAGCCTAACAGGAGCAAGGGCTCCGCACGTTTCGCTGACAAAATTACATCAAAAGGTGAATGTGATGTTTGGGGACACCGTGACACCATCCCTGGGTGGGAGGAAGAACAGAAGTGAAGAAAGGGACGCTCAAAGGGGGAAAAATCTCTCCCCTCCTGAGTCCCAGGCAAACCTCACAGGGTGAACGGGGCTCATTCTCCCCTTTAAGGAAAGAAGAAGAAACAGAAGCTCAGAGTGGTCAGATGACCTGCCAAGCTCTCATGGGTCATCCACGGATGAACCTGACCGTAGCCCTGACAGGTGTCCCTACTCAAATCCGGAGTTCTCGCCTGTGTGCCCGGCTGCCCCCTCGCCTGGTTATCAGTCAGTACGTGCTGCCTGGGTGTCGGCTCTGCCTCATCCTTGCCATCTGACAGCCCATCGTGCCTGGAAACTCAGGAGAGGAGGAAGGCCTCCGAAGGCAGGAGATGAGGAATAAAGGTGGTTTTCGCTGATGAAAAGCGTTGTGCATAAATAAGCAATACTGTAGACTTTTGCATGAAAAGTCCATTTGCACGGATTTATATTCTTTTGAGGAAATGACCCATGGAATTCTCGCTGGATTCACACGCAGACGAATGCAACACACCAGAGAGTCAAAGCCCATTGCTGCTGTGCACCAGATAGCAAAAACAATCTGCTATTTGTTTTGCAAGGCTTTAATACGTCAGATCATCATTTAAATGAGAACGTTTTAAACCCTTTAATCTTGCTGCAGAGGACAAGTACAACAGTGCTTGGCATCTCAGTTCCTGAAACAGCAGACATCATGAAACACATTTTTTTTTTTTAAACTAGGAGACGTGTTTTTCTTTAAATAACAATCATGTTTTCCTGATAATGTCAGAGTCTCCCCCAGGTCATTAACCTCGGAGCGTGGTGCCCACAGGTTGCGAAGTGGTTCGTCTATGCTCAGCTATCTCCTCCCCAAACAAAGGCTCGTGCACTCCCTGACACTCCCCAGGCGGCTGTCAACTACGGCAATGAGCTTGAACAAAGCACAAAGCCAGATGGGGAGCTCAGTGCTAGGTGTGCACCTGTCCACATCGGGAGACCATCTGGGTGCACTGGGCTGTGCTTTCTTATGTCTGTGACCAGGAAGGAAAAATGAAGGCTAAGCTGATAGTAATTGTTCCCAGAGCCAAATTGCACCTTTGGTCGGGCCTGGGACTTTTCATCTGTTAGAAAATAGAAAATATATTTTAAATTTTTGTTTCAGGATTGGATTGATACAATTACATACATATATATACATACATACATACATACACACATATGTAGATACATACAAATACATATGTATCTGTATACGTATGTGTGTATAGATATATTATATATACTTGTTTTGATTTTACAAGAAATTAAAACATTCCATTGGCCCCCAAAGTATTGCGGGCCCTGGGTCCCAGGTCCTGGACCTACTGTGTCTGAGAGCGAAGTTGGCTGCGGTCACTCCTCATATGTAACGAAGAACATAACATCTCGCCCCACCGATACCCAGTGCTGACTGAGCAGCTGCAGTGAACCAGCACCTTGCACGGGCGCCAAAGGCTACAAGAGTGAAGATGCCCCACCGGGGGGTTTGAGGCTGATGTTCCCGTTAGCTCAGTGTCACCAACTCCTTGCCCCACCCCTGAGACGAGGTAGGTGCTTGATAAATATCTGATGAGTGAATAGACTGAAGGCAGCACCTCTGCTCATGGAGACACGTCGCAGGCCAGGGCAACAAAATGGCGTGTCAACAGCACTAATGAAAGTCCGTGCCTCGGCTGTGGGGCTCCGGATCCTCGTGAAGGGGATAGGAGAGTGTGTACAATAACGGGCAAGGGTCAGAGTAAAGCAAGGCTAAGGTACAAAGAAGCCAATAAAAATGGAGGCAGAAGGGGAGAAAGAAGAGCCTATCTAGGGGGCGAGGGACTTCTGCCTGGAAACTGGCTCTGTGCCTCAGTTTCCTCCCCATCGAGCCCTTTCAGACATATGCCTGCCTCCCGAGAGGGGCTGTCATGCCGCAGGGCTCGGCGTGCGAGGCTTTGTGAAGCTCAGCACTTTGTACATGTGTGCGACGGGGGCATCATCCCTTTCTAGGAAGATGCTGGTTTGCAACTCCCTGCCACCTGTCTTAGAAGGGAAGTGTCTCCAGAGCCGCAGCCTGGCCTCTCGGTGACATGCTCCTGGGTCTGGAAAGTATCATCTATGTCACTTTGAGTGAGGATGGAGGGGTTTCACTTTGGTGGCCAACACATTTGTCTCAGACACATTCATCTGCTCTGGCCCCCGCCCCCACCCCTGCAGTGGCTCCTGTGATCGCTGCAGGTGAGCCACCGGCCGGGCGGGGGGCGCCAAGTGCCGGCTGGAGCACATCTGTTGGAAAGTTAAATGCCTAACGCCTGCTTGCAAGGGCGTTTGTTCTTTGCAAGGGCGCCCAGCCCCATGGAGCAGCAGACCTGGCAGGGAGACAGCAAGAGGCTGCCCAGTCCTGTGACTCGAGATGGAACTAAACCTCTGTCCCGGCGAAAGGAAGTCCCACACAGGGCAGCGAAACCGACGGAGCCCCTGTGTACCCGCGGCTCAAAGGGGCAGGCGTTCGCAAATTCAGTGTGGAGTGAATTTACACACCACTGCGGAATTTTAGAGCTTCTGTGACTGTCTGCCTCACGCACTAGACCCCATGACCCGCCAAGGGAGAGACCGAGGTGCATCCATCTTGGCCCCTGCAGCTCACGGTGCCAGCACGAAGTCGGGACTGAGTACGCGGCCAATGGATGAGCACGTGACGCACTGATGCCCCTGCCCAGGCTGCCACCCTCTCCCCGGGCAGGGGAACAACCTCACTGACTTCAGGGGTGCTGGGAGTGTGTGGCGTCCCCGGAGGGAGAGAGGGGTTATCTTGGTTTTGAGCAATTGGATTCCTGATCATCAATGACAGTCTGCCAGAGCCGGAACATTTTATTAAGTGCGATAGCAGAATTTATGTGCCGATTTTGCCAGGCCACAGTGCCTAGCTCCTCTGCCAAGCATTATTCTAGACGTTTCTGTAAAGGTATGTTTTAGATGAGGTGAGCGTTTAAGTCATCAGACTCCAAGCAAAGCAGATTTTCCTCCATAACATGGGTGGGCCTCACCCAATCAGTTGAAGATCTTTTTTTTTTTTTTTAATGTTTATTTTTGACAGAGAGATAGACAGACAGAGTGTGAGTAGGGGAGCAGCAGAGAGAGAGAGGGAGACACAGAATCTGAAGCAGGCCCCAGGCCCTGAGCTGTCAGCACAGAGCCCGACGTGGGGCTCGAACCCACGAACCATGAGATCATGGCCTGAGCCGAAGTCAGATGCTTAACTGACTGAGCCACCCAGCCGCCCCAATCAGTTGAAGAACTTAAAAGAAAGACTGACCACCCCCTGCCACTGAGAAGAATTTGGTCACGTGGTCAGCAGACTGCCTTTGGGCTCAAATTGTAACTCCTATTGTGTCTCCAGCAGGCAGGGCTAACCTGCAGATTTCAGATTCGACAGCCTCAGAAAGACGTGAAACACTCCCTTAGAATAAATCTGTGCATTTGTGTGTGTGTGTCTGTGTGTGTGTGTGTGTACACACACACTCACACTCCTACTGGTTCCGTTGCTCTGGAGAGTCTGGAAGAACAAGGAGGCGTGTGTCAACTGTCCCCGACCGCACCGGGCAGTGACAGGGATGTCACAGGGAAGACAGCAGAGAAAGGACTGAGGGGCCTCCAGCATCATCTTGTCCGATCCTCTTTCGACTCATTGGAACACTGAGACCCAGAGAGGGCAAGTGTCTGACTCAAGGTCACACAGCAGGTTAGCACCAAAGCCAAGAATAAAACCGCACCTAAGACCCTGCGTTCAGCATCCTACGCACAAGACCACACTGCGGCTCTTGGAGGAACATTCGATTTAATTACGTGGATAAACTAAAAGACAAATAATCCAGCAGAGGGTTTCACTGAGCACTTTGTACCAGGGCTCCACGCTCCAGGCTCCTCTATGCTGATTTCATTTAATCTTCTCAGCAACCCTGCATGGCAGGCATTACTGTCCCTTTTTGACAGATAAGCCGCAAATCAGAGAGGGAAAATAATTCCCCTCTGGCTCGCGACGGGGAGGGGATGCGAGCTCCAACTCTAAATCTGAAGCACCGGCCGCCTAGAGCTGGGAAGAGGGGGCCCGGCTGATGGTAGAGGGACCCACGATTTTTCACGCGGTCAACTCAGTCTGCCATGAAACTCGAGCTTCTGCAAATGTCTCTGCACAGAGAGGCTGAATTTTCAGGGAACACCTGGCCTCTAATCCTCTGAGCTGAGCCAGCAATCTGCGTGGATCCCCGTGTTACTTGCTAATGCCCTGGGCCTCCTGGGGGGTGGGAAGCAAAGTTCGTGGGGGGTGGGGAGGGGGGGCGGATTCTAGTCTCTGCTTAGCAGCGCTCGCCTGGTGGAAGGCCCCGGGTGGGCGCACAGCACTGAGCCCGCATAACTGGATGGGACCCAAATGGAAAATACACAGGGAAAGAATCAGGTCCCGAAAATAACCCATTGAGCTAAGCTCCATGAGCGAGTTCACTGCAGAGCACCCACAAATAAGCTATTTTATCTGACTCTTGTACAAGAGAGGGATGTCTTCTTTGACACACATCCCCCAAAATAGCCAAGAAAAGAAATGGAAAGGGGAAAAAAAACCTATACTGTATCATGTGCCTGCTCTGAGTCTATTTTTGCACAGTCTTTATACATATTAACTCCCGAGATCCTCTCTAAAAGCAGGTAGCATCCCATTCTCCAGCTAAGAACCGGAGCTTGCAAGGGTGAATCCAGTCCCCCAAGTCACGTGGGGCCGGGGAGCATAGCAGGTGTCTGACACCATAATCTTCTCTCTCCCACGTGCCACCATGCCAAAGGCAGAGATCTGGCTGGGTCATGCCCGAATTCTCGGATGCAACCGAGTCTATGCCCCCACCCCCACCCCCTGCCTGCCCCAGGTCCAGGGTTCTGATCAGTCTCCTAGGGCAGCCCCGCATGGTGCTGGGTGCGGGAATGTGGTGCTGAGCTAGCTGGGCTCTATCCGCAGCTGCTCAGAATCCGGCAGAGGAGAGACAGAGATGCCTAGAGCCGACCCACCAAGGGAGCATCTGGGAGAGAGAACTTCCTAGGAAATCAGGGAGTGCTTCTCAGAGGTGGTGTCATCTGAACGAGGCATCAGAGGATGCGCACAGGAGCCCCTTCTGGGACATGCTACGGCACCATCATCCTCACATGCTCCCGGGGATCTAGAAAAGGACTTCGTCTTGGAATCTGTGTCAAAAACGTTTTGAACCGATCTCTGACATCCCCTAACATCTTGCGCCACATTACCTGGAAAACGGCCGGAGCTGGAGGTTTTCGGGTAGATAGATGCCCCGGGGAGGCTCTGGGGCCAGCACACGTGGGCGAGTGAGAAGTAGGGCCTGGCCCTGTGATGTGGTTACAACAAAGGCCTCTCGGTCCACCCATCAGAAGTCCGGAGCGGGGCTGGGCCCGCCGCAGGGGGTTGGGGCTGATCCGGGGACGCACACAGCATCCACTAACGATGGAGGGTCAGTGCCTGGCCTTGGGGGTGCAGAGGGAGCAGGAAGTCCCAGCCTCCAGTCCCTTGCTACCACCTGCCGGGTCCAGCGTCAACGCTGAGGACACCAGTTCCTGGTGGCTGGGTGGCTTCCCCGAGGCCCTGCATCTGCAAGTCTCTGGACTCCACCTTCAAGGAAGTCCCATTTGGCTTTGAAGTCTGCTCCTTCCTGGGCACAGAGCCCTGCCCTCGGTCCGGGTCACCCGTCCCTCAGGAGGGTCTCGGCAGCTCTCTCCTGAGCTCCTTGCATCATGAGAACACGAGACACAGCAGCTGGGACCAGATGGGGAGGCGCATGGCTTAGCCACCTTTTGCAGCCAAGCCTCCTGGCTGGGCCACAGGCTGGGGGAGGTGACGTCACAGGAGAGCCATGGAACGGGATTTGAGGAGGGGCGGGGCCACCCGGGACACGGGGTGGGGGGGCCTCTTTCGTGTCTGGGTAGACAGACTTCCACGCTCCTACTGTGGGCTGTGTGGTGTGACAGCTCGCTAAGTCAGCCTGATGGGCTACGGGGTGCCCAGACACCATGTTAAACGTTACCCCTGGTCCGCGAGGGTTTCTGGGTGAGACTGACTTGAATCAGTGGACAGAGTTTGAGCCGATTGCCCTCCCGACGTGGGTGGGCATCACCTGACCAGCAAGAAAATGCAGAACAGAAGGGCAGAGTGAGACAATGTCCTCTGTCTGCCTGCCTTCCAGCCGGGACACTGTGTTCTCCTGCCGGCGCCCTTGAGCTCAGACTGGAAGCCACCACCGGCTGTCTCCTGGGTCCTGAGCTTGCAGGGGTGGGTCCTGGGGACGCCTCAGCCTCCATCATCACGCCAGCCAATTCTCTTCAGGGGGTCTCTTTATATATATTGTGTCTGCGTAAATACGGCGCTGCTAGCTGGAAACTATCACCTGTCCCTCCATCTATCCATCTCTTATTGCTTCTGGTTCTCTGGAGAAGCCAGACTAATGCAGCCTGGTTAGTTCTGGGCAGGTCCCGAACAAACGTAATCACGTGTTGGCCCAGGAGAAATACAGGCACAGAGATACCGAGTGTGGCCAGAGCCCTGCTCCCCAGAGAGGTAAGGATGGGTGTCTACTGGAAAGGAGAAATAAGCGAGCGGTCGGGATATGCCTATTTATCGAGCGCCTACTGAGTACCAGCACTGGGCTAGGACCTTCACATTCATCACACTGATCACCCCACACATCACCCCAGAACATTATTAAATCTTCGTGACTCCACTCTTCACAGGGGAAAACTGAGGCTCAGAGAAGCGAGAGACGGAGCCAGGTGATGACAGCGGCTCAAGGCCAGTGGGCTTTCCAGGTTACCGCGGGGCCCGAGGGAAGCTGCTCCCCACCTGCCCTCAAAGGAACTATCTAGAAGAGGACTCTACAGTGTCCACCCCAGGGCCCGGCATGAGGAAGGGAGGAATTGATGGACGGGGAGAGGGGAGGCCCCCACGCACCCCTGCGAGGCCGCGTCCGGCCCCGGGGCCACGTCCCGTGCGGACCTTACCTCCGAGGAAGTTGGCTTGCAGTACCCGGCTCCGAAGACCAGGTTCTCCAGAGAGAGGCTGGACTGGTCCGGTCCCAAGTCCGGGCCGCCTTTGCCAAGCCAGGGGCCTCTGCCCGGACGGGTAAAGCTGAGAGGCGGAGGTGAAGAGGGAGAAACAGTGTGAAGAAGGCAATGGTGCTGGTAGCTCAGCCCCTCCGGGCTGTGAGGGGGACGCTGTGCGATAAGTCCCTTAGAAGCAGGGGCTTGCCCCCCCCCCAGGATGGCGGCCTGAGAAGGGGGCGCCCCTGGCACGCAATCCTGCGAAGCTAAGACGGCAAAATGCCTGTGAGGCCGACCGTGCAGCTGCCGAGAGACACAGAGGGCGAGCTCCCAGGCCCAGGACCGGGGGGCAGGAGGAAGGGGGCTCCCTCCGCTATGGTCTGAGGCCGCGCCTGCTCCCTTCGGGGCACAGTGTGGGGTGAGCTCCTTCAAACCCCCTCCCTGAGGCTCCTGTGTTCCGCAGACGAGTGTGAGCATCACGGGGGCCCAAGGAATCTCCCCGCAAGGATTCAGCCCAGGTGACCCGCACTCCTGCTTAAGGCCTGACAGCGAAATAACGTTAATGCTACTGCTGTTTAATTCATGTGCTCAGGGGCACCTGGGTGGCTTAGTCGGTTAAGCGTCCGACTTTCGCTTAGGTCACGATCTCACGGTTCGTGGGTTCGAGCCCCGCGTCTGGCTCTGTGCTGACTGCCAGCTCAGAGCCTGGAGCCTGTTTCAGTCTGTGACTCCCTCTCTCTCTGACCCTCCCCTGCTCACGCTGTCTCTCTCTCTCTCTCCTAGAAATAAATAAAAACCTTAAAAAAAAAAATTCATGTGCTCAAACGTGTATCAGGTGAGCGCCACATGCCTGGCAGTGTGTCAGGTGGCGGGGGGTTGGGTAAGACGGTGGAGGCACAGCCCCCCACCTGCGGACACACTTTGTCTAGAGAGGGAGGCAGATGGGATACCGTGAAGGTGAACTTGGAACGGGGCGCACAGAAGAGCAGTTTATAAAGCAAACCAGGGGAAAGGAGGGATAGATCGAGGGGTTATGGGTAGAGCACGGCCCAGGGGTCACAGGCCACCATCAAGGCTGGGAGCCCAGCGGCAGCGCCCATAAGCTCCGTGACGTGGGGAAGGGAGAGCTTTTACACCCGGCAAGGTGATACCAGCACCTTCGCCGGGGCCTCGGAGGATTCGGTGAGACTGGCCCAACACGGCTTTAAGTGCTGTGTCAGGCAAACAGCAATCATTCAATAAACGCTCCAGCCGTTGTTGATGACCACACAAATACAATAAAACCTAACAAGATTATGACTATCTTCATGTAGCTACTGCTGCTATTACCACACACATAATTGAGTATAATATAGTCATTACTCTGATTTGTTTGGAACTGTGATTTTTAAAAAAATTTTTAACATTTATTTATATTTGGTGGGGGGAGAGAGGGATCGTGAGCAGGGGAGGGGCAGAGAGACAGGGAGACAGAGAATCCAAAGCAGGCTCCAGGCTCCGAGCTGTCAGCACAGAGCCCGACACAGGACTCAAACTCATGAACTGTGAGATCATGACCTGAGCCGAAGTCGGACGCTTAACCAACTGCACCAGAACTGAGATTTAAAGCAAGCGTGCAGCTTGGCTACAAACGGATCAAAGGGACATTGCAGGAAAACGTAGATTATGTGCATGAGCAGTGATGCTCGTGGGATACTCGGGGCCAGACTGTAAATCGGAAACTGGAGTAACTGGTTGTTTTCCTGAACTGTGGCCTCGACTGGCTCTTCCAGGGGATCTGAATCCCTCCAGTGAAATCCAACTGCCCCATTTAGGAGTTAACCATTGGATTCTCTTCTTGAGGGTGTTTCAGGAAAGGCGGCAGGTCTTCTGAGGTTAAATTTTAATTTCACACCTGCTGCTTCCTCATTGGACTTAACGGATGCTGGGAAACTCACTTTTCTGGAGAAACTAGAACTTGCCCTATTTGACAGGTATTTCCCATCATTTTAAAGGGTTGCCTTTGTTCGCTGCCACTGTGAGGTAACTAATAGAAATCCTTCCTGCAAAACCCAGAGAACAGAAGACAGTTCTATTTTTACCGCCATCCCTGGAGAAGCCAGGCTCTGACGATCAACGTCTCTCCTCTCTGCCAAGGCTGCTCCGTCTGATCTGCAAGGAGCTGTTTTCATCAGACGGTTAAATTTTCTACGAGGGGTTTCCAGGTCCCAAATCCTCGTGAGATAGTATCAGGGCTCCCAGTGGCAGGAAGAGGGATGCCGCTTTCCACATCCATTTTGGGTGATGTGGACACTTACCTCCTAGCTGGACCCTGGCCCTCGAACTCCTGTCTCCACCCCAAAGGGCTGTCACCGCCAGCCCAGCCCACTCTGGCCACAGGAGGGATCTTTACAAAACACAGGTCTGACCTGGTGATTTTCCCCCTCAAATCCTTCAATGCCCTCTTCTTAAACCATAAATGGATTTTCAATGCCTTAGTGTGACATTGGTTACACTGCTAAATGAGGGCTTTACCCTCCCAAGTTTATTTCTCATGTGCTAGACATGAGGCCGAGATCAGACCCCAAGACACAGACATGGTAGGCGCGGCATAAATATTAATGGACTGCATGGCCAAGCGTCTACGTGTACTATCTCATTCAATCCTTCTAATACCCTTCCCGCACTATGGAAACAGGAGCTCAGGGAGCTTCAGTCATGTGCGTGAGCTAACGGGCTCACTAAGCAGGGGGCTCAGAACAGATCCCTCTGACCCCAAAGCCGGCACTTTCGACCCCACTCTCCATTAAGTTCCCGCTCCCAGGATGGTTTGCTCGCTGAACTAGGCTTTAAGCCTCTTAAGGTCCCACATCCAATCTGTTCATCCCAGGGCTTCCTGGCTTGGCCTTTCCAGAAATGGCTCAAAGCTTAGGCCACCCACCACTAAGCAAGCACGTGCTCACCATGTGCGGCATAGACTGTGTACTTCATCTCACTGCCCCTGTTCTCTCTGTTGGATTCCTATCACGGCCCATTTCCTAAGTTCCCTTCCTGCCTGCCTGCCTGCCTGCCCGCCTTCCTTATTACTTCAGTGTTGAAACAGATGCCTAGAGCAGTTAGACATCACTCCGAGGACCCCCAGGAATTACCTGGTGGTGCTAGACAACGGGATGGGCCTGGCTCCAGCCGAAGCACAACAGCTCAGTCTCAGGGCCCCAGGGCTGCCTGCAGGGAGCTCTGCCTTCCTTCCCAGGGCTATCACCTCACTTTCAGCAGCTGAGAGCCAGCTACTCACAGGACACCACCTCCAGCCATCAGCCCTGCGTCACTGACAGCAGGCTGACTGTGTCCTTAAGTCTGCATCAAGGCCACTTTTTGCCAGGCCTCAGAGCGCGCACCCAGCCGGGGAATATCTCTGTAAATTCCTCATGCCCCCCTTGTTTTCTGGATTCTGTTTCTCCTGCAATTCCCCAAATTCAGCTCTGCTTTCCTTTGATTATACCTATGACTGCTGTGATATTCTCTGCCAAACTCTACGCAGCATTTGGCAAATGATAATGCCATAAATGCAGACAAGGAAAAGTCTATCGCAATGTCTCCTTGCCCAGCCCACTGGCATATACTGCGCATATCCTAACATCAGTCCCGGGGCACAGCAGGCCCTCAATATAGCCGTTAAGAAAGAAAAATGAATAGTTCCATGGTCTCCCTTACAGGGGCGTCTCCTTTCTCTTCAGGGCCCAGTGGGAGGAGCTCAGTCCTTGACGGGCAAGAGAATGTCCACATTCTCCAGTGGAGTGCCGGGGGCCAGGTACTGTGCACACATGGCCCATATGCCAGCCTCCACCACCCTCGGTGCCCTTGGCTCCTTTCACTGGCTTGAACCTTACCCCCCATGGGCTCTCTCTCTATGCCAAAACACTTCACTGCTCACGGCCCACCCTATGCAACATGCCCTTTCTCTCAGATAGCATCCCACCATGCTCTTTAGCCCACCTACTCTTTACGTCGGGTGACGCTTCTCAGTTTGGGGATTATGGTTGATCTGATATATATCCATCCTGTCTACTACTCAAGGGCAGTGTCTGGATTTGCCCCAACAGCAAGCAGAGCCTGTGATGGGGCTCAGCCGAGGGGCATAGGGACCTGGGGTAGAGGCTGCCAGGAGCCGCACCCACCGGCCATGTCGGCTGACCAGGACCTGGGCTCCTTTCCTAGTCACTGACCCCAGCAGGTGATCAGAGCCAAGCCCTTACCCAACCAGCAAGGGGGACTGGAGCCGCCCCCACACGTATATTAACTCCCAGCACTGGGAAGCTCTCCTTAAAAGGGACACTGGAACGTTAGTTAGTTCCTTCCCGAGACTCAACATTACAAGATTCTAACCCTGACTGTCACTTTGCACATAGGAGCAACTCATGCCCGCATGCACGGGCAAGGTTAGGAAGTGACCTGGTGCCCAGATCAGGCCATGGCGGGCACACAACGCGACATGCTCACCTCTGCCAGCTCTGTACCCCACATTTGAGGAATGCATTAAATCTCAGTGCCTCAGGGGGCTTCACTAACAGGGAGAACATAGGGCCACGCAGGTGGTCCTGCATCTAAACACTCAGCAACCTGGGGAGGGGGCAGAAAACAGAGCCCCTGTCCCATGCCTAGCCACCACCCTTGAGAGCCACTATAATCTGTGGTGGGACACAGCGCTGCTGGTTGAGAGATGAGGACTTCGTGTCTCGGGGACATGGGGTGACTTCTCAGATAAGGCACGGTTAGAAAAGGCAAAGCCAGGGGGCATCTGGGTGGCTCAGTCAGCTAAGCGTCCGACTTCGGCTCAGGTCTTGATCTCACAGGTCGTGGGTTCGAGCCCTGCGTCGGGCTCTGTGCTGACAGCTAGCTCAGAGCCTGGAGCCTGTTTCAGATTCTGTATCTCCCTCTCTCTCTGACCCTCCCCTGCTCACACTGTCTCTATCTCTCTCTCAAAAATAAATAAAACATTAAAAATTAAAAAAAAAAAAAAAAGAAAGTAAGAAAAGGCAAAGCCAGGTCCAGGGCCCAGGGCCCATCCACATCTAGTACAGCCAGGCAGAATCCATTGTTGGCAGGTTCAGCCCCTGGCTCCCTGCCCCTGTGCCCTGGACTCCTAATGAGCAATATGTACCACCCACCGTCCACCTCTATCCTGCCCCTGAGGTGGGCAAGGAGCCTAGCCCCTCCTCCTGGGAGGAGCCTTCCGGTCTGTGCCCATCAATCCAGGCCCTGGCCCCTCAGCCACGCCACGTAAGGAGTATAATGAGAAAGCCCAGGCGGCACCTCGCGCCTCCGCGTTCATGTCCATAATTTCATACCTGATCAGGGGCTGCTGCAGAGCCACCAGAGCCGCGTGGATGGTCACCGAGATCACCGACAGGTGGAAGTAGTCGAACATGACGGGGACCTGGTGGTGCAGACCTCTCCGGGGGTGGAAGTGCAGGCTGAGCGTGCGGCTGCTAATCAGGGGTGCCCCCGCCACGTCCCTCAGCCTGGAAGGCAAGTGAGTAAGCTCAGGTGAGTGACGGCAAGTGACACTGCTGTCACTCAGGCAGGGGTGCGTGACGGCCCCACCCCGGGCCAGCCACCATGCAGACACCATGATCCGTCCCCTACAGTTACCCTGTCCGGGGGACACCATGTCTCCCAGGATTGGCAGATGGAAAACCCAAGGGTCTGAGAGGGAAAAGAGCTTGGGAGGCACCACACAGCTACCTCTCAGCAGCCCCGGGGCTCATGCTCTGCGGCCACTGCCACCAAGCCGCCCCCCCTACCCCCACTTCTGTCAGGCCAGTGATGGAAAGACTCTCAGGCCCCTTTCAGAGCTCATGTCAACCCTGAAGCCCTCCTGGCCTCCACCAACCTTCCACCAACGCCCAGGACAGCGCTGCCTCATAAGTCTGTGTTTTCTGCCAGCATCCTACCTCGTCTGGCCAGGAAACGTAACTAATCGTCCTTCTGGCAAACTACACACGTTGGCCAAATGTTTGCTTATTAAAAAGAAGAGGTGACTGACCAAATGAATAAGTGAGTCCCGAGGCATAATGGTTAAACAGTCTGACCAATTTCATCAAGGAATCCCCCACCTTTGCTCTAGCATTTTGTCACTGGGCTGTATCTGATTCCCAAGAGATGAACTGGCTGGTAGGCAAGGTGCAGTGGAGCCTGTGGTTATAAAAAAACCTGTGATTCTTCTCTAAATAAAACTCTTCCAGTGCCAATCTCAAGTTCTGGAAGCCAATCACTCAGCCTCTCCAAGTCTCTCTGAGGCAGGGCAACTGGGAAGCGCAAATGGGGCATCTTCTGTGAGCAGAGCACAGAGTTCGGACACTATTCGGAGGTCAAACTTCTCCTTCCCCCATAGATGGGGAGACGAGAGAGCGGGAGACAAAGGGGAGGCAGAAGACTCCCCAGACCCAGCTCCGCGGGCTGGACTCCCCCTGAAATCCTTGTTGCTTAGCTTGTGGGCACATTGCCAGGTAAATCATTGCAGCCCAGGGTGACTCTGCTATCAGACCACAAACAGCAGCCTCCTCTCTTCCAGGCAAAAACCTGATGGGGGTGGGACAGCGAGGGCAGCCCCTGAGTCTCAGAATGCCACTAACATGTATATTCACTTTCATTCTGACACCAATTTACTGAGGCCTTATAATGAACGGAACCCAGTGCTTTTCCCCTCAATCCGTATGACCATCATATGAGGCCTTTACTAGTATTATTTCCATTTTCAGATGTGGAAGCAAAGCCAGCATGGGTTAACTGATTTGTTCTACTGACGGAATGGGAAAAGATAGTTGCAAATAACGTTATCAGTTAAAGGGATAGTATCCAAAAACTATAAGGAACACACCAAACTCCACACCCGAAAAACAAATAATCCAGTGAAGAAATGGGCAGAAGACATGAACAGACACTTCTCCAAAGAGGACATCCAGATGGCCAATAGGCACAAGAAACCATGCTCAGCGTCTCTCATCATCAGGGAAATACAAATCAAAACCACACTGAGATACGACCTCACACCTGTCAGAGTGGCTAAAATGATCATATCAGTTTACTCTAGATGCTGGCGAGGATGTGGAGAAACGGGCACCCTCCTACACTGTTGGTTGGAATGTAAACTGGTTCAGCCCCTCTGGAAAACAGTGTGGGGGTTCCTCAAAAAATTAACAGTAGAGCTCCCCTATGACCCAGCAATAGCACTGCTAGGAATTTACCCAAGGGACACAGGAGTGCTGATGCATAGGGGCACATGTACCCCAGTGTTCATAGCAGCACTCTCAACAATAGCCAAACCATGGAAAGAGCCTAAGTGTCCATCATTGGACGAATGGATCAAGAAGTTGTGGTTTATCTATACCATGGATTACTACATGGCTATGAGAAAGAATGAAATCTGGCCACGTGTAGCAACATGGATGGACCTTGAGGGTGTTATGCTGAGCGAAATAAGTCAGGCAGAGAAGGACAGATACCATATGTTTTCACTTATAAGTAGAACAGGAGAAACTTAACAGAGGACTGCTGCGGGGGGAGAAGAGGAAAAAATAGTTGGGGAGAGGGAGGGAGGCAAATCATAAGAGACTCTTAAATACTGAGGAAAAAAACTGAGGGTTGATGGGGGTGGGGGAAAGAGGAAAATGGGTGATGGGCATGGAGGAGAGCACTTGTTGGGATGAGCACTGGGTGTTATATGGAAACCAAACTGACAATAAACTATAAAAACAAAACAAAACAAAACAAAAAAACCTGACTTGTTCTAAGCCACGAGGAAAACTGAAATGCTAGGCCCAAGTTCATCTGACCACACAGTCCCTTCTGCAGTGCTGTACTCCACTGCTTGGAATCCATTTACACACCGAGATATTCTTAGGCTAGAACAAGAGGAGGTGAAGCACATTTCAGGGGAGCACAGGTGACAAAAATGTTAAGAAGAATTTAAGCCACATTAATAGGAGTAAAGAACTCTGATTAAAGCCGGTGATAGATGTTTTGTGCTCTATAACGGATAGAGCCAATCAATGGAGATAAAACTCAGTTCATGGGTGTCTCAATTTAGAAAGGGTTGGAGGTCAACCTGAGCACTGAAGGAAGAATGTCTGAGTTCCTATAAAGCAACTAAAAAAGGTCAAACACAGAACACAGGGAAAGAATTCTGATATTTAATTGGAGATAAAGAGATGACTTTATTGAAGAGTCTTGTTTATCTTGATCTTAAAGGGTCATTCAGACTGAGAATTTTTCTTTTTTTTTTAATGTTTTATTTATTTATAGGAGAGAGAGAGAGAGACAGCGTGAGCAGGAAAGGGTCAGAGAGAGAGGGAGTCACAGACTCAAACAGGCTCCAGGCTCTGAGCTGGCAGTCAGCACAGAGCCCGACGCGGGCCTCGAACCCACGAACCGCGAGATCGTGACCTAAGTGAGAGTCGGACGCTTAACCGACTAAGCCACCCAGGTGCCCCCAGACTGAGAATTTTTCTAAGTGGCTGCAAGGTTTAAAATCAAGGGCAACTGAGGGAAGGCATACAAAAGGGACTTGTTCCTTGAATAAGGAAGAATTTCCTCATAGGCAGAACCGTCCAAGGACAGAATGGGATTTGATGGGTAGGAGTGAGCTTCCCATCCCTATGCAGTGCAGGCATGTGCTCGTGTGCCTTTGCAGAGTAGCAAGTGCAAGTGCGAGAGGGTAGACTGGAGCAGGGTGATCTTGATTTTGACCCTTCCAAACCCCTGATATTCAATGCCATGCTTCTCTATTGGGTCTCCACTCAGGCCTACACAGTTCTAAAGAAGCCATCTGCCTGGGTCATGTTTCAAAGCCTAATGCATATTCCCTGGATGTGCTACAGACGCTGCATCATCCTTAAACCCAATTTATGAAAATGAAAAAATATGGCATTTTAAACTCTTCCCCAGCCCCTGGCTTCCTGTTCCCCTCAGCTAATCTTGTACTCCATGAAAACCCCCTGCTCTGATTGTTATTAAGTGCTCTGTGCTATGGAGAGGAAGTGACACGTGAAAGCCGGGCCCCACACGCATCTCGGAAGCCACAGAGAGGAAGAAGACATTGATTCGGCAGACCGCACACTTGAGATATTGTCTCTCTTAATCTTCATAACAGACTTAGGAGACATAGATTCTATAATAATGTCCATGTTATAAATGAGGCTGTTGAGATACAGGAACATTCAGGGATTTGACCAGCATCTCATGGCTGAGGAGCACGGAGCCTGGGCTGCTGAATGTTCTACCCTTCAGTCCCATCTCCATTAACTCCCATCTTGATGACAACATGGTCTCATTTCCTGGGTCTACCATGACTTATCATTCAGACTGCCAGTTGGGCTGGACGGAGAATGACTTCTAGGCTGAGTATGGAATCAATTGCAGGGTTCTCTGACTGCTTGGAAATGTCTCCTATGGAGTAATGGATGAATGTCTCTGAGGAAGTAAGCACAGAAAGATAAGGCAGGGTGGGTTAATGAAATGCATGAATGATGGAAATTGCAGATGGTTGAGGGAGCATAGGAGAATAGAGGCAGAGGCTTTACTTCTGAGTTTATAGGTTAGGAAGAAAGCCAGCTTCTTACAAGGGCCCCATAACTGTGAACCTAATGAGAGGGATCTTCAAGTGCGCTTGCCTTGTGTCCCCTACAATTGGGGGAACATAGGCTTCGGTGCCTATGGTGCAGGAATCATCCTGCAGATGTCTTCAGGAGAGAAGCTGAGGGTGGCTGGATTGGCCCAAGGGAGAGTGAGCAGCATTGCAGGGAGAGGGGGTTCCCCACCCCTGAGGGATTAAAGTGCCTTTGTTCATTTCCCAAGGACCAGATATGGGTTCTTTCAAGAAGAATATGCCAAAAGAGCGTCCTGCAAGGAGTGACTGGTCTGGCCACAGGAGGCATCACTATATCAAAGAACTACAGTGAGGGGGTGAGGGAGCTCGCCTACTGAATGGGTATATCTCCAGGGAATGCATAGGGATACCCCAAGAGCAAGGGACACAGTGATTCAGCCTCTACGGAGCCTTGCTTGCAATGGAACCTGTCCTATATGACCCTCTGCTTTGCAATCTCCTAACTCGTGACTGAGCCTGACCTTGTGAGGCCCACACCCGGCTGCAGGGAAGGAGGCAGGAGCAAACAGAAGCCCTCATACTGCCCTGCTCCTGCCCTGGGAGTTTCCTAACCTCGACAAGCCTGGAGCTCAGGGTGGCGGAAGCAGGCAGGGAAGGGGCCACAAACTGGGTGAGAGGTTAGAGTCTTGGTAATATCCCTGCGTGGCCTTACTGATTCCTGAAACAGGGACTATGGATTTATGACCTGACAGAGTCTGCAGCTGAGAGCTTGCACAGAGGAGGAGGAGGGGGCGCCACAGAGCAGGCTGGGAGAAAGCAGTTACAGGAAGGAGAAGCCTTGTCTCCCGCCTCTTTAATCCGCAGGTGACAAATAAGCAGGTTTTCAGTTTTCAGAGAGTCAAAGTACAGTAGCAGATATTCGGTGCAAAAGCGTGGGGTCCAGGCAGGGTCTCCTCTGTTTCAGAAGGAGCCTTGAGGCTTGCCACCTCACAGCGTCAGGAATCTGAAGACCTAATAAATACCGCACTGGGTATGAATGGAGGTGTGAGGCATGAGAAGGTGCCAGATAGTAAAGGCAAGCAGTCAGGAGCTGTGTGTGCACTCAGAACTCTAGCTTCTGCCTAAAAGACCCCCAGTCTGCAGTGAATTCCCGCACACTCCCAGCCCACCTGTTGGGTGGGCGGGGCAGCCTCTCTGGAGCCAGGCCTCTGGGGGAAGTTCCCAGGTTCAAGGCCATAGGTGCCCCAGGGGGCGGGGGCAGGGAGGGGTTGGAGGAAGGAAACCAGGAGGATTCAGAGACAGGAGGGTCACTCACTGCTGTTCACTGTCTGTAAAGTGCAGATCCACCTTGAGCTGAAAATCGACTTCACTCAGTGCCTCTTCCACCTGAAAGAGAAACAGAGTTCAAGGGACTGAGGAGTCACACCTGGCCCCGATGAAAAATGCAGCTGGCCTAATTCCCAAAGTTTAGGAAACGAATCTCACTGCAACATTAATGTCATTCATTCATAAACCAGAATTGCCTGCGCAGTCCACACAACTCTGGTTGGAGGGGATATGTGAGTATTATGAGGAAACAGAAGGAAGGGATTCATGGGGGAAATGTGGGAATTTCCCAAATGTGGGAAAAAGCCAATTTGCAAAAAAAATGTCATGCAAGTTTTCTATAGTGCAGGACTTTTGAGAACCTTACTTCCCAAACAGATTTGATCTGGAATCCTTGTAGGCAGCAGGGAAGTGTTCATGTGCTCTGGGAAGGAGGAAGCGGTGGGCTTGACCGAAGAAGCCCCCCTTGGCTAGTGATGTGAAAATGCTGGTGGAGGTGTGACGTCATCTCTGCCCTCGGGCACCCTCACCTGGTGGGCACCACTGTCAGTGTGTAAGAGGGGGATCCTGACGCTCAGGACGGTGAGGCCATCACCCAAGATGGCTCAGCTTCCTAAGAAAGCAGATCTTCCTTTTTTTTTTTTTTTTTTTAAAGTTTATTTATTTGAGAGAGAGAGACAGAGAGGGAGAAAGACAGAGACGGAGAGAATCCTAAGCAGGCTCCGCCCTGACAGATGTGGGGCTCGAACTCACAGAACCATAAGATCATGACTTGAGCCAAAAACCAGGAGTCAGATATTTAATGGACTGAGCCGCCCCCAGCTGCCCCCAGATCTTTCATTTTTGGCTTGAGGTCCATTACATTGAACCATTTACACTTTGAGACATGGTGGCATTTCCTGTCCTATCCACAGCTGCTTTTGTTCTTAACGTTCCTATTTTCCTCAATTAGCAATGCAATCTGTGTGTTCTACCTGCTGGCTTCTCACCTCCGTCTAAAAGATGGTACCCCCTGTTCTTCTTTTCCCACTTTCAACACCATCTTCCGACCTTCAGGAAGGAGACCTGCTCAAAGCCTGATCCTACCTGATCCTACCTCTGCCTCTGCTCAGCGGGGAACCCAGGTGAGGGCTGCACGCCTGGGCCAGGTTATGGGTTCCTCTGCACACCCAGGCTGGACGGAGCCCTTCTCCCCTGTAACCCACAAAACCCTGATACCTCATTTCCATCTTGGCCTTCAATGCTTCCAATTACAATCATTTCAGGTTTATAATCGGGAAGCCCGGGACCCAAATTGTTTCTGTCTAGTCCTCGCCAAGCTGCAAGTTGCAACTTACAAATTGCAAACATTCAAAAATCAGGCAACTTCACATTTCGATTACAAGTTTCCAGCTTCTGTTAAAAAAAATCCCTGGATCTGGCAACGCAGGCCTGGCATTTGGAAACTTCGTTTGGATCAGGCTCACGGTGTTCGCTGACAATCCCCATCTGGCCTGTGGCTAAACTGCGCACCCCCCCACTATCCCCCGGGCCATTTTCTTGCCTCGAGTCCACAGCAATCAGTCATCATTAAGGGAGAGAGTAGTCTTAATTCATTCTGGATCCCCAGCTCCAGGAATAGTGCCTGCCACATAGAAAGTATTAATGTGTCCTGAGGAATAAATAAAGCTCTTCTCCACCCCCTCTCCCGTCGGTTCTCGTTTCTTTGCAAAATGTCCTCATCTTTCAGGGATGGAAATCTCTTACCCAAAGGCATCTTTGGAAACATGTTCCTGGTTAAGCAGATCTCAGGCAGAGACATATGGATGGAATTTATCTTTAGGTCTCCAGGGTTTTAAAATTTGTTTGGGGGAAGAAAAAAGCATTTAAAAGTTAACATTTCACCGGATCCAAGTGCTATGAATAACTTCCTCTGCTAGCTTTGTTTTGCATAATCACAAACCTTGCTTCGTACACACAGCCCCAGCAGCTGAGCCTCCTGCCGCCTATTCCTCGGAAGTGGGACTGGCAAAGTGGGCCCGCCTAACCTCCTCCCGGGCGTGCTGGCAAGCACCGCTCACTGTAAGCCCCAGTTTTAAACCTGCTGCAATTCCTTTGGAACTAGGAGAGGAATCCCGGGCCAGGACTGAGCCTGGCTATGGCTTTACTGATGTCTCTATAAATCTTTAATTGCAAGATGCTCCAGAACAAAGCCACTGGCTTCTCTAACCATTCAATTCATCACTGGCAGGTGGCTGCCTTCCTCCCTCAAAATACACACACTCGTACATGGGCATGTGCAGAAAGGTGCACACACCTGCCAACATCTGTATGTGCACACACACTTGTATGCGTGCCCTGTCACTGCTTCATCCTAATGACAATGACCTCCCTTTAAGAGTCATTGTTTAGGGCCACATGGGTGGCTGAGACTTCAACTCTGGTCATGATCTCACGGCTCGTGAATTCGAGTCCGGCATCGAGCTCTGTGCTGACAGCTCAGAGCCCAGAGCCTGCTTTGGATTCTGTGTCTCCCTCTCTCGCTCTCTCTGCCCTTCCCCCTCCCGCCAAACATTACAAAAAAGAGAGACCGAGTCATTGTTTAGCAGTAGAAGCAGCTTGGTGCAGCACTGAACAGAACACTAGTAGCCTAGTATCTGCCGAAGAATTCCTAGGTAGCACCTGACTGCCCATGCTGGCTATCCAATGTGGATAAAACTGAGAATTCAGAAATATTGTCCCTCGTTCACAAATGAGGACATCGAGGCTCAGTGCAGGAGCGAGTTCCCAATTCAACCTTCCCAAGGTCAGCTGGTGAGCGAGTCCCATAGCCCAGATTCGGTCAAGGGTCCATCTGCTTCTTCGGCCTTTGTTGCGTGGTCCCTTCCGTGTTGTGGGGTACACATTCTCTCCCTGGCTGCTTTCAGCTTCCCTCATGATGGTGACTCTTCTCCATCTGTGGCTTCTCTCCTGAGTTGCATCACAGCCAGTGGAGAAGAAGGCAGCTTTGGATGTCAAGCTACAGGGGTGCAATGCTTGGCTCTACCCTGGGCCAATCAACCTCTCTAAACTGGTTTTCTCATCTGTAAATGAGGTTAAATATTACTTACTCCTTAGATAGCACTGCTATTGTGTGACTAAGAAAATATACCCAAAGTGCTTAATATAACATATGAAACAAGACCATTCTTTTTTATTTATTTTTTTTTTTTGAGAGACAGAGAGAGAAAGAGAGAGAGAGAGAGAGAGCAGGGGAGGGGCAGAGAGAGAGAGGAAGAGAGAGAATCCCAAGCAGGCTCCATGCTACCAACACAGAGCCCAATGTGGAACTCAATCCCGGGAGCCATGAGACTATGACCTGAGCAGAAACCAAGAGTCAGATGCTTAACCAACTGAGCCACCTAGGCGCCCCCAAAGACTATTCTTAGCAACTATTAGTTATCGTTGTTATTTCCAAATTCCTCTGGCCCTGGCCACACGATGTGTCTGCATATTGGTCACAAACATAGGCTTCGGGGTCAAACTGCATGGGTTCAAATCTAAGCTCTACTACTTTCTAGTGATATGACTTGGGACAGATTACTTCTCTACATCGCTGCATCCTCAACTGTAAAGCAGGCATTGTAAAACACACCACAATACCGTAGTGATGATCCTCTGAGAACTTCCAAGGAAAGCACTCAGCACAGCGCCCACCACACAACACACACCGAATACATACAAGTTGCTATTAGTGTTAAGATCATGAGGTTGTTAGTATAACTCAGCCTGAATTCATATCACCCCTCAAAAGAAATATGTCTTCTCCCTATTAACCTGGACTCTCAATGGACCCCAAGCCCATTTCATGGCCAAACCTTACCGTCAAATCCCATCGAACTTTCTTGAGTACAGGATGTTCCGCATCCTCCATGCTTGGGCCCAGGTCTACACGGGTGTTTGGCTTAAACACAGTCATCCCCACTGCCATGCTGACTGCCATGCCCACTGTGATGCACACTGCCATCCCCACTGCCATCCCCATACCAATCCCCACTGACATGCCCACTGTCATGCCTACTGCCACCCCCACTGCCGTCCCCACTGTTGCTGCCTCTGCTGCCGGGCTACCCACCACTTGCGTGGACCATGAACTGCCCCCACACCCTGGGCTCATGGCACTGCCTCCACGCCCTGGGCTCATGGCACTGCCTCCAAGTCCTGGGGCTCAGAGCATGGCATCCACATCCTGGAAAATGCCCAAAGCCCTACTTTCCATATTTTTGCCAGGTGGACCTTTTTAAATCCCAACTCTCCTTCTCCTGATTCCCAAGGCCACCCCCCTGCTTTCAGAAGAGGTAAATATTCGGTGTTTGGAATGGCATGCATGGTGCTACCTGTTGGGTCTTCAAATATCCTGTCCAGCCTCGCACCTGCACCATCTCCTACCCTTCCGGAAACAACTCTTTCTTCCTCAGATGTACTGTCTCCTTCACTGCTTTTTCCCCGCCCTCTCTACCTTTGGTCTCAAAAGCTGTTCATACCCTCTTGCAGAAATTCCACCTGTTCCATAAAAATTCAAAACTCTCAATCACGTTCCTGCTCCCTCAAAAGAAAACCCTCTGCCTGACTCACTAGGTCTGGGATGGGCTCAAGAATCTGCATTTTGAGCAAGTGCCGCCAGGGGACTGTGATGTGGGGACAACAAGAAATCACACTTTGAGAAACGCTTTTCTTTTTAAAGCCAATAAAAATGCAGCCTTGTTGACAAAGACCTTTTGAGGAAATCTGCTCCTCCTCCTCCTCCTCCTCCTCCTCAGGGCACCAAGCAACTTGTTGTTAATGACTGTATTCTTCGCCTTGGCTGCTGGGAAGCTTGGTGCTGAATGTGCAAGCATCCATTAGCAACACCTAGTGCCATGTTTGTGCATTTCGGTTACAGTTATCACAGGTGCCCAGGCTTCCCCGCCCCCTTTTTGTGATTTTCCTTGCCTCGGGCTCACTCTGTTATTGTTGTTTCTGCTTTTACTATTCTATGCATTTTGTCAGACTTCCCAAATCCTCTGGGGGCTTACACAGAGTGTATATAAATAAAATCGCCACCCTACTTAGACACTCACTCTTTGCGACTGTCACGCAAACACTCCATCTTATTCCTAAAGCAGTGATTGCTTCTGTCCGTGGCCATGTCTTGCACTGACCTGTGCCCTCCAGCGTGGAAGGCATTTTCAGGCACATAGCTTGTGCAACAGTATGCTTGATGTATAGCCACTATCTGAGTGTCCGTTGTTCACAATGATGGCTGTGGGGATGCAGGGACATGAACTCTGGGCACCTGATGAGAAGCAGTGCTTTGTTGTCAAAAGATACTCACTGGAAAAGAGCCAATGGATCCATTCTCGATATACAATGTGTAAGGACATATCTGATTAATTTTAATTGTCACTGATCTGGGTATAATGATTAGCTGTAGCATTCTTTGCTGCCGTATAGATTACCCCAACACTATACAAATTATAAGCTTGTAGCGATGAATGATTTGGCATAAAAAGGCAGCAATACGTATTATAGCCACGCAGACTCCCTGTTCAATCTCTGAATTGAGGCTTGTTACAACCTGACCTGAGCTAAACTTGGGTGTTGAGGAAGGCTCCAAATGCGGGGGTGGGAGCGAGTGGCGGAGATCACTTGGAAAATGACTGAGACACCTGAACGCTGTCCAAACCCAGCCCCCCAACGCAAATGCTGCAGCAGGGCTTCAAGGTCAACATGCCAAAGGATGACGGCCCCCAGGAGGCAAAGTGAGGTTCTCCCGCCAGAATCTGGGTGCACCAAGTGTGAACCCGCAGCCTAATTTGGGGTTCCTTAAAACTCAAAACAACCTCAGGGGTCTCTTCCTAAACTGGGTCCAAGAAGGAAGTCACTTTGATGCACTCAAAATAAGGAATCCAGGCCGTTCAAGAAAGAGATGATTTACAAGGGTGCGGGGATGGTTTGTGGAAAGCCACAGATGGTGGCCAGTGCGTCAGGCCTGGTAACGACAGGGTGACCTTAATGCCCTGGACCAGGAGAGGTGTGCTTAGCGAGTGGTTATCAGAACTGGAGGGAAAGCTCCACAGAGCGAGCCCCCCGACCTGAGCTGAGACCTTGGATAAATGTTTCATAACTGGCTCTCTGAAGGAAAATGTGCAACATTGCCGATTTCTGTGGTGGAAATATTTCCACCACAACTGATTTCTAGCTACCAATGTGATGTCATTGCATGGGGAGCTGGAAAGGCATGCGTACCTGTGGCTCTCACAGTCTAGCCCCGCACACCACCAGGCAAGCAGCCCTCTCTGGCCCAGCATGAGCCCGGGGAATGAACTCCCTGGCCCCACTCTCCTCCCTTCTTCCAATCACCGCCAGGCTTCTCACAAGCTGAACCCAAACAGAACCCAAAGGGTAAGGATGAGACTGAGTAGTGGGTGCAGTTAGCTCTGGGGCCCAGAGCAGGTGGGGGAGGGCAGAGGGCAGACACACCAGCAGTCAAAAGAGAGGCGGCCCAGCTCATGGAGGCTGGTTTTGGTCTTTTTGATTTTAGTGACAAACAAGGTGTTCACAGTCACTGTGATGGCATAAGGAAGAAGGGGATCAGGGTCCCTGAAGGCTGGCAGGCAACACTAGGGATATTCATTTCCGTTGGCAAAGAAGGGGGTTACAAAGGCCCTAAAAGGAGGAATTCCAAGTTCAGTGTGTTCATGCACCAGCTAAGTCATCTGCTCGCATCTGCTGGTCGGCTCCCACGGCAGATGCTGGGCTTGCAAAGACGGACAGGGCACTCCAGCCCCAGAGAAGCTCACAGACTGGGGGAACGGGGCACCAAAGCCAAGACAAACATTGTGCCCTTTTGATGAAATCAGTGGCTCCCCTTCACCCAAGTATAAACTCTGCCTTCCCTCCCATCGCCCATAGTGCAGAGTCTGGCCCCACCTACCTCTCTCCCTTCACCCCTGCCCCTTCCCTCCAGTCCCTGCACAAGACTCAATAAATCTCAGATGGATGGATGGATGGATGGATGGATGGATGGATGGAGGAATGAAGCATGTAGCCACAGGGTGGAACCTGGTCTCTGCCTAGCCCACAAAGGATACGGACAGACAGAAAGCCATGGGGCATGATGGGAAGAGAGCCCCTGGCCAGCAGGAGGCGCTCCGTGCACCGCTTGGGGAACATGACTGGGGGACCTGCCTCTAACGGGACCTTCCTAAAGTGGGAACATACTTCCATATCCTTAAAGGCATTCCAGCAGGAAGTGAGCAGCTGGAATGTGGCAGTGGGAATCAGAGACAGGACTGAGGAGGTGCTGGCAATGCCTCAGACTCCAGATATCTCCTTGCTAATATGTGCTAATATATGTGTGCTAATATGAGGAACAGAGAATTTTTTTTTTAACGTTTATTTATTTTTGAGAGAGAGAGACAGGGCGCGAGTGACAGAGGGGCAGAGAGAGAGGGAGAATCAGAATCCGGAACAGCCTCCAGGCTCTGAGCTGTCAGCACAGCACCCGACGCAGGGCTCAAATTCAGGAACCATGAGATCACGACCTGAGCTGAAGTCGGACGCTTAACCAACTGGGCAGCCCAGGTGCCCCGGAACAGAGATTTTTCAATCAAGTTTCCAACAAATGGAATGAGGCTCCCAAGGTCTGTGGTCTTTACCTCATGCTGTTTCCCCTGCAAGGGGCACCCTTTCTGTTTCTCTCTGGACTCGCAGTTGGTACATCTCACAGCCAGCTGCTTGCCAGCTCCTTGGTGGCTCCTCCCCACACGGCTCATGTCCCCACCCTGGCGGCACCCCCGTTTATTTGCACACACAGCCAGCATAGTTCACGTCACATGTCAGGGTGTTGGCTTCTGTACCTGTTTTCCGACTCAGTTACCAAGCCCTCGAGGGCAGAGTTCCTGCCGCCTTCTCCAGCCTCGTCCCTCATCCGGGCGCCCTGCCCAGAGCCCTGCCCAAAGCAGACACTCAGTCGGTGTCTGCTGACTGCCTCCTTGACAGAATACCTGCCCGAACAGATGAACAAACAGGCGATGGAAGAAGGAACCAAAGCCTCAGTAGTTCAGTTCACGGAAACTGCGTGGGACACGGACGGAGGAAGCACGTGAGTGAAAGACTGAGTACAGAAAAGAATCAATACGTGCATGAGTTCTCTAAAGCCACGAATCCCCATCAGACGTTACAGCAAATCCCTCGCTTCGCCTTCACTTACCATTACCCGGCAGTGGCGACAAAAAGCAGGAAGGGGGGACTGCACCTTGTGGCTGGTGGCAGATCCCACGACTTACCCTTTCTCCGTCTAAGAGCAGATGAGCTCGGAAGATCACGGCATCATTTATGGGCACCTCTTCATTCCTGTATAAGATCTGAAAGACCCGGCTGTGCACGGCGTTCTCGTGGGTGCAGGCAGAGTGCAGGGTGCTGCCGTCTGCAAAACAAACCAGTAAGAGCCCGTGAACTCCAGTCCCACCCTGCACCTGCTGCCTCAGGTGTCAGTCCAGCTCAAGGAAAGTAATGGCCCCCAAACGCACTGTGACGTCCAAAGGTTAAAGTCACAGAAGGAATGCCATTCCATCGTAGAAAGACTCATGTGGAATGAACGGGGCTGGCCGTTCTCAGAAGAACCTTACTAATCCCTGACAAGCCACACGATCTGGCCGTGCAGTGCTCTGCGGCGGGAAATGAGTGGCTGTTAAATTCCTCACCCTCTCACATGTCATGTCCGCTCCTCCATGAAACCTTCCATAATCTTCCTCTCCTAGAACCAGGGAGGAAGAGAAGAGCAGATAAGATAAGGGCAGAAACTTCTCTTCCTCCTCCAAGGACTTCCCAGTGCCCCTAGAATCGCACTCCTGAAACGTTGCTCACATATCATGTAGGATATGGAGAACATTCTGTCTTGAGTTTTAGGTATGTGTGCTAATCCTAATTGTATTAGGCATCAAGGTTTCAAAGACAGTTGTTCAACTCTGTGTCTTCCAATGCATTCCAAAGAAACCCCAATTCCTAAGCACTGTCTGCGAGTAAAGCTCTACTTCAGGAAGACACACCTATCTGACGATGACAAGGGACTTAACTGCATCTACTGACCACCATTATGGAAAACAAATGGGGTGAATATTTCAGAACCACTTAACACACAAACTGCACACCAGGGACAATATAAAAATATCTTCAAATAAATAATGCTAATATTTACATAATATAAAGTGATGATTACCTGTTCATCATAATGACCAACCACGTGGCACTTTACAGCTTCCAACATGCTTTCACATTTGTACTTTTCCCTAATCCTTGTAGGAAACTGCTAGGGAAGATTTTACTATGGATGAAGAGACCATGGCTCAAAGGAAAAGAGGCGGGCATCTTGGTATTCACCACATGACGAGGTATTGCATGGATCTAGGCTCACACCCATCTGTTTAGCAACCAAGGAAAGAAGTCTCGGGTGAATGAATAAAACGCACCTGTCTCCTAGCAAAAGGCAGGTGCTCTATAAATCACTACAGAAAAAAATAAACAGCATGTTTGCAAAGAGAGCCCAGAAAATAACAAGAAAAGTCAGTGCAACCAGCAAAGAAAAACAGCTCAAGTGCTTTGATCATTGTACTCAGATGGCTTGAAGAGTCCCCTGGAAACAGGACAAAGGGTCACTGTCCTCTCCCCCCCCAGAGCAGAGTGACACACAAACCAACACCTGTCCTGTAGCTTCAGAAGAGGGAACAAAAACATGTAAAATCCCAGGTCATTACCAAGGCTGCTCCAATGTGCCTGCTCTAATTTGCACTTCGTCATGAAGGAAATAAAATTACTGGGCTAACGCAGCCCTATTTAGACCCGTTGGATTCAAACTGATGCGGCCTTTAAATAGAAGTGATCCTTGTGTGCAAATGCCTTTCTGTTTTTATTTGCTACATCAGCCCTTTCTCTATCACTGTCAAGGCCTAGTTGATCTATCAGCCAGCCCGACAATGTGGCAGAGGATAGATGGGGTAAAGACTCTGAAGGTCAGAGCAGCCCTGAGCCGCCTAGTACCAGGAGGGACAGCCAGCAAAACAGTTCAATCACCCAGCCTTCTCGGGCAGGTGACATCACCCCCTGCAACAGCAGCTTTCCATGTGAAAAATGGTCATATCCACCCTGACCTGGGATCCATATAGACATAAAGAGCATAAAATAAATCAAGATCCTAAGACCAGGCACATACTGGGTGTGCAAAATGCCATAAGGTGACTCTTTAATTGTGCTCAGAGGAAGGACTGGGCACTTTCTGTTGAATACAATTCCACTGGCCACATTTCTATGAGAGATTAGACTCCTCTGATCTGGGGCAGATTGTCAGTCTAGACCACAGGATTCAATGGTATTTGGAGATCACCAAATCCCAAACTGCCCCATTCAGCCCAGGATGAGGTGTTTCTTAAGCATGATGGGACTTCCTCTGCCATCTTCTCGCTACTATTAAGTAGGGCATAAGCAGGTGTCTCCTTGCAAGGGAAGGCTCACCAACCACGGATACCATTTGGGATTGTGGACATCACTGAGACAGTGTTAACTTTCTCCCCTCAACAAGGACAAGCCACACTTGGACACCTCGCCCATTATCTTGGCTTCCTCCTCCTGCACTCTGAAGGAAACGCGACTTTTTTCTCCTCCGCAAGGCCTCTTCCTGCAATGTCTAGTACTGGCTCTCCGGCTCTTTTTATGCAGTGCACCAGGCACTGGCCACCCGGAGATGAGGGGCGTGCATGCTCTGCCCACCCTCAAAGACCCTGCGGACCCTTCGGGATGCTGCCCTTTCCTAGCTGGGGAGTGAAGAGCCACGTCTCTCTTTAGAATGTTTTTTTCCTGGAGCAGATTCTATTCAAGTGACCCCATGAAAAGGCAGGGACTAGAGGGACTAGAGTCTCCCCAGACATCTGTCTGCTGTTGTGCGTGGCAGGGTTGGTACCAAGCATAAGGATCTGAAAGGACAATTAGAACATTAAGAAGAAACAAGGTAGACATCTCAGTGGCTCAGTCGATTGAGATCACTGCTCTTGATCTCAGCTCAGGTCTTGATCTCGGGGCCAGGAGTTCAAGCCCTGTGTTGGGCTCTCTCCACTAGGCATGGAGCCTGCTTTGAAAAATAAATAAATAGATAAATAAGTAAATAAGTAAATAAATAAGAGGAAAGAAGGCAGCAGAAAGAAGGTAGGAGGAGGAAGAAGAAGGAATGGAAAGTAGAGGAGAGGAATGGGGAAAAGAGAATAGGGCAGAGGAACTCCTCAATGGTTCCCACCGTTCAAGGAGCGAGGTTCAAACAGCTCAATCTGCAGTTGCAGGCCAGAAGGCAAGGGGAAAAAGACTTTTAGGGTCTGATGGGGTTTTTCCCCTACATAAATGAGTGATATCAACAATCTGCATTTCTACGTTATCGCCAAATGTCTACAGCTCCAATGAGACTTCCCTCTGCTGGGCGCCCCCACGAGCCCCAGGGCCTCTGTGAGTGCAGATCACAGAGCGCAGGTGCTGTTCGTCTCACGTGGACCCCGTGCCCAGCATCTGGGCCTGCAGCACTCTCGCAGCACATTTGCTGTGGTAGGAACCCCACCCCAGATCCAAGAACACGGCCATGGTTCTGGCTGCCCACAGGCGCTCCCCAGAGGATCAGGTGTATGCCAGGGGGTCAAAACTTCAGGGGATCCTCTCCCAACCCTCCAGGCCCGAGGACAGCCCAGCGAGGCTTGGGCTGTTGGCAAAGGAAGATGCTGAGAAGCTATCACCGAATTTCTTCAAACCCAGGCCGTATTCATACGTGAGAATCCTCCAGCACATCAGAGCTCATAGAAGTGGAAAAGCCAAGGGAGGTTAAGAGCAACTCAAAGTCAAGACCTTGGCTTTCTCATCCTGTTCTAAAGAACAGGACCTCCACAGTAACGCAAACTTGCCTTCTAAACTTGTGCCACCACTTTCTCACCATCGGGCCTTGGGCAGACCATGAAATCGAAGGGCAAATAAGACAAGAGTCATGCCCTGCCTAGTTGCCATAGTGAATCTGAGATTCAGATGAGATGAGGAATAAAGGGGTATGTTTAACTATGAAATTCCACAAACCCAGCCAGACTTCCTAGTAAGATGAAGATAATAACGATGATGATTCTTTATGCCAGGCGATTTTCTGGCTAATTCCAGGAATAGGAAGGACAGAAGGTCACCTTGAAGCCAAACTCAATATTATTTTTTTCTACCAGTTTCAAAGAATAGGCAGAAAAGAAAACCACCTTGAGGCAGATGTTCACTGTTTCTCTAGAGAATGACCAGAGTGAATTCCCATGTCGCCTAGGTGTTTTATGGCCAGTAGGGCTGGGGAACACTCATGGCCACGGCAGAGAGGTAGGACATGACCTTCTGTGGCTCCATCAAAGCTGCTACTTTGCTTGGAGACTCTGTCCCCAGAGTACAAGTAAAATGATCCACACAGGGAAAGTATAATCCCCTGGGATCAAACAGCCAAGGTGTTGATGACTCTTCTGGAATTTGGATATGGGGAGACCCGCTCGATGAGCACAGACTTGCCCCAACCAAAGAGGTGTCAACATATTGTATGGATAAGGCAAGGAATACTGTTTCTTGGAAATAAAGGTAGGCTGAGAAAGGCTGGAGCACAGGATGATGGCTCTGGGTGTTCACAATGGTCCAAGGGTTCATGAGTAGAAGGCTGGTTTGGTTACATCATGAGCCGGAAAGTTCTGTGGATCCAGCTAACCTGGCACAAAGGTTGTGCTTTGAATAGCGATGACTGAACATATAAATGTCACCTGAAAAGTAATAACCTGAAGTCCTGAGGCAGGCCCCCAAGCCCTATGCAGACACCTGAACCAGCAAGCTCACCGTGGAGGTTGCAAGTTTCTTAATGCGCTGAAGAACCACCTTCAACAGATCATCCGTGTGGCCATGACCAGCCCTAGTAGCAAGAGAAGGATCAGACCCAGTTCTTTCCTAACCTGGCTTTCAAAAAAGGAGGCCATTCAGGGACACCTGGGGGGCTCAGTTAAACGTCTGACTTCTGCTCAGGTCATGATCTCACGGTTCATGAGTTTGAGCCCCACGTTGGACTCTATGCTGACAGCTCAGAGCCTGGAGACTGTTTTGGGTTCTGTGTCTCCCTCTCTCTGCCCCTCCCTCACTCATTCCCCCCACCTCTCTCTCCCTCTCAAAAATAAATAAACATTTAATTTTTTAAAAAGGATCCCATTTCATTGTATAAGCCAAGGTCTTCTCCGCCCGTGTGAGATGAAGGAAGCACGTTAGCATTTTTGCTCACAGGGCACTTAGATACAAAAGCAGTTCTGTGAGATATCTGCAGAGATGTAAATGGACTTATACCTTCAATTTTTTAAGCACATCATATTTTCATTGGATAGCTATCTGAAAAAACTGAAAACATTTTTCTTTTTTCAGTTTTATTATTTTTTAATATAATTTATTGTGAGGTCAGCTAATATACAGTGTTTACAGTGTGCTCTTGGTTTGGGGGGTAGATTCCCATGATTCATTGCTTACATACAACACAAATGTTTATTTATTTCAGAGAGAGAGTGTAGGGGAGGAGCAAAGGGAGAAAGAGAGAGAGAGAATCCCAAGTGGGGATCAAAAGCAGGGTTTGATCTCATGAACTGTGAGATCATGAGCTGAGCTGACATCAAGAGATGATCACTTAACCAACTGCACCATCCATCTAAGCTCCCCTAACAAACATTTTCCTTGCTTTCTACCTAAAATATGATGTCCCTGGAATACTGAAAATACTTTCCCTTAATGAACAAGGATATGAGTTTATGCCTTATCCATAATCCCAGATGAACATGTTCTGTGGGGTTTTTTTTACTATAAAACATATTTATTTATTCATTAACTCCTTATTAATCACCTGCTACATGTCAAGTCCTGTGCAAGACACTGGAATTCAGAACTGAATGGTAAGAGTTCCCTGTGGGGTATCTCTGTCCCACACCTCTGTCCGTGGAGTAGAGAATGGGAATCCCTTTGCTGCTCATGTCCAAAGACATCTCCTTGTCTGCATGAGTTTATCTCTCCAGATACATCGCGTTATTTGCATCATCTTATATGGCCTTCCTAACCGGTTTGAATGGAGGTGGCAAGCCCTGCACAACAAACCAGGTATGAGTGTAGATGTCATTACAGATTAACTACATGACTTGCAAAGGTCTCTTCTCTGTAAGGTGTATTACATGCAAAACTCTGCGCACTGCAACTCACTCTACAGAAGCTAGCCTGAGATTGGTCTGAGTTCTAGGTACTTCAGATCCCCTGTCTCACTTGACCTTGGGTATGAGAGTCTTCATTTTACTCATGAGGAAGCTCAGGACCACAGAGGTTAAGTTCCATCCTCAGTGTCAAATCTAGTACATCAGGGACGCCAGATCTTGTACTTTTCTGTACCCACTCATCCCTCAGCTTGTTTATTCAGGTATGTGTTAGACATAATGCCAGCCACTGGCGAAAGCACAACAACGACAAGCAGCAGTCTTCAGTATTTAGTCCAGCGTTTCCCAACTTTGTTTCCTCCTCGCTGGACTCACACTAGTCGTCACTTGTGTTCTACAGAATTAACAACGGAAGTCCGGGGATGATGCAATGGTGGGCTGTGCATACTGCAGTTACTCGGGTGTGCATGGACTCCACCCAAGGCTCCATCATTACTGAGTGCAGGGTGGAGTTCTGAACCCCAAGAGTAGACCCAGGATGTCGGACTCTGAGCCTACTCGGTGCAAAGACTCATGTTACACAGCACATACCATGGCCGGGCAGAAATTCCTGCTTACATAAACTAAGCCAAAGCACCAGAAAAAAACATCACTGAACCTACTGAAAATGAATGTGGCTGCAGGTGCAATTTAGCAGCGAGCCCTCTCCCATCTACACTCAGTGGCTTAATTACTTAATTATCGCCATTGCGACCTACCTATCAGAGGGAGCCCAGCAAGGCCAGCACTTGATACTACGCTCTTAGTCCCTAATGTGCACTGCCATCTCATCTCAAATGCGAAAGGCCAGCGTGTCACCGCTAACAGACTCCAGTGACCCAACAGTCGCCTACCTGGCCCTCTTCAGATCGGACCTAGCCACCTGGCCAACTCAGGTGTTTCAATTTGCATTTCGATTGCAGAGGGCAGTTCATGGCTGCCTGCTTTTGCCAGGAGAAGAAACAGATTTCAGTGACAAGCCACGGATTTGGCCTGGGTTCTGCACTTGTACGCTGTGTTCCTGTGAACAAGGAACTTACCCAGGTCTGAGTCTCAGTTTCCTCCCCTGTGAACTGGGGATGGGAGAGCATTCCCAAGGGTTGAACAAGATGGCCCATGACAGCACCTGGCACAGGGCTAACTTGTAACAGGAGCCTAGAGAAACAGCCATGAGTGTGCTGCCAGATGGACAGGAGTGTGTGGCTGATGTGACTGACTATCGCAAAGTACTCACAACAGGGACTCCGGGCTGACTCAGTCGGTTAAGCGTTCGACTCTTGGTTTGGCTCTGGTCATGACCTCATAGTTTGCAAGTTTGACCCCCACACTGAGCTATTCTCCGCCCCTCGCCTCATCTCACCTCGCCTTGCCTTGCCTTCCCTCCCCTTCTTTCTCTCTCAAAATAAATAAACTTAAAAAAAAAGTACTCACAAAAGAATTCTACCAGCTACTAGAAAACTCTCAGAGGAAGCTCAAGAGGAATCCTCAACTGCCCTTCAGCTCTGGGGACAGAGCTGGCTTGGACCAGGGCAGTGGGCATTGCTTGCAAGGATGGAGAAGCACCCAGAATCTCCTTGCTTCTGAGCTGGGAGATGTGGGGTGAGATTTTAGCTCCCTCCACCTCGGTTCTGAGGAAAAGTGACAATAACAATATGACATCATGGGGCAGCAAGAGGAGTTCTTATTCCTGGCCACCTTGCTTCCCCCTTGATCCCTTGGGACGCCTCCTCCTGCGCCTCCTCCATCAGCACTGCAGACCTCCATCAGCGCGTTAGAGCCATGTCTTTTCGCCCTTATGAGCTCTTCTCTCCCCACAGGGTCTCCGCAGGGGACCCGAGTTGCTTCCAGCACTTTATGCACCACTTAGAAGCTAAGAGCTCTCAAATGTGTGACATGAGTCCCATCTCTCTCCTGCGTGGGTGCGTGCGATCCCTCGGCCCCAAGACATTATTCCTTTGATGTCAGATACACACCATAAACTCACACATCCAAGACAGAGCCTCTGATTTTGTTTCCCAAACGTGTTTCTCCCACAATCTCTTACCCATAGCAGAACCATGCTTTCTGGCTATCTCCGATCCCTCTTCCCCCTCACCCCCTTACCCAATCATCTGCGAATCCTGCAAATTCACATTCACATTCAAAACGTGGTTCTGATTAATTGAATCCTTTCCGTGTCCTTTCAGGATTTTCTCTCAATATTGAAACACGCTTCTATTATTACCACTCTTGAGTCTATTCATATGATATATAAACCGGACATCATTGCCCCTGATGGCACTTAGAATTAAATCCAAATTCTCCACGATGTTATCACTGGGCCTAAATCATCAGTGTGGACGCCGCAGCGGGTGAGGGCTTAGCACAGAGCCGGCACTCTGTGCGGTGTCCAGGATGGACAAATATTTATAGGATGTCTGGCTGCCCAAAGCTCCAAGTGACCCAATCCCTGGGAAGTTGGCAGCAGTGTTTAATAAACATTTGTGGAAGCGAGCCGGATCTCAGCTCGAAAGCTAGCTCATGAGGCTGGCTCTGTCTCCTGCTACGTTCCTCACGATGGGCCAGCACCCGCACCGATCCAGGCTCCCCTGCAAATAGCAGACACTAAGCGCGCCTGAAAGGCACACCATGGGGTTTTCTGAGAAGGGTATAAGGCTCCATCTTCTAATCCTGAAACCTCTTCTGTTAGTAAGTCATTGGGAGACAGCAGATGGGAGGCAAAGAGCCCTGTTTATGTGATTCAGACTTTTTGGAGACATCTGCCTCAGCCATATGTTCCCAAGGAGGACCAGCAGTAACTGCTGCTAATCAAATATTTGTGGGAGCAGCAGCGTCCACACCCAGGCCCAGTCACGGTCCCCCATATGTTCCAAGGAGCACAGAGCCACTCTCTAGCCCACGGTGACGGTGACCTTAATGGGAGAGCACAGGATGTGGGGGACAGTTGTGACTTACTACTATAATAGCAGGGGGCGCCCACAGTCAGTGCCGAGTAGGTGAGAACAGGTGATCGTTCTGCCTTTTCCTTCCACTGAGATGGAAAATCCCTCCAGAGGGAGGCCTAGCCCCACTGCCTAGTTTCTGTGCCAGGACTGACCAGTCCAGAAAGACCAGCAGCCTCAGCCCCCCACTCGCTCCAAGGGCTGCATCCAACCCTTCCCCTCCCCAAGCCACTAAGCTCTTTCCAGTCGCAGGGCTTTCTCACCTGGACCCTGCCATCCTGCGCTTTACCCTTCCCCCATCGGACCCCTCCACCCTGTTCCTTAGGGCATACACTTGGGCTGTACCTATAGCTGGGAGACGGGGAAGGACATTCCATATTGGTTAGTACAGGTAGCCACCATTCAGAATGCCAGGCAGGGTGATGAGCAGGGTCCTACAGGCCATCTGCTGTGCCAGGCATAACTCATTGATTTACACATTGCAGGGAGTGTGAGCATCTGGGGGAGGGGCCAGGCCAACTAGCCAATGGGGGGGGGGGCACTTGGACTGTTTAGGGCAGTGGCTACTATGACAACTATGTACATCAGAGGCACTGGCAGAACACGGCCCCTGGTTCCAACGAACGAGGCACGTTCACGGCACACGTAGGTCAGCCCAGGTTTCCTTGCGGAGACCTGCCATTGTGGCCAGGGTCCGTATGCTCAGCTCCAAATCTTTCATCCCATGCCCCCTCCCTGTCAACCCCAGGGCGGCCCAGGGTGGCCTGAGCTGGTGTTTCAGGACATGGAGGCTCCTGCACATTCCCCTTCCCTCCGGCAGCTCCTTCTCCTGCTGCTGTACGTCTGTGCCAAATGCCACAAAAGGACAGCCCGTCTGCACGTGAACTTGGGAACTACTCCAGGGCCAGTGCTCCCCTCTCCAACTCCCCTCCTCCATCTTTCAATGCCCCCAGGCTCTCCCTTAGAGTCCCGCACAGCTGGATTCCAATGGGTCACCTTACTCAGACCTGGCCCCTGCTGAGCCTGGTAATTGACCTTCAACTTCACATGTAGCAAATGCAGGACAGAAGGGGTTGCTAGGACCCAGCTCTGCGATACTTCCTCCTCTGCACCTCTGCACCTCTGCACCTCTCCCCTGGCTGCAGCCCACAGCTGGGCCAGTCCTAGGTGCATCTGGAGTTACAGCAGCCACCTGCTTATTTGGCATGGACACTTCAGGGATAGGAGCTTGAGGTCCTGGGACAGAGCCAATCCATCTCCATCTCGCTGGCCTATTTCAAACACTCTCACTGTGAGCAAGCTTGCTCTGACTCAGCTTGGAGTGAATGTCCTCAGTTGGGGACCCCACACATTTACTCCTCAACACCACTCAGCATGCAGAAGATGCTATCCCTTCTATCTGCTGCTTCCTTCAATACACACACACACACACACACACACACACCCAAGCATCAGAAATATTCAGAATCCAGGGCCCATGTAGGATTTAGACTCGGGATAGTCCCTGCTCTTAAGTAAGACCATTATCATTGTCTTTCTTTGAATAAAGGTTATGATTTGCTCAGTAGCATCACCTGTTGAATCTTACACTTGTAACCCATCAGAGGAGATCAATACAGTATGTTTGATCAATTATACAGACATGTCAAGAAGCTGTGAGAAACATTCCAGAGCTTCTTTCGGCCACTCGGACATGGCGAGGCGTGGGCACTGAAAGGCTTGGGTGAGGTTCTACATTTTTTCCTTAGTACAAGGACATGATGTCCTTTTAATCACTTTGCTTTCCATAAAATGGAAGTATTATCTCTAATTTCAGAGTTGGCACGAATATCAGGCCAGGCAATGGAAATGAACACTATTATTCAGTGTTCTAATCACTTTTTAATTATTCTTTTTGGTTAGGAGGCATTAGCTTCTAGCAACTGCCACCATGCCAAATACAAGTTCTTTCCGATTAGCCCTGTTTGTTTCCTGATAACTCTCAGAGGGTCTAGCACAGTGCTTGCCCCAAGTGGGCACTCTATACGCATTCTGTGAATAGTCTTTCTCCTCTGACATCTGTCCCCGCTAAGCTTTCTGCCTCTCACCCTCAAGATCCTGCTTGTATTTCCCCTTCTTCGGGAGTTCTTCCGTCGCAGGGAAATTGTCCCTCCTCCGTCCCCAGAACAGTCTGCACCTGCTTGCTGAGAACACCTGTTGTGCAGAGGTATAGTTCACTGCATCTTTCTGTCACCAGACCACAGGTGGCTCTAAGCTTGCAGAGTACACCTCTCACCACTGTGCTCCTGGCTTCTCGCAGGGCGCTTGGCATAAAAACTACACAGTTAATATCCTTTGATGAATCGATAGCCTCATCTTCATCTCATAATCCTGCCTGTGTCTCGATGGTCTTTCAAATGTCACCTATTTTTTAATTTTTTAAGGTTTTATTTATTTCTGAGAGAGAGAGAGAGAGAGAGAGAGAGAGAGAGAGAGAGAGAGCATGAGCAGGGTAGGGTCAGAGAGGGAGACACAGAATCCGAAACAGGCTCCAGGCTCCGAGCTGTCAGCACAGAGCCCGACGCGGGGCTCGAACCCACAAACCATGAGATCATGACCTGAGCCGAAGTCGGATGCTTAACCGACTGAGCCACCCAGGCGCCCCTCAAATGTCATCTCTTAATGGAGATGTTCTCAGTTAGTGTGGCTGCAAACAGCACAGGCTCTGAAATCTGATCTGTATTCAGACTCTCCATTCACCTGTAAGTTACTGAGCCCTTCTGAGCCCAATGTTCTTCATGTATAAACTAATGGTGAGACCCTCTTCTTCTACAGGGTCATTGCGGTGGATAAGACAATAGTCATTGTCGCTAAAAATGCCACATCTACTCCACCTCATCCCTGTGTCCTTACACTTTTGTTGTGCCATGTGGTTGACTTTCTAGTCATTCATCTTGGCATCATCTTCTACCAACCCACATACTCCCAGGTTCTCTATCCTCCACAAGGTATGTGAAGGCATAAACAATAGGCCAGTCATTTAGGTCTGCCCACTGACCGAGGTGAGTACTTGAATAAACTAAATGCTCAATAAGAGTCTAGCAAAATCAGGGTAAGGTTACCCCAAAAGGAAGGCTGAGACATCACTAGGAAAGACAGCTTTTCATTTTTCATCTCACTCTCTGAAGTCTGAGAATCCACACATCCAATATGGGGGTGTGGAGCTAGAAGAAAATCACACTGGTCTGAAACCCATTTCACAGATAGGAACTGGGAGGCTTCGGGAGATGGAGAACCCAGCCCAAGAGCAGAACAAACAGCAGAATCCAGCCTCCAGCCTCCTATCCAGGGCCCTGCCTCCCGCCTTTCCCGGCCCTGCCTGGGTGCTCGCTGGGGCCCAGAAGGACTCTTTCCAAGGAGCTCTCAAAGCCTTTGTGTCTGAGCAAATTCTATAACCAGCTTCTCAAAGTCACAGCAGTACCTGCCTGGGTGTCAGCCAATGCTTAGCCAGTTGGCCCCAAAATCAATGCACGCCTAGGCCTACGTCCGCAGAATCAATCATTATTGCAGCTTTAGATTCAATTACCAGATGGCCTGTTAAGCCATGCTCATTTGTCTTCACATCTCCACCTTGGGGCAGAGGCAATCCTGCAAAGCGTGCTACTGAATGCACCACAGCCCCTATCCACCAGCCAGGGTGAGTCGTCGGGAGCAGGGGATGGGGGGGCAGCTGGATGCCTGGGTGGCCACCCCCACCCAATGCTGGGCTACATACACACTGCTCCACACCCCGCGGGGCCACCCAGCATCTTGGCATTGCTGGTCTACACGTCTGGGTGAGTCTCCTGGTGCTCAGTCATGCTGCGGTTCATCTAGGCAGCCACAGCATTTGGCACATGGCTGGAGAAAAAGTAAATGCTTAATGACTGTTTCAATTATTTTTCTTCTTTACGTTACCTATTCTGCTTCTCCTAAATGGGCTCCTTCCAAATAGCCTCTGAATGCTGTTGACTTTCCCTCATCAGAAATAAAGTGCATACAAAAGTCAAAACTCGAAGCCCCTCCAGCCACTACCCTAACTCCCTCCTTGCCGCTGCAATGAATTCCTGCAAAGAGTACCTACTGGCAGCCCCTATTTCTTCATTGTCCCATGTGCTCTTCAAATCTCCCCCTTCCCCCGCAAAGAAACACTTGGATTCTGGTCCCTTATTACCACCAAGGGAGCACCCTACACACTGCTCAGATTTTAAAGACAGTTTTAGCCCACATCATGCTCAATTCTCAGCAGGGTCCCATAATGTTGGTCAATTCCTCCCTCCCACCCCCTGGAATCATGCTCTTCCCTTGCCTCAGAGAAATAAAGCTCCAATTGTTTTATTCTGGACTCTGGTAGCTTTTCTCTGTCTCCCTATGGGAGTCACCTCTCTGAAAGTCACGGTCCCTACACACCCCGGGGGGGGGGGGGGGGCTTCTGCTTCCCTTCCAGTGGTGTATTTCACTCCATGGCACATGTTTCCTTCCAACCAGAATGTAAGCCCTATGCCAACAATAAATCTGCCTGTTGGTGAATTCCGAGTCTGGTACATAAAATGGAATGTAGCATGTGGCCGCTCAACAGAACTTCTGTCCCTAACCCAGATTTGTCCCCTCAGTTCAGGACCTGTCCGTTCAGTTGACTACCTGAAATCTTCCACTTGGATTTTCAAAGGCACTGCACATTTAACCTGTTTAAAAGTAACTTTTCCATATCAGCACCAGGAAAGAAAAAGAAAAAGAAAAAGCTAAAAGCCTGGTTTCTCTCCCAAGGTTCCTTATTTTAGTAAGTGGTTCTATGATCCGGTCTCAAGTGGAAACCAGGAATCTAAGAGCCACCTTCTATGTCATCTCTGTCACCTCCCAAATGTAAGCCCCTGCAAACATTTCTGCTTCACTCTGTCTCAGTCACTGACAGACTGGCCCACCGGCTCCCTGCCCTTCACCTGCACCACCAAGGGGTTTTGTTCAGTACCATCTGCTCCACATGCACAGTGGCTCCCCACCGTATCTGCAGGGAAGAATGTTTCCAATATGCAAATAGGACCAAGCTGTTCCCCTGATCAGAATGCTTCCGCATCTTTCCACACCTCTTAGGATGAAGGAAAATATTCCAAATGGAGTCCTCAAATCCCATTTGCCCTCCCCACCCATCCATCCTCACCTCACCCGTTTCCCTGCTCACTGCTCTGCAGACACACTGGCCGGCCAGTGCCTCCTTCTCACATCAGCTGCGCCCATTCTGTTCCCTCCATCCACAGCGGTGCCTTCCTTCCCCGAGGACCCAGCTGACTCCTGCTCCCTCGCCAGCCCTCAGTTCAGGGTGTCTTTTTCCCCCAGAGGTGTTCTCTAATATCCCTCAAAGGGTTAAATCCGTGAATACAGGCTCTCATGACACAGTGTACCTCTCTGAGCATCGTGATATCAGCGGGCATAAAAATGACCACCTCCTCTATTGGACTAAGCTCTCTGTGCATGTGAGGTTCTTTCTGCTCAAACAGACCTAAAGCCTGTACAACAGGTACGGTAGCTGCTTGATAGATATTTGTCGAATGTGGGGGGATTAAAATATACATACTATTAGTTTTATAAAAAGTATAAAGCTAATAACTCAGTGACCTTTGAAATTTAAAAAAGCCATTTTCTTCTCACATGACCATTACAAAAAAAGATCATAAAAATAGAGAGAAGTCAAGTTATAAGGAAACAAAATTAACAACCGAACCATAGCAATGACTCCAAAACACCCAACTCCTTGACTCTGCTCATTTATAAACTCTCTGAGATCCCGTTTCCTCCTTTGAAAATAGGAACAGAAATACTTTTCTCCAAAGATTGTTCTGTGGATTTATAAAATAATATTTACAAAATACCGAGCACAGTGCCTGGTATCTTCAGTTGCACAATTAACAGAGATTTATTAAGTGTCGTTGGTGCCAATCCATAAAAATATGGGTCAGCCATTGGCACGTATTTCAGCAAGCCGAGGTGAAGTACATTTACTTCAAGGAAGATAAACAAGAACATTCATTGTCAGGAGTCATGACTTTTATCGTGCTTTAAACTTTAACGATATCGACCTGAACTGCTCTAAAGCAAAGCAATCAATACTGGAGAATGTGTGCCCAGGTGAAGCTCTGAAACAGAGGGAGGTGAGAGGGAAAGGGTTCTTTTAATGAGGTCTAGGAGTGATGGGAAAGTATTGCTGTTCACGCTTGCCCCTCCATCTGCCATCCGTCTACCAACCCATCCCTCCATCCACCATTCATCGACTGACCCACCCTTCCAACCACCATCCATCCACAACCCATCCCTCAATCTGCCATCCACCCACCAACCCATCCTTCCATCCACCCCTCCATCCACTGACTCATCCCTCCATCCACCCATTCATCCACGGGATCATCCCTCTATCTACTCCTCCATCCACTGACTCATCCCTGCATCCACTCATCCATCCACAGGATCATCCCTCCATCCACCCATCCATCCACAAACTCAGCATGGAGCCTTGAGTAAGGACGACATGACCCTGGCACTTGAGCCACAGCAGCAAGGAAGGGAGAGGTTCTGTCCTCCTGGGACTTACCCCAAAGGGAAAACCCAAAAACATTCAAGTGATCCTTCAGTAATAATGTCCTAAATGCTGCAAAAATACAGACTGAGGGAAACATGGCACACTTAACTTGGAGTGGAAGAACTCATGGTCTAAAGGTAAAAGAAAAAAATTTTTTTCTTAACAGCAACCAACACAAGATTCTTTAAAGAAAACTCTTCATATAATTGACATTATGACTCTTTAATCATGACATTCAATTGTCAAACATAAAATAAAGTCCCTCATTTTTATCATGAATTGTTTAAAATGATTTATTTTTTTTACGCCTCATTTATTTATGTAATCTCTATTCTCACATGGGGCTCAAATTCATGACTGCAAGATCAAGAGTTGCATGTTCTTCCGACGGAGCTAGCCAGGCGCCCCTGTTTAAAATGATGCAGGGGCACCTGTGGCTCAGTTGGTTAGGCATCCGACTATAGCTCAGGTCATGATCTCACGGTTCATGAGTTCGAGCCCCACGTCGGGCTCTGTGCTGACAGCTCAGAGCCTGGAGCCTGCTTCAGATTCTGTGTCTCCCTCTCTCTGCCCTTCCCCCATTCACACTCTGTCTCTGTCTCTCAAAAATAAATAAATGTTAAAAAAATTAAAAAGAAATTTAAATGATTTAAATCTACGTGATGAGTTTTCTATTTTTTTAGACTTGGAAAACTTTTTGTGTGTTTAAGTTTTTATTTAAATTCCAGTTAGGTAACATACAAAAACAACCATTCTTATGGGTTATTAAAATTAAAGTCTGACAGAAGCCACACGGACCCTGCAAACCAATGTGAAAGGCCAGACTCCACAGCAGGGCTCAGGAGGCAGTGACCAGGAACCGCAGCTCTTAGCCCTCCGTTAGGTTAGGGCAGTGACATGGCGTCAGAAGGAGGGGGAAGAGAGGATTTGGAAGAGAGCGTGCATGCAGATGTTTGGAGGGAGCCATGGCGGTGAAGCCCTCTATGTATACCTTCTGGAGTATAACGGAGACAGAATGGAGGACCGAAAAGGGCTGTCATCTCCCTTCCTTCAAGCACAGAGGGCCGACTCAAAGAGCCTGATACAGATGCCCACAGAATGGGGACCAGACGGCAAGTGCACGTTTCAGGCCTCAGAAAGCGAAGGTCAGCAGGATGGAGGCTGATGTACTGGGATGAGCTTAGACATCTGGAATTTGGTGAGAGGAAGGAGGCGTTTTTTCTGCACCAGAGTTGAGGCACATGGGCTGGAGGGCTGGCCTGGTGCTGTTTTAAGGCCCCCCAAGCGGGACCAGCTGGTAGGGCAAGAAGACCCCAGAAGGGGTCTTGTCTGCGGGGTTGAAACAAACCCAGGGAAGGGGTGGAGATGCAGGCAGGCTGGGTCAGCAGGAGGTGCTGGGGAGGGGCTTGCAGGGGCCCGGGGGGTGCACCATGGCAGCTGCGTGGGGCCATGGCCCAAAGGCAACGTGATAAAGAGGCCAGTCAGACCCAGGTACAGGTCCTGACCCAGCCTTTACCTCCCTAAGCTTCAGCTTCCCTTCCTGTGAACGGGAGTGTTTAGTTACAACCTCAGATTGTTGGGAAGAAGAAATCGCGACTGTGTGATAGGAGAGTTCACCGTGAACAGGCAAAGCAGCAGACTCTTTGACACGTTAGACTTCAAAGGTTGGCCTTTCTTCATGACAAAAATTACTACCAAGTTCAAGGGCAAGCCACAGACCAGGAGAAGAGATTTTTCCACCCGATGGATCAAAGAAAGGCTCAGGGAAAGACCCGTTTGGCAGGAAGTAGGAAGCAAAACTATCACAAAGGAGCAATTACCCAAAAAGAAGGAAACAAAAAGTTGTAAATGGGAAATTGACAAGAGGAGAAATAAAAAATAGCTAATACACACATGGAAACACGGGTCAACCTCAGGAAAATGCAAACTAACATAAGACACTAGATTTTATCCCTCTAGACTTGTGTGGAGAACTAGTCTTTGCACCAGCTGCTGATGGCAGTTTAAATTAGCCCTGTGAAAGGCAGTTTTGGCAGTCATTGTTTTAAAAAATGAAATCTGTGCACCTTATGACTGATAGAGCACCGCGGCTTCTTGTTCTCTCCCCTGAGAAGCTTGCCACACATCTGCACAAGGAGGAAGGCACAGAAATGTTTACTGACTCATCACCATTTGCAAACCCCCCACCCCCAACGTGTTTAACAACCGCCCTTCCAAACAGACCAGGCTCCTTGCTTTTGCAGATTTCCTGTTGCAACTAATCTCACCCATGGCCTGTTTTAAGCTACCAAAGTGAAGTCTCTAAATCCGGGAAGAGATGAGCAAAGCCAGCTCTCATGAGCCGGTGTAAGCCGATTGTAACATGCTACGGCCCCCAATGCTATATGTGAACAGATTTTGAAAAAGCAAGAAAACCCAATATCAACATATTGCCTCGTGGTGAGAACATGAAAAGAAGTGCAAGGAATATATACCAACAAGTTGACAATGGATTCTCTGGGAAGGGGTGGGGTCTTGCCTTTAGACAGTAGTCAAATGTATCTTTAGCCTTTTTTATGATGTGCTCAAGGAGAATTTACTCCCAGATCACTTATGCAACAAAATTAATAATGCAAACATTGAAGTAATGTAGTTGAATTCTTTAGGCAGCAAATTAATGGGATTGCCTACGGATCCTGATTGGCCGGCTAAGCTCCCTCCTACCATTGCTGTGCGCCCTGGCGAAAACAAATCAAGTCTGTTCAGGCAAGCGTTAAATAAATTGTTGCTGAGTGCCTACTTTGTTCTGAGAACTCCAGTAGAATATGGTGGTGAGAACAAGACATACATCAAATTCCCCCACCTGGGGGAGCTTATTAATTGGGTAGTGGAGAAATAGACATTACGTTAATGAGTGATTTCCACTATCCAAGGCTACAGACCTTGTTGAAAAAAGGGAGAAATGAGGCACGTAGTAGGTGTGACACTGGCGGTGTCTGGGATGCCAGGAGGTAAGAGTCTGCAGGTTGGTACAACGTCCCAAGGGTCTGGAGGAAAGGGAGTTGAGAGAAGCAGAGGGGAGGGCAGAGGGAGAAGAAGCCAGGACACCAAGGGGAAAGATCATGTCAAAGCACGCAGGGGAAAGAGAGCTGGGGATGTGAGGGGTGGAAGAAGCCACTAGGGCTGGAACGTGGCAGACAAACAGGCGGTGGTAAGAGCTGATACCAGACAGGCAGAAGGTCTGGCACCGGGGAAGCCTCGAGGCCAGGGCCAGGTTGGTATTCAAAATACTTTTGTGAACAAAACCCTAAATTTCCTCGACAACAAATCATCAGATGACAGAATCTCCTGCAAACCTCTTCTACAACATGTGTCCAAGATTATTGACCCTGGGAGAGGCGCTGTCACACAGTAGGTCTACAGTATGTGCGGGTCTCCTTCCTGTTCTGGTGCTTGCCTCTACAGACTGGACGTCTACCTCACACAAAGGTCCTGACCCAACGATTCGTTCTAAAAACACAGGTATCCAAGTTTTTATGCTCACCTCTCATTACCCACTGTCAACCTGAATCCTCATTTTCCTGGTCGTCAGCTTTTTGTAGATGAAAACCCCTTCCCTCCTTCCTTTCTTCCTTTCTTCTTCCTTCCTTCTCTTTATTCCTTCCCTTTATTTCTTCCTTCTCTTCCTTCCTTCCCTCCGTCCTCTATTTCAATCACCCTCAGCTCAGCCAGCATCATGAGAACCCTTTCAACTGTCAATCAAACCTCAGAGCATCACTTCTTAAAGGAGGTGGATTCTTGCAGACTGTTGTCCAAGCCTCCACAATCGGGAGAAATGAGTTCATCACCACCATGAAATCCCACCTAACAGGAATCACTAGCCTTGAACGACAGAGGATTTTCTTCTCACTTTCTACCTTGCACCTTCCCTCAGAGCTGTGAAGAATGTACCTACAGATCAACGGGCTGACCCAGTGATGAGTGAATCATACCTTCACTCATCCAATAAATAAGGTCCTCAGCTCCGCTCAGGTTTGTACCCTTCACTGTGGACCCTCCCCAGCACTGCCCTCACCTCTGTCACGTCTTCCCAGCAGACCCTCGCAGGGCAGGGACTGGAATACCTCAGTCGCCAGCGTCATCCCAAGTATGCTTCAACTAGCCCCCCTCAGTACCGTGGGCCTGTCAGCCCAACTGCTCTGTTCACACACCTACTTTTGGGATCCGCATTCCATCTCAAGCATCCGGGAAGCTTCCCTAAGTGCCAGCCAAAGTTTTTCTCTTCATTTCATTTAATGATCATAAAAGATCCAATCAAGGCACCACTAGCCTCAGAAGAGTCACCTGGGGACGGGAAAGTTCGTCCATAGCTTCTAGACGAGAGAAGCACACGCAGGAGGCTGAGATGGTTCGAGGTCACGCCAGGCCAGCAGTGCAGCCTGGGCTCTTCGTAAAGAAGACACACGGTATCTGGAGCCGCCTCTCAGGAGTGATCAACAGAATCCTCCAGAGCCTTATACCAGGGTCCCCGTCCCGAGGCATCGTGGAGCGCCTCGTGAGCCAGCCACATGGGTGTGCTAGATTCAGAATCTGTCCACCCGATGGGGAGACGCAGGTAAGAAACTAAAAGTACATCTAAGGCATCTCTCAGGACAGCGACAACTGGGTTCTGAACAGGGGCATCCGCAATGGCATGGGGAGGGGGAGAGCGGGATTTAAATCGGCAGAGGGATCCCCCCTGGAAGGTTCACATGGCAACTTCCCCTGGACCCCTGCCAGTCCCCTAAGCGCAGGAAGTGCCTGCATTTTATTTCCTTAGAGAAGAACTCCAGGGTCTCAGCGGACCAAACACACTTATCTCTAACCCGTGGCTTTCTTTTCTCTTTAAACCTTAGTTTTTTCACCAAATTTCAAGGGGAAGGGCCGTACTTCAGAAATTCAGAATTGGTTTGGGAAAGCCAACTCGGTTCTGTTGGAAATTGTTGGCTTTCACTTCAAATAGCTTATTTTCCTTCCATAGCTGTGTCCACTCAGGAAAGCAGAAATGGCTCCAAGGACTTCGAGCAGAAAGGGACCCAGTGCAGGAAGCTGGACACAGACGTACCGAAAGGGCTGGAAACACTGGAGGGAGGGGTCTTGGTGCTAACGTGGGTTCCGGAAGCTGCCGCTGTCCCCGGATCTTGAACCTGCTGTGGCTCACCTGGAAACACTTCCAGGGCTACCAGGACTTCTAGAAACTTGCTGCCAATGCCAGGTGGGAAGAGGGACATTGCAGCAGTAGCGCCGAGGTACCTGGAGCCCAGTCTGCCTGCTGCTGCGGCTACAGCTGCCTGGGGCACCACCAGAGATGGCTGGAGGAGGGGCGGGTGCTGTCCCTCCTTCCTGACTTCCGGGTTTTCACCCGTGGCTTCTGTGGACAGAGCTCACTGGAGCCCAGCGGGAACCCCGCATCAGGAGAGGCAGGGGGTCACAGAAGGGAAACCCTAGGGTGGAGCCCAGGGGACGAGGTGCATTCGTGTGTCAGGAATTTTTTTCTCAGTGTTTGTGTTGAGTTGAACATGACCTGGGGAAATCCTGAGGCCGCCACCTGTGGAAGGTCCTCAAGAACGGACTTCCATCCGCTCCTAATGAGCGTCCAGGGGTGGCACTCACTGGAACTTTCCTACCCTTCCCTTCCTCTGCTGCTGTTCCCAGGGGAGTCACCAGGCTGCAGGGCAGGCACCCACTCCCCCGGGGCCACACCTGAAGCTCCTGGCCTGAACTGACGTCACCATTCGCACCTGTTTGTTGCTCCGTTTTTATGTCACTGGTTTCTCTCCTCCCATCCTCCCTCTACTCCTTTTTGGGGGGGAGGGGGGGCAGGTGGATTTTTTTCTTACTTTTTTGTGGTCGAGGCAATACATTCAGTCTAGATATTCGTTACAGTTGATCCATTATCTCGTATTGTACCAGAAGGCTTTTATGGAAATATCTAATGCTCTACTCAAGATGTGTTGTTTTCATTAATTTATTATTATTATTTTTTTAAATGTTTTATTTATTTCTAGGAGAGAGAGACAGCGTGAGCAGGGGAGGGTCAGAGAGAGAGGGAGTCACAGACTGAAACAGGCTCCAGGCTCCGAGCTGGCAGTCAGCACAGAGCCCGACGCGGGGCTCGAACCCATGAACCGCGAGATCATGACCTAAGCGAAAGTCGGAAAGTCGGACGCTTAACCGACTAAGCCACCCAGGTGCCCCACATTAATTTATTTTTTAAGTTTATTTATTTTGAGAGAGAGAGAGAACAAGCAGGGGAGGGGTAGAGAGAGAGAGAGAGAGAGAGAGAGAGAGAGAGAGAGAGAACCCCAAGCAGGGTCCATGCTGTCAGTGCAGAGCCTGACACAGGGCTCAAACTCAGGAACCATGAGATTATGACCTGAGCTGAGATCAAGAGTCAGACACTTAACCAACTGAGCCACCCAGGTGTCCCTGTTGTCTTAATTTAACGCAGCAGCTCTGTTACAATTTCTGTTGTCTGAGGTGCTTAGATCTCTCTTCCCTATGGTTGGCTTGTCTCCCCATGTCCCAGGGTCTAATCATGCCCCTGCTCTAATCATGACCAAGGCTCAGGTAGGCTGAGGATGCACACACACACACACACACTTCTCAGCCAAACGGCCGTAGCTGCGGAGCAAGGTGCCATCCCTCTTCTGCCTCCACTAGAGAATGTGGTCGGGGCACAACTAATCCCCCCACGGGGGCCTCTGCTTAGTCTCCTCTTTTCTCCGTCTGCCCTGCCCTGGGGATTGCACTCACTGAACGTGTGCTTGTCACATGTGTTTCTGGGGTGCTTGCTACCTCACCCAGTCCTCCTGAGTGTGCTCGTGGGCGCCACCATACATAAGCGTCAAGTGAGCTGGGAAGAGTCTGCATGACATGGTCAAGGTCACGGCACGCATGGTGGAGGCGGAATGCAGTCTTGGGCACTAGTTTCCCAGTTTCCATCCTCGCTCTGGCACAGAAACAGCATCTGCAAGGCTGGCAAGGCTCCTCCGGCTGTGAAATGCGAAACTGCAAAATGGTGCTTTCTGTTACCCTCTCTTTGGCCTCTACCCCTTGGCCGCAGTGGACCAGCCACATCAGCTCCTGATAGGGAAAGGCAGGGCTCGACCAGCATCCTGCGCTCCACACAGCTCGCTCTCCTCATTGGCAACTGATATGCTGGAATCGGAGCTGAGGGATTGCTGATAAAACATCTTATAGCAACATCTGGGCAGAGAACGGTAGCGCTACTTACTGTTGGAAGGGGCGCCCTGAGATGGGACAGAGCCCATCTTCAGGCTGACGCTCCCCACGTCCTTCCCAGCACTCCCTTAACCCCTCAGCAATACCATGAGGGATGAGGGAAACAAAGGCAAGAAGAACGCAGCTTAAATTAAATCTCCTTACAGCTTGCCGCCCACTGACAGACCCCTGAAACATGCAGACTGCGACCCTCCTCAAGAAACTCATGGCTGCCTGGGTGCCTTCATGTTCATGTTTCATTAAAGACCGAAAGTAACCCTGAGAGCCTTGCTTCCAAATTCCTTAGAGACTTACACTCGCTTGGGGCGCCTGGGAGGCTCAGTCAGTTAGGTGTCTGACTTCAGCTCAGGTCATGATCTCATGGCTTGTGGGTTCCAGCCCCGCGTCGGGCTCTGTGCTGACAGCTCGGAGCCTGGAGCTGCTTCGGATTCTGTGTCTCCCTCTTTCTACCTCTCTCCCACTCATGCTCTGTCTGTCTCTCTCTTTGAAAAAATTAATTAAACAGGGGCACCTGGGTGGCTCAGTCGGTTAAGCGTCCGACTTTGGCTCAGGGCATAATCTCACGGTTTGTGAGTTCGAGCCCCGCGTCAGGCTCTGTGCTGACAGCTAGCTCAGAGCCTGGAGCCTGTCTCTGGATTCTGTGACTCCTTCCCTCTCTGACCCTCCCCTGCTCATGCTGTCTCTATCTCTCTCAAAAATAAATTAAAAAAAAAAAATAATTAAATAAATTTTTTAACAAGACACTTAGATTCTCCCTAACCCCAGCTAATTAGAAAGCACGTAACCAGTCGCTCCTCAGAATCCCAGACTTTCTGGTCACAGGTTCTGTCCTCGTCCTCTAATAAAATCCAGGTTGTGCCCCCAAAACGTCTCAAGAATTCTTTCTTACCCGTTCGCTCACGAGCCCCACTTCAATGTCGTCAGCGAGCGCTGCTTGTTAGCTCTCCTATTTCACAGCTGACAAAACCAAGGCTGAGAGAGAGGAAGTGACCAATAATGCTGCCAGCCTTTGGTCTTCTGGGGCCCGAAATCAAAGCTACGGGAGCGAAACACCAACCCCTGGGGCTAGGCCAAGATGCAAACTCGCTTTGCTGCCCCCAACCCCACGTCGGGTTCTGCCCTGCTGTCTCTAACAGGTGCGGGGGGCTCCCTGCCCCCACGCGCCCCCATTCCCTGCTATGTGTTCTTGTGACCTGAAACATGTATCAAATATCGGCTGTTTGTTATGGGGAACTTTTCACAACATGCCACCTGCAGAGCCAGCTGATATTAGCCTGAATCTGAACAAATGAGTTGGCTGAAAAGTGGCTGCGATCAGGGTAGCTATGTTTAGACTGGGAGAAGAACAAGTCTTCCTGAAAGATCGGACCCTTAAGAGGTCATCTACATGCATGCCCATTAACGAGGCAGCCGGCTACTGAAAGACATTTCCAAGGCAACAAAGACACTGGCGGATTTGGGTCCTGAAATGCCCATCACGTCATCATTTACAAGAAACACACTGATGTCAAATGACACAACACAATGGAGCTGTTAAATAAGTCACATTAGAGCCAATACATGGAAATGATGAAAGAATTACCAAGATTTACCTTCTGGCAGAATTCCTGATACGTCAACATTTGTAATAAACAAAAGTAAAAGCTATAAGCTGTGGAATTACCTCAATTTTGTTTACATGCACACAGAGAGGGACTAGAAAGAGAGGTGTTTTAGAGCGGAAAGAGTGAAGAGAGAGAGAGACAGGAAAGGGGAAAGGGGGGCTGGGTAAAAAGGAGAGGGAAAGAGAAAACAATTCGAAAAGAGAAGATAACTCACCAAATGCTGTGCTTATATGATGCCGAGATGGTGGCCTTATGGTGTGATCAGTATTCCTGTATTGTATTTTGGTTTTAAATATATTCTCAACCAAACATGCATGCATTTTGCAACCAGAAGAAACCCATCTGAAAAAGAGTCAATGTGCCTCATGGGAGAAAGGGGAGTAGAGATGCAGAAAGCCAGATGTTCCCCCAGGTGTAACTCAGCCCTGCAAGAGGGTTTCATGCCTGGAGCTGTGGATCAAGGATTCCTTCAAAGCCCGCTGAGCTGGCCCCTGGGGAGGTGGAAGAGGGTGGCTGGATAAAAACCTGTTAAGGTGACACGAGCAACTTCACAGTCTTCTTCATCCTTAGCTTGAAGGATGTTTGCCAGGTCCTTGTTTAAATCAGAGTTCTTAAAGTAAGGTGGACCCTGAGGCATCATGCTGTCTATTCAGTCTTCAAAGACATTTACTTTAAAATTATGGGTAAGTTAAGAAAAGTATTATTTATTAACCCCCTGTATCCATGAGAAAGCTGTCTCAAGGGCCAGGAAGTTCAACTCAAGCTGCCTTCAACAAGAAAGAAAACCCAATCATAACCCAAAGGCAGTTCGAGTTTCAAGGATGGCTTAATTCACTGGCTTAGGGACGAAACCCAAAACTCTGATGTTCTGCTTCCCTTTCTCTAGCCCCCTCTGATTACTATATAGACAGCCCAACGCTCTTTCTATGATAGAAAAATGGACATGGCAGTATCAGAATTCACACCCCAGCTCCTCAATATCCAGAGGAATAGAGAGAGGAAACAGGTCCCTTCCCAGACCAGGACCAAGGGATATGCTGACAGGTGCAAGCTAATCAGAGCCAGGCCTGCAGCTGGGAATTAAATCAATAAGCCACATGGTTGAAAAGGAGGAAGATGCACACTTCCCTAGGAAATGGCGGGGTATTGTTGGTAGAAAAAGGGAGGATAGAATCCAGGGAATCAACTGCCATGAAAGTGCCATGCGGTATGTGGAAGCTTCATGATGCTGGATCCATTCAGTTGCACAAGAAAATGAGGGCTCTTCTTCCCCAGGGGAAATTAAAACTCAGGAACTTTAAATAAATTCCTCATGATTAAAACGGCAAATGGAGGGCCTTTTCCATAATGGAACAAGAATTTTATGAAAGGCAAAAATATCCATTAGCTCTCAAGTTCCTGAATTTAAAGCACCAGCTTCTCACTGACTAGTGACCTTGGCCAATCCATTTAATGACTCTGGGTCTGCAAGGTATCCACTGAATTTTTGGAGTCCCTTTTGGCCTTAAAGCTATGTTGAGTTTCCCATTTAATTCCCATTTAATTTCCCATTTCCTATTTTCTCTGGTTCTTATGTCTAAGACTTCAAGGCCACGATCTTCAGAATCTTTTCTCGATGAATGTAAGCTAACCAGAAAGAAGAGTTAGACCGTGTTCATCCTTCAAACACTCCTGATTCAACTCTAAAGCTCGTGTCAAGGGATAACTTGGTTAAGTTTTATTTCAAAGACCCTGAAGACATAACTTAGAAATTTACTGCTAAGGCATGCTTTCTGCTGCACATCAGAAACCTCCCTTGAACTCTGGCTCTGCTGACTGAGACCTTTTTGAAATCCAATCCCTCCCTGTTCAGTTTCTCTTAGTTCCTCCTGGAGCAGCTTCATGAGGTTCTTTTCATCCGCCCACCCCTGGATGTTCAACCAGCCCCAGCACCACGTGTAAACTTGTCTTCACCACTCGCTTGAACCCTTGGGTGTTTGCTGGTGACTCTGCACAAATTAACCACAGCTCAGGTCTTCTCTGGAGCCAGTGTGGACATCCCTGGGCTGGGGCACGTGTGCACTTTGTCATACTGAATTATTTTTAAGTAGCGGAGTCACTTCCCCTCCCTCCAACTCACTCTTATATGAAGTCAAATCTATAAGATGTGGAAGCGTGGTTCTATTAATGTCATTTAGTTCATGTATTGCAAATGTATTACATTTGCTAAACAAAATCAATGAAACCATGAAGCCATTCTGATCGACATGCAAGCCTGAAATCACATCAAAGAAGGCATAGATCAGCTTTGCTTTTCCCCATGATCGCATGAAACACAGTGTATTTAACACAATAACTACTGTTTATAAGTGTCAGTGTGATAAATGCCTGATTGCTCCCATCCCATCCCCCAACATTGGTTTTGGCTCTGTTTCTCATTTTAACTCCCAAGATCACTATTAGCCTTGATATTTCAAGAGCCCTGAAACTGATTGGAAAACAAAGGTTTGTCATCAATTTCTGATGGAAAGTTCTGTCTCTAATTACATCTAACAAATGCTCACGCTCTTCCCCATGAATATTAAAGTCACATGAGAAGCGAGGGGAGCTCACACCAAGTGCTGATGCGGCATCATCATGACCTGGGATACCGTCTGTTGTCATGATGTCACACTGTGGCACCAATCTGTGCTGAGCAGCTGCGGCACACGGGGGTGGGGGTGGGGGGCTGCTGGCGCCAGGTCACGTGATCTGACTTATATACCTACCGCATCTCTCCTACAGTGACGCACAGCTAAATGGAACGTCCAGCACGGGGTGATGACGGTGATGAGGAAGACGACAGTGGCTGACATTTGAACACTTCTCCTTGGGGACTCGCATTACCTAACTGCATCTTCAACGTGACCGTGCGAGGGAGGTTCTGCCCTTGCTATCGATTCTGTTCAGGGAAACTGAGGCACCGGGCACTTATTTCACTGTTTCAAAGACGTGAAGCCAGAATGCAAACCCAAGCAGGCTGCAGAAGTTGGGCTCTCAAGTAGGTCCTCAGTGCGTAAGCATTCACGGAGATAATAGTAAAATATTTCATTCACTGCATCTTTCATAAGAGTTTAAAATATTTAAACAGTAAAAGTGGGGTGACACATGCAATCCCCATTAAGCCTGTCCATGGAGCACTGGCTGGGCAGCCCTGCTTGTCTGGTTTGTCACCCCTCTGACTGTTCGTGTGAGTGGCTGACAAACACGGGGGGCACACAGGGGAACAGGTGCAGTGAGGAGCCTGAGCCAGAGCCGGCTCAGCAGGCATGGCGGGATTCCAGGAGAGCTGAGGAGGAGAAAGTCCCAACTGATAGGACTTGAGAACCGAGTCAGTGTGGAGGGGAGGGTGGGCAAGGTGAAGTGCAGGTCGCTCTTGCGGGACCAATTGGGTGGCAGGGCCATTTGTCAACATCAGTGATTTCTCTCCTTCAGCGGATGTCTGTTACAGGTCCCATCTCAGCTCTGCACGTGGAGCAGGGGACAGTCAGGGCCTGCAAGACTCCGCAGCGAGACTCACGGGCTGCGATCGTGGCTCTAGGACTTAGTGTCTGTCTGGGGGACCTTGAGGAAATCCATGAGCTTCTATCGGCCCAAATTTCCTCTTCTGCAAAAAGGGACCTATCACCTAAAGAAGGCGTAACGATTTAAGTACACTCCCTTACACATAATACTTAAAATATTCTATTTCCTGGCACACAGAGAGCACTCAGTAATGACTTACTGAAAGCATAATTATTAAATTTTAGAGGTGATGTGGACAATAAATGAGGATATAATAACATCAGTTGAAGTCATCTGAAGAAAACTAGAGCACGGTAAGGAACTGAATGACAATGGGAAATCTATTTTTAAAAAAATAAGGCAAGAAGCCTCTCTGAGGAGGTGACATTGAACAGACACCAGAATAACTGAGGCAGAACGATGAGGCTCCAGATGGATGGAGCAGCAAGTCCAGGAGCTCTGAACTGGGAAGAAGGTTGGTGCAGCCAAGGAAAAGTGAGAAGGATGGGGCAGAGAGGCAGTAGTCGAGTGTGAGAGGAAGTCCAAGATCCGATCACAGGAAGCCAACCAGCGCCCGCCAAGGAGATCATGTTTTGCTCTAAGGTGAACAAAAGACAATGAAATGTTGTAGGTAGGAGCCAGACTGTCTGGCATGGGGTCCTGACCCCAGCTCTTCCCAGGAGTGTCCTCCAGCATACTCATCCATAAAATGGGGATAATAATAGTAGATAATAGATAATAAATAGTAGATTATAGTAGATAATAGATAATAACCTCCAGAGCTGTTGTGAGGAAGTTAATATTTGCTTAACCAACTGAGCCACCCAGGTGCCCTTGAAAGTTAACATTTGCAAAGAGCATGAACAGCATCCGCTGCAGGTTAAATGCTACCCAAGCATTAGCGGCCGCTGCTATTCACCACCATCACCGCCACCCTCATCATCACCATCATCTGTGGATTCTGAGCCAGGAAGCACCATACTCTGAATTATCTGTGAACACCAAATAGCACTCTGACTTCCGTGAGCAGGTTATAAAAGTCAGCTGACTCCTGAGAGCGCCGGAGGGAGAAGAGTGTGTCGCACACACAGAGAAGAAGCAGACTTCTTAGGCCGACAGTTCTGGGCATGTAGATTTTCAATGTTCTCTCAAGAATATGCATGTGCCGGGTCAAGCTAAGTAAAGTCTTTAAAACCTACCGCCTGCCTAAAGTGGAGATGTGCTATTACCAAAAAGGAAAAAAAAAAAAAAAGTAATGTGGAAAAATAAAACAGAACTCTCAGGCTCCTCCTTCAAGAGCATTCTGAGTAAAAGCCAGACTTCAGAGATAATGCATTCCTCACAGCCTCTCCTTCGGATAGTCCCAATGAGCTAACAAGACAAAATGGGAAATGCCATTTCTGCAACTCTCCAAATACAATATGGATTCAGAAAAAAGTAAGAGGGGTGTTTTCTGTTAATTTTCCTGCATGAGGAAAATTTTAACATAAATCCATCCTCTTATCTCTGGCTGTCCCTGGAAGGAAGGGACATTGGATGGATGCACTGAAAGCTAATTTGTGGGAAATCCTGACCCTGTAACCCCACTGCCCAGGACAACCCTGTTCTGGTTTAAAATGTATCTTGTTCAAATTGCTGGGCTCTGTGGGCGAATTTTGTTCTGTACCCTTGTCCCAAGTAATATCTTCCTAATTTTTTACTGGGCACACATAAAAAGGGCAATGAATCAAAGGCACTCTATAAAACTGAGAGTACTTTTGATTCTTGCTGTTTCAGGAAATAAAAATGGCTAGCAGTATAATGTAACTGCTCAGACACTGAGCTGAGGGCTTTATGCCTACTAATGGATTTAATGTAGCCATTTACCCAACTTCAGTTATTTATATAAAACTTGGATGTTTTTACTATATCTCCCGAGTATCTCTACTGGCATTGCTTAATATTTGTTTGCAATAATTTGTTCTGCCTTAAAATACAATTTAAAGGGAAATTAGCATCATTGTCTTGTAAAAACTAAATCAGTGTTGCTTTCCATACATAGGAAATATTGGTGGGAAGTATGAAAGATCCAACGTGGAGTAAGTATGACTCGGGAGTCTGTTTACAGTGGGGTGGGGAGGCCCCAGCGGGGTGGAACCGGGCATATCCACACCAGGTGGAAAACAGACTTTGGATTTTGGACAGCCACAGCTTAGCTCTGTCCTGGAGAACATCACTTTGGACTGAAACAGAGATGATGTAACACTGTTAATCAAATAGCCAACTGTGGATTGACACTCAGTTTACTTTTTAAAAAAAAAAAATTAATGTTTATTCAGTTTTTGAGAGAGAGACAGAGTGTGAGTGGGGGAAGGACAGAGAGAGAGGGAGACACAGAATCCAAAGCAGGCTCCAGGCCCTGAGCTGTCAGCACAGAGCCTGACGTGGGGCTCGAACTCATGAACCATGAGATCACGACCTGAGCCGAAGTCAGACACTTAACTGACTGAGCCACCCAGGAGCCCCTAGACACTCAGTTTAAATGTCAGCGCCAATGAGAATTCTTTCAAACGCCTTATGGAAGCCTGCGTCTTTTTGACTTCATAACCCTGTCTCTTGCCTCCAGCTCGGAGCCCGCCCTGTCACGGCAGCCTCTGTGTCTCCCGGATTGCCGTCCCTAAGATCCCAAATAAACACATACCTGGATTTTGCAGTGTGACTTTCCTTGTTTGGGAAAACAGATGAGTGTTATTATAGTCTAGTTGGATATGCTTGACAGATAATGGGGGGGGATCCTGTCTCTGTTCTTGCTAATAAAAAGGGAGATTAGCAAAGGTTAATTATATAAATTTATTATCCTAAGATACATTTTTTTTCTTGAATTAAACACAAGTCTTGAGAGAAAGCTGAAAATGAAGACAGTTTTTCATTGGAATTACTATTTTGGAGCATTCCCTAAATTCATCTTAATTATTCCCAGCCACCAGAGAGCAAAGGCTGCTGGTGGACGTGGCCAATGAACGGCTGTTCTTTCCCGGAGAAAAAACTAGAACTATACCCACTTTGCAGGCTGCTTGCCTCGGCGTCTCTGTTTCTCAGCCAGATAAGTAAATCCTAGCAAATGAGATGCAGGAACATCACCCCCCTGCCACTGGTCCTCCCCCCCCACCCCCCCAGGTAAGAAAGGCACCCCCTCCCCCCGCTCTGCTTTCCTCTCCATCCAGCCTGGGGCTCACAGGCCATGGCCAAAGCTTCAGAGGTCAGCCTGGACCCAAAGGGGGTCTTGATGGTGAAGGCTGTACTTCAGGATGAAGGAGCAGAAAGACAGCTGGGACTCGGGGTCTGGTGGCCACAGGGACAGTGCGCCAATGTGGTCTGCTCACATCTGGTGTTTAACGTGGGTGGGAAATCATCTTTTATCCGGCTTAAGCCCCTATATATATGTCATGTCTGTGTCACTCACAATCCCATATGATTATTAACCAATATTGGTGTTAACACCACATGGGGGGGAAATGCAGATTTAAGCCCTTAAGCGTGCTGTGAGATACAAATTATGATCCATATCCTACAGATAAAAGACCTGAAGTTCAGGAAGATCAAGTGACTTGTCCAAAGGCACTGAGCCCATAAGAGACTGAGCCACAAAGACACCCTAGCTTGCTCTGCCTTCAAAGCCCCTGGAACCCAGACTGTTCTTTCTCTGGCACATGTCCTATTGCCAATGATGAAACTTAGTTCTTAAAATAAATGCAGAAGTAGAAAATTTCACTTTTTTATTATTGAAATGGCCACTGGGGCACCTGGGTGGTTCAGTGGGTTAAGTGTCCGACTTCGGCTCAGGTCATGATCTCACGGTTCACAGGTTCAAGCCCCACATTGGGCTCTGTGCTGAGAGTTGGCTCAGAGCCTGGGATCTGTTTCGGATTCTGTGTCTCCCTCTCTCTCTGATCCTCCTGTGCTCATGCTCGCTCCCTCTCTCTCTCTCTCATGTTCTCAAAATAAATTAAAAAAAAAAAAACATAAAAAATTTGAAATGGCCACTGACTCAACTTGTCCAGCAATTCTGGACTGGGCCGTCATATGTAGGACACTGGCCGTCAGCAGGAACTGTTTCATGCCTTGGTCACCAGTGTCAGGATGCCTGGAGTCTACAAGCTGCCCAGGGGCCTAAATGGCTGAGCTTCAAACAAACTAACAAGATTTGGGGCGCCTGAGGGGCTCAGTTGGTTACGTGTCTGACTTCAACTCAGGTCACAATCTCTTAGCTTGTGAGTTCAAGCCCCGTGTCGGGCTCTATGCTGATGGTTCAGAGCCTGGAGATGCTTTGGATTCTGTGTCTCTCTATGCCCCTCCCCTGATCACACTCTATCCATCTCTCTCTCTCAAAAATAAATAATAAAACATTAAAAACATTTTTTTAAAAAACTAACGAGACTCAAGGTCAAATTGGTAAGTGCTTCGTTAAATCTCCTCCAAAGAATATACTGGTCACACTTAGTCTTTACAAATATTACACTGTGTTTGCGAAGATCTCGTAGGTAGGTTGTCTCACTTCGTACCATTTTCTGAGCATGCAGAAAAATCACAACTGTTCACGAATACAGAGACATTTGGAGCTAATTAATTTTAAAAACAAATTTTGCAGGGGAAAAATGTGTATTCAATGTGGGAAACTGATGCATTTTAATACATCTCCCAGAAAGTGGAGTGGTGTCATCAAAGTAGGAGTGGCCGGGGCCAGATAGAGGTGCTGACAGGGCTCTAGGGACTCCGTGCAGGGGTGAGGGACGGGGGCGAAGGGGGAGGGGGGCAGGGGAGGGGCGATGCAGCATCTCCATCAGCAGGAATTTTGCCCTTGAGAATGCTCCTCCTCTCTCTAAAGAGATTCTTATATACCCATCCCTGGTTACCACATGCAGTGGGAGTGCAGATTCCCTCATTTTATTTTTAATTTTTAAAATTTTTTATATGTTTTATTTATTTCTGAGAGACAGAGAGACAGAGCATGAGTAGGGGAGGGGCAGAGAGAGGGGGAGACACAGAATCAGAAGCAGAATCTAGGTTCTGAGCTGTCAGCAGAGCCAGGTGTGGGGCTCAAACCCACGAAGCACGACATCGTGACCTGAGCTGAAGTCGGCCGCTTAACCAACTGAGCCACCCAGGCATCCCTGGACTCCCTCATTTTAAATGTGGAAAATCCTGGACAAGACAGACCTCATCACTCCTCGCGGGTGAGAGGGGGCCCAGAGCCTGGCCAGGACACTCCTCCAGGACCACTGGACCACACAGACAGGCTTTCCGCACTTCACGACAGTCGCTATTTCATGTGCCCAACGACCTCCTGCAGCTCGGGAACAAACACTTCTGCTTGTGGTCACACATTTCCCATCTGGAAATGCATCTGCGAGCAGGTCAGGAATGAGAACCCTCTGCCCTCTGTACCCTCAGGAACCTGTCCTTTATGTTACGGCGATAAGACTTCAGAATTTCTTCATATAACTAAGCCACTGAGCAGAGACGAGGAAACCATCCAATTATCTGTCATTCGTAACAACTTATTAGCTACAATTACATAATTTCAAGGTTCTCAGAGAGCAGCAAGTTCACGGTGCGTCCCCACATGAGTTTCCTCTTCAGTGTTTCCTCTGCTTACCCTCTCATCTCACTTCGAGGGCTGACTTAGGAGGGGTGCAAGTGGGGATCTAGAAACTGTTCAGGGACCCTACACGGAGGGGATCCTCCAACACCCCTGCTGTGGAGGCCTGAGGGAACCCCTCCCCTGTCAGACATTGCTGGCGCTGAAACGCCAATTCCATGCACCTGGTTCATTCTCAGACTTTCAGAGCCCGTTTGGGCAAACCAGAAAGAGGCTGTCTCGACTTTTTTTTTAAAATAATCATTTTTTTATCTTTGAACAACACTTTAATGAATACTAATTGAAAACACCAGGAACAGCATGTTTTCCCATTCCTACCTGTGTGGCTGAGCCCTCAAGAGCTCACTGTGTTTGTTTAATTGCATGGAATTCTGTCTTTCTTTTCTTCTCTCTCTCTCCTTCTTTCCTTCCTTCACTTGAGAGACAGAGAGAGAGAGCAAGAGTAGGGGAGAGAGGCAGGGGGAAAAAGAGGGAGAGAGAATCTCAAGCAGGCTCCACGCTCAGCAAGGAGCCCAACTTGGGGCTCAATCCCATGACCCTGGGAGTACGACCTGAGCCAAAATCAAGACTTGGATGCTCAGCCAACTGAGCCACCCAGGCGCCCCTCGGCCTCTTTTCTTTCTCTCTTTGGTCCAACTTGCGTCCCCTGGCCTCCCACTCACCACTGAACAAACATGCAGGGAACAGCAGCTATGTTCCAGGCGCTCTGGCAGGCACCCGAAGCAAGGACTGGATAAATCAATATGGCTCCAGGGCTTTACACCTCATCTTCCACATGGAGGACTTGCTTATATCCCCAAGTATCTGAAAAAAACCAAATACTCTCAAAAAGCGACCTTATTTTAATAAGAGTAGGATGACTCTGAGCACCTGTACGCTACCCTACAATGTCCTTTTCATCGCCAGGATCTCAGGAAACCGCTGCTGGGAACCCCCAGTAATGGAAAAGTCCACCAGGAAGACAACATCCACGGAGAGTGGGGGGGGGGGCGCATCTGGGGCTTCAGAGAGCTCTGGAAATAGTGTGGGCCGCACAGGAGGCACTCGGGACACATTTACAGAATAAGCAAAACCCACCAGGGCTACCGGTTCAGCCCATGTAAATTTCACACATATCTGCTGATTCTGGCTCCTTCAATAAAACTAAAAATAGCCAGTTTCTTGAGGGCCTAGGATGTCAATCTCCCTTCTAAGTGCTTTCATAATATTAACATTTTCAGTCCTCAGGATGCCATGAAGAAGGGAGGAGGAGGAGGAGGAGGCCCAGGGAGGGTGGCAGCAAGTCCTGGGTCACCCAGCGTGAGCAGGACCCAGCCGGCTGCACTCTACAGAGAGACCCCGCAAGGAAGGCTCTGAAGCTGGAGTCACATCGTCTCTGCCATATGCAGCAGGGGTCCTCCGCCTACCCTCACCTTTCTCTCAGGTGCCCGGGCCTCAGTCATGCTCGCCAGGTGCAAGCTGTCCCCACACAGGTGCAGGCTGGCTATGGTGCCGCCTGCGAGCAGCCTTCCTAGTGTGGGGGGAAGAGCAGGCCAGGTGAGCCCGCGCCAGGTGTGCCCTCTAGGTATGCCTGTGCCAGGTGGGCTGAGGCCAGGTGTGTCCCCACCAGGTGTGCCCATACCAGGTGGGCTGAGGCCATGTGTGCCCACATCAGGTGTGTCCCCACCAGGTGTGCCCATGCCAGGGCGGGCCGTGGGCCTCAGAGAACCTGCATCAGCATTTTCTGCCAGTCTTGTGGATTGGAAGGGGCGGGAGGGAGGGATAGGCATTCAACATGGGAGGCACAGTAAGAGCAGAGGCAGAGACACGAGAATGATGGGAGAGCAGATTGGAGAGTTTCCCGGGAGGGGCCTGCAGGTCAAGCAGGCTTACAGAGGCCATGGCCAACTCCAAGGGTGAGGGACAAGTTGCTTGGCCCCAGTGGCAGCTGGGTCACAGGGCCATCTGGCAGAGCAGACTCCTGGCCTGCCCACGGGGCCAACAGTGAGGGACCCGGGCTCCCTGCTGCCCAGAAAGTGAGCAGGTGGGAGAACACCCACTAACGTCTCCGTTTATCCAGAGACATCCCTCCTGATGGCCCTGAGCAGCGTTCTCGACGGCCCCAGGTGGGTACTCTGAGCCTGGGGGCTCGAGTGTTTCACTTGCTGAGTATTCGCCATGAAAACAGGGTGTATTTGATAGTTAGGTGCACTTTAATGGACCCGGAAAAGAAAAGAGATGGATTCATTTAAAGAATAAATGTCCCCCTGCCCCCTACATGATAAAACTCTTAACTGCTTCCACTTAATGGAAATGGAAATCACCTCTCAAAACATTACTAAAACTAATCACGGTAATTTTTACACGTTTCCACAATTTACCGAGCTATTTTTCTCTACCTTTCAAGAGCCATGACTAGCAGATGCCTGTTTTGTGCTTAATCACCCCGCGACAGCCTCGAATTCCTAAAGTTCCTGGCCCGCAGGCTGACCTCAGCGGCCATCCCCACAAGGGGAAAATTTGTTAACACCTCCGGGAAGGAAGAGGCTGCAAAATCTATTCAATAGCACCGCTCTGGTGAAAGGAAAGAATCACAATGCTTTCTTTCTTTCTTTTTTTTTTTTTAATGTTTTTTATTTTTATTTCTGAGAGAGAGAGAGACAGCGTGAGCAGGGGAGGGTCAGGGAGAGAGGGAGATACAGAATCGGAAACAGGCTCCAGGCTCTGAGCTGTCAGCACAGAGCCTGACACGAGGCTTGAACCCACGAACTGTGAGATCATGACCTGAGTGGAAGTCGGACACTTAACCGACTGAGCCACTCAGGCGCCCCATTATTACACTTAACATTCATTCACAGGTATGAACCTGATCCCCCTGAGAAGAGAGGAAACAGTTCCGTGAGACCCACAAAAGGTAAGCAAGGCTTTGAATTGAGCCAAACAGCATTTTAAAATGTCTTACTTCCGGTTTCTCTCCCTGTTATACCTCAAGCCTCACATGTTAAGTGGCCAAACTTCACCTCGGTCTCTCAGGTCCCTGTGCTTCGGCTTATAGGAAGGAGGCTTCTGGAAAGTTGTGAACAGCAGAGAGATCTCCTGGCCTCAGTGACTCATTACAGGACCACTTGTAATTGATGCTTCTCTATTTTCAGTAATGACCAAGATGATGTGGACCTCAGACTCACACACTGAACACCAGGGCCAAACACCCCCCTCCCCCTGCCACTGCACCGCTGTGCACAGGGAAACAGCCTCCTCTGTGCCCTGCCCTCAGATCCAGGAGCAGACCTGACATCTGTCACGGGTGGGGGTCCGTGCGTCTATTCCCTAACACTGGGAACTTTCTAGAATGCCCAGGGGGACGGTTGCTCCAGACTGGCAGGAGCTCAGAGCCCATCACAGTCTAGTCTAGGAGACGTGCAGTTAACTCAGACAAGAAACCAGCCGTTTCCCAGAGGAGCCTTCCCCAAGTCACCTCGTAAACACATACGGAAAGAAGGAAACAAGACTGTGCACAGGCGAGGGCTGCATTTCGCGTGGGGAATTCTTATTTTTTCTTATTCACAGACTCGAACCATAAACGTCGAGCTTGGAAAATTCAATGAGAAACCGTTTCACATCTAGAGAAGCAGTATCTAAATCATCTGCATAACGGAAACCGTTTCCGCAGACTGTGGCTGCCAGAGGACACGTATGTTTAAAAAGAGAATGACAATGTCTAATTCTGCCCCTTAGTCTATGAGACGACCTCTTGTGTTTGAAGAGCACTGGCTTTCTGTCTTCCCAGTGCACGCATTTCCTGGGGCCAACCTGATGGAAGGGAGTCGCGGGGGATGGGGGGGCTTAGTCAGCACGACGTGGCCCCCAGCCCCTCCCACAGTTCTTCCTCTCCTCCCCACGCCGCCCCCCCCCGCCACCCCACATCTGTCCTGTGCATGCCCTTGCTCTGCTCAAGCCCCAGTCATTTTGCTACATGCGCCCAGATCATCCTTCTCCACCTTGGCCTACGGGGCCAGCTGCTGCTCGCAATTCCAGATCTCACCTGGGACCCCATCTCAAGGGCCATCTTGGCTGGACTCTAGGACGCTTCTCTGCCTCCCTCAGGGGACTCTGAGCTCCCCCACAGCAGCAAGGCAGCCGCCACCCCCAGTGACGTGTCCCAGGCACCAGCATGGGACACAGGACTGCCCATGGAGAACCACTGTACACACAGCAGGGGCACTTACTCCAGCTAAGCCTTACTGTGAGCTCACTGTGTGCCGCAGGCACCTCCCCCAGACATTTCCTTGCATAATTCATTCGATCCTGGACACAAACCCAGGAGGGAGGTACCTCTTAACAGCCCCACTTTATAGGCGTGGAACCCAAAATTCAAACTGGCCAAACAACTTTTCTAAACACAAACAGCTGGCAGGTGTCAGATGTAGGATTTGAACCTGGAAAACCCAGAGCCTATGGCTCTCCCCACTATGAAATTCTGCTTTCCTGATCATGGCAAGCTTTCCCTATTTCTGATTTAGAGATAAATGGAACAGAAAAGTCAAGTTAAATCATGTGGCCCCGCAAAACCATTCCACTAATGAATGTCAAAGATATCATTAGGTCCCATGCATTTTGACTCTTTCTGGTTCTTTTTCAGTATATCCTACTTCATTCAAAATATATTTTTTTCTTTCTTTTTGCTTTCTTAGAACTACGTGCAGGTGATGGAATTAGGTCTGGATGATTGTATGCAAACAGCACTGTTAAAACTTCCTTCAAAAAAAAAAACAAAAAAAAAAAAAACAACTTCCTTCATTGTTGTACCTGCAGAGGGCGCCCCACCCGGGGTGGGGTATATGCCTCCTCCCCTTAAAGGTGGGCTGGCCTTGCAGTTTGGTAAAGGGACCCCTTGCCAGTTACCATACCTAGAATCTCTTCTCTTCTCTCTCACCCCTTGCCAGTAACCAGCCCAGCCCAGTCGTTCAGAGACCTAGAATCTCTCTCTCTCTCTCTCTCTCTGTCTCAGTGAACTGAGCTACCATATAAGATGTACTGCTCAACTGGAGACAGGCACTCAGCTGTCCCCTTGGGCAGTCCAGCCACCCCAATCAAGGGATCAGACATGTCAACAATCCAACCTTTCTGCAGAAATCTCAGCTAAAAAGCAGCACCTGTATGACCTCCCTGAGCCCAGCCAACTGAAAACATCAAGAATAAATCATTGTCTTAAACCACTAAGTTTTGGCGTGCTTGGTGATGCAGCCACATCTAACGAAACATCATACAATTGGAAATTCCCCTTGAGTAAGAACTCACAGATGCGGTCTCTTACTCATGGAGGAATCCTTGCTGTGACTATTGCTGGCCTCTGTGTCAGCATTCTGTGTCAGCATTATGCTCCTGTAAAACCCAAGGGCATAGCAAGTGTGCCCTAATCATCCCCCTGTCAAACCAGACCAAAGAAGAGAGCACGCTTCTTTTTCTCCCCCAGACTGCAGTTCATTTTTCTCTTTGTTTCCATGGTTCAACTCCTGCTCTCCCCCAGCCGCCTGCTGGCCACAGTCCCCTGGCCCTCACGGTGGGGACTGCCGGCCCCCAGAGAAGGCTCCACTGAGGAACTGAGCTCAGGCGCTAGAGTCACAGGGGAGGAACGGAGTCCTGGTCAGAAACCTGCGGCTGGGGGTCGGCAGGTGGGCCGGGGCGCGGGCCCCACCGGATTTCCCGGTCCCAGCCTCGCCCCTGAGAACAGATCTGGCCTCGCACCCCTGATCGTGCAGCCACTCACAGCTCAGACTGACTGGACACTTCCTTTGTGCCAGTTCCTGTCCTGGCAATTGACATTTATAATCTCTGTGGATGTGAAATGCCCTCCTTGATCATCTTTAAGACAAGAACACTATAGGGGCGCCTGGGTGGCTTAGTCGGTTAAGCGTCCGACTTTCCCTTAGGTCATGATCTCGCGGTTCGTGGGTTCGAGCCCCGCATCGGGCTCTGTGCTGACTGCCAGCTCAGAGCCTGGAGCCTGTTTCAGTCTGTGACTCCCTCTCTCTCTGACCCTCCCTGGCTCACGCTGTCTCTCTCTGTCTCCTAGAAATAAATATAACATTAAAAAAAAAAAAATTAAAAAAAAAAAAGACAAGAACACTATAGAGAATGGATTTGTATCCTCATCCTTTTCTTTTAAATGTTTATTTATTTTGATGGGGGTGAGGAGAGAGAGAAAATCCTAAGCAGACTCTGGAGTGTCAGTGCAGAGCCCGACATGGGGCTCAGACCCATGAACCATGAGATCATGACCTAAACCAAGACCAAGAGTCAGATGTTTATCCAACTGAGCCACCCAGGCACCCCCATCCTGATTCTTCAGGTAAGGAAATAAAGTCCAAGTCGCCAATTCCTGTGGTCACACATGAGTTCATGAGCTCAGGGCTCCTGCTCTGTCAGCCAATTCCAGCGACCTTCTTCTGGCAGAACTTGGGGTGGAGACAGCGCTACCCAAGCAGGGCACCACAGGCCTCCTGGGTGCACACGGGGCACAGGAGACTTGGTCTCAGGGGCCTGATTTCTTCACCACACAGGAGCAGCATGGAAGACAAGGAACGCCGTGGAAATGTGGTGACTTGATGATTACTTAACGCTGGACTCTGCCCAGGGCCAGAGGAGGAGCAGGGGTCTCCAATATCTTCCCATTCCTAGCCCACAGGTTCTGGTCAGCCTGCTGCCCATAAGCCAGTAGCAATCCTCGCCGTCCCCTTGTGTGGTCTGAGTAGCCTGCTCTGCCCCAGCCCTCCCAGCCTTTCCCCAGGGTGGAGCTAAGCAGACCACTGGTGGCTGGTCTACACTCTCCCACTGCACTCTGATCTGTGGGTATTTAATTGCATGCAATTCTTTTTTTTTTTTTTTAAGTTCTTTTTTGAGACGGGGGTGGGGGAGAAGTGGGGGAGGGGCAGAGAGAGAGGGAAAGGCAGAATCTGAAGCAGGCTCCAACTCACGAACTGCAAGATCATGACCCGAGCCGAAGTCGGACGCTTAACTGACAGAGCCACGCAGGCACCCGGGCTGAAAGCAGTTCTATTCACCAGAGTCTCATTGCCAATAATGAAGTGGCGCAATTACCAGGGAAATTCCAAAAGGAATTTTCTGAAGGGTGGCAACAACCAGAGCTTTTGACTCCACTGGATTTAATATCCATAATAATCTTTACTACCTTTATTTGTATTTTTAAAGTTCAGCCAACTTTCCATAATTCCATCTTTTTATCTCCTTACTTTCTCTCTACGCCATCCCTATGTCTTTTTCTTTCTTCTTGAAATATGAGTGATCAACACATTCTCCCAAACTGACTAACATAAAAAGTATTTCATTTTGGTGCAGATCCTTATTTCTTATGTAATAAGCTCTATATTTTGGACTCAACGCTCTATCACACCGTCAGAGAGCCCTGAATGCCCACTAATCCCCAGCCTTCTCAGAGCCAGAACCTGGGCTGTCTTTGGCAATCCTTCTCCCAGAGCTGGGGGTGTTGATCTTGCCTGGGAAGGTCTACCACAACTGCCAACTTACTCAATCGTCTACAACTGGCTGATCATCAGGACTGACAACAGGATTCTTCCGACCCACTTGCTGGATGCCATCTGCCATCCTCTTTCTCCTTGACTTGACCCTGGCCAACCCTTCACAGCCAGGTTTACCCCTGGGAGAGGGTGTTCTCCTTCAGATGCACTCCCCTGACAACAAGATACACACGTGGCTACACCAACAGTGGGTCTCCATTTCCAAAATTTGCTCCTCGAACACGCAGCATGACTTGCTGAATGCCGCTGTGTATGCTGCCCTCTGCCATGCCCTGGCATGCAGTGAGAAACGACGGTCTACCAGTGGAGAATAAGCGCCCACTCCCATCCTGCCGCTCACCTGTCTGCCCAACGACAGAGGCGCTCAGTCTGTGGGGGATCCTTGAGGACACCTTCAAGGTCACTCGGATCTGGTAGTACCTGAGGAAAGAGCAGAGGACAGGCTGATGACGATCAGACTCCTTACTGTTGGCTGCTGTTTCTTTTTTTTTTTTTTTTTTTTATTTCTAGGAGAGAGAGAGAGACAGCATGAGCAGGGGAAGGTCAGAGAGAGACCGAAATAGGCTCTAGGCTCTGAGCTGGCAGTCAGCACAGAGCCCGACGCGGGGCTCGAACCCATGAACCGCGAGATCGTGACCTAAGCGAAAGTCGGACGCTTAAACGACTAAGCCACCCAGGCGCCCCTGGCTTCTTCTAAAAGTAGCTAGACTTACTCCTAAATGCTGTAGACAACCATGGAAGCTTCTAGGCGGCGTGTGTGATCATTTGGCATCAAAGAGGGATTCATTTTGTCACCACAGTGGGAAAGGGACAGAATGGGACCGGGATGGAAACAGGGAGTTGAGTTGACGGGAGATCATACGAGACGCACACAAGGTTGGTGGCAGCAGGAACAGGTGGGCCGGTCATGTGGCACAGGTACATGAAGGGACATGGTTTTTCTTTGGTCAGGAAAGTCCATTCTACAGGAAAATGGAAGCTTTAGTGCCTGGTGCAAAATCCACACATAGACTGGGCTGCTGTCATGCTGCAACACGGACAAATACTTCCTTTGGAAACACAACAGCTGAGCTGCCAGTCCTGGGGTCACTGCCAAACACCGTTCCCCGTATTTCTGTGCCATTCTTAATATGTCACTCCCATTTCCAAACCCTGTCGTTTCAGGACACCGTGCGGGTTTCCACGCCATCAGCAAGGCCTTCGGTCTGGCCACTGCTGCCACAGGTGCAGACGCATCTTTTGCAATTAATGGCCCTTTTGCTCACAAGCTCTTAGGGACATTTCTGGCATCATAATTGTCCTCCCCTTCCAATGATTTAAAGCCCATTGTGAAATGGAATGGATGAAACCAAGCGAAACAGAGGTAAAATGGACCATGAACACACCCATCTCCCACGCCTCACTGAGCTTGTGGCTGGGGGCGACAGTGTACCGTGCATATCCCCCCAGGACATTCTGTGGATGGCCTAGTGTTTGTTTTATGTGTGAAGAGGGCAGAGGAGATGCACTGGGGCCAGATTCCCAGCTGGAGGTCAGGTGACATCACTTGTGAGCTGTGTGACTTAGAACATACCACACAGCTTCTTGGAACTTGTTTCTGTATCTGGAAAAGGATGATTAAAAAAAAGTCTCTGCCATGACATCTGCTTCCAGGAAAGACAGAGTGGACATACTCTTCCCTAGCCTTCTCACCACGTTCAACTAAAACCTCTAGACAATATAGATAAACAAAAGATTATTGCAGAAGAAAAAGAAACCAAACAGCCCAAGGACCTCAAGTTCCAAAGAAAAACAGGGTAATGAGTTCTCTGCAATTTCTTTTTGCCTCATATGTCCCAGAGAGAAGCCAGCTACCCAGAAATACTAATGGCTGCAGATGAAAGAAAGAAAGAAAGAAAGAAAGAAAGAAAGAAAGAAAGAAAGAAGGAAGGAAGGAAGGAAGGAAGGAAGGAAGGAAGGAAGGAAGGAAGGAAAAGAAAAGAAAAGAAAAGAAAAGAAAAGAAAAGAAAAGAAAAGAAAAGCCAAGCCCCAACAAAAATGCCTGCTTTCTCTAGACAAAGGACCAGACGGGGCAGCCAAGCATAACAGAAAACTTTTAGCCGACAGTAGTTATACTCTAGTGATACTACACACAAAAGCTGTGGCCTCACCTCCACCCATACCAGCAAAGGCCAATGGGATCTCGATGTCCACTACTACCAAGTTTTAATGAGGCACCTTCCTCGCCCAGCAAGAGAAGGTCTTTGAAAAGAGGGCCAGACTTTCACTGCTAATGGATGGTGATGAGAACCCCATCGACCCCAGTTTAAGTACAGACCATGTGGAGGGCCTGAGTTTCTACCCTCCTCACCTCAAGTAATGAGGACACAAATATGCTCAAAGGATTTCTGACAATAGTTCAAAAGCCATTCAAGGGAGAAAAGGTGACCTTCTCAGTCAATGGTCCTAAGATGGGCATCCATAGGCAGAAACCAAACCAAAACCAAAACTAAACAAAAAGCTCCACTTAAATCTCACACCTTATGCAAAAATTTATAATTCAAAGTAGATTGTACACTTACATTAAAAATTGAAAACTATTAAGCCTTTAGGAAGGAAAATAAAAGAAAGCTTTAAAATCTAGGGACAAGGGTGCCTGGGTGGCTCAGTCAGTTAAGCATCTGACTTTGGCTCAGGTCATGACCTCCCAGTCCATGAGTTGAAGCCCTGCATCAGGCTCTGTGCTGACAGCTCGGAGCCTGGAGCCTGCTTTGGATTCTGTGTCTCCCTCTCTCTCTGCCTCGCCCCAGCTTGTGCTCTGTCTCACTCTGTCTCAAAAAATAAACATTTAAAGAAAAGTTTGATAAATTAAGAAAATTAAATCTAAGGATAAGCAAAGAGTTCTTAAAATCGACCCCAAAAGTGTGATTCACACACACACACAAACTTCATCAAAGTTAAAACTTTTGTTTTAAAAGTTAAAAACTTTTGTTCTGCAAAATGTGCTACCTTATAAGAGGGTTATATTATATGACAAGTTACACACAGAGAAAATATTTGCAAATCACAAGCCGCTGACCATCATTATTTGTGGATTCTGTATCTGTGAATTCTGCTACTTGTTCAAGTTCATCTGTAACCTCACACTCAATACTCTGACATGCTCCTGGGGAGAAAGGTCTGACTCACCACACGCACGCGTTTCCACTCGAGGTTGAGCAAAGCAACACTACTTTCTTTTTCCAGTTCTCATAGTGTAAACAAATATTGCTTACAGTTTATTTAGTGCCAGGTTTTTTTTTTTTGGTATTTTTGTGCTTTTTGAGGGTGACGCTGCTATTTAAAATGACCCCAGCACTGTAACTCAGGCCTGAAGGAAGCCCGTCTAATCCACTGTAGTGCTGTCCAATGTCCCTAACTGCAAGACGGCTGTGATGTGCCTTACAGAGACTACAGTGAGTTAGACAAGCTTTGTTCAGGCCTGAGTTACAGTGCTATTGGCCATGAGTTCAAGGTTAGTGAATCAAAGCTAGGTAGATAGATGGATAGATAAATAGACTGATAGATAGACAATAGATAGATAAATAGACAGACAGATAGATAGGCAATAGATGATAGATGATGGACGATAGATAGATAGATAGATAGATAGATAATAGATAGATGGATAGCAAGCACTGCTTTAAACAGAAACACACCTAAAACAAGGTTAGGTACTGATCAGTTGACAAACAAGTTGCAACCAGAGGCTCCCAGCACCCAGCTCTATATTTCCCTGAGGAGCAAGAACTCGTCATATGGGGCAGTTTACTACCATCGTGAAATCCCCAGGGGAGCACAGGTAACAGGTAAGGTCACACATCTGGGTGAGGGAGACTGGGGCAGAGCGGAAGATCCCTGCCCTGTCGGTAGCAGACAGCTGGTCCTTAGCAGTAGCTAATTACCACTGTACAGAAACGCTGACTGTGTATTGCTAGACCTTTCAAGTTTTCCAGGGAAGACAGAAATTTGGATTTTCGATAAAACATCTTTAAAATGTTAAACATTGCTTCATAAATTAGTGACGGCGACGACAGCAAGAGCGAGATGGTTAGAGGCAGCAAACCACGGCCACCGCATTCACAATCAACCACCGTGTTGACACATTTGCAGGCTAACTTCCCTGGCATCCATAATCGGCAAACTCTGATTTATACAAATACAAAATGTCACTTCTAGTGTTTCTTTAAACACGATTTCATCATCAAAGGAAGGGAGGCGAATCCCAACCTCTACCACCAGTTTTGATATTCTAATGGCTTCTTCTCTAAACACAAAATGGGTCAGTCATTGCCAGAGACTACACATCAGAATTCTGTCAGGCTGTACTGGGAGCAGTTATGCTCAGGATTTATTAAGCACTACCGTGCCGGGGCCTGCATCAGGAACCCCAGTGTATGTAATCTTGTTGAGTCCCCTAAGAATCCTCTGTGAGAGAAAGGACCATCTCAGATGCTAACCAGAGAGGACACTGGGCCATTGGAAACACCTAACTATTTACCCAAAGTACTGAGGTTACCAAAGGGCAATGAGCATTCCCATCCAGAGATAAAATGTATTTTTTTTAGTCTGCCACCCTTCACATTTTATTGCATAAATTAAAACTTTTTATAACTAATTCCAAAGCCCTGTCTGAGTTCTTATTCCTTAAAATCACTTGGTGTTGCTGAATCTTACTTCAAGGAATCAGTCATCATCTTGAACTTCAGAAGCTTTACAGGCACATATTGAAAGAAATAGGTTTCATTTAGACTTGCCCAATTGGGCTCTGCCCTGATTAAACAGAATGCTTAAACCCCTTTAATAATTCCCTTTTTCTGACAGATCATAAATTCATAAACCATGTGTCAAACATGACATACATGATATCGTTTGATCCCTGCAGGAAATCTTTGATACATATACTGTGATTTCCATCTTAAAGATGAGAAAACTAGGCCCTGGAGATGAAGGGATTTGTCTAAGCTCATGCATTCAGTAAGTAATGTTAGCACATCCGCAGGAATGGCCTGATTATTTCCCACAGGCATTTCCTTTAACCGTCTTAGAGCCACCTTCTTCCGGCTGGGGTCGTTTAAGGAAGACACTGTAAAGAAGGGAGCAGTTAGCTCAAGTCCTTGGAGGGGAAGAAAGTGATGGGGGAGTGAGTTCTAGTTGGAAGGAAGAAAGAAGCTAAGACCAGGAGATAGAAACTTCTAGACAGTACGCCAGCATGTTCCAGTGGTGTAGACTGCACAGGACTCCTTTCGGGAAATAAATAAATATAGTCATCTTTTACTTCATTGGGTTCTATCTGTAAGAGTGGCATAAACTATGACCTTTACATAATGTGGTGGGCAGAATAATTCCCCTTCCCAAGGCGGACATGTCCTAATGTCCAGAACCCATAAAAGAGAATTAACGTTGTAGATGGAATGAAGGTTTCCAACCACCTGGCCTTGACATTACATTATTCTTGATTACCTGGGTGTACCCAAGGTAAACACAAGGGTCCTCCCAAATGGAAGAAGGAGGTAGAAGAGGAAGAATGACGGGGAAACCAATGTGAGAAAGACCCTACCAACCACTGCTGCCTTCACAGATGGAAGGCGCCATCAGCCAAGAAATTCAGGCAGCTGGAAAAGACCGGGAAACAAATTCTTCCCTAGCACCCTCACAAAGGAATACAGTTCTTCCAACATGAGATTTTAGCTTAGTGAGATCCATTTCAGACTTGTGACCTCCAGAATTGTTACATTATAAATTTATGTCATTTTAAGCCATTTAGTTTGGGGCAATTTATTCCAGCAATAGTAGTACATGAATGCATATAGGTTTTCAAATTTCTTCCTTGTGACAAAACTAAAGGAGAGGAATGATTACCCCCACGTTAACAATATACAAACTGTGACTCAGAGATGTTAGGTAATTGTCCCATAGTTGCACAGTAGATAACAGAAAGTTTAGGGATTAAAATGTAGGACCATTTGATTGAAATCAAGCTCTCATATGGGGAGGCACACATGTGTGTTTTAGCCTTCATTAGGCTCCCCTCAGCTCCCCAACACTATTACCACCAGGAGTCCAATCATATTCTCCCTCTGATCACTAATGCATTTCCCTTTGTTTTCCCAAAAGCACCTTTAGAATAGGAATGCTATCTTTTACTTCTTTTGTATTCCTTAGAGCTCTTAGCACTGTATAAGGAGAGAAAAGCATCTAATAAACATTTATTCTTGGTTGATTATAGAAATATCCACTACCAGCTGCTGGATGAGAAAAACCATGTCCTATTCATCTCTGTATTTCCAGCAACTAATGCGATGCTTACACATAGTTGGCATTCAGTGTAAGAAGGAAGGAAGGGAGGGAGGGAGGGAAGGAGGAAGGAAGGAAGGAAGGGGGAGGGAAGGAGGGAAGGAGGAAGGAAGGAAGGAAGGGGGAGGGAGGGAAGGAAGGAAGGATGGAAGGGACGGAGAGGAGAAGGGAGGAAGGGGGAGGGAAGCTTGAAGGAGAAAAAGGAAAGGGAAGGGAAGGGAAGGGAATAGGCAAAGAAAGGAAGGGAAGAAAGGAGAAAGAATCCAATAACAGATTCCTTCAAAAACCATGGGGTTATACAATCCACTCCCAACATCTACAACTCTGTGAGCAACTAAGAATCCACATGCAATTTTTTATAAAACAAACAAAACTAGAAATGACTTTCTATAATGGGAATACAGAGATCTGTGACATTTTGCTACCATCACTTTCATATCAGGGATGATATGAAACAACCACTGTGACCCAGAGGCAGGCAACATGACCTAAAGTACAAATCACTGTGTTTGCAAAAAGGTCAAACCAAGACTCTGGAGTCAGAATGCCTAGGTCCCAAAGCCAAATGGGCAAACCTCACATAACAGCTTTCCTTCTCTGAGACTCTTTCCTCACAGGTGACAACACCTGTACAGCCGCACAGAACTGTCATATGATGTGGGGACGCCTGGGTGGCTCAGTCGGTTAAGCGTCCAACTTCGGCTCAGGTCACGATCTCACGGTTCGTGGGTTCGAGCTCCATGCCGGGCTTTGTGTTGACAGCTCAGAGCCTGGAGCCGGTTTCAGATTCTGTGTCTCCCTCTCTCTCTGCCCCTCCCCTGTTCATGCTGTCTCTCTCTCTCTCTCTCTCTCTCTCTCAGAAATAAATTAAAAACATTAATAAAAAAATTTAAAAAAAAAGAACTGTCATATGATGTAAACAGGATGTGCATGTAAAGCCCTTGGTGTGATGCCAAACCTTCAGTATTTCATTAAAGAGAAAATATTGTTGCTGCTATTTCCTGGGATGTGTGTTACACACACATCCTCCCCCAGCTGTGATCTCAATCTATCCTCCAACCTCACGACTGGCGTGAAGCAGGGGAAAGGTGATGGCCTGGGTGGGACACGTTGAGAGATGCCTGTGGCACATAGTACTTGAAGATACAAAATGGCGGCACCAGATGTGACACTCTGCTAGGACATAGTTTTATCCATATGGCTAAGAAAAAATCCTCTTTCTTGGAGTCTTCTGAAGCTATAGAGCATCGTGGTTATAAGTACAAACTCTGGATCTCTGCCCTGACTCGCTGTGTGACCCAACAGGTCAGTGGAAGACCCACTGGCCCCCGGGAAAAACTCTCTGGCCTAATAGGGAAGCCAGGGAAGTCAGGCCCATAAGAGAGGCCTTGGTACTCCAAAAAATTAACTAAAACTTTTAAAAGACCCAGGAAATGACCAATACACTTTTACTGTACACTCATAGACCGATTCATCTGTTCTGACAGTATCCACCCACCATAACAGAACTATAAACTACTCTGTTGGATTTTCTTGGCCTCCAGAGCAAACAATGAGATACTTTTTCAAGAAAAGTCCACTCTAATATTTCAGCCAAACTTGTCTAGATACTTTGATATGGTCAAAACAATGATTATAGTAATTCAGATTCCACTGGTGTCTACTGTGATGACCTCTTTCCTCATTCCCATCTCCTTGCTGATCCGGAAGGGTCCCTGTGATGTTCACACCATGAACTGTCTGCCCAATACCCATAATCTCCTCCTTCCTTACAAAAGAAAAACCAGATTTTGTAAGAGAAAGGAAAAGGCCTACCTAAAAACACTCAGCCCTCCTGACTCCCGTGGCAGCTAGGAGGGATCCTGCGATCTTCCCCCGGCTAATGAAAGAAAAGGATGCATTGCCAATGGAGCAAAGAGGAGCAATTCTAAAGGAGAAGTCTTGGTCTCATGACCCTTGGGCTGTCTCCCCTTCTCTGACTTTGTCTCCTGACTTGATACAGGAGACACTGTATCAAGTGGGCACTAGAACAGTCATCTTTTGGCCATGAGAAGAAAGGCCACATGGAAGGGATGGTTGAGCAGAAAGACAGAAGAGGTCTGAGTCTTTCGTATCCTTGTCGACATGTAGTGCTGGCCACGTCTGGACTTCTTGTGACATCTTGTAATTTTTAAGCCAGGATTTGTCATGTGTCTGACCGTTCGAGACACAATCCTTACGGATGGAATCCAGATGCCCCTGGAGCCATATTTTCTCCAAGGGGAACTCAGAAGAAGTGGCATAGGCAATCTGGCTTCTCTTATTGTCTTTTCTCTGGGTGGTGGAAATCTGAGCTTTTCCTTGTGGTAGAGCTATTAAAATCTAAGAATCTAGATTAGAGTTTGGGATAGAAACAAAGCAGGTATTTTTGTCCCTTAGAGTTTAAAGTACTTATGGAAAGGGTCCTCTCCATAAAGCTGGACCTAACTTTTGGCATCCTCCAACAGGGTTTAGGGCTAAAGCCCCAGGTGACAATAAAGCGTCTTTAGCTTACTCTATGAATATGTTGTGAATGTGCATGTCTCTCCTGAAAACTTCAGGAACGTGCGTGGCCAAAGGTTAAAAAGGCCAGTCCCTGTGTCCTTTCCAACTGTGAACTAGACACATCCTCTGCCCTTATTTCTCTCCTTTGTGTCTAGCAGCATGTGACATTCATGCCAACAGAAACTACATTATTCTTCATGAAAACTCTTAGAATTGTATACTGCATTCCCACTTACAGGTACGGAAATAAGGTTTTTCTAAGTCCCCTCAGTCTTGGGTAGTTTCCTCATACAAATGTACAGATCAGGACTCAGCTAGAGACCCCAGGCTAACCTTTTGCACATACTTAGAGTGTTCGCTCTCTCTCTCTCTCTCTCATAATAGCAGAAGTGAGTTGCAGGCACTTAGTAAATATTTGTTCAATCAAATCATTTTTGAATTAAATGTCTATAAAAACCCACACACAGTTAGGGCTCCTTGATGGCTCAGTCGGTTAAGCATCTGACTCTTGATTTCGGCTCAGGTCATGATCTCACAGTTCATGGGTTCCAGCTCCACATGAAGCTCTGTGCTGACAGTGGGGAGTCTGCTTGGGATTCTCTCTCTCTCTCTCTCTCTCTTCTCTCTGCCCCTACACTGTTCATGCTCTCTCTCTCTCTCAAAATAAATAAATAAACTTTAAAATAAAAAAAAAACCATACAGTAACTGCATTTCTCATGGTGCTTCCCAACCATGCAGTGGTCTATCAACAGTGCACAATTTCATGTTTTTTGACCTCAAGTGGGTAGCTTGACACTGGCCATGGCGGAAGTATTTACACCATAGAAATCGATAAACGTCACAATGAGTTTTTTCTTTTTTTTTTTGAGCCAGTTTTTAAACATTTCTCAGCATCCCACAGCAACCCCTCAGGACCACCACTCTATTCTTTTAACCAAAGGAAACATGGAGCCCACACAAATTAAAAAGAGGACAATCTGGAACAGTTGTAAGAAAGCCACAGTTAGATGGGAGTCCAACTATCAAGCCTTCAGGAAAACTCTATTCATTGCTCCAAGACACTTCATTGAACAAAGCTACACTCATTACACTCCTCGGATAGTTCTCCTCTGAGCCGGAAGGAAGAATGACCGTAAGGTGTGCACTCTGAGTATAGATTTCAAAGACTTATCAACGTAGCTGTACCTCTTCCCCGGTTCTCCCCTCTTCTTACGTTAAAAGCAAAGCAAAAGTGGGGCGCCTGGGTGGCTTAGTCGGTTAAGCGTCCGACTTTCGCTTAGGTCATGATCTCGCGGTTCGTGGGTTCGAGCCCCGCGTCGGGCTCTGTGCTGACTGCCAGCTCAGAGCCTGGAGCCTGTTTCAGTCTGTGACTCCCTCTCTCTCTGACCCTCCCCTGCTCAAGCTGTCTCTCTCTCTCTCCTAGAAATAAATAAAAACATAAAAAAAAAAAAAAATTTAAAAAGCAAAGCAAAAGTGATGAATCACTAAGTTCTTCTCCTGAAACTAACTAAATAAACAAACAAAAGTTTTAACAAAATAAATGAAATAAAATAAATTAAAACAAATAAAAACAAAGTTAAACTACAGTAGCAAAACAGCAATCGTGACGCTCTTTGTGCCACTTAAGACAATTAAACTCTCTGAGCTTCAGTTTTTCATTTGTAAATGAGGATGGTCAGTTACCTTCTGTGGTTGACACAGACAGAAATCAGATTCAATGTGTAGAGCAGCACTGGGTTTTAAGAAACGAAGGGTATTATTTTTGCTACCGTTACTTGTACACATCATCCTGATTTGTTCACGAACAACCATCCCTACTCACAAGACGAAGCCGCGTAGGGAACTCAAATCAGCAATGCAGGAGCCTAGATGGAGACGCCATATGTAAGAAACGGGGTCCCAGAGACCACAGAACACTGGAAAGTGCCTCCCCACCCCTGCATTTCCCTGTTTTCATTCGCACTCACTGGGGAACCTGTTGTTCCCACCTAATGAGCCAACCCAGACGGGGTTTCTAATTTGCAGGAGTGGCCATGTGTCGATGCTGCTCTCAGCAAACTTGCCGGTGCCAGTCTCCACGTCTACCCATTTGCAGGTAACGGGAAGACCCCTTCCTGAGAGCCGAGATGGAATGGGATTTCATCACAAGATGTCTGGAACATGGCACATAACCAACAGGTGCCACGTCTCTTCCCTTTTGATTTGAGGTAGCACTGGATTTTCTTCGCATTTGTGTTGCTTGATTAAATGAGGTTAGGTAGAAGCAGGCTTTCAAGCTTCTTGCACAGCTTGAAATGACATGGGTAATTTAAAACCTCAGACCAGAAAATCTGCTGTGCAGTGTCACACTGTGACAAGGGGCTCGACAGAGAGAATTTTTCTAATTAGCAAGACCAGATCCGACACCCAGTTCCAAGCAGGCGGAGGGTGGGGACAGGTCTTTCATGAAGAGGGATCACGAAGACGCAGTGGGGAACCCAAGGGCTCTGGCTTTTGTCTCAGACGGGCCAGGTGTTAAATACCAGATTCGCCACTTAGGAGAGGTGTGTGACCTTAAGCAGTCCATTTACCTCTCTGAGCGCTGGTTTTCTCATCTTAAAAATGAGTCATTGTGAGGAACAAATGGGATACTACAGGCGGAGCGCCTGGCATAGTTCATGCGACCCCATAAGCACCAATTCCTTCTAAAATATAGTTGTAAGTATTCTTATAATTATGACCTATTGGGATGCTGCTAATGGGAAGTAGACATAAAAAGGGGGGAAAGATCTCTATGCCCACCAAGCTAGTTTGTGGAGTCCATGAAAGAGAACGCGACGGCTCACACTGGCCCATCATCCAACCCGTTATACCAATACATTCAGATATAATTTAATTCTAGGATATATATTGATATTAAGTGATAAGAAAGGACACTCTACAAGTAGATGAATAAATTACCTTATTGTTGCCTTTGGATACCCCAGAAATATTTACAATAACAACCACAACATCAGAGCAAGAATGAAGGAAGCCACCCATCCTTGTGAACAAATACTGAGTCAGTCACCACACCAGGTTTCACAAGTGATGTCACATTCTACCCAGACAATATCCATGAAAGATGGCCATTATCTTCTCTCTTCTTCCTAGGTGGAATCTGAAGCCCAAAAGAACATACCTCACTCATAGATTTATAGAGCATAAGATGAAGTGGTATGCAAGCTCAGGGCTATGAAAGCCCAAAGATAACAAAAATATTCTTCAAATCAGGGTCAACTCATGCATACTGGACACCAGCAAATGTCACCTGGGGGCAGTGATGGGTCATAATAATGAAGAGGTCAAACATTAAAAAGTCATGCCAGTGACAGGGATGGAAAACACCACCATGAGCTCTCTGTCCACTTCATATTCTTGCTACTTAATCATGGTCAACTATACACTGACCAATGTGAGTACAGGGCACCATGACAGGGGCTGAGGACCAGAAGAATGACAAAATAGGCCCTGCCCTCAAGGAGCTTACAGCCCGGAAGAGAAAAAAACTAACTTCACAGCTAGTTTGCATAATCTAAATGATTATACAATGAACTAAACTACAATGAACTAAAACTGGTCCCTGAAAGACAGAGTGTGTAGGAGAGAGATCTCATGTCAGGAAACAGGAGTGTGAGCCGGGAGTTCAAGGCCAGTAATGACAGCAGAGTGGCCGGGGTAGAAGGTGGTATCTCTGGTGTCACCCCTTCACAGCAGGGGTGATGTTGGGCTCAGGAAACGAGGCTGGGACTGTGTCCTGTAGACCCATTCTCCCCTGAGAATCACAGTGACTTCCTCAGTATTAGACCACAGGCTTTGAGCCAGAGCATGACTGAGATCCTAACAGACAGAGATGCTCTGTAATGGAATTATGTACATGCTCCATATTGCTAAGCCTGAGTTCACCTGACTTCTCCTGGGTTTGACCCATTTTATAAATGGATCAGTTAGTACTGATGAGGCTCACCTGCTGTCTTGGCTCACCCGTGAAGACTGGGTAGGTCCAGGCCATGCCGGGAAAGAAGGAGCGGCAACTGAGGTGGAGGGACAACTTGGAAAACACAGAGGGGGTGAGTCCCAGAGCTGTGTGTAGGGACCCTGGGGAGCTGAGTTTGGCTGGAGGACAGGATGGGGAACGCAGAATTACAAATAGAGGTTTCTTTCCCAAGCATTCACCCTACTATCTGCTACTGCATAAACATATGGCCTCACCACCCTCCACAGAGGATTACGTGTAGTGCTGAAACACGACAATCCTGAAATCGAACAAAGTTTTGTTCTGTTCCAGACTCATCCCCTCCCAGGTGTGTGATCTGAGAAAAGCTGCTTAACCTCTCTGAGCTACCATTTCCTCTTTTTTTAACAGGCAGACCCAACTCACCAGGTTGAGTGAGGTCGACATAAAAATAATGTTCAGCACAGCACAGAGTAAGCCTCCAATAATCATTAGCCGATTAATGTACTTATTACCATTATTACTCCAATGAGGAAAGTCTTCATGGAGGGAGGTAAGGTCTTCAGACTGAAACTTGGGTTTGAATCCTGTCCCTGCCACCTTCCAGGTGTGTGACGTTAGGAAGATCATTTCAGCTCTCTGGGCCTCAGTTTCTTTGTTTGTAAAGAGGGATAAGAATGCCCGTCTGGCACGTTGGCTAGAAGGAGCACAGGAGACGGCAGAGGGGCCTGCACGTGCCTGTACTCGGGAAATGCAAGATGCTTTGAGCATCACCATGGGTGATCACTGTCTACCTCGCCTCCTGTCTCAGACAACCCGCTGTGAGCCATATTTCCTATACAGGCTATGAGGACAGACGAAGCAGGCCACCAGAGCCGGGGTGACAGCAGCTGGATGATGACTGACAGACACACAGACAGACAGACAGACTTGCCCAAACTGTTCTCTCAGAGGAAGAATCGCTGACCAATTTCCAGCCCCTTCCATCAGAATGTGTTTCTATTGAGAAGAAACTGTCACAACCCTAGTTAGTCTTCCTCCCCAGGTCCCCTGTCTCTTAATCGTCTTTTCCTATGAAAACAGCCCGGATTTGCAGCCAGGCTGGAGATTTCAAGGGATTTCCCCGTCTGCGTAAAAATTTCCCATTTCCTCATCAATCAAATTTATTTCTGCAAAACTGTTCAGACAGAACAACAAAGAAGTCCCTTAGCTCCATCTGACTAAGAGATGTGCTCTGTAATTACAAGGGAGGGGAGGGGGGTGTGTGAAGCTGCTGTTGCGGAACTGCTGGCCGGCGGGCGCATGGAGCCGGGTAGCGGAGGGGGCCCCGGACTTGGCCGGACGTGGAGGAGCAGCAGGTGCACCTCACCTCGCAGCGTGGCTGCGAGGCTCTAGGGACGTGGCGGAAGAGGACTCAGGGCCACCCACGGCCGGCCAACGGGCTGCGCTCTGGCCATGCCTGCGGACAGCAGCACCGCCTTTATCGTCATGCCTGAAAAAGACCCACTCTGTGCTAAAAAGACCTGGCTCAGGAAGCTGGACACGTGGATGGCACTATCTAAATGTTCAGTGAATTGACCAGAAGGAAGAGGGAAACATTCCCAATACTTAGGAGTTCAGGGACTGCGGCTCTATTGGACTGACCCCAAGAAAGCCAGTGTGAATCTGGTACACAGCCTGCTCTTTGATGGGCTGTCTCCCCCTAGCCCACACACACACGCACACACACAGAGATACACACGCACATGCACACACACACACACACACACACACACACCTCTCTATAAAGCCAGGGCATCTGCTCTTCTGCAGCTGCTCATTTTTATAACCGGTGGCCTCTCCGTATGTTTCTCCCTTCCCTGGGCTAGGAGTTCAGAGCTGCGGTTGCCATTTATGCAGTTCAGGGCAACGTCCCTCTGGTGGATGGCAATCGGCCACTTTTCTGTGACCTCCTTGTCCTGGAGGATGGGACAGGACAAACACCAAGCAAAGTCTGCAAGGGCAAACCCGGGTCCGCTGCAGACCCCTCACCCTGCGGCCCCGCGGCAGGTGCGCAGAGAACCCTCGCTGCCCCACGACGATCTCCTCAACACTTCCTGCTCAAGGGCACTGCCCTTTCCAAATAAAATTAGTACAACTACTAGCTACCAGGCACCGGATCGTACCACGTGCCGCAGCTCGGGCAGGAAGACACGGCCCCTGTGGGCTTCAGTGAACCACCTAACTATGGTCATCTTCATTTTATTAATGAAAGGAACAGGCTCACGGGGTGAAGTGGCTTTCAAGGCTCTGCTGCTAATAATTAGCAGAGGGGACATTCAGGGCAGTCGTGTCCATCCTCAGAGCCTGCGCTCTCTCATTGCCTCCCCACCTCACGTTTTCTTCACAGGACTTCTATTCTGCAAGTTTCAGGCAATTCATCATCTCCATGGTGAGCTGTCAGACTCTCTCAATAAATCTGTCATTTTCATTCCTGTGTCCTTAGCATGCCACGCATAGTCGGTGCTAGAAATGTTCTCGGACTTAACCCAGAGGCCCCTAAACACAAAGTGCTGAGTAATGACAGACTCCAGTCCTAAATGCATCATTTGAAGAAAGAAATACACTGTGCCTCCTTCGGCGTGCATTTTGTCATCAGGCACACCAGGTACTAATGGTGGGTCTTCGGGGCATTTTAATCACTAATGTGCAAACCCCAAACAGTTTCTATTATGATTTAAGTTGTGAAGAAATAAAATGGCTCTACTATCTTTAGGATGATTGAAAATAGTGTCATTTCTTTTCAAAAGTAGGTCTGGCAGTAGGCATTATTACAGAATACAAATGAGAAAAGAGGTTCAGAGAGATTGACTGACTTGCCCAAAGTCACACAGCACAGATGGAAGGGAGCTGGGAGTTCTGAAAGCTCTTCCAAAGATGAGACAACATGGTCAGTCCTTAGTAACCTCACACTAATAACAGATTAATGGAGACTTGAAAAAAGTCCTTACTCTCAAGCGATCTGTTATTTCCCCAAAGTCCCAAGTTTTCTTTTTTTTTCATGTTTATTTATTTTTGAGAGACAGGGCACAAGTGGGGGAGGAACAAAGAGGGAGACATAGTATCTGAAGCGGCTCCAGGCTCTGAACTGTCAGCACAGAGCCCAATGGGGGGCTCAAGCTCACAAACCGTGAGATCATGACCTGAGCTAAAGTCAGACGCTTAACCGGCTGAGCCTCCCAGATGACCCTCTGTTTCCAGGTTTTGAATGATGTGGCCATGGTCAGGGGCCCCTATGGGCCCTTCTCTCTGGTGAGGACAAACATGTATTTGCTACACCCATTCCTTCAATCTGGTTCTCAAGAAACCAGGGATAATATGTGAGCTCAGCTTTAAAGGGAAGTAGTCCAGGGGCGCCTGGGTGGCTTAGTCGGTTAAGCGTCCGACTTTCGCTTAGGTCATGATCTCACGGTTCATGGGTTCAAGCCCCGCGTCGGGCTCTGTGCTGACTGCCAGCTCAGAGCCTGGAGCCTATTTCAGTCTGTGACTCCCTCTCTCTCTGGCCCTCCCGGGCTCACGCTGTCTCTCTCCCTCTCTCCTAGAAATAAAAAAAAAAAAAAAAAAAAAAAAAAAGGGGGGGAAGTAGTCCAGGGCCACTTGGTGGCTCAGTCGGTTAAGCATCCAACTTCAGCTCAGGTCATAATCTCACGGTTTGGGGGTTCAAGCCCCACATCACGCTTGGTGCTGACAGTTTGGAGTGTGGATCCTGCATCAGAATCTGTGTCTCCCCCTCTCTCTGCCCTGACTCTTTCTTTCTCTCTCTCTCTCTCAAAAATAAAAAATAAACATTAAAATTTTTAAAAACGTAAAGGGAAGTAGGAGTTCAGAAAGAACAGCGCTGATGACAAAAAGAGTGATTTCCTTCTCATCGTTGGTAAGAGATCAGCAAAAGTGCAGAGAAGCCTGGCCAGTGAGATGACTTTGCTCCGGGAGCTGCAGCCACACCCATGAGGTGCTGCGGGGCATGACTCTGCACCTGCTGAAACATGCCACCATTCTGCACACGGCCCTTGCCCTTGCACATGGCCACACCTCTGCACATGCCGCTCCCTCCTTGGGACGCCAGCCTCAAGCATCCCAAGAAGTGTCATCCTCTGTCAGGATTCAACTCAAAGGCTCACTCCCTGACAGCTGCCCTAGGTACCGCCCGCCCCCATCCTCTGTTCTCGAAGGGCCTGGGGCCGCTACTGCTTTGTACAGAGCACTCCGCCTCATCACCCTCCCGCGGTCTGTCCCCAGAAGAACCCTACGTTCATGCCCCTTCCTGTTTCCCCCAGCGTGACGCCGGGCACCCAGCCTCCCTGTCCCTCTGCAGGGATTAGGAAAGGATTAACACATGCGTTTTATCTGTTCACCCCAAGCCCCTGGCTGTGAGCGCCTTATTGATTTCTACAAACTGCTTCCTCAACCTGCTTATTTGAGGAACGAGTGAACGACTTCATCCTGAGCCACTCTGGCGGCCAGGATCTGCCCCCCGACTTCCTGACCCTGACCTCCGCCTCACTCTGGCAGCACTGCTCCCCGGCTACCTGTGCATTTTCACATCACTCAGAGTTCTGGTCTATAGCAAACGGCCGTAGGTTTCCGTAGAAAACATTCCTTCACTCAACTTTCAGTAAACAATTAGAAAAAAATCAGTGTTCAATGTACATAACGGAATCTTATTTTTGTTTAACGTGCTGACAGTATGTACATATATCTGTATCCACGCAGAGAAGTCAGTAAGCTTTCTTAAAGCTCAGCAATGGCTTCGAGAAATAGGATGTTTGTTGCTCTGCATTTTCTATTTTACATAAATGAATATGCAGTTTTGTGTAAAAGGACAGATGTCTTCAACGCAATATGGACCTTGGAAGGTTCCCCACGAAATACTAGACGGACTTGCAGTCCCAGCGCGGCCTTCGGAGCTCCAGTTTACAAACTGGTCTGTGTGGTGGAAATGCCCTGTCACAGAACCACTGGTGGGAGTCCACTAAGCCGGATGGGCGTCCCCGCCGGCCACAGAGCCCCAGCGCAGGGTGATGCAAGCTAGGGGCCACCAGAACTCGGGGAGGCCGGGTAACACTCCAGCTATGCTTACTGTCTTAAATCTCCCCCCTAGCGCCCCCTTCCAACTTCGACTGTTTTTGTATGCAAACCAAAGGATCCTGCAATGTGTTTGCAGCGTGTATTTTTAAAACTTCCAAACAATGGCAAGAATTTAGCTCTCGATGTGGCATTAACTCACATTTGATAAGCCAAATGCATCATGTTTTTGTTTTGTTTTTAATATTTTTATTTATTTCTAGGAGAGAGAGAGAGAGAGAGAGAGAGACAGCGTGAGCAGGGGAGGGTCAAAGAGAGAGGGAGACACAGACTCTGAAATAGGCTCCAGGCTCTGAGCTGGCAGTCAGCACAGAGCCCGACGCGGGGCCCGAACCCACGAACTGCGAGATCATGACCTAAGCGAAAGTCGGACGCTTAACCGACTAAGCCACCCAGGCGCCCCTGCATCATGTTTTAACACCTAACTAAACACATATTTTACAGATAAACCATGCGGGCCACAGGCCACCCCCACCTCCTCCATTTACCTCTCTGCTGCCCTGAAGCCGGAAGTCAGGGGTGGGCTAGAGTCAGGACCGTGACCCCTGACGTCTGTAACATGCTTCCGGGGTATGAGGAAACAGGAAGGGACTGTGGAGCCTGGGCATGCGCAGCCCTGCCCCGGGACCCTGACCACCTAGGTGCCCAGGGACTGCAGTCCCCGGGGGTGCCAGGGCAGCAAGGGCAGTCGCCACCGCCAGGAAGCCTCCTTGAAATAAAGCCGGAGGACAAAGGGAAAGACATCAGGACAGTGACAGTCACTGGGACAGTCAGGGCCCCACATATATTTCCAATGTGTACTTATCGCAGCGTGTTTGAAATGGGAGAAAAAAATGCAAGCCTCTCCTGATACGGCCCCAGTGCCCTCACATCTGACCGGGCACGGGTCTCCTGCCAGCACCACCCCTCCTGTCCCCAAAGCAAAAATGTCCATGTCTCAGCCCAGCACTCAAGGCCTCTCTCTGCAGGGAGGAGATCAAGCACTCTAAGCCAGGGCAGGGACGGGATGCTTCTGAAAGACCCTCTCCCTCTGTCTGCTGAACCTTTACCAAGTTCCTACTGTGTGCACTTATTGCAGACGCCCTTGGCATCCCCAAACCAGCAGGTTTGACAAGCACTTTGTCTGCCTACTGTGTGACAGGCACAGAGCTAGTATTTCCTCACCTATGACCCCGGAAAGAACATGGTGAGGCAGGTTACGCTATGGAGAAAACAGGTGGGCTGAGCCCAGGGAGATCACAGTAGCAACACAGCTTCCGTGGAGGCAGGGCGCTGATCCATCCCAAGCACGGGGAGCATGTGGATCCGGGCATGAATGACAGATCGGGCACTGGGAGCCAGAGAAGTGAAGTGACTCTCTGGGTGCCACCAAGCATCTGGGGACCTGCCCCAGAAGCTCCTCAGCTCGCTGTCAGCAGGAATATCCATTCCTGCTTCGACCTCCAAATTAGCATGGCCAGCGACAAAGTAGCAAAAGGCATAGCCTCCTTTCAGACCCGAGACAGGCAACGGTGCTTCAACCTGTCCTTGTAACAAAGAGCCCTTCAGGTGACTCTACAGGGCTGTTGGTACTCACACGATTCTAAGAACACAGCCACGTAGACTCCTGGGACAGAGGCGAGAGTCTGACAGGGTGCTTAGGCAGGAGACCATGACACTCAGAAAGACTTCATTTTTAGTACAATGAGGCAGATAATCAAAGAATCACTTGGGGGAAGGAACACAGGAAAGCAAAAGTTCCCTCCCCAAAGCCCAGAGTCCCCAGTTCTGTGAGACAGGGTTCAGATACATCTGTTTGGCCATTTGTTTAATCAAACATGCATACACACCCACAAACATGCCTGGACACAGCCATTCACACCCACAAACATGCACACGGGCACACACAGGGCCACTCGCACCCACAAACATGCCTGCATGCAGCCACTCGTGCCCACGAACACACCTGCACACAGCCATGTGCACCCACAGACATGCCGGCATATAGCCATGCATGCCCACAAACACACTTGCACATAGCCACTCACGCCCACAGACATGCCTGTACACAGCCACGCGCACCCACAAACATGCACACGGGCACACACAGAGCCATATCCCCCAAAGACACGTGCATGATATTCAGACCGATCATAATGAACTCTATATGCTCATAGACCTGTAACATTCTCTTCCTTAAGTTCGAGGAAATGAACTTGAAATGCAGTGAACTTGAAATGAACTTGAAGTGCAGTAGAAATGCAGGGACTCCTGAGGTGGACCGGTGTGTTTCTCCTTTAAGAGTCTGTCCTATGAAGCATAGTTCTAGAAGCTGAGACTGAGTATCCTGATAAGGTTCCAAGGAGAAACCTGGGGGGGGGGGGGGGGGGGGAGAGGACTGGGAAGTAGACGGGGGATGCCTGCCCCCTGCAGAGGGAACTGGTCATGAAGCCTTGGGTTTTCTCTCTTGGGACGTGCAGGCAGGAAGGAGCATGGGGCATGAACCTGCAAGTCCCTCCCTCGGGGCTTATCCCACCTCTGCTTTCTGTTTACAGCCACCAGGGTTGACCCCAAGCGGTAGGAACAGTCCTCGCCTTCCACACCACCCTGGGCACACAAGGGGAGACGAGGGTGCCGGCACCACCTCCACACAAGACTGACTCTGGACCTTCACCAGTGTCCCAAGGGCAGGGCTGCAGCCCCGCCTGGCTCCCCTCCACCACACGAGCATCCCATGATGTTCCGCTCTTCCCTGCCCTTGACCGAGCCCCGATCGCTCTGCAGCCTCCCGACCCTGACCACCGTGTCCCCTGGAGCGCTCATTTCACAATCCGCAAAAACCCTCGAACGTTCCCTCCTTGTCCTCAAATGTGTCCTTGTTGTAACTGAGACCGCTGTGTCCCCTGAGGACCGGCTCCCTGAAGCCCTCTCTGCCTCAGGCGTCGGTTTCTTCAAAATCTCAGCTGGACTCAGAGGTGGGCTTGCTCCCGAGGCCACTTCCAGACCCCTGGGGCCCCAGCCCCTCGTCCAAGCGTTAGCGGTGGGCGGTGCCTCTTGGCCATCCCTCCCCACCCCGCCTTCCCCGTCATGCAGGGACCTCAGCCCCCGGCCCCCCGTGTCTCTGGTCCACAGACATTATCCTGTTCGCGTCGGGTCATCGGATTCCCCGGCCCCCAGTTTCTCGTCCCTGGAGACAACCTCTCCTCCACCCCATCTCCTCAGCTCCGTCACTCTGCTCCTTCCAATCACACAAACTACTCAATGCCCAGAGCACTTCTGTCCGCATTCCTGCCCAGACCACAGCCCTCCGCCTCCCTCCCTCGTTCAGTAAGCGGCCACACTGACGGGGTCGTACTCTAGTCCCTACTCAGCGGCTTCACACGGAAGCCAGACCTCTGCTCTGCTTGACGCCAGTGAAGTAAAGAGGTGGGTGCAGAAGGAGGGGGTGGGTTTCCACTTGGGGGGTCGCATCTAGCGGCCACAGGGGCCTTCTAAACTGCTAAGTGAACTCTTTTCAGGTTTGTTTGGCATTTTACAGGGTCCCTCTGGCTGTGAGATGGGAGCCTGGCTAGCTGAGCCGGAATTGGAAGCAACTCTTGATCTTGAGGTTGTAAGTTCAAGCCCCATATCGGGTGTAGAGTTTATTTTTTAAAAAATAAATAAAACTTTAAAAAAAAAGGACAGGGCTCCTGGGTAGCTGAGTCAGTTAAGCATCTGACTGTTGATTTAGGCTCAGGTTGTGATTGCACGGTCTGTGAGTTTGAGCCCTGTGCGGGGCTCTGTGCTGACAGTGTGGTGCCTGCTTGGGATTCTCTCTCCCTCACTCTCTCTGCCCCTCCTCCTGTTTGCTCTCAAGAGCGCGCACCCACATACACACACACACACACACACACACACTTTCTGTCTCTCAAAATAAATACACGTTTTATTTAAATAAAAATACATTAAAAAATGCCAGGTGAACCCCCTCTCTCCCCATGTTATTCCTTCCATGTATTAAGCACACAGTTCCGCCCTCGCTCCCTGTCTGGCAGTTCCCTGAACACCGAGATCCCCCTGTGAGAACAGATAAACCCGTCCCTGGACAGCCTCCATCTCCGCGGGAGGTCAAACAAGTAGAAATACCACAGGTGAGCTGTCTGCGTGGTTCGCCGTGGGGGGTGGTTAGTGGCCGGGTGGCAGGAGGCTGCGGGTGCAAAGTGTGACCAGAGAAGGTCATATGAGCAAAGACTTAAATGGGAGGTGAGATGCTCTGCTGTGCACACATACTGGTACGAATGTTCCAGGTAGAGGGGGTGTCCACAGGCCCCAGGGGTCTGTGCAGGCAGAACACGACCATGGCCCGGAGTGGCCAGAGGGTCAGGACGGGCCTCAGGACACGGCCAGGACTTGGGCTTCTGTTCTGAGGGAAGAGGGAGGCTTGGTGCAGAGAAGAGACACACCTGTGGCTCCGCATTTAAAAGGACCCTCCGGCTGCCGTGCTGACAACACAGGGAGAGTGGGGACGGGGGGGGGGCCCGGGACACCGGGGGGAAGGCAGTGACAGGCTCTGTGGGAGGTGACATGGGCTGCCCTGCGATGGCAGCGGTGAGGACGGTGGGGAGAGCAGCTGGGACTCGGGACCTCGTGCGCGAGAGTCAGAGGCACCGCCTGAGGGGTAGGAGGGTGGGGGAGACGAGAGGGAAGAAGAAGGGTTAGGAATGACTCTGAGGTTCAGTCCCGTGTGGCTGCCTGTCGTTCTCAAAGGCAGGCGGCCCAAGGTGACACAGGAGGGGAGAGATGTTCCCTAGGGCATGGAGGCCACGCACAAGCTGGCACGGGCTCACCCGCCAGTGGCTGCAGGGGCCTTGGTGTGTTTTCTGGAATAAGGTGTTTGCACTCAGGGCCTCATTCTTTCTGCCCACCCTCCCTTGGCCTCTTTCCTCTCACTCAAATTCAGCTATTTTTTAATTAACCTTCAAGTCTCCTCTCAAATGCTACTTCTTCCAAGAGCCTCTCCTGAGCCCTCAATCTAAATGAGGTGTCTCCTGTCACACTTCTGTGGCCACCTGCACTTCATATCACGGCGTGTGTTCCGAACAGAATTATCTGCTGAGCTTGGGTTTGATGGCTGTCTCTCCCGCTGGACCGATTCTCCATGAGAGCAGTGACTGGCAGTCACTCCCGTGAAAGTGGCATCTGGACTTGTCTCAGGTACACAGTACACACTCAATAAATACCCCTTTTGGTTCAAAAACCTAACGGGGACAGTCAAAATATTTCAACCCAAATCATCCACTTATCAGCAAGCTTTAGCTGAGTACCACACTGTGCCAGCCCTGGGTGGCAAGCCCAGGGAGTAGGAATCAATGGGACCTGGGGGCCAGGCCCGTGCCGTACATGGGGGAAGGTGGTTAGCATAAGTGGTAGAACTGAGGAAGGTGTGAAGGAGGCTCGTGACCCAGGTGAAGCCATCCAACGGCTTCCTGAGACAGGTGGCGTCTGAAAAAAGACCAGAAAATCTGAGCAGGGGCTCCAGGGAGAATGTCGCAGATGGACGGGTGCTCCACGCAGGGGCAGGGACAGGTGCAGAGCTCAGATAGTGAGCAGCCTGCATGATCTCAGCTACAATATTTTGCTTTATTCTTTGTCAAAGACTGTTTGCTCATGTGTAAAACAGGAAAGATAATATCAGCTTCTGCAGGATAATTAAGTGAAATGGTGTAGATAAACGCTTGGCTCAATCCCTGGGATACATCGGGCTGAGCCCAAGCTGGTTCATTTTCTTTTCCTGTTGCCTGTTTGATATGTGTATGATGAGACGAAGAACGAACGAACGAACGAACGAACGAACGAATGAATATGTGAATAGATGGATGGATGAACTCAGTAGAGTAGTCCCATAAGAGGAATCCATTCTGGAGGCTGATATCCAAAGTGGAGCCGGCAATAAAAAGCATGGCTAACCCTTGAACATGGGGGAGGGGGCTCACCCCTGGGCAGTCAAAACTCCTCCTAAAACTTCTGACTTCCTATAAAACAACCGCTCAGAGCCCACTGTTGACTGGAAGACTTACTGATCATAAGAATGAACACACACTTTGCATGTTATACATATTATGTACTGTATTCTCACAATAGAGCAAGCGAGAGCAAAGACAGTGTTATTAAGAACACCATTAGGAAGAGAAAACACATTCACGGTGCTGCACTCTACAAAATCCGTGTACCAGTGGACCTGTGCGCTCCAAACCCGCCTTGTTCAAGGGTCAGCTGTACAGGAGTGTATAAGCAATGTAGGGAGCCGGGTGCAGGAGTAAATGCTACACGCACCACCAAGCAGCAGCAGCGATCCCTTGGGCCATCTGTGCCATAACCACAACGATGATGACAATTAATAAGCAGAGAGGGAAAATTGATCGGGAATAGTACACACACAAAATTTGTTGCTTGCAATAGCCCTAGGAAGTAGGTACTCTCATTATCTACATTTTTTGGATGCAAGGAGATAAACTAACCTGTCTGCGAGGACACAGCTCTGAGGTCTTGGGGCCAGGACTTAATCCAGGCACTCCAACATCCAAGCCCAAATCCCAGCCACTGAAGAAATCTCTGAGCCTCCTGGGTCCTCATCTGAGAAGTATCCTCATTCACATGATATGTCAAAGATATAAAAGAAAACATCTTCCATGAAGAATATAAATCCCACCCCCCTTCCTTCCCCTATCTCCTCCTTACAGAAAAGAAGGCTGCTGGACAAGAACACAAAGCGATGTGCTATTTCCACTTGTTAATCGAATCCAACTCAGAACCAGTCTGCAGATCTACCCTTCCGATGGATGGGGACAAGCCAATTTGGGGGAAAGAGCCGCTTTCCAAGAGATACACTCTGGCACGCCAGCATCATGCTGCCCAGCCCATGTGTGTGTGTGCATCCGCATGCATGTGCACGCCACGTGACGTGGTAGGCAGAGAAATACTCATGCAGAGGAAATCCCAGAGGTCTATGGCAGGCTTCCCGCATGGGACCTGTGTTCCCCTGAACACACCTTGGGGTATTCCGGTTATGAGAAAGAAAAGGCCTCCGTGAGGAATCAGGAAATGGGACATTCCGAGAGGATTCTTCTGCCACCCAGATGTCTACGGATTGACAGGGCAAAGTCCCCTCAAATGTGCCCAGCTGGCTTACTCACATATTCTGTACACTGACCTGGGTGATACGCAAGCTTCTTCTCAGGACTGCCAGACCTCAGGCCCATACGCTTTTGTCACATCCATCCTCCTTGGCAACCTTATGGTGCCCACTCTCCATGGGATAATATCCATGGTCATGTCACCCAAAGTCCTTGCAGTGTGACCCGCTTACCTCCCCGGGGTTGTCACCTAGCACGTGCCCTGCATCACTTGGGGTGGGCCACTCACTGCAGGTGGCCTGGGGAATTCCACAGGTTTAGCACCAGGAGCCCTGCATTCCTGGAACGCTCTCAGTGCTGAACAAATCCAGGCGGAATCTACACAAAATTATCATTCCACCTACCGGTCACGCCCTTTCGTGTGTTTCCAAATCCTGTTCCCTCTACACAAACTGGGAGAGAGCACCTATTAGGGGTTGAATTGTGCCTTCCTCCCAAAAAAAAGATATGCTGAAATCCTAACCCCCGGTACCTCAGAATGTAACCCAATTTGGAAATAGCATCTTTACAGAGGTATTTGAGTTCAAATGAGGCTGTAATCCAATGACCACTGTCCTTATAGAAAGGGGAAACTTGGACACCGAGACAGACACACACAAGAGAAGGTGATGTTTAGAGACACAGGGAGGGCACCATGTTAAGATGGAGGCAGAGACAGGAGGGATGCATCAGCAAACCAAAGACCACCAAAGACCACCAGATGACCACCGGAAGCCAGGACGGAGTCCTGGAACAGATTCTCCCTCCCGGCCTCAGAAAGGACCGACTCTGCCAGCACCTTGATCTCAGACTTTTAGACTCCAGGTCTGAGAGACAAGGAGCCCATCTCATATAAGCCACCCAGCGTTTGGCCATCCATTGTGCAGCCCTGGGAAACTGACACACCACCAAGTCCCAATGTTTACAACGGTTACCTCTGATGTGCTTTCCTGCCGGTCCTGGATATTACACTAGAGGTGCCCATCACCCTGGGCCAGGGGATAGACAGTCCCGGTCCTTGTCAGCCACAGCCTTCACCTCTCTCTTCCTTCCATTCAGATAACACTTGATGAGCGACTATGAAGAGCCACACCCAGTTACAGACACCTGAGTGCTAACAGGGCACACGCCAGGTGTCCCTCCTTCCAGGAGCTTACGGCCCACGGTGGGTGTGACGGGAAGGCAGACACCAATCAAAAACATGTAAATAGAGCAAGGTTAACAGTGTTCTCGGGGCTGAGAAACCAGTGGGGGGGGAGGCGGTGGGATGGGGGACTGTAGTTTTGGTGGGGAGGTCAGGGCAGGTGTTTCAAGTTGGATCTCCTGATACTGTCTCTGAGTTGGAGATCTGCGTGCAAACATGTAGTGAGGAGTGATCCCAGGAACACGTGTCATGTAGAGTGAGAACTAGAAGGTGGAAGAGATGGCTGGGCAGAAATATAACTGCAACGGGAGATTCAGCCAGTCCCTGGGGAACCCCTAACCTGGGATGGTCCATCACAGATGCCCCTGATGGGGAGAAGGGGGACAGACTTTTGTGACACCCATCAACCAGTCACTAGATGTCAGCAGCCCTGGAGTGGGACAGTAAGGGGGACATGCAACTTTGGGCAAGGTGGAGACCTCCTAGCTAGGAAACCTCTGAGAGGGGCCCCGCTGTGGGAGCCCAGCAGCCAGCCGCACAGCGGGAGACCCCGGGCAGCACATCATGGCATCCGCCACAGGAGGGGCCTCTGGCAGTGACCTGGAGGAGTCAGGGGAGATGAGCACAAAGCCCCTACTGCAGGATCATGCCTGGCACAATCGAGGAACACCAGAGAGACCAGAGAGACCTCCACGGCAGGAGGGACGTGGAGGAGGGATGAATAGCATCCATCACGGGGACTCTGGCTTTGTTCACAGCAAGCCGAAGTTCTCTCTCGCGGAGAGCTGGAGCATGGGAACATCACTTTAGAAGGACCATCGGGCTTCTACGTTGTGACAGATTAGGGATGGCCAAGGGTGGCATCAGGGAGACGATAGTATAAATCCAGATGGGACAGATGATGGCTTGAAACGGCATTCACAGTAGGTGGTGACAAATGTCATCTTCAGGATGCATCTGGAAGGGACAGCCATCAGGATTTCTGGCCACAGTGACATGAGGAGGGAGGCGGGGAGAAGTCAAGAAGTGCTCTCCAATATTGCTCTCGACAACCAGAGAATGGAGTTGCCATTAACGAAGGTGGGATGACTGATGGAAGACGTTTGGGAGGGAGGGTGGGAGACTGGGTGTTCGGTCTCAGTGTCGCATGGACAGCAAGATGACAATCGGTCAAACTCCTGCTGGGCAAGTCTGAGGTCTGGAAGAGGGAAGGACCTGATGACATCGACCGGGAAGCCAGGGGCACAGAGCTGGTGCTTAAATGCAGGGCACTGGGTGACCCAGAAAGTGAGTGTCCATAGAGGGACACTGCCAATTTGATTGGCTAAAGCCTGTGATGTTGAATGGGATGCATTTTAATAAAGGGCAAGGTTACTTTGCCTTAAATCCCAACAACCATGTGCTATTCAACCTGCAGTCTATTCCTTGTATTCAGAAACTACAGCTCAGCTGACAGACCCCAGGCCTCTCCTGGGACCCAAACATCCATTCATCTTCTCTCCTCTCCTCTCCCTCCCCTCTGCCTCTAAACACTTGTATCTAAAGATTTATCTCCACTGGGACTGAGGAGGGATGGGAAGAAATCCCATTTCGGACCCCATGCCTATGTCCAATCTTCACTGGCCGATCTGTTTTCTCACTACCCTGTATTAGACCTTCCCAGCTATAAATAATGCACACTGGCTCCATTTCATTACCGTTCCTTATGGCTCCACTGCTCACTAAGTCATGGGAAGACAGAGATCAGTGGTGAGATTTGTGCTTTATACAAAGCTTGGAAATCACTAATCAATAGGGTTTGGAACACAAGAAGAAACCTGTTTGTCACATAGCTCAGTAAATGTCTCCTGCATCATTGCTACCCTGTTCCTGGGAAGTACCCTTACCCAGTATATACAAATTCAAACATACGCCTGCTAATTCCCTCCTAGGCAGGCACTGCTCCTCTCTGCTCCAATCTCTGCACTATGCTTCAGCTACATGACATCCCAATCCAAATCTGATCACCCCCCTGCTTAAAACATCCCATACCCAGCCCCCCTGCACCGACTCCTCAAGAAAAAGCTCTAACTCCTTGGTATGCACTTTCGCCTCCCCCAGGGGCTCTGTGGGGACTCCTCTCCCACCCCGGCAGCATCAGCTCAGAGAGGCGACAAGTGGGGCATGGCCACGCCCATCAGCTCTACTTGGCTTGATCACAGGGAACAGCACAGCACAGGTCAGGAGGCTGGTGAGAGTTCCCTCTTCTGCAGGGCTGGTTCCCAGCTGTGTGCATATCTGGCTCCAGGCTCCCAGTGCTCTGGACAAACTGCTCTGACCAAAGCTGGCCTTGACCACCTGAGGCCAAATTCAAGCTGCTTTGGGTCCCCGTACCCTTCAATCCACCTGCAAGACGTGACCCTGTGGATGCTCCCTCCTTCGGGTTCTCACATGTCTGCGTTTCTTCACTTCTGCGATTTCTCCTCTCTGCTGGTGCCTCTCACACCTCCTCAACAGCTTGAGCTCAGACACTTTTGCATGTTTCTCCACCTTCAAATGTATTTAAGTTGTGATTTTTCTCTCGGGCTCCGTCTTGCCAATGGAATAAAGAACAGTGTTGAGAATCCTGGCTTTGCAGACCGATGGCAATGAATTCAAATCCTGACTCTGCTAAGGGACACAGCCAGGTATCTCTGGGCCTTGGTTTACCCATCTGGAAGATGGGCTAGCCAGTTTACCTAGCTCCCAGGGCTGTCAGTAGCACCGAGTGAGCTGATGGACTCAAGGCCCTGGCACGCAGGCTGAGCTCACGAAGTGTCACAAGTCCCTGAAAGACTTGAGCCAGGCTCAAGGACACCCACGAGCTGATGAATCCCAGCCCGGACTCCTGCCTGTTCTCTGGATTCATCTTCTGTGCTGCCTCCCGACCTGTGGACTCACATCATCAACCCCAACTGCGTGGTCCTCCTCTGCCTCGGCTTCATCGCTAATTCACCCAAGGGAACAGCTGATTTGCACTGCAGCTCCTCTCTCCTCCTCAACATTACGGAAAGGCGCCAATTCTTCGGAGTCCACAGCTTCAGATTTCCCAGGTGTTCTTCCTCTGAGCCACCCTCACCACCCTCCTCATCTCCCCACCCGAAGAATCCTTCCAAAGAGCCATTTCTACAATGCCCGCAATCGCTAACTCCCTTACTGTCCCGTAGCCCTCCTTTATCTCTTTACCTACGAGGCACCACCCCAGCTGCAGGACACAACGAACGTGCCCTTCACCGTGACCAGGGCTAGCCCCACCCCTCCCATGCCCCAGGCTGGGGACAAGACCACCCGCACGCAGCTGCCCTGAGCACCTGAGCACTGTGACACTTCCCAGGAGATGCCACGCTTTTTTGTTTCCAGGCCCTTCTACATGCGGTTCCCAATGCCTGGGACTCCCTCCCAGCCTCTATCTGAGGAGTGAGCCCCCTCTCACAGGTAACCTGTCCTGATGCCTCCCGGGTGAGGCGAGGGCACTCCCTGCCCCTTCTTTGCTGTCCTGTTTGGGATTTCACTTTCTTGACTTGCATCCCCAACTCCCACAGTCCGCCGTGGATGACTTGAGTTCATGGCTCGGTCTTTCTCATTGTTTCTGCCCAGAGTTCCTAGGGCAGCACAGAGCCCAACGTCCCCTGAATGAGTAAATCAGGAAGTTTATAAATGCATAAACAGAGGAACGGGAAATAACGCTGACCCCATTCACTAGGGGTGCTGTTTATGGGAATTCTATGGGAGGGACACCGTGCATTCCCTCTTGACGGGGTGACATTAGGGAAAGTTCTAATGGGTCAGAAAAAGGGGGAACAAATGCTCATCACTGAGGGTTCTATTTAGAGAAAGAACTTCTGTCGTGGAGGTGTGAATACATTTAGTTGAGAGAGTTCCTCCTTCGCCTGCCAGTCACTGGCTGGGAGGATTCAATCCTCATACATCACCCTCTCATTATGCAAGGTTACCCAGGCAAGGAAAGGAAGTCTGAGTATGACTTCCCGTCGAGCGTGGCACTCGGTACTTCTGTTCTTTGCAGAAGTACGGGGTGTTTACGGAAGGGGTGAAAGAGACACCACAGCATCTGAACATCCATCCTGACCCAAGGGAAACAAACATGCCTGGTTGGGTAGAGACAGGATGCCGGGGCTCTGGGGTCCGAGAGAACCCCTCCCTCTGGCCACTGGCCGCACACCACACCTGAGCAGACACCGAACCCTCGTTAGCCCCGCGTCCTCTGCAATTTAGGGATAACACTCCCTGTCAAATTATGGGGCTACAAAATTATCAATTTTGTAGTGGCACATAATTTTTAAATTTTCTTCCTCAGTGAAATTCCTGTGGACTCTAGTGGGTTGAGATGAAACTAGGGAGAGGATTTCATCAAATCAAACTACAGAGAGTTGTTCAAAGAAAGCCTAGAATGTCACCCTTTGGGGGAACACAGTGTGTTGGCAAACACAAAGATTCACCTGTTTTTAGGAAGAACAGGAAACAGCAACCCTCTACTGGTGACTCCCCTTTCCCGAAAACTCCCAAACAGTAACTTCAGAGACCTGAACGTCAGCTTGTACCACTGGAGGCAAGGAGATCCCAGCCTCCACTGCATGGATTTCCAGACTTCTGTGGTCCATAAAAGCCCCTCCCTCTGAACAGGTGGGGCTTCCCTGCAGGAAGTCACAGAGTCCAGAATCTAGAGCTGAATTCCTCAGAGCTCCGCCCCGCGCCTCCCACAGGGGCTCAGGAGGAGGTGAGAGAGGGATGTGGGGGTGAGGACTCTCGGGCTGAATGTCATGTCCTTCCTCACCTTGCCGGAGGATAACAGCGCTTGGTCAAACACAATACTCATCTCTGCCAACATTACCAGCGACTTCAAAGCACAAGAAACAGCAAACTTTAGTCATTTTCAGGGTAATTGGTTTTATATTTTCAAGAGTGAAATGTTTCCTAATTAAAAAAAAAACAGGGAAAATAAAAATAGAGAATAAACTAGTCTATTACATTTTTGTAAGGGAAAACATATGTGCATCTAGAATAGTGTTTGTCTAGTGAAAGAAAAGAAAGAGAGGAGAGGAGGAGGAAGGGAGAGGGAGGGAAAGGGAGGAAGAGAGTGGGGGAGTCAAGGAGGTAGAGGAAGAGGGGGAGGGAGAGGGAAGGAAGCAGGGAGGGGGAGGGGGAGCGAGGGGGAAAGGGAAGGAGAGGGAAGGGGATGGAGAGGGAGGGGGATGGAGAGGGAGGGAGAAGAGGGGGAAGGGAGAGGAAGGGGAGACAGGTCAGAGGAGGGAGGAAGAAGAAGGAGGGGGGTAGAGGGAAGGGGAGGGAGGGGGAGGGAGAGAGGGAACTTTGATGACAAAAGTGATGTATGTGTTGTGAAAAACAAGAAGTAAAAAGATGAACTGTCACCACAATTCCTTTACCAGGCGAAAGTTGTCTCACTTGTGTGTGTGTGTGCAACTGAAAATTTAAAATCAGGAAATTTGATGAAATACACTTAAAAATTGCTTTTGGGCAATACTGGACAACAAGTGGAAGCAGACAAGAGACCTCACTCCCTTACATCTTCTACTCTGACCCAAGATCCATTCAAAGAACCTTCTGGAGAAGAAACATCTGCAGTTCACTGGACCTCTATTGAGAACATTTCATGAGAGTTCCCAAAGCAATTATTTCTGTAGAAATGTATTGTGCACTGGGACGTTGCTGAAAGATACTGTGACCCTTCCACATTATATATGTGTGGGATCAGCACAGGTACACCTTAAACTTACATAACATTATAGGTCGATTTTATCTCATTAGGGCTGGAAACAGAAATTAATGTGGCACTTTCACTCTGCAGACCCCCAAAATGAGGTGAAGAACATTAGGCAGACTTTCCCCCAGTGAGGTCGATACGAATTAGCACGGAGTCCATTGGGTTTTCCACCAGCAACTTAAAAAAAAAAAAGAAACACAAAACCAAGAAGACTTTACCCCCTCCTGGGGGATTAGTGGTGGTGACCATACAGCACCTGCCTAAGGACACCGGAGGGCTCTGTCAGTTGAGCATCTGGCTCTTGATTTCAGCTCAGGTCATGGTCTCATGGTTCACGGGTTCAAGCCCTGTGTGGGCTCCACACTGGCAGTGCAGAGTCTGCTTGGGATTCTCTCTCCCTGTCTCTACCCCTCCCTTTCTCATTCTCTCTCTCTCTCTCTCTCTCTCAAAATAAATAAACTTGAAAGAAAAAGAAAAAAGAAAAAAGTACCTGCTTAAAACATAGGAAGGAAGGCCCAGTTCAGGGTCTGGCCAGATCAGCGCCCATCTCAGGTCACCTCGGCTAGCGTTGCAGGGCCCAGACCTCTGTCTACCTAGGAGCTTGACAGGTACGACCTCACTGTCTTCTAATAATGATCCTACAAAACCATTGGAGAAACAGAGACCAGAAGGTAGCACCTGGCCTGTGGGCATCGGGCTAATAACAGAAGACACAGAATCCGAATCCAGATTTGCATCTGTGCTCATTCGCTCTAACACCTTTAGGATCAGGCGTCTTTCGCTCCCCTGAGGGGCCTGACCTTGTGTTCTTGTAACCACTTTGAGTTCAAAATCAGAAAGGGCCACGCTGCCAGGGGCTTCTGCCTCTTCTCTGATTCCTCCGGTGGTGGTGGGGGGGGGGGTGGGGGACCCAGGCGCTGTGGGCAGCTCAGCAGAGGTGTGTTAATCTCTACATGCCACACTCAGCCCTCTGGAAGGGTCTCTTCTTCACAAACCTGCTGAGCATGTCATCAGCCAGGGTTTGGGAGGATAAATGGCTTATTAAAGCAGCAGGCCTAGGAAGTCACAGATTCAAAGGCAAAAGAAGAAGAAGAAGAAAAAAAAAAAAAGAGACAGGACCATTGTTGACAGGAATGTGGATTTTCTACAAAAATAATCCAGAATGTCCAACTACATAAGTACTTGAGTAACCGTCATAGGAAAACTGTTTTTTTTTTAATGTTTTCTATTTATTTCTGAGAGAGAGAAACAGTGTGAGCAGGGGTGGGTCAGAGAGAGAGGGAGACACAGAATCTGAAACAGGCTCCAGGCTCTGAGCTGTCAGCACAGAGCTCAACGCGGGGCTCGAACCCACGAACCGTGAGATCATGACCTGAGCCAAAGTCGGACGCTTAACTGACTGAGCCACCCAGGCGCCCCATAGGAAAACTTCTAATAATGCCTTTTTATGGGGAGATCAAATTCTTATTAAAACAATAATATGGAATTTTATTCCAAGAGACTGTGGAGCCTACCCACACTCCCCATGCTAGATGGAGCCCTTGACTCTGAGTGATAAAAATCCTAAATCACGTTGACTTATACACAAGTAAAGGGCATCCGTGGGTTTGCACATGTGGAGAGCCACGGGACTGAAATGGTGTGTGAGATCCATGGCTTCTGTGGTGTGAAAATCCTACCCACTGACCATTCATCAGGGCATTCGCCCTGTCTCTGCAGCAAGTGCACCCTGGTCAAAGCCAATGCCCTGGAGATGCTCGCCCGGTGCGTTCACAGGCACCCTGAACTCCCTGAGCCATGGTGGCATCTCCTTTACCTGGGAAAGCTGAACATCTGTGGGGCTCTCAACCACTTAGAATCCCATACTCCCCTTCAAAAGTGAGGGAATGAATGGAAAGGATCACAACATATTTCAACAAGAGAAGTGCAGAAAAGGATCATTTCTGACAGAAGCAGACAAATCAATTAATTGATCTCTGGCAAGTAAAGATAATTGTATTTCTGAGTCTATTAAGGCACATCAGGGATGGTTAACTCATTTCACAGGGAGCCGGCTGTCGCTGGCCATTAGGTAAGGGGGGGACATTGAGGCATAAACACAAGATGGCATTTTCTTCTAGGAGTCCCTTGACTTACGAGTGAACCGTGTTCACTCTGGTAGAGAAAGGGCATGTGAGTTTGCTCAAAGCGGTTTTCAACCCTAATAGTTCCATGAGTGTCTGACCTTAGACATCAGATCTGATAATACTGATTGTAGGTCGTTTCGCGTAACTATTCTGTGGGTACCGCAGAATTTATCTGTAATCATCTACAACCTCTGGGCAGAAAATCTTCTAAGTGATATTGTAGAGAAGGCGTGGAGGAAAGGCCGGGAGATGAATCTACACGTCAGGTTAAACCTTCACTCAGAAATAAAGTCAGTCTGATGTAGAGCTTTGTCTGAGTCAAGACTTAAAATGAAGTCCAAATACGTTTTCAAGGACAAATGTTAGCTCCCTTTCGGCAAACAATAGTGGGAATGAAGGTTCACAACCCCATAAATAGGTATAAACGAGATGTGATAAATTGATGACTTAGGATATTCATATAATGGGTTTATACTTAGTGGTTCACTTAAGTATTTCCTTACAAGAAAATAGTTGTAAATGAAATGAGATTCCCTTCTGCTTTCTGGTTTCCAGAATCCACACTGGAAAGCTAAGGAGGAATTTCCATGTGTTCGTGAGCCAAAGGCTAACATGTGCAAAGCGAGGAAAGGTCCTGTCTCCTCTTGGGGAAGGGCAGATGCCACGGCCTTGCTATGAAAGAAGGGGCCTGGGTCTGTCTTCTTTGGATAAAGACGTCTCAAAGCAAGGCTCAGGGTACTCGACATGGGGACCCTTTACTTGGTCCTAACGCAGCCAGTCTCAACCTGGGAACACCTGGGAAACTTTACAAGTGCTGATGCCTGGGGTCCCGCCCTAGAAATTGTTTATTAGTCTGGAGGGTAGATTTTTGGGTTCTGCAGATGATTCCAGCACACGGCCTAGCTGACACTGTCACAGAAACGCCCTGTGCTGTTCAGCCAGACCCACCTGGAGAACATGTGAAAACATGGCTTCCTGAGCCTCAAACTAGAGACTCTGATTTGGTGGATCTGAGCCAGGACCAAACTCTGCATCTCCAACAGCAGCATAAGGTGATGCTACCTACACACTGACGTGCACTTATTTATTTATTTATTTATTTATTTATTTATTTTATATTTTTATTTATTTCTAGGATAGAGAGACAGCGTGAAGAGGGGAGGGTCAGAGAGAGAGGGGGAGACACAGACTTGGAAATAGGCTCCAGGCTCTGAGCTGGCAGTGAGCACAGAGCCCGACGCGGGGCTCGAACCCACGAACCGCGAGATCATGACCTAAGCGAAAGTCGGACGCTTAACCGACTAAGCCACCCAGGCGCCCCATGACGTGCATTGATTTAAATAGTACATTGTGGGTGGGGGAGGGTAGGCGCTTGGGTGGCTCAATCAGTTGAGTGTCTGACTTTGGCTCAGGTCACGATCTCATGGTTCGTGGGATCGGGCTCTGTGCTGTCAGCAAGGAGGCTGCTTCCAATCCTCTGTCCATCTATCTCTCTGCCATTCCCCACTTTCTCTTTCTCTCTCTCAAGAATAAATAAACATTAAAAAAATGAATAGTACATTAGGAATTAGGAACTGTTTTCTCATTACTAATATCATTTAATAAAGATTCACATGACCCCCTCTGAGTTGCAGGGAGTTCTGAAAGCAGCAGAGAGTTTAAGCCAGGAAAACGCAAGCTGTGATCGATCCCCCAGGAGACATCAGGCCCTGAACTGGCACCAGACATATAAAGTCACATAGGATTGGGTCCTCAGCCTTAAGGAGCTCAAAGCCACTTGACAAGAAGACAAAGCCAGAAAGGACAACCACTGTTATCTCAGCACGTCTGTGACACTGACATTAACACCACTCTAGTGGCCAGTCTAACGGGAGACTGGCTGCCATAAGTTCTATGATTCCCCTCTCCCCTCTTCTTACTGGTCACTTCACTGCGGCCGTCCCAGTGGGCTCTGCTTCCGGACACCGCTGAACCATTCTGCGGTCCTGCCCTTCGGGGTCCTCTGCACAGCTGACTCCTGCCCACCTCTCAAGGGACAGCTCTGTGCAATCCACTCCCGGGACCCCTCCCCTGACTGCCCACAGACTGGCTTTGCTCTGCCTTTTCTCTGCACGGCACCCCAACCTGTCTTTGTCACAGAACTTATCCCACATCGAGGTCACTTCCGATGCATGTGTCTACCTCGCTCGTCAGCTGGTAAACATTCTGCGGCACACAGTCTCCCATCGCCACCTTTCTAGAGCCTATTGCACTAGCATATGCTTACTAGTGTTTATAGCAATGACCGTGTGAGTGGATGGCAGAATAAAACGAGAGAGACGGGCTCTAAGAATATGGGAATGAGGGATTCATAAAACCCGGGCTGAACGCAGTAGGTAAATATCGGTGTATAGAAATTGTTTGGACGGGAGGTTATATTTAAGGTGGAGCTTAGTAGGGTAGATTTTTGAGGTAGATATTAGAAGGACAAGGGTCACGAATGATCAGAGCACAGACAATAAGGTACAGAAGTTTAAGGTCAAACCACTCAGGTATTGAGCACTAAGCTGGGTGGGAGCACAAGCAAGCTGGAAGCCTGTAAACAGGAAGGTAAGGTAGTCACACCAACCCTTTCGGATGGTGACTCCGTTCATAATGTTAAGGACAAACAGGAGGCAAGGATTTAGTAGTAGTAGTGACAATTTAGATAGTATCTAGAAGATACTAGGCACCATGGTAGGTGCTGTTTGTATATTAATTAATGCAACTTATGCTGTAAGACTCACAATTACCCCACGAGACTGTGTCATCACCACTTTACAGGTGACAAAATGGTGGCTCACAGCATTCTACAGGGAAATTTTCATGCTCTCAGAGCTTACAAGTGGCTTCACGTTCAGGTCTGACCCCCACACCAGGCTCCCCAGTGCTTCCCTGCCTTTTTGTCAGGATGCGTCTTGCTGTCAAGCACAGGCTGACAATTCACAATGTTTGTTGACCGGTTTCAGGAGACGCTTTTCCGTTGAGAATTTTCTTCAGTCAATGCAGACCTGGGATAAATGCAAGCTGACTGTTTGCTCAAAGCAAACACCACCCAAAGGCAACATGCATGCTGGGACTAGAAAAACTATCCACAAAAGTTAACGTGCTAGAAGCAAGCAATTCCCGATCAGGGCAAAATCTCGAACGATATTCTCAGCTCTGCATCTATGTCATTCTGATACAGCCTCTCACAAGGGGCAGTGATGCTCTGGGACATCGGGATGGAGGTACAAGGGGCATTTCTCACCCACTGGAGAAACGGCCAGAACTTGAATGGCCAGAGTCAAATTCAGTCTGAGGAAGGGCATGCTCCTTCTTCTGCAACCCCCAACTCTAATTTCTACCTCCTAGGAAATCGTGAGGCACATCCTCACAGCCCCAAAACCGGCCAGCCTCCTCAAATGCTGCCTTCCTCTTCTTGAATGGCCTGTGGAAATCCTCCACTTTCTTTCATGTGGGGGGCACCTTGCCCACTCGGCTTCAGTCGCGGCCATCGAGTGTTTGCTGGTAAAGTAACTACATCTCACGGTGAGCACGGCCCCTGCAGGATTCAGAGTGGGGAAATCCTTAGCGATTACATACCACGGACCACACTTGTCAGGGGCCCCTCTGGCAGGTCCAGAATCCTGGCTGGCACCACGTCTAGCCTGTCCGTGACTCCCTGCAGCCTGGGCTCAGGGGACTGGGGACTCACCTTCAAGGTCTCATTGCTGATGGGGCCCTAGAGATCTTAGCACCCACTCCATCCCTGTAAGAGGTCTGACTGCCTTCATCCAAATGATGTCCCAGCCTGTCCATGGCCATAGCTGCTAGGAGGCCGACCCTGAAGCATGTCCAGTCCCCAGATAATGCCCTCATCCACATCAACGCCTCAATACCACACAGTGCCAGCACGAGGAGCCGGAAGACATCTGTGAGAGCCCTTGTCCCACTAGACAGTGGTCACCAAGTGCCAGTGATTTCATACAGTAAAAACGTCTTCAAGCATGCAACCCCACCATATGTGTATTTATTTACAATGACATACACGTACAGTTGTATACTCCTATGCGGTGTGCATTATAAGGACAGAGAAAGGTCTTTGAAAAGATGAGAAAGTGATGTAATAATCCATGTTTTAAAAATTAATTACCTCTCATATTAAAGGAACACATGACCTTTTTGCTCTTACTAAAACTATACATATTACAGTGATTCTACGTTCTGGTTTTAATTCAGCCTAATTAAATATTACACTTTGGTGGTGAGCGTGGGGCTACCCAAAATGTCTCCCCAAAACACAAGGATCTAGAGGGTCTTAGGCTTGCTGAGTGACTCATGGTTTCCACACTTGTCCTGAAACCCCCTTAACCAACTGCACGGGGCCCTCTTCGGGTTCTGGATGCTTCCCTTGAAATGTCTTGCTAATGGAGATTATTTCATACAAGACCCCATCAATACCGGAAGGCCCAGAGTGCAATCAGCACAAGGTGCATTGTGAATAATTATGGTGACAAACCCATGTATCAAATCATTGTTTTAAATAAGTTCAAATTTCTCAGTCTACTTATTTTGGAATCTGATCAGCCTGTCATCCCTCCTCCGTGTGTGCAAACAGGCTTGTGCAAGAAACGACCAGCGTGATTCTGTCACTCCTGCTGCTTGCTATGCTTTCATCTTTCATACTACCTTCAATTCATGACTGCCTTGCAGTATTTGTTTTGAAGCCACTTGCTATTCTGTGAGGGTTGGTGCAGGTAAAGGTAGAGAACAATTTAGAGGTGTGGGGAACTGCCCAGTCACAAACTGCAGTATTTTGCACTGTGAGGGTGATGTCTTCAGCTCCTAGGTGGCTGGGGGACAACCTTCTTTTATTTGATGCTGGAGTTACTAAGCGGGATTCATGACTGTGCCGTGTGGACACACTGAACTTTCCGTGGCAGTCTGGATTCTAATCATTGATGAAGCTTGAGTGCTCTCTTATTTTTGGTTAAAACAATCATAAGCAGAAGTTTTAGTATTTTCTCCCCACATCTTGATGGCTGTTTTGTGCAGCCCCGGGGAGAGGGCAGCCCACTTTGGAGACCAGGCTTAGTTATCAGAAAACAAGCAATTCGGCCCCAGATCCCCCACTCTGCTAGGTTAGAGCTGTGTCCTGCTCCGCTACCTGTCGGTCAAAAAAAGATAGTATCATTCATCCTCTGGTTGGTTATGAGGATTCAGGAGATGATAAATAGAAGTGTCTGACGCTATGATAGACACATGACATTGTCAAAATGCTTCCTTTCTTGTAAATGTAGAATCTGAAAAGCAGAGCAGAAAGAGGTACCATAGGAGCTCCAAGAAGCAGTAACTAAGCCAGGGCCCAGGAGATCTAGCCCCAAGCCCAGACTCTTCTTGTTTCACCATACAACCTCTGATCAGGTGATGGGGCAGGCCGATGGTGGTGAGCTGATGCACGGAGCTTTGTTTCCTCCAAATCCAGCTCCAGAAGCCCTACGCACCCCTGTCCCCGGAACATAGCTGGTCCCACAATCATTCCTTTTTCCACTCACCATCTGATTCAGGTCACCTGCCGACATGGCTCGGCCACCCAATTTCACCTCATGCAAGAAGGAACCATAACAATTTCAGTCTCCTTTTGAACCTGGGCACTAACCTGGGGTGACAAGATCATCAGAGTGTGCACAGTTCCATCCACTTCCATCAAGAGACCGTCTCTATTTCTCCACCCTAAATCCAGACTGTTCTTGCACTTGGCTTTAGCCTCCAGAAGGCCATGGAAACCACCCTGAGCAGGGCTGAGGAGCTGGCAGGAGGCTGTGTGTCTTCTCACGCCTGCTCGGAGGACTCACTTGCCAGGTAGACAAGCCTGGCTTGCCTATTGCCTCAGCATTTGGATTTTCCACTTGGCAAGACAAATAACGAAAATCCTTTCCTCGTTAATCCAAAATGCCCTACAACCTCCTCCCACTTGGTAGAACCTTCCCAACCGGAACCCGGCTCAAATCGCTTGCCCTCCCTCGGAGTCAGGAGCTAACTTGAAAGCTGTTGTTTTAAGCCACTAAGGTTGAAGGTGGTTGGTTACACAGCAAAAACAAACCATTAGAGGGAACCGCTGAAAAGCACAAAGTTGACCAAAAATCAAAATGGCTGCACTCATGCTTCAGCAAAGGTTGATTTCTAAAGTAACCTTTTCCTCTCTTCCGCAAGCCTCCCCTCCTCCCTTCTTTGGTTTCAGGAACTTGGTACCAACCCTGAAAAAGACCATGGGCTACAGAGGCTGGCAGCACATACTTCATTCCCACTGAAACCGGCTAGATCCTGTATCTCCCTATAAAACGCCCCAGCCCCATCTTCCGGGAAGACCTGTGGTTTTGTGAGGGCCGTAGCCTGCCTCAGCCTCCTTTGCCCAGCAAAGCAATAAAGCTATTGTTCCTCTTTATCCCAAACTCTCTTCGAGTTATATTTTGGCTCCAAAGCTCGGAGTGGTTTTCCACAACATAGATGCCTGCTGATTGGCTCTGTTAACTTGAACATATCACAAACTTGGTTTCTATGAACTTAGGCTTCCTTGTCTGCAACCCAGGGAAAGTAGTAGCTGTCACTGTGAGTATCCAGTCCTGGTCTGGGTCTGGATGTTTTACGTAAGCATTCCACCTCATTAGTATTTACAGTGACCTAAGAGGTAAATCTATTGTGATGACCTAATGAGGTCATATGTGTAAAACACCAAAATCAGAGTACATCCTCAAACACTGCAAGCAACTACATTCTCATCCTGTATTTAAAGAGGGCAACATATACTTTCAGTTTTTGAGAGATGGCGGCACAGGTTTTATGATATGCAATCTGGGGGAGACAGCCCAGAGACATGCTGGTCATACAGACACCTTTATTATCTGAGCAAGCTTCGTTTCCCATAAATTCACTTTCCACTCAAACTGACTAGTGTATGCAATGGAAAGAGAAACTCAGAAGACGGAAGACAGAGGGAAGTGCAGGAGGGAGGGAGACATTCGCACTCTCAGGTCTCGTCAATAAATGGGTGATGTTCAACCGCACTCAACATTTGGATTTTACACTTGACAGGAAAAATAATAAAAATCCTTTCCTCATGAATCTAAATGCCCTACAACCTGTCCTCATCACCTCTGTTTCCTGCCAGGAAGAATACACACACACACACACACACACACACACACACACACACACAGGGCCCTGGGCGCTCAGTCAGTTAAGTGTCCGACTTCAGCTCAGGTCATGATCTCATGGTCTATGAGTTCAAAACCTGTGTTGGGCTCCAGGCTGACAGCTCGGAGCCTGGAGCCTGCTTCAGATTTGGTGTCTCTGCCCCTGCTCCATTCGTACTCTGTCTTTCTCTGTCTCTCAAAAATGAATAAATGTTTAAAAAAAAATTAAACACACACACATGACCCTGAACAACAGTGGGATCCTGGACACCCACCCACCTCCACACAGTCAAGAATCATGTAGGACTTCTGACTTTCCAAAAACGTAACTACTAATTGCCTACTGTTGACCAGAAGCCTTACTGATAACTGATAACATAGCCAAATACACATATTCTGTATGTTATATGTATGATACACTATATTCTTGCACTAAAGTAAGCTAGAAGAAAAAAATGTTATTAAGAAAATGATAGAGAAATGGCTTTCACAGGACTCTACCGCATTTAAAAACCCATGTACTGTGGACCTGCACAGTTCAAACGCGTGTGGTTCAAGGGTCAACTGTATAATGCGCGGGCGTGCACGCGCGCACACACACACACACACACACACATAGAAACAGTGATGCATACTTACCCTCTCTGAAAGAGATCCACATTATAAAATTTATGTAGCTCTACAGAAAACTCAACCGTTCCTTGTACTTCAGACATGATCTTTTTGGTGCATTACCTGAAAAACAAGAGAGAAATTAACAGCTTGAGATCACGTCAGCCAAACACAGAGAGCCTGGGCTTCCGCAAGGGGAACCCGAGCATCTGACCCATGGGGAGCACAGCGTACCCACTGGATGTCATCGCCCAGATGTCCTTTTATGGGAAAAGACACCGAGAGAGGAAGACACCCTTAATGTCACTCAGCTCACACCTGGAAGACTTGAAGACTTGAACCCAGTTACCCTAACCCTAAAGTGGGCTAGTCTACCGCCCTTGGTTATCTGTCGGTGCCATGGAGGCAACAGCATCTCAGTGACGAGCACGTGGCTCACGGCCAATGGAGATACAATCCCAGCTCTTCCGCTCTCTGCCTGTGTCCCTGAACTCCTCATCTGTAACGTGAGCCCTGATAACGGCACGAAGCTCACAGCCGATGGACAGATTAAATGAGTCTACCACACAGAGCACGCTGCACACGTCCTGACATGCGTAATGATTAATAACAGTAACTGAAAACGACTTTATCGTTGTTGGTAGAAATCCCATCTCTACGTGCTGAGGCGCCTGGGGCGGCAAGGACAGATGCGCTGTCTACCAAGCACGGGAGGCAGAGAGAGCGGGCGCCGTCGCCAAGCAGATGCTGAACCCGACTTGACAGAATGTTAATTTTCCAAGCGAGGAGATGGTAGAGCCAAACACAAGAGCGCTGGGTGGGGAAGACGGAGGGAACACAATTAAAATAGCCCAAGTCCTGGTTTCCCATGGGGAGACTCAAGGCAGGCCGAATTTTCTGAGGATATGAAGTCATCCAGACACCAGTGATTCGCATGAAGGGAGAGAAAGTGGCTTTTATGGAGCACCCACTGTATTCTTGATGCGCATAAAGTATTTTATGTAAGTTGCCTGATTTTCTCCAAGGAGAATTTTGTGATAAAGGTTCGTGCCCCATGATGCAGAGGCGGAAGCGGATGAGAGGCTCTCATCTGAAGTCATGTTCCTCATCCAGAATGCTCAAGAAGTGTGTACTTTGGAAGGTGTCCTCACGTTCTCCAAGCCTCAGTTTGCCACCATGTGTAATGGGGTAATAACAAGCGAGCTGGAAGAGTCTGCCAAGGACAGGAGGTCATCGCTTACAGTGAGCAGAGCAGGTCTTCGGGGAACCAGCAGGTTGTCCCTGGGCGGCAGCTGACATGATCTTGGGGCGGGGGAGAGTGAGCGAGAGGGAGGAGGGAAGCTAAGAGGGTCTCTCTAAGCAGACACCTGGGTCTCCTTTCAAAGCCCCTCTTCCTTCAGCTCCCCAGACGCCTCGATGGCCAGACCACCATGGCTGTAGTTCAGAGCCCGACCTCGCTGTAGCCAGTGGGGTCACGCCAGGCCAGCCCCCAAGAATAAGAGCGGAAGAGATTAACGTGACCTTAACTCTGCGTCTCAGCTCGGGCCCAGGTGCCGTGCAGGGAGCCATTTCTGAAGATGTAGAATCCCATTTACCCAATGAAAACATGGCAGATTTGAGAGCACAACCTCTATAAATCCTGCAACATGGAACTTCAAGCTGCTGAGCCCAGCTCGAAAGGCCTGGCTCACAAAATGTGCTGAAAACCCATCTCCCTAATGGGAGAGCCCCCAGGGTGCGCACCTGAGCCAGCCAAGGTCAGCATCCCACCACTCAATGTTAAAGTCAAAGTGCTTCCAGTAAGAGCTGGAGAGAGGGCCAGCAAAGAAAGCCACTCTGCACTTAATTCATTATCACACGAAACCCAGGGACAGCTCGCCTGCGTCCTGGTCCTACGCTCCTCTCAATCCTTCAAATGCCGCGGAGCCAGCAAAGACATCTGACTCCTGCGTGTGGTTACCAGGGTCAATAATTCCTGACCTTCCCTGATCCCTGACTCTGGGAGGGCGCTACAGAGTAAGGAGCAGGGGAGAGCAAGAGCGGCACACACACCATCATTCAAGCCTACTGCACCCCAAACACCAGGCTCCTTTCATGCGCTCCGCAAGAGGTCTCCGCCGCGGCCAGTGCTGGCCCCTGCCACTCCGGAGGCGGGACAGTCACACACAACTGCACCGAGCCAGGAGCCTGAACTTGGTGGCTCTCCACCTCTGGCCTTGGCTGGCGGAACGGCTGGGACAGTGCTTTCCTGGGGAATTAATATTTAGACAAAAAAAATATTTGATGCATGGAGATTATCACATAAAATGCTGTTTTCCCCTCGGAAGAGGCGCCCTCAATCCTACTGTTCAGGATTAACTAATAAGCTAGAGCTGATCAGTTAATTGCAAACACAGCTTGTAGGTGGAAAGGTGCCTGTTCCTTTTGAAGACCATGTGATTCGTTATAACCAAATACCCAGTTAATCAAGGAGGAAGATGAGCTCACATTTAAAAGACCAGTTTTAGGGGCACCTGGGGGGCTCAGGCGGTTAAGCAGCATAGTCTGTGAGTTCAAGCCCCTCATTGGGCTCTGTGCTGGCAGCATGGAACCTGCTTAGGATTCTCTCTACCCTCTGTCTCTGCCCCTCCCTCACTTGCTCTCTCTCTCTCTCTCTCTCTCAAAAAAAAACAAAAAAAACAAAAAAAAAACACAACTTAGGGGTGGGTACCTGCTCAGGTCATGATCTCATAGTTCATGGGTTCAAGCCCCACATTGGGCTCTGTGCTGACAGCTCAGGGCCTGGAGCCTGCTTCAGATTCTGTGTCTCCCTCTCTCTTTCTGCCTCTCCCTGCTTGTGCGCTCCCTCCCTCAAAAATAAACAAACATTTAAAAAAACTAAAATAAAAATAAAATATCAGGAATGAAAAAGGCTTTCACCATAGGTCCTACAGATATTAAAGGAACAATATAGGGGCACCTGGGTGGCTCAGTCGGTTAAGCATCCAACTTCGACCTTGGTCATGATCTCACAGTTCGTGAGTTAGAGCCTCGCGTCAGGCTCTGTGCTGACAGCTTGGAGCTTGGAGCCTCCTTTGGATTCTATGTCTCCCTCTCTCTCTCTCTTTGCCCCTCCCCTGCTCATGCTCTGTCTCTTTCTTTCTCTCAAAAATAAATAAACATTAAAAAAAAAACTTAAAATACCAGTCTTACAGTATAAAGATTCCTCAAAAAATTAAAAATACCATCTGATCAAATAATTCCACTATTGGGTATTTACCGCCCCCCCCAAAAATGAAAACACTAATTCAAAAGGATACATGCGCCCCTATGTCTACTGCAGCATTACTGACAACAGTCAGGATCTGGAAGCAGCACTGGTGTCCACTGAGAGACGAGTGGAGAAAGAGGAGGTGGTGAACATATACAGTGGAATATTACTGAGCCATAAAAAGAATCCTGCCATTTGTGACAACAGGGATGGAGCTACAGAGAAGGAGAGTGTGAGCAGGGCAGGGGCAGAGAGAGAATCTCAAGCAGGCTCTGCACCGACGGCATGGAGCCCAACATGGGACTCTATCTCGCGAACTGTGAGACCGTGACCTGAGCTGAAATCAATAGCTGGATGCTTAACTGACTGAGCCACCCGGGAGCTAGTGCCTGGTCATGAGCCCAATTCCTGTTTGAGATTCTCTCCCTCCTCTCTTTCTGCCCCTGCCCTGCTCGTTGGTTCTCTCCCTCTCTCTCTCTCCCTTTCTCCCTCCCTTCCTCTCTCTTTAAAATATAAACTTTAAAAAACTAAACCAAAATAAAATATCAGGAATGAAAAAAGCTTTCACCATAGATCCTACAGACATTAAAGGAACAATATAGGGGCACCTGGGTGGCTCAGTCAGTTAAGCTTCCAACTCTCAATTTTGGCTCAGGTCATGATCTCATGGTTTGTGAGTCTGAGCCCCACATCGGGCTTTGAGCTGACAGTGAGGAGCCTTCTTGGGATTCTCTCTCTCTCTCTCTCTCTCTCTCTCCCCTTCCCTCCTACTAAAAAAAATAAAATAAAATATAGGTCAGATTTCATTTTAAAAATTCCACATTGGGCAGGAAGATGCCAGCTCTATGGGTGAATATGCCACACAACAACAACAGTGTTTATAAATATACGAATGGCTCGGAGAGCAGTCACTACAATACCCTAACTGCCCACACAGCAGAATTTACTGACTTCTCAAAATAGAAAGTGTGTGGATTCTTAGCGGGTGTACTATTTATCTACTGCTGTGTAACAAAGGAGCCTAATTTTACAGGTGCACACAGCACACACGTGATGCACACTCAAACCGCTCCACATTCACATTACACTCATACACCCAGTACACACTCAGACACAAGCACGCACACACACACCTATTTTTTTTTTAATTTTTAAAAAGGATCTTTATTTACTTTTTGAGAGAGAGAGATAGAGTACAAGTAGGAGAGGGGCAGAAAGAGAGGGAGACACAGAATCTGGAGCAGGACCCAGGCTCTGAGCTGTCAGCACAGAGCCCCACATGGGGCTCAAACCCACAAACCATGAGATCATGACCTAAGCTAAAGTTGGAACCTCAACTGACTGAGCCACCCAGCCGCCCCACTGTTAACTTTATTACAGAAGGCAGAATCAGGGGAGAGAGTGGAAATAGCATGCAGTGGAATGACCATCCCCTTGGGTTTGCATTCATTCAGAACAATGTTTACTGAGCACACCTGAAGTCCTGCCCTTTCTGGGAGACTTCTCACCCCACGTCTCTCCCAGCTGGGGATGGGCCTCTCTTGTGAAGCAATGAACTTCCCATTACGGAGGGTGTCCACGCAAAAGAGGGGGCCCCACTGCTCAGGGATTCCTGGCCCCTGCATTGTGTTTAAGTGACAATTACATTCTCTCTCAGCCTCAATGTTCTGGGACCCAGTAATCCCCAGGCCGATCATGTTTAGCTTAGATTAACAAGAACAAGTTATAAGATTCAGAGCTTCGACGTCACAGAGGAACCATTTCCACCTGCTGCAGTGTTACCCACTACGCAGGTTATGTGGCCTCTCAGAGCCTGGATTTCCAGATCTGTACTTCAAGGAAAAGCCACACAAGAGAATGATATGCAATCGTAACTAATGAAAGGGATTTCTGTAAAGTATTAAACTTCATAAAGTGCCAGCAGGGTCTTATTAAAGTAATGAGGAAACACAATTTTGGAAAATTAAGCATGTGACTTACTCTTCCTTGAGGGTAGAGAAACTCAAGGCCCTTGGACATAGGAGTCCTGTCTATCTGCATCTTTCTGAATACTCCACAGCTCACACAGTGGCCAATTCACCGCAGAGGTTCACAAGTACATGTGGAATTAATGAATAGAGGGACAGCATCAGAAAACAGAGCTGTAGCCAGAGTGTGAATATGGAAAGGAGGCAGAATTCAACAAGGAAAGCAAAGCAACACAAAACACAACCTGTACCATGAAGAAGTGTGAGTACAGGCGTCAATTACAGGGGGAGACAGCATGTTCCTTGTGATTAGAGAAACCTAATGAGGCTGAGGGAGCACATCCAGAAACATCCAGCACTGAGGACTGGCACCAGGTTCTGAGAATGAGGCCTGACCAGTGCAGCGTCAGGCGTCAGGGAAGAAGACATTGAGGATGAGGGCAGTGCGTTATCCTAATCTCTCCATCCACAGCATGGCTGGCAGCACACTGTGGGTTGTCCAGCTTTCCTCAACATTTGGGGCAAGGACTGTCCCCAAAAGAACACATAACACCTAGGAAACACAAAAGCAGATTCTTGGGTCCTACAGCCCAGTCTCCTAACGAGACTCAGAAGGGGATGCGGGAACACTCGTGCTGAAGTGTGGACCCAATGCACCTGCCTCTCATGCCGGGTCTGATGGGAAAACCACCCGTGTAGCCAATCCCTGAACCAGAGACCAGAGAAATGCATCTGCTGTCCATGCATGTGACCTCAGACGGGCAAGAAAGCACCTCTGGGAATAAATATTGGGTGCTTCTCTTTCAGAAATCAAGCCCCACTTCTTACAGAGCTTCATGAAGTGGTCTGGATATGTAAACTGCCACGTAGAAAGCAGGAATTCTGGGTGGCCTCTGGAACGAGGCCTTCATGGCAGTGCGTGTGCATGTTTGCATGCTCACATGCGGGGGTGTGTGTGTGTGTGTGTGTGTGTGAGATCATCAGGTCTGAGGATAAACGAGACAGGAAACAGACATCTGTACTATAGTTTATTGCACGTGACCACACTCGGCAAGCCTCAGTTTCCTCCTCTGCAAATCTGAGATAATAAATCTTTACCCCCAGGGGCACCTGGGTGGCTCAGTCAGTTAAGCAACTGACTCTTGATTTCAGCTCAGGTCACAATCTCACAGTTGTGAGATCAAGCCCTGAGTCAGGCTCTGTGCTGACAATGCAGAACCTGCTTGGGATTTTCTCTCTCTTTCTCTGTCCCTTCCCTGCCTGTGCACGCTCACTCTCAAAATAAATAAACTTTAAAATATATATATATTTAGGGGCGCCTGGGTGGCTCAGTTGCTTAAGCACCCGACTTTGGCTCAGATCATGATCTCACGGTTTATGGGTTTGAGCCCCGCGTCGGGCTCTGTGCTGATAGCTCAGAGCCTGGAGCTGCTTCAGATTCTGTGTCTCCCTCTCTCTCTGCCCCTCCCCCATTCACACTGTCTCTCTTAAAAATAAACATTAAAAAATTTCATAATAAAAATTTACATTACATTATTACATTTAATAAATCTTTACCCCCAGGGGTAACACAGAAGGTTGACAACAAATATTAGTCCCAACCCTCGGAGGACACCTAAAGCTGAAGTCACCAAGAATAACTGCTCATAACTGTTCATAACTGTATGAATGCTGCATCTCAAACTTGCTTTTCCCTTCATTATCAGACTTCACTGAGATTCTCCTGCGTTTGCTTCCCTCCAGTTGTAAGCCACTGCTGTCCGGAACGGTATATTCGAAGACACGCAAAACTCACAGTGTGGGTGGGAGAGAATCCTGTTTCTCTCTTCCAAAACCGTGGCCCGCGGCTCTCCGCCCTGGTAATGGGGCCAGGAGACACAGGCCTCTCCACTCCTTAGGCTGGAGGCGTGAGGAGTGACCCCAAGGCTGTAGCAGGGTGCCCACCACCCACCCGGTCGTCGCGTGCTGGCATCCAGGTGTCAGCTTTCAGTCCTCTCTCCCCCTTACCCCTGCTGTGGTATGAATCTGTCCCCTAAAATCCATGTGTTGAAACCTCACCCCCAAAGTGAAGGTGTTAGAAGATGGACCTCTGGGAGGCGAGTAGATCATGGGGTAGAGCCACCCGGGATGGGATCGGTGCCGTATTAGTGACCCCAGACGGCTCCCCTCCCCTTCCCCCACATGAGCACACAAGGGAGATCAGGGCCTCGTCAGGCCTCGCTGCCCCCTGGCCTCTGACTTCCAGCCTCCTGAACCACGGGAAACACATTTCATTCTTTTTCTCTTAATTTTGTTAAAGTTTATTTTTATTTATTTATTTTTTTATTTTATTTCTTAGAGAGAGAGGCAGTGTGAACAGGGGAGGGTCAGAAAGAGAGGGAGACACAGCATCCGAAACTGAGCTGTCAGCCCAGAGCCGGTGCGGGGCTCGAACCCACGAACCGTGAGAGCATGACCTGAGCCAAAAACAAGAGCGAGGCCCTGAACCGAGTGAGCCACCCGGCGCCCCGGGACACACATTTCCGGGACGCACACGCCGCCCAGGCTGGGGTTTTGCTCGAGCCCCTGCAGTGGCCGAAGACGCCCCCAGAGATGGTTCCGACCTTGTTAGCTCCTCGGTCCACCCCTCCCTCCACCTCCAGCCGTCACCGCGGCTGTCCGGGTCACCACCCCTTCACCGGGCTGTCCCCGCCCCGCCGGTGTCCCGGCCGGGCCCCTCCGGGCTCGGTCTCCCCCAGCCGGCAGCTCGTATTCCCCTTCCGCCTTCAGCGCTGCCGGCACAAAGTCAAAAGTCCACTCACGGGACCCAGACCCGAAGCCCGCGGCCGCCGCCTCTGTTCTAGAAGCTCCCCGGTCCCGGCGGCCTGCTCCGCATCCACTAACGGGGAGTAACTGCTTTTTCCCTGCGATGTTTCTAAAACGTTTCGGAGGTTATCTGCATCTTTCCCTACACGTGTTCGGCCGTTCTCGGTGGCCTCTGAGGACATCTGTGAGACTACGTGTCCCGCCCGCCCCGGGACCCACAGTCCCGCCTTCCGCGGCTTCCATTACCTGCGGCACCGCAGCGCGGACGCGGATGGTTCTCGCCGCGGCCCCGGCTCCGCCCCCCGGCGCAGTGGTCCTGGCTCCGCCCCTCCTGGTGCAGCGACCCCGGCTCCGCCCCCCGGCGCAGTGGCCCCGGCTCCGCCCCCCCCCCGGCGCAGTGTCCCCGGCTCCGCCCTCTCCGGCGCAGTGGCCCCGGCTCCGCCCTCTCCGGCGCAGTGGTCCTGGCTCCGCCCCCCAGCGCAGTGGTCCTGGCTCCGCCCCTCCTGGTGCAGCGACCCTGGCTCCGCCCCCCAGCGCAGTGTCCCCGGCTCCGCCTCCCCGGTGCAGTGGCCCCGGCTCCGCCCCCCCGGCGCAGTGGCCCTAGCCCCGCCCCTCCTGGTGCAGTGACCCTGGCTCCGCCCCCAGCGCAGTGGCCCTAGCCCCGCCCCTCCTGGTGCAGCGACCCTGGCTCCGCCCCCCCGGCGCAGCGGTCCTGGCTCCGCCCCTCCGGTGCAGCGACCCTGGCTCCGCCCCCCAGCGCAGTGGTCCTGGCTCCGCCCCCCGGCGCAGTGGTCCTGGCTCCGCCCCTCCTGGTGCAGCGACCCTGGCTCCTCCCCCCCTGGTGCAGTGTCCCTGGCTCCGCCCCCGCGCAGTGGCCCCGGCTCCGCCCCCCCGGCGCAGTGGCCCCGGCTCCACCCTCCCCGGCGCAGTGGCCCCGGCTCCGCCCCCCCCCCCGAGCGGTCCTGGCTCCGCCCCTCCGGTGCAGCGACCCTGGCTCCGCCCCCCAGCGCAGTGGTCCCGGCTCCGCCCCTCCCCCGCGCAGTGGCCCCGGCTCCGCCCCCTCCCCCGCGCAGTGGCCCCGGCTCTGTCCCAGCGCCCCTGTCATCCTTTTGGCTCCATCTCGTCACACAGGCCTTTATCACCTCCCGTCGTCACAAGAAGACACAAGAAACCGTGCGACGCTTTGAGAGCGAGACGCGCTCCCGTACTTTAATCACGGTATTGCCGTGATTGATTTTGTCACCAGTCACTGTCGTGAACCTCGCACTGCGCCTGGTGTGTAAACCGAACTGGACCCGGGGCGCCGACAGGGGAAAGCACCGCGTCCGCAGCGTCTGCACCGTCGAGGGACGCGGCGCCCCGGGCTCTGCTGCGAAGGCGGATGCGCCTGTGACCTGGGCAAACACCGGGAGTCCACGGCCTCATCAGAGGCGGCCGGGACACAAATCCTGTTACAAACACGTCTTCCTTGAGTACGTTTTTTTTTTTTTCTTCTTTTGAAACATCAATCTTGCACACGGGTGGCCTTTGAAAGATTAAGTGAAAAAAAGTGTGTGGCTCTTCACACGCATCAGCATACACTTTATGAAAAGCTGATGCTGCTCCGACGATGATGAATCTTTTTATATCTTTTATAATTATACGTGACAGCGTGGTAAGTGGAGCGGGTCGGGGAAAGGGGCCTCTCATGGAACAGACAGCAGCGAGGGCAGAGGAGGGACGCCAGAGCAAGGCCCAGGAAGCGGGTCCCTGGGCTCTCGGTCACCTGGAGCCGCCCATCCCCCGCCAGATGCCCATCCCCCAGGCAATGACTCCAGACAGGCCTTCTTCTGAGGCAGGAACTCCAGTTTTCTGCCTGGCACGATCCCTGCTTACGTGTTCCAGAAAAATGATCCCCTTAAGCGCGAAAACCAGCATTTTGTCGGCAAAGGGGGAGGGTCACTGAGGAGGCAGGCTTCTGTCCTGCTGTGAGAGTATCTCATCGGCATGAGATCCACACCGCGGGGCCTCACCTCTGCATGGGAACTTAGACAACTCATGTGAAATCTCTGAGCCTGAGTGGTCACATCTGCAAGATGGGCCAACACGGTCTTCTCAGAGCGGCTGCTGGGGAACAAAGGTGGACCATCTCACGGAGACTCGCATTCCTTCAACACACTGGGATCAAGTGCATGAACTACTCAGGGCACCAGGTGCACAGAGCCAACCGAGCCACGGCCCTTAGGGCCTCTGAAGACACAGCCCAGGAAGGGGAAAGCCAGGTCTTAACCTTGCTCCACGCGGATAAGTGCCATGATGTAAAGACGCAAGAGCAGTCATGACCCACATGGGACACTCTGCCCGGACCTGGTCACATCAGAGGACCCAGAGCTCAACCCTCAATGGCTGTACAGCCTCAGGCAAGAACTTAATCCACTGTGCCTCAATTTCCCCAAATGGAAATCGCTTCGGAGCCTGGCCTGTGATGTTTGGTAAGTACAAGCTGTTATGATAATGAAGAAACCCTTTAGAAAAATGTTACGGACATGGCAGGAGAGAAATGATGAGCCCCTTGCACGGATGAGTTAGCGACCCCCACGGGCTGTGAGCTTCCCCAGGGTCTCCCAGCCTTCGGGAGGCAGAGGCAAGGCCAGACGCCCCACCTCTGACTCTCACACATCACAGCAAATGCAGCCCCAGCCAGCTTCTTCCCTTCAGTGTAGAAACCAAAATGGACCGTACGTGTTTATTTTTTTCATGTCTCAAGACAGTGCAAACAGAAACAGCCCACGCACTGCGGAGCTCCTGACATCCTCAAGGTCCCGTGCCCCTCTTTAGCGGCGTCTTGAAATGCAGGCGTGACGGCACACAAGGTTTCACAACCACGTAAAAGGCTGACGGACAAGCTCAGGCAGAGGCCCCTAAAGAGCAAACACAAGGAAGCGCCATCACCTGCCACCACCATTCACCCACGCTAAGGCGTGAAGCTCTGGGCCAGGGGGGAAGGGCCGCGGCCCTCGCCCAGGAGTGGAGCCTGCGGCCACAGTGGATGGAGGTCCCCCTCTCCCTCCACCTGCTGAAATGCATGCACCTTATTGGACCCCTGCGCGGGCGGACACCTATGCGTAACCTGTCCTCCTGGACGGCTCACCTGTCACCTCCGCCTGATGAGCTCCCAGCCTTACAGGTCCAGGCAGCAGCTCCAGGAAGCACCCCCTGGGCAGCCATGCCTCCCCTCCCAATGCAAGCCCCAGCTGGCTGTGTGCAGGCCGTAGCAGCCCTGACCACGTGATGTTCTAGAAGCATACCTCTTCTTCAGGTTAGACTCTAGCTCTTTAAAGGAAGGGACAGAGGCGCCTGGGTGGCTCAGTCGATTGAGCGGCCGACTTCAGCTCAGGTCATGGTCTCACAGTTCGTGGGTTCGAGCCCCGCGTCAGGCTCTGTGCTGACAGCTCGGAGCCTGGAGCCTGGTTTGGATTCTGTGTCCCCCTCTCTCTCTGCCCCATCCCTGTTCATGCTCTGTCTCTCTCGGTCTCAAAACTAAGTAAAACAATAAAAATAAATAAAAATAAAATAAAGGAAGGGACAGCCGTGACTTTTCACAAAAATGTGTGTGGCATGAAAGGGAGAAGGAATGGAAGAATTCAACGCGTGCAAAGAGAGAGGCTCATATGAATGGATGCACGCTGATTACTCTTCTTTCCAATCACACATACTTTCCCCGCCACTTGGAAGCAGAGGCTACTTGGACTGAGATGCTAACTGTATCCCCTTGTTCGGAGCACAGGCCTGAGCTCCCTGTGTCCTGTGTGTGTCCAGAGAGGAAAGGGAAGGCGGAGCCTGGAGGGATCCCACAGAGGGGCCTGCAAGGGGGAGGGCTCCAGGGAGGGGAGCCCCCGCCCCACTGCAGAGGAGGGCTTTATTTACCCTTCCTGAGGCCTCAGTATAAACAGGAGAGGAGGTGAATGCAAGCCGCCAGGCCCCCACCGAATGAGTCAAGGCTGGCATTTCCAGCGCGCTGTCTGTGCCCGGCCGCCGCACTCGGGCATCCAGCTCTGCCAGCGCCCGTCATTAGCTTCCCAAGTGCGGCAGTGACTCAGCCCGCGTCTGTGTTCGCACTGACCACCCACGACATCTGCAAACCTTCTCAACTCTCTCACACGTGTGGGTGCGCTCCTCCAGCCACCCTCACAGCCAAAATAGAGAGCGGAGCAGGGACAGGAGAGGGAGGGCCTGAAAAATGGCGTGAAGCAGTGTTTCTGAGGCTCCAGGGCCCCACGGGCAAAGAGAGTCAACTTGCCCTGTGCTCCACGATCCAATCAGATGCTGCCCGTCCCTCCCCCTGTGGGGCCGCAGGTACGTCCAGGGGCGCAGACCCCACCGGGGAAGACCTCTGGCGGCTTCAGACCCACAGAGCTGGAGAAGCCTTGCGGGGCAGCGAGCCCGACTCCTCCTTAGGCCACGCAGGTTGCAGAGAGGATGCTCTGTGCAGGGAAGGAGCAAAGCCTGGCACCGAACCATGACTGCCGCAAAGCCTGTGCTTTCTTAGCTCCTGGTGCCCGTCCCTTTGTTTCCCCGGTCCTCGATTTTCTCATCTAGGAACAGGGCTAATAAGATCTTCCTCCCCGGGTTCATGTGAGAAAGTGAAGAACTTACCGCTACAGTATCTGGCGTACAGAAAACACTCAAAATAGCTGCTACTATGTTTAACGTTATTTTCAGGGCGACAAAAAGCATTCCATAGATAGTAACTTAGAGAAACAATAACTCTTCTGTTCCAGGTTAGAAATAGTCTCCCTGTGACGCCTGGGTGGCTCAGTCCGTTAAGCCTCAGACTTTGGCTCCAGTCATGATCTCAAGGTTGATGAGTTTGAGCCCCATGTCAGGCTCTGTGCTGATAGCTCGGAGCCTGGAGCCTGCTTTGGATTCTGTGTCTCCCTCTCTCTCTCCCCCTCCCCCACTCGTTCTCTCTTCCCCCCCCAAAACAAATAAAATATTAAAAAAAAAAAAAAGAAATAGTCTCATTTAAAATGAATGGAGGGGTTTCATTTTGTATTCAACATTTCCTTGAAAACCTGCCCTGCAGGCATGATCTAGAAAGAAGGTGCCCCGGGATGGAGGCGAGGAGTCCCAGAGGGCATCTCGCAGATGGAGAGCATGGGGACGGGACAGGACAGGCATCAGTCTGGACGCGTCTACTCTCAAGTGCCGGACGGAATCCCAGGACTGGCAACGTTCATCACCTTGAATGACCACAAAGAGCCTCCTCAGCCCTCCCAACCACAGAGACGCCCCATTGGGCACTGTCGTTATCTACTGATCCAAACATCAATGAGGCAGATGCTGTCCCTCAGCTCCAGTATCAGTGATTCAGGTCCAGGAGCCCAGAAACCCAGAGGAACCCAGAGTTCATGCTGCTGCTTGGACTCAGGACCTGGAAAGCCAGACTCTCCGTGTTTTCAAATCCCGACCAGTGTGTGTCCCTCTGAGAAGTCAAGGCCAGTGTCTGAACACAGTGGGGCCTGTTTTCTTCATCTGCAGAAAGCACACGTGTCTCTTAGGAGAGTGGAGACTGTGGGACGTACGTGTGACCCACACACAGGGAGTATTCGGGCCAGTGTGTACAGGTAGGTGGGCTCTAGAGTATTCTGTTTCTGTTTTCCCAAGTATCACAATTATTTACTTATAAACACCCAAGAATGGGTGTATTAGAGCGCTAGGGGAAAGGCAGCAAGGACACCATGGTCCTGGATGCCCTGACATTTACTTTGCCATTTCAAGACACCTTCTACACAGAGGCTGGTCACTGGTCCCCTCTCCCACCGCCGTCTCCCTGGACACTCACCTAGGGACACAAGCCTCCACACCGGTGTCCCTGCTTCTCTTCATCCCTGCCCCCGTGTCCCTTCTCCGCTCAGCAGCATGAGGGGTGGGGGTCTTTCTAGGAAGTCAGCCCCACCATGTCACCCTCCGGTGGCCTCTCATCTCCTTATCAAAGCCACGGCCAGCACGCCCCATGCGCCCCGCCTCCTGGCTCTACCTTGAGTAATTCACTTTCCTTAGGATGTCCCTGCACACAGGCCCCTCCCTACTCCTCAAAGCCCCCGGGCCGGGCTGGGGTCTGTGTGAGGCTTGCCTCAAAGGTTCCCTCTGAAGCCTGCCAGGGGCTGGCCCTCACTCTTGCTCCCAGCCTCAGCTCAAATGTCACTTCCACCAGGAGCCTTTCACTGCCTCTCAGTTCCTCGATGACGATGGCTCATCACCCTCTTTTATTGTATGTGAAGCAGCAGCCCCCCCTCCCAGGACCCTCCCCCTTCCCCTCCCTCCAGAAGAGCAGGCTCTCATCCACTCCCGGGGCTGCTATGTCCCCAGGGGTGGCAAAGGGCTTGACCCAGAGACAGCCCCGCAAACGTCTCTATGGAATGAACCAAAGGTCAAAATCGAGCAGAGTCCTTAAGAAAGTACAGGATTTGGGAACCGAGGGCTGAGAAAAGGCACGCTGACAGCAAAGGGGGCAGGGGAGGTCTGGGGGGAGGGGAGCGGAACTTTTGCAACAGCTAGGAGACTGGATAGTTGATCGTTTTATCCCACTTAACTTTGTTTTTTTTAATTTTTATTTATTGACAGGGTGCAAATGGGGGAGGGACAGAGAGAGGGGGAGGCATAGAGCCAGATGCGGGGCTCGAACTCAGAAAACAGGAGATCGTGGCCCGAGCCGAACTCAGACGCTCAACGGACTCAGCCACCCAGGTGCCCCCTCCACCTAATTTTCAAAATAGATCATTGTAAAATTGCCCATGTTTTGTGGGAGGAAGCTGAAGCCAAGGGGTGGCCCCATGCTGTGGGACCTCAGCCGGGAGAAGGGTGATGAGCATCCCGGAAAACAGACCCCGGGTCCTGAGGGGCTTCTGGGGAGGGGCGTCCAAGTCTGGAATGCAGGGCCCTGGAAGGAAAGGACAGTGGAAGACCCAGCCGTGTTCAGGATTTCGTCAGTTACCTTCAAGTGTGATACAGAACGAACTTCAAGTGCAAACCCTCGTGCGGGCCTGGACATTAATCTTTATAAAATGACAATGAACGGCCTGTTTTGGCAGCATGAATTAATCATGAACTGATGCTTTTTTAAATTTTAAAAACAATCTTCCCTTTATAAATGTCTCACCAAAAGTTGCTCAGACCACCTCCCTGGTCAGGAGGAGCTTACTGGTTCATTCAATCATTCAGCAAATATTCACATTAACTAAAGGGCTCGTGCAGGTCCACAGCTGCACTGATATCAGGGAGACGAAGATGCATAAACTGGGAGTCGAAGGAAGGGAAAGGAGACACCAGGTAATCATTACACACCACAACGAGGACTCTCAGGTGACTGACTGCACGAGAAGCCTGCCCCAGGGCCGTGGGGTGGTCCCATCACCTCTGTGCCTGGCGACTAGTCGGGGAGATGGAGGCTGCCTTACGGGGACCCTTGCCCCATAAAGGCTGAGCAAGTATGAAATGCACTCAGTTGCACTTTTCACCCACTTGACGTATTGAAGCGAATACAAAGCACTGACATTCAGGAATTAAGGGCGCATGCCCGGTTCCATGAGAATTACACACAGCTGCGTGGACGAGCAGAGCCCCGCAGGGGAGGGGAGGAGGAGCACACAGGTGAACCAGACTTCCCAGGGGAGCTGGGGCCCAGGCTTCACAGGATCCGTACCTCCGTTCCTCCCCGCCCAGCCCCCTGTCACCCCAAAACCAGCAGTGCACAGAACCCGGGAGCCTCCGGCTTCCCTACGCTCTGTGGGCCAGGCAGGGACAAGCAAGTCTGTCCACGAATGGAGCTTTGGAGAGAGAGACACAGACAGACAGAGAGAAAGAAGGAAATGCAGTCTGAGATATATTTACCTCTTTATCCCACCTTCCTCTCTCTTCTTTTCCTTGCCGTCCCCCAAGCCCGGCAGTAACAGGGCAGAGACCAAACCCCATCAGACTTCAGCCAGGCCACACCCCCAAGCTGCTGCCAGGAAGGGGTTGCTCCTGAGTTTTTTTTAAGTTTATTTATTTATTCTGAGAGGGAGAGAGAGAAAGAGAGGGAGAGAGAGAATATACAGGAGGGGGAGAAAGAGACGGAGAGGGAGAACCCCAAGCAGACTCCATGCTGTCAGCACAGAGCCCAACTCAGGGCTTGAACTCATGAACCGTGAGACCATGACCTGGGCCCAAATCACAAGTCAGATGCCCAGATGTGCCAGCTGTTTCTGCTTCTTGGAGCTCGGCCTCCGCCTCTCTCTTCTGGGAGCCACAGGGTTTGGGGAAATGCTGCTCGTCTGACCCCTGGCAGTGGATGTCTCTGGGCCTGTGGGTGCCATTATTTCCATTTTATGGATGAGGATCTAGCGCTCTGAACCCCCCTGCCATGCAAGACTGGCCTCTCCCAGGCCCCACCCCAGCACCAGCCCCCTTCTCCACCCCATCAACCTCTCTACCCGCCAGCATCACTGGCTCACAGACCCTACTGACTTCCAGAATATTCAGGCTGTTTCATAATTTCCTCCAGTCTGGCTTTGGGCAGACTATCCCTCTGCCTTGATCTGAGGTCACCACCCCAGCAACCCCTCGCTTTCCCTCCACTAGGACTCACCTCCCAGCTGCTTCTGACTCCACGAAGGCTACGGCTAGGCCCTCAGTCCCCGCCCTGCTTCCGCCAGATCACCTCCTGGTCATTACGGCTGTGACCGTAACGATCACACTCGCTAATATCTACCGAGCGGAGCCTCCCTGCACATCAGGCCCCACTCGAAGATTTTTACACAATTAACAGAATCTTCCCAACAAACCCATGCGGTAAGTACTACTATAATCGTCCCCAGTTTGCACATGAGGCACAGAGAGGTTAAGTACTTGCCTGAGGGTCACACAGCTAAAGCGGCAAAACCCAGATTACAACCAAGGCAGTGTGGCCGTGGTCCCAGCTCCTCCCTGAGACCCTGCCAAGCCTGTGCCTCCCATAGGCAGGGCTCGGGGAGGGAGGTGCACCTGTCTCACCAGTCCGCTGCCTAGCGCAGGAGGGAGCACAGGGGACCTGGGGACCTGGTGAATAGGACTGCATATTAATTAATTAACTGGATGGAACTGCATAACATATGGAAAATACCTTGCATATCGAATGTCACACATTCAAATGGGCTTGGAATTTAACCATCTCATTGGAATAAATGTTTGCCTTCCCTGATTGTAAAACTGTCTTTGCAAACTACTCTTTAATCTGGCCTCTGGCGCAGGAGCGCCTCTCACCCAAACCTGGCTTCCGCTCCCAACTGGTGTGGACCTAGGGCCTGCTTCACAGAGCTCCCTAGGCCAGAAGACTAAGTAGCACTTTGCTGTGTATGAAAACATTAGCTAATTAGAGTAATTCTCACTGAAGTGTAAATGAAGCCAACAGGTGAAGGGAGCAGGGAGGGTAATGCATTTTAAGGCAGGGGCTGCTCAGATTTGTCGCATGAGCCTAACCTTTCACCAGAACATTCCCCATCAGCCAGTCCACCCCCTGCACCTTGTCAAAGACACAGAGCCAACCCCAGAGACTCCCCACGAGCAGTCTCTCTTCCTCATGCCAACCTCTCCAGCCCCCTCTTCTCTCCCCCAGGCCTCTCGGAAGGAATTAGAAACTATCTCCCAGACCGTGCTCTGAGTGTGTTCTTTATTGTTTCTTCATCACCAGACTAAACAAGGTTAACCCCTGACCTTGCAGGACTTCTCAGAGGCTTAAAAGAGTATTTAACATACTAGTCTTTAGTGTCAATCTCCAAGGAGGGAGTACTCTCTATGACACTGATTTAGTCCAAAAAAATATATTTTAGGAGTGTGCCATGTGCCATGAATAGCGTTGTCTATGAACAATGGACTTCTTTCTAGAGCTTAGCTTACTGGCTGGAGAGGCAGATGCACCAGCAGAAAGTCACCTTTTGCCTGAAAGGATTATTTTGATTTCTGTGTGAGGTCCTCTGCATGGAGGAGAGTGCAGTGCATGTTCCCAGGCTGCACCGCCTGGCGGTTTACTTTCCGGCACCCACTGAGCACCGCCCCCCTCCCCCCACTTTTCTCCCTTGCATTATCTCTTAGCATCTCTCAGGAGACTCTGGTGCACTGCAGCACATGCTGTAAAATAAGCAGCCACATAACACTGCTGAATGCATGGATGGTGGGATCAGGAGACAGAAAGACAGACGGACAGATGGAATGGTGTAGGAGCCAAAGTTCTGCCCAAGGATTTGTAACACCCATGTGTGGAGGCCAGATCTTCCATGGGCACCACACACCCCTGTGACCCAGCCACGCACCCTCTGGGGCTCAGTCTCCTCCCTTACGATATGGGGAGTTGGGCCAATGACGGCCCAGAGGACAGCGCCCCTGAGCCCCAGGGACCCTGGGCCTTTAGCAAGGCAGGCCTGGCTGCCCCCCTGTTTTCCAACAGAAGACAGATATGGAATTTACCACATGCAATCTCCTGATGTCAACTGTCGGAAATGACTTAGTGATTCTCAAAACCATCTGCAGGCCAAACACAGCCCATCTGCAGAGTGTTCACGCCTGGGGCCTGCAGCTCAGGAGCTGTGCCCCGGAGAAGGACAAGCCACATGCCAGGTGTCGGGCTGCGAGCGCCACCACACCAGCTCACTGCACCTCCCATCAACTCTGGGCACAGCTACTATTATCATCCCCATTTCACAGATGAGCGAGTAGAGGTTCAGGAAGGCCAAGTAACTTCTCCGCCATCGGAGAATGGGGTTGGAGGAGGTGACCTGGAAAGCCCTCCTTCTGTGAAGGGCAGACGCTCTCACGGAGCCCCTCCGTGGTCCCTGTCCTTGGCACGCGCGCTCCCTGGACCCCACAGCAGCCCCGCGATGGTCCGTGTATCGCTGTCTTCCTGAGGAGTTCGCTGAGGTTCAGTCTGGCCATGATGGCGCAGGTGCCAGCGCCACTGACTGGGGACAGATCCTAACTCAGGTCTATGCAGTGGGAAACGGTGGTGCTGGAGTGGGGCTTCACCTCATTTCCTGAGATGGGGGTACACGCAGCCACGTAAGGCAAACCACTTAGTGGGTCTGGGTCACTGCGTCCCTTCTCACGACCTTTGTCTGCCTCTGTATCTCTGCCCTTCTCTACCTGCCCCCCCCACACTCACAGCACCCCATGACCCAGCGAGTCGTTCCTAATGCAGAGAGTTCATAGCCCTGCTTTCTCTGTGCCGCCCACGCCTTCCAGGGAAACGCGCCCCAGCCCCAAGTGCCATTTATCTAATAAGGCTGCAGTTACATTAATTATTCTTAAATGTCTCACTTGTACATAAATTTGCCTGCACAGCCCTGCCATTGCCTCTGCTCTCAAGCCCCCCTCGCTGTCTCCGGTCTTCTGAGGAATTACCAGCAAAACCACCAGCCCCAGAATAGAAGGAGCCTGGCAGAGAGGTGATGCTCCTCTCCTCCTGGGAAGCTGAGCGCCTACTTTGCATTGCAGATGCTCTCTGCTCTGAGCCTGGAGAGCCCGGAAAACCAAAGGAGCTCTCTGAGGGTCGGACGTACCTGACTTTGCATCCATGCTCTGCCACTTACCAGCTGGGTGACCTTGGGCTTAACCCCTGACCTCCTCACAATCCAGCCCCACCAGATTCTAGGGTTTGGATGTAGGCAGGTGTGAAGAGGGATCTCATCTTTCTACTGGGTCCTGGGGGGGTGTCCTGGGGGGGTGTCCTTGGAAACCGGGCTCATTTACACAGCAAACATTTACTGGGCACATGTTATGTGCCAAATAATGTGCTTGGCACTGGCCATTTAAACATGACAGAGAACTGTTCATCTCGGTGCTTCGGGGGCAGAGAGCAGAGACATTCTGGACTCGCAAAGATCTTGATTTTAACCACACTGCCACTTAACAAAGAGATGACTGTAGTGGTACCTCATTCTCATTATCGGCATGATGAGAATAGAAGTCCCCTTTCCACATGTCTGTGAGGATGCACCACGGGTGCATCTCAAAACCATTATGCTAAATGGGGGCACCTGGGTGGCTTAGTCAGTTAAGCATCTGACTTTCTCTTGGGTCATGATCACACGGTTCGTGGGTTCGAGCCCCGCGTCGGGCTCTGTGCTGACTGCCAGCTCAGAGCCTGAAGCCTGTTTCAGTCTGTGACTCCCTCTCTCTCTGACCCTCCCCTGCTCATGCTGTCTCTTTCTCTCTCTCTCTCGTAGAAATAAATAAAACATTAAAAAAAAAGTTAAAAAAAACCATTATGCTAAATGAAAGAAGCCAGACGCGGGTCACGTATCATCCAATTCCACTCCCATAAAATGTCTGGAACGGGTCAATCCTCACAGATAGCAGTTTGTGGTTTCCAGGATATGGCGAGAAGCAGGAGTGGGTACTGCCCCATGGACCCAGCCTCTCCTTCTGGGGAAGGAGGGCTGGGGGGGACGAAACCGCTCTGGGACTAGACAGAGGTGATGGCCGCACAGCTTGGCGGATGTGCTGAATAAACCCTTCAAATCCTGAGTTTTATGTTGTGTCAGCCTGACTTCAATGAAAACATCCCATCCCCAATACGACATATGCTTGTACATAATAGCTCGGTAAAAATGAATTCTTTCACTCTGAAAAAAAACTATGATTTTATTATGCCTCTTCTCTGCCTTCAAGGCCGCCCATCCCCTCAGGCTCCACTTCTTGGTTCAGATTTGCCCAGACTCTGTCTCCATCTCCCACAGGACAGAGCTCCAGAAATTTGATCTCGGGGCTCACATCCCCAGAACATCTTCCTCCAAAGACCACACAGGCTTGGGTCTTCCAGCCTCAGAGAGGAAAGAGGCATGGCCATCCTCTGCCCATCGCGGAGCTGGCCGGCCTGCGAGGAGGTTCACCGCATGCCAAGCCAGTGTGACCGCCCCTCCCGTGGGCACCGCCTCTATTCTCCCAACACGAGCCAGCGCCCCCCAGCCTCTGGTGCCCTTGCACATCTCGGCCCGGGTGCTGGAGCTCCCTCCCTGGTGCCTCACCAGGCAGTCCGTCCTGCCCCTCCCCCCCTGGCTCCCAGACTATGCAGACTCAGGGACGGCCACGGTTGTGTGGCCAGCTCTTCAAGGTCCGTGTGACCTTGGGTGATCCGCTTCGGACCGTCTATAAAATGGGGACTATGCCACGGCACGGTGCCAGTGGGAGTCAAGAGTAGGAATATATTCACTCCGGCGGGGGGTGGGGTGCTCCTTGGGGTCCACGCAGGTGGAGAGGCCCAGGTACAGGCCCTGACCAGCCTTTCAAGGATATGGGGGTGCATCTGTAGCCAAAAGGATGCTGCTAAAAAGAGCATTTCTTCTATTTCTATGGATGATTTCACATTAAATCTGCTCGACTTCTGTGTCACAAACTTTCTCCCTCCCGTCCCCGCCCCTGCTGGCCTCCGGTCACCTGGAGCAGATGCTCACAGCACGTGGAAGAGTGAGCCACGGGGTTTAGGGAAAACCAGCCAAGTTCAGGGTCCGTGGAGAAAGGAGTCCGGCTCACCAACCAGCAGAGCCACCACCAGGGCGTGGAGAGAGTTGCTCAGGGAATCAGAAGCTCCTATTGGGGGTGGGGGGTGGGGGTGTGGGAAGAGGCAGCGCAGGGAGCAGGCTGGGGGTGGAGGGCATTCTCTCAAAGCGGAGGAGACCTTCCAGTAATCGTAAGGCCCCACGTGGACGTGATGATTGTCAACGGATTTAAATGCCGAAAAGCGAAAAGCTGTGTGAAGCTGCTGCAGAGATGTCGGCGGTTAAACCCCAAGAGAAAGCAGCCCAAATGCCGTGTCTTCCACGCCTGCTCAGCCCCCACCCGGACCCGGCCCTGCCGCCAGCCTCCACGCCCCCAGTCTCGATCCCCCCAGTACACAATACAGTAAGTTATCTGACAGACTGTGTTCGAAGGTTGACTAGGAGAATACTAAACACCTGTTAGGAGGACGTGACTGCAGACCATCCCCCCCCAAGGATGCCGAAACAGAGTTCACTCTACCACAGCACCTTGTGACGGATATTTAGTCTCAGCCTCTTTATTAATCAAAGAATAATGAAAATAATAACTTTTTAATACACCAAATTAAGGCTGTCATTTCATAGCATCATCTTAATTAACCCATGGGTCCTTATTTTCCAGGAACATCCCGTCAACATCTAGTGTCTCAGTAGAATTATTAATAGCAACCCCATTTGTGCTCAGAAGCGGTCAGGTGTGAATGAGACCATAGATGATCATCCCACCCACAGCAGCACCCTAACATATGCCTTCTTTCTGCTGCCCCTTTGCAAGGGAAGCCATAGAGGCTCGCACAGACTATGGCAGCTAAGCGGCAGGCCAGGATTCAAATTTGGTCTAAAATAGAGGCTGAGGGGTTCCTGGGTGGCTCAGTCGGTTGAGCATCCGACTTCAGCTCAGGTCATGATCTCACCGTTTGTGGGTTCGAGCCCCGCATCAGGCTCTGTGCTGACAGCTCAGAGCCTGGAGCCTGCTTCAGATTCTGTGTCTCCCTCTCTCTCTGACCCTCCCCTGCTCATGCTGTCTTTCTCTCAAAAATAAATAAAATATTTTTAAAAATAAATAAATAAAATAAAATAGAGGCTGACCTCTCATCTCAACCCAAACATTTCCTCTCAAAATGAGTGGTTTTCAGATAGAGCCCCTTAATCCCTGGGCAAGGAGAGGCGTTCCTTAGGATCCACAGGGGAACTTAGAGAATGGGGCTCAGGGGCCCCACCCCCCACCCATGGGCCGACCAAACCCCTCCTCTTTTACAAAGGGGGAAGGTCTCTGCAAGAGTTCCTTGGGGAGATGAATCTATTATTTTAAAAAACTGAACAAAATGATTGATTTACTTCTGTATCACCAGCACCTAGAACAATGCTGGATGCACTGGGTCCCAGTAAATGCTTCAAAAACAAATGACTAAATGAAGTATAGTCATTACCTAATGACTTCCCAGGATGAACAGCTACTTTGGTTTTGTTTTGTTTTGTTTGAGTTTATTTATTTATTTGAGGGGGTGGGCAGAGAGAGAGAAGGAGCGAGAGAGAATCCCAAGCAGGCTCTGCACTATCACTGCAGAGCACAATGCGAGGCTTGAACTCATGAACCTGAGATCATGATCTGAGCCAAAATCAAGACTCGATGCTTAACCAACTGAGCCACCCATGCAGGCACTCCAGCTGACAACTCCTTTAAATACGACTGACACAGACCTCCTGGTGACCATTTATATTCACAGCAAAATTCACTACCGAAATACTCGTGTCAGAATGACCCCCCCCCTTCATATGGCACCACATGGAAATACAACAAAAAGTCTTAAAATAGAAGGAGTCTTTGACCTCACTTGGCCCTGCAGGTAAAAAGCATACCCTTGGCAAGGTTATAAAGAGAAACCATGAATATATATCATCATCTGTTAAAATTATCTAGCAAACCACATACTTTGAATTTTCTCCTTGAAGCTGGCCTTTAATTAACATGCATACTCTCTGACCTCCCAATGCCTGTATGTGCGTCCATTATGCTTACCCAGTGCATAGACAGTTTCTCATTCACTTGTCTTTCTCTTCATTCCAGAAGCCCTAGGATTTAGGTCTTATTTGTATCTAGTCCCCAGAGTTCCTGTGAGTATTGGGCACTGTGTAAAGATTCAATAAATATCAGAGAGGTGAAGGGATGCTTGGGGTCAAGGAATCCCCTCTGTTGGATCTCTCTGGAACCTGGGCTTTGGGTGTTTTGGAAGCATGGCAATGCTTGGCCTGGATCCTGCCTGACATCGAAAGGTAGGCTGGATAATGCTGGAGCTGTATGCTCTCCTCAGATACCCCTGCTCAGACAGGGTGGATACAAATGTCCCAGACCAGGACACATAAGGCAATTCACTTACCCAGAACCTCGTCCAGAATGGCAGCATGCCAACTCTCAGTTCTGGGACAGCTGGGGGGTGGGGTACAGAGCCAGCGGTCAGAGACTGGGTGGTAGACCAGAAGGTCTCCCAGTCTCAGCCTCCGCGTACCACCTTTGGATGGAAGTTGGAGGAAGGGAGGAGGAGGAGGACTGGGAAAGATGAGTCAGGAAAAGTAGGTCAGACACCTTCTCTCCAGCAGAACCCCAAATCTGGAAGCTGCCAGATGCAACCCAAGGAATCCCCCTAATTCCTTAGCACACTGTGGCTCAGCCCTTGTTTAAACCCATTCAGGAAGGGCACCTACTACCTTCCAAGGCTGCCAAGACCTTTTTTGTCCTTGGTCCCTGCAGGGCCCACTGCACACCCTGCAGAGCCTCACTGCACATCTGCAGAGCCTCACTGCACACCCTGCAGGGCCTCACTGCAAACCCTGCAGGGCCTCACTGCACACCCTGCAGGGCCCCACTGCACACACTGCAGAGCCTCACTGCACACCCTGCAGAGCCTCACTGCATACCCTTCAGGGCCCACTTCACACCCTGCAGGGCCTCACTGCACACCCTGCAGGGCCTCACTGCACACCCTGCAGAGCTTCAATGCACACCTACGGAAAGCGAACCCCTCCAAATCCCAAACTCTAATATGCTCAGACATGGACTGGAAAGTATGAGAAATATTGTCCTAGATGAAACACTGGTAAACTAGCTACAATTTATTGTCTTAAGTTTGGTGACTTCGCATAAACTAAACCATCAATCATTTCAATACCTCTGATAGGATTTCACAGTTCAGTGTGTTTAACAAGTAACTTGGAAATCCAGGAAACTTACACAGTGCTTGGGGCCCAAAAGGAGAGCCCACAGGGATCTTGTAATTGGGCTTTTACTTACAAAATTATGAACCTGGACTCTTTTTTTTAATTTTAGGGGAGGGAGAGAGAGAGACAGAAAGAGAAAGAGAGAGAGAGAGAGAGAGAGAGAGAGAATCTTAAGCAGGCTCCACACTCCATGCAGAGCCCAATGCAGGGCTTGACCTGGGATCATGATCTAAGCCAAAATCAACAGTTGGGTGCTCAGCTGACTGAGCCACCCAGGCGCCCCTACCTGGACACTCTTTGATATGAAACATCAGTTGGTGTTACATGAAAAGAGGTTTCCATGCTCAACCAAACTTGGAAGAAAGTGGGTTAAGCAGATGTCAAGACTGCAGGACTTCTCAGAGCCTTTGATATAACTATTCCCTCTATGCCACTCCAAAAAGTACAGAATGGCTCTCTACCTTCCCTGATTATGGAATTCTTACTTTGTGGGCTATCACCTGGACTGAGAGATGATGGTATATACCCCTTTAGAAAACGTAACCTAACCAAATGTCCCCCTATTAAAGACAAGGAAACTCTCCAGCTCCGTAAACCTGAGCAAACCACTGAAACATTCTGAACTCTGGTGGCCCCTTTTGCCAGCCCCCTCCCACAGGACCAGAAGGGGTGTAACGGAAAACCATGATGGGGAAGCACACAGGAGACACGTGGAGCTCATGTTGTCTTTCTTTCCTGAGTGGCAGCCACAGGCTTAGAAGGAATCCATCTGTTTACCTGCCTGGGCGCTGGGCCAAATGTTGGTCCCAGGGACATTTCACATCTATTTTCCCAGTCTTCAGCAAAATGAAAGAAAAATGGCCTCTTAACCCCAGCTGACACAGCAATGGGACCTGGGAAGGCCAAGGATGACAGTCTTTCTATCTAATGTAATCTTTTCCTGTAGCAATAACAACCGATTGCATTTCCTTTCTCAAGAGCTGGGTGATGGGCGTGAGTGATGGGCCAGTCACTTCATCCACGGGGATACACTATGGAGCAAAGCTATGAGGGAGAACTCACCTGCTCATTTCTCAGCACCATCTGGCTTTAAGTGGATCTTCACAGAAAGTACCAACATCCCGGGAGCTTGGGCATGTTTACCTGGGCAAGGCCTGCCTTCCCCGGAGAGCTGCGCTGTTCACCTGCCCGTCAGGTGGCTACAAGTAGTTCCCAAGTGCCTGCTACGTGTATGTCCCTGGTGTGCGTGTGTGTGCACGTGACTCTGTGTGTGAGAGAGAGAGAAAGACAGAGAGAGACAGAGGCAGAGAGAGACAGATTGCTGTATCACCCACACACAATAGGGCTCTCATGCACAGCAAACCAGAAGAGAAGGTAGCTGAAGGTAAATTCTAATTCTCTGGAGTCTTAGAAACCTGCAGACTCAGGAGTGCTTGGAAGATTTCCTCCCAGCCAGCATCAACCCAACCCCTCCCGTGGGGGTAGCACTCACAGGGGGCCTCTAGTATCACCGTAGGTCCCACAAAGTCAGATAAAAGACTTCTTATTTGCTTGGGAAACAGAATGCACCTTCAAGAAGACACAGGATGAGACACGTAAAACTCACTCAGCCTTTATGGAAAAGAGTAGGGAGGCTCCTCAAATAATTAAAAACTGAACTGACATATAATCCAAAAGACCCAGTTCTGGGTATCTATCCAAAGAACTGAAACCAGGATCTTTGCAGCACCTGTGGGGTTCCATCGGTTAAGCATCCAACTTTGGCTCAGGTCATGATCTCACAGCTCGAGGGTTCAAGACCCACATTGGGCTCTGTGCTGACAGCCCAGAGCCTGGAGTCTGCTTCAGATTCTGTGTCTCTCTCTGCCCTTCCCCTGCTCGCACGCGCACTCTCTCTCTCTCTCTCTCTCTCTCTCTCTCTCTTTCTCTCAAAATTAAATGAATAAAACATTGAAAAAAATTTTAATAAATAGACTTGAAACCAGGATCATCATGGCAGCATTATTCACAATAGCCAGGACACAGAAACAACTTAATAGTTTGGTGATGGATGAATGGATAAAGGACATGTGGTGTATACATATAATGGATTATTATTCAGCCTGGAAAAAGAAAGATCCTGCCATTTCCAAGAGCACGGATGGACCTGGAGGGCATTAGACTAAGTGAAATAAGCCACAAACGGAAAGACAAATACCGTACGATCTCACTTATGTGTAGAATTGTAAAAAGTCAAGCTCCCTGAAGCAGAGAGTAGAGCAGTAGCTGCCAGGGGCAAGGAGGTGATGGAGACGAGGAGATGATGGTCCAAAGGCACAAAGTTACGCAGGACAAACACATTCAGGGCAGCGAGGATACAGCACAGCACCTATGGCTAACGGTGCCATGTTATAAGTTTAAAATTTGCGAAGAGGATAGATCTTATGCTCAATGTTCTTACCAGAAAAAAAAATAATAAAATAAGAATATGAAAAAGAAAGAGCACAGGAGGAAACTTTAGGAGATGATGGAGATGCACGGCGGGGATGGTGGGGCCGGTCTCACAGGTGTGTCCGGATCAATCCCCAAACTCGTGGAGTTGTGATATTAAATACATATGTCTTTTTACAGACCAATCACACTTTAATAATACAGTTTTAAAAAATCCTCAGGAGGGACAGTGTCCCTACATATGCAAGAAAGCCCACACCTACACGTACACGCAGAAGCACACGCATAAACAAGCAGAGAAGAGCTCTCATGTCCAATCCTGTGCTCAGACATCCTTGAGCCAGGTCTGAAAGGGCTCAACAGCCTCTTTCCCACCATGTCCACCTCGGGCAGGACCACAGCTTCGTCACATGCACACAGCACCCACCCTGGGCCAGACACTGATCCTCCAGACAAAGGGGTGAGTGCTTTCTCCTGAAGGAGAGACAAGGGCACAGGAGAGCATGTCACCTGTCCAAGGTCTGACAGTCAGAACAGGGCTGGGACCCACCACTCTGGTCTGCCCCCCGAGCTGGTGCTCTCGGCCACCACACCACATAGTTTCAAGTTCCTGCCCCTGGCGTAAAGGTAAGTAATGCAGATTAAACTGAAGTTTGCAGAGGGGCAGCTGGGTGGCTCAGGTGGATGAGCATCCAAGTCTTGATTGGGGCTCATGTCATCTCAGGATTAGGGAGTTCAAGCCCTGCATCGGGCGCCATGCTGATGGTACAAATCCTGCTTAGGATTCTCTCAGTCTCTTTCTCTCTCTGTCTCTGTTTCTCTGTGTCTCTCTGCCCACCTCCCCCCCAATCAAATAAATAAACCTAAAAATAAATTAATAAACTGAAGTTCATAGGGAAATGAGAAAACACTGCCCCAGCTCACTACAAGGCAAAACTCAGTGATGATCCCATACGACAGCCCCTCAACCACACACTCCTTTCCAGAAAGAAGCCTCTTGGATCCCTTCTCCAGCTCAACTTTTCCAGCATTCAGGCAAAGCCCCTCACCCTCCACTCATGAGCCCCTTGTCAGGGAAGTGGCCCAGAAACCACTCATGATCTGCAGGTCAGCTTCTCAGGGGGCTTTATTCGAGCAGTGCATCAAACTGCTGGCCCAGGAACACAGAGCTCCACAGGAAAAAGGGGGTCTGGGGCTGCGGCAGGTAAAGTGTCCTGCACTGTTGCACAAACACTGTTTGATTTAGTTCATACGGCAACCCTGAAAGCAGGAATTTTTATCTCTGTTCTACGGATGAGAGAACAATGCCACAGAGTTGAAGTGGCTCCCAGCGACAAAGGACAGGGGGCTGGACCTTGGCTTTGAGCTCAGGGCACAGTGACCTTAAAGCTCAGCCCCTTCAGCACATGCTATGCCCTCCCCTGGCTCTCCAGCCTGCACGGTCCCCTCTCCAAATGACGCGGGGCCCTGCTGTGCCGCAGTCGAGAAAGAATTCTTGAGATGTCTGCAGTGCAAAAGGGTGCTTTTATTATAGCACAGGGACGGGACCCGTGGGCAGAAAGAGCTGCGCTGTGATTGTGAGGAGGGACTAATTATATACTTTTAAGTTTGAGGAGGTGCGGGAGAGACACGGTAAGTCTCTAAAGGGACTTCTGCACGTGAAAGAAGAGTTATAGGATCCTGGGAGGTCTGGCTATTCTTAACAGAACGTTGTGTTTAGCCTCCAGCAAGACAGGAGCAGTAAGGCCACCGTGAGCTCCTTGAGGAGCGTTGTGCTCTGCGTGTCTCCAGGATTTATTTCTTCTGTGGGCTGCAAGCTGTAAGGAGATTCAATCTGAGCTACATTTCCCTTGCTTTGTTCTCCGCCTCACAAAGACAGGACCCCCTGGGCACCCACCGGCCACTCATTCAAAACATTTCCCTGAGCTTCTGATGGGTACAGGGCAGAGGTTCCCAACCAGGGGCGATTCTGCCCGCAAGGCCCGGAGGCATTTTGGGTTTTCACAACTGGAGAGGGTCACGGGCACTCAGTGGGGAGAGGCCAGAGATGGGGACATACAACCTACCACGCGCAGGACAGTCCCTCCCACGGTAATCCTGTCGAGGTTGAGAATCTTGGGCACAAGGCACACAGAGACCATTAAATCCCAAGAAAAACCCTGCACCGTTCTGAATGGTTTTCGTGCATTAAGCTAAGTAATCTTCAAAAGAGACTATGAGGGGCGCCTGGGTGGCTCAGTCAGTTAAGCATCTGACTTCGGCTCAGGTCATGATCTCATGGTTCGTGAGTTCAAGCCCCACATTGGCCTCTGTGCTGACAGCTCAGAGCCTGGACAGCCTGCTTTGGATTCTGTGTCTCTATCTCTCTCTGCCCCTCCTCTGCTTACGCTTTGTCTGTCTCTGTCTCTCAAAAATAAATAAACGTTAAAAAAAATTTTTTTTAAAAAGAGAGGGACTGTGAGCCTGGGAATACTGCTATTCCATGGAAGTGGAGGGAATGGAGATGCTACTCCCGGTGTTCGGGGCTGCAGGCTGGGACTTAGACCTGAAAGTCCAGTCGCAGGGCCCACGGCTGAACCTGTTGTCCTAAGATACTGCCTGTACTCGATGCTGGCGGTGGGAGCCAGACAGAGACAAGCACAGACCTGAGAACCGAGGCCAGGGTCGGCTGGGGACGTCACGGGTGCTGCGTGTAGGCCAGGGGGACCCGGGGAGAGCGACAGCCCATCAGCTGGGCTGACGTTATCAGGAAGGGCTCCGGGAGGAGAGGATGTCAAACCTCTGAGTTGACTTCCTTGTGGCATAAGAGAGGATCCTGCCCTTGGGACTCCCATTATGTAAATAAAATGCAATACAGTCTGTGTGGCAGGAAGCTTCTAAAGGGGCCCCCCAGACCTTATCTCCTGGGATCCATTACCTTGTGTCACCCTCCCCAGGGCCACACAGATTCTGGCTCCCGCTCTGCGTGCCCTCCCTTGCTTTCTCTGCTAAGGGCCTGCTGCCCCCAGGGAGAGGGCCCCGTGGCAACAGAGGGCCCTCTGGGATCGGAATCCTGCAGACCACCATGTCAGTGAACTTGGAAGGGGATCACCCTCAAGAGGACGTGGTCCCAGGCAACAGCTTACTTGTACCATGCAGACTCCTGAGCCGAATCACCCAGAGCCAAACCACACAGGCAGATTCCCAAGCCTGTGAGACCATTAACTTTGTTGTTGTACGCTGCTGACCACTGGGGTGATAGGTAACCCATACCACTAGTGGGCCCACTGGATGCTTCTCACGTGCTATTTCACATCGTCTTGGGTCTCTGATCCAAATCACCTCAGGGATGACCGGTTCTGCTGGGCTCCAGTAACCTCCACGTGAGTGGAATCCGATCCCACCCTGCCTGAGCCTTACCACGCACTCTCTCCTGCAACCGCCTTGCACCCCTGCATGGCCAATCCGTGCAGGTATGATCCCGACCTGAAACAAACTTCTGTCCGGGACAGAGGAACAACAAATACTCGACTTTCTCTCTCCCGGCAGCCAGGATGGACATCCTGAGATACATCTGACACTGCCTCTCAGGCCCTGCCCTTGGCACCTGAGGGAATACAAAGCCAGAACTGTAGAGATGGCCACCTGGCGAGCACCCCCAGCGGCTCTCTGTCCTTCCATGCTTTGCTTCCCCAACCCTCCCTCCTCCAACCTAGGATCACACTCCCTAGGACTGTGTGCGCACAACCCTTGCCTCCAGCTCTTCTTTCTGAGAGAGCTAGGCCAGGATGGACAGTGTCTAACACGACAGAGATGCCCAATCCATGAGAATGATCAAGCCTTCCCGCTCTGGCTGGGAGACCCTAACTGTTTCCCTTTTAGTTTGAAAGTTTTACAATTCCAACTATTTTTCCATTTTTCTCATAGCCTCTCCTATCTGATAGGTATGTTCCCACACCTTCACCAGAGCACACAGCAAAATGGAAGACACAAGCCCACGTGCAATGAGCAGGTTCTGAATACACTGAGGAAGAGTCCTTCCCAGCTCTCTCTCTGGGGCATCCATAAAGTCTCCCCCCCTCCCTTCTTGTCCCTCGTACCTTGTTGACACTTTCCAGCTTAGATGTCCTCCACCTCACCATCTGACTCAGATTTCTAAGTCTTTGTTCATCTGCTTTCTCTGTTTTGATGAGCCTCCTACCTTCTAGGTAATTCTTAAGTTTTCTCAGTAACATACTTTGAGGGTCCTTCTATCCAGTAATTTAAGACATCTTCCCCAAAGACACCCCATTTGGTCTACACATTCCTTCTCTGAGATTTTGGAAGTACTCTGAGTATCTGTCTGTTTAAATTATTCATTTTTCCTCAAAAAAAAACAAAAAACAAAAACGCTGGAAACTTAACTACGACTAGGATGAACTCTTTCATCTAGTATCCTGAATGCTTCATTACTTTTTATTGAATGAATGGATGCATTGAATAATGGAAAAAGAATGGCAAAAACTAATTTTCCCTTTAGCACAGTGCTGACAATTTCAACATAAATCCGAAGCTATTCACTCCTATGTTGGAAAAGGAAAATCGGAACAAAAACACATACTCTTCTACCATTTCTACATTCAGATGACAGTTTGATACACATACCATTGGCTCAGTTCAGCAAAGACAATGATCTGGCCCTACTCCTTGTGCATCTGAGAACTTGTGAAATCACCAGGTAAACGTGCAGAGCAAATCTGGGGAGAAGGTGGTCAGTATTTTTCACATCCCATTTTTCCTCAGCCAGCCACCCTCACCTCCCAACACCTCACCTCCAATATGAGCTTTATTTTCAATAGTGAGAACATACATGACCTGAGAAATGTATCTAGAGATCAGGAACTTTTAAATACTCGGGAACTGCTGAGATAACTTAATTATGTAATCTGCTTAAAAGCCCTTATACACACACACACACACACACATGCATACACACACACACATATGCATACACACGCGCACACACATGCGTACCCGCGCATACACACATACACACACAAAAGATGGGAAGCTCACTACCACCTAAGACAGCATTTAGTTTCCAGCTAGGTAATGAACAGAGATGACATCTGATATTTCTTTTCTGAGGATATGTAACCTGGGACAAAGTCACCCGGGCATTGAGCCTCAGTTTCTATATCTATAAAACAGAAACCATAATGGGCCTTCACAGCCTCACGCAATGGACAGCAGTGATCATTTCAGGAAATAACATGGACAGAGCAAAACTCTCATTCTAAAGAAATGGTTTCTGGGGCACCTGGGGGGCTCAGTCTTTTGAGAATTCGACTTTGGCTCAGGACATGATCTCATGGTGTGTGGATTCAAGCCCTGGGGCCTGCTTTTGATTCTCTCTCTCTCTCTCTCTCTCTCTCTCTCCCCCCTCCCCTGCTTATACTCTATCTCTCTGTCTCAAAAATAAATAAATATTTTAAAAAAATTTTATTTGGTTTCTTCCAGTACAAATGGCTTTCCCTGCACTACCTTCCACTTGGACTACCTCGGCATTCTGCAGTCCCCACCTCCAGAAAAGAGCTGGCACATTAGAACTGCAGACATAAAAAGAGAAAAGCTGGTCCCTGATTGTAAGTTTGGAAACAGACCTTTGGATTTAATCAGAAAGACTGTCATTCAACAGCAAAGATTTTGGAGTTTCAAAAGTCTAGGAATTAGAAGTTTAGAATGTAACCAGTCTTTCCCTTTCCCCAACCTAGAAACCAGATAAAGTCTGATGGGACAAGAGCAATCTGAGAGAGAGTTGAAGGGGAAGCAGAAATGACTGCACCCCTGGTTCATTTCCTGCTAAGAGTCACCATGCTCCTCTACCCTCCAACCTAGCTGAGCACTCTTACTATAAAGAGAAAGTGAGTGGGGTGCCTGGGTGGCTCAGTCGGTTAAGCATCCGACTTTGGCTCAGGTCAGATCTTACGGTTTGTGGGTTCGAGCCCCACATGGGGCTCTATACTGACAGCTCAGAGCCTGGAGCCTGTTTTGGTTTCTGTGTCTCCCTCTCTCTCTGCCCCTTCCCCACACATGCTCTGTTTCTCTCTGTCTCAAAAATAAATAAACTATTAAAAAAATTTAAAGAGAAAGTAAGAGTTTCTAGACTACCCGGAGGAATCTCTGTGCAGAAAGTACCTGTGTCCTCATCCCTGGGTTGAGCTTGGTGATGCAGCAGATCCACAGAGCTCCTCAGGCACCAACTGGTATCCTGTCAGAAGGACCTTAAAGGCTCAGGGAGCCAAGAGTAGAAGCCCGGGAGTAAGGGGCAAGAGGCTGATGACTGAAGATCCCATGGGAAGACATAAACTCACAGCATGCTGGTGAGGAAGCACCCAGTCTCCCACCCTCAGGCCCCATCTCCAACTCTGTGGCTTCCTGCAAGTCCAAGAACTTGGCTCCAATTTCACTGACAAGTGCAGAGGGATTCTGGACTTTGTGGTTATCTCTGGCCAGGAGGTTAATAGAGAAATGATGTTCCACTACAGAAAAACAGATATCTTTTTGGAAAACCTGAATTGGTGAGCTAGATCACCACGAGGAAAGGGCCTTACCCACTTTCTGGCCCAGAGCAGATGTCCAGTAAGTAGCAGTTCCCTCCCTGACCTTCCTGTAATGCTCCACGGCTCCCAGTTTAGCTATCTGTCGTGACGATAACAAATGATTTAATCACAGAATCTTTGCACAGTGGGTGACTTTCCAGGCCAGCTCTTTCAATATAGAGTTTGGAAATCCAGGGAGGCCAGGACACAGCAAGGTAGCATCTGTGACAGGGCTGGGACCCAGGTCTCTCAAATTCATGCCAACCTCCTTCTACTTCTCATAAAGCTTCCCGAAGAGCAGAGCTAAAGATGACTTTGCAAGAGATCATAAATGATCTAAATGGCTCAAGACAGGACAAGAGGCAGTTAATTAGTGCAAAAAGCTAATTAAGGGGATATGGCCCCAGGGGCAATCCCATTGCTCTCCAGAGTCCAAGTATTAATGACAGCGACACAGTAACTTACTCTAACCTTTAAGCTCCCCTTAGGTCCATCACCTGAATAATGGCTTCATCTACTTACTCTATCAAGTGCTTCCACTGGCTCTGGAAAGTCTGACCACCCTTTTTGGCACAGCATGCAAGACTCTCTCTGTTTTGGCTTCAGTGTAATTTCTTAGCTTCATTTCTCACCCCAGTCTTCCAGGGAACCTCTTCCTTCCCTGGCCACAGTATTTTCTGAGCCATACACAGCACTGTATTTTATAGATATTCTTTCTCAGGTGGCTTTTAAAAATATACTCTCTAGCATTGCTACCATGCAACCTTTTCAAAGCTCAATTGGCAACAGTCTACTCCATTGATTTGCCTCTTACTTCAAAATAGTTCTGTCACAAATGCATCCCAAAGCCATGTTGGGCTGACCACATGGTCACGACTATCTTTTTTAACACGCCAAATATTACCATTAATAATAAGATCTAGCATCTAGTGGGTGATTATTAAGTTGCCAGGAGCTCCCCAGAATATTTTATACTCATGGACAAATTGATCCTTACAATGACCTTGGAAGTGGGAGAGATTACCCAAACACTGAGTTTGAAAAAGACTCAAGAGAAGGCAAATGATTCAACACAAGTTCAAAGAGAATAAATGAGAAGCAAAACCAGACTCTTAGCACATGCTCTTAGGCACTATATTTCACCTACAAGCACTTACTTGGAAACATTAAGTGTAGTTCTTGAGAAGACAAATACCACTCTGAGCAAGGCCCCATCAGTAAGATGTGGTTGTGGGGACAGTTGACATAGATACCATTCTGGAACACATAAAACCATTCAGACAGGATGAAGACTTACCTCTTGCATGCGTACTCTCTACAGTGGCCATATTAGAATCCCCATTGTTCATGAGAACTCCACTTACCGGATTCTTTGACATTCCATTTGGAATTGCTCTGGGGCAATGGAGGAGGAAAGGTCAACCAAGTCTTATTCACCCTCTTTAGAGTGGCCAGAACAGAAGATTAGCATCTGCCAGGCTTGGCTTTCCATCCTGGCTTCACCTCTTACTCAGTGTGGACCCTGAGCTTTCATTAGCTTTGGCCAACAAATTATTTGAGACACTGTCCCAGGTGCTGAAACCAGATAGCGGCACGAGGCTGAGTTTATGCCACCAAAGAGTTCATAGGAACTGGATAAATTTAGTACAATACAGTCAGCTCAGCAAGAAAGGAACTTAAGCCTCAATTCCGACAACAAAATACAGTGCCAAAAGATCAATAATCATATGAAAAATTACTCAATTTCACTGGCAATCTTATCTACTTCACACTGACCTGAATGGCCAAGAGAAAACACGCAGGCAATACCAACTGTGTGAGGAGGTACCATATAACTGAAACTCTTATATACTAAAACTGAATACGCATGCACCCTGTAACACAGCTATGCATTCTCAGTAATATACCTAATAGAAATGCATACACACACACACACACACACACACACACACACATATTAAAAAACAGGTGTAAGAATGTCTATCACTTCTTGTAATGATCCAACAATAGAGATTACACAGATCTTAGTAGAATGGGTGAACGAATGGTGGTATATTCATACTTTGGACACTATATGAACATGAATGAGATGCCGCTACATATAGCAAGATGGATGAGTTACATAATGATGTTTGAGTAATAAAAGAAACCAAACACAAGAGAATACACACTGTATGACCCCATGTCTATAAAGTTCAAAAACAGCCATAACTAGAAACCTATGGTGCCAGAAGTCAAGATAAGTAACTAAACTTGGCAGTGGTGGTGGGGTAGTAATTGGGGGGGAAAAAAGGCATTAAGGGTATTTATAGGAACATGGATGATCTTGATTCTTTTTTTGGGTACCGGTGAAACTAGATTTTTGACTTTGAGAAAATCCATTGAGATTATACATCTATGGATTTCAATTAAATTTTTCTTTAAGTTTCTTCCATGACACTGATGTGTTGAGATATGGCTTTTACCTTAACTTTTCCAAATGTTGTATGTTTTATCCTGAAACAAAAACTACATTTCAAAGCCTTGACCCATGAGACAAGAATTATACCATTTACCTTCACAAAGTGGATATGACAAATTGGAAGACGTGCGCCGACAATTTATAGGCACAGGAAATGCTTGCCTTGAGTGAGTGCAATCCAGCAATGCTATTACTTCAATATGCTCCATCGTTTAGAAAACTGGGTAGCAGTACCTACTAAAACTGGGCTTTCAAATATCCTATAACACGGCTATTTCAATCTAGTTGTACAAAGTAGAGTGCTTAGACAGGTTGTATACCATTCCCTGATAATTTCCCATATTTCAATTTCTATTGCCTTGATGTATTTTTCATTCTTGCTATAATAAAGCTCTTACTCTTTCCAAATTCAACCCATTATATCTCTGCAACTGGTCTTGACTCAGATGTTCTGTTTTCTTGGCATTCCCATCTTATAAACCCGTAATGTCCACACACACCACAAGCAACTTCCTCAAAGTCCTCTCCCACTTTTAACTCCCATACGTTGTCTACACCTCCAAGAACAGTAACAGCATCACTATCATCCTTAGTTGTCATTTACTGGGTACCAATCACGTGTCAAGCTCTTGGACACATGCTTTACATACATATTAACTAACAATCGAATCTATCCCTTAAACAATATGGATACATCATCAAATAGTTTTAAAATAAACAAATTATGAAACAAATTAGCAAGGGCCAAGGAAATTAGGCATCGTTATCCCAGTTTTTAAATGAGGACACAGATGCTTGGTGTGAGTCAGTAATACATCTTTCTTACAAAATTGGGAACAAGAGGAGCTGGGGTTCAAACCGGGTCTGGTGGGTTGTCACACCGAATGTTCTATCCCAAACCACCTCAGCCTGTCGCTGAGGACTGACTGACAGATTTTCAGCATGGTGGACCCAGACATAAGGCTGTCTCTCATGGTAACCCAATCATGATTTGTTCATTTACAGTAAAGGAAATTGAGGCAGGCATCTATTTCAGTGCCTGGGTGTCTGTATCCTGTTTTATGCAATAGAGGAATCATAAAACTGGGCTTGTAGGTACTCAGTGTCCTCTGTAGCCACCAAAGACTCCACCATTGTTACTTTATCTTTAAGGACAGAGAATGTTCTCCTCAATTTAAAGATGTGTTAATGGGGGCTCAGAGTGGCTATGCAGCAGTGGGACCTGGGCTTAGAACCATCAGCCTTAATGATTTTCTGCCATGCTCTCTCCCGCACAAACCCACCTCCCTAAAGATTCAGATGTCAGTGAGTCTTAGGAGGGATCTCTGCCAATTCCCTAACAAAGGGCTAATGGGGTCACGCTTTTCCTTTAAATTGTCAATATTTTTAGGTTTACTTTTGTACCCGCTGTTTCAAATGCAGGCTTCCATTTAACCTTCAAAACCTAATTCAAATATCTCATTCTCTCAGAAGTCTTCTCAGATCTTGTACTCCCTTATTTCCTTCAAAAACCTGTCCCCAAAGGCCTACAATGTAGACGTCAGTAGCCAAGGTACAGAGGCTTTGATGGTGCCTAAAAAGCCATCTCCCTGGTCTTCCAGTGCCTACATTTTTAAGGGGGGCTTGCACGTACTGCTCTCAAGTGCAATTTCCAACTGCAGTAAATGCTATGGGCAAAAAGTACAGGGGGCTTTAAAACCAGATTGTGGGGCACTGGATCTAGTCTCAGAGGTCAGGGAAGACTTCCTCGGACAGAGTTAATATTCTGGTACAACCTATACTCAACTCCTCTGCACTGTAACGTAACTTCCTAAGTGTTTCCACAATAGTCTGTGAGTTAATGCGAACACAGAACCATGCCTTATTCATGCCTCCATTCTAGGTCCTAGAAGCCCTGGGTGGCCCACTGTAGGTGGCCAAGGGATCTCTGTCATCCTCAGCATTACAGCTGCTCCCCTGTGGCCACCACCGTCACTGAAGAAAAACGTAGGGAGTGTCTGAGTGAGTGCAAGCCCCGTGTGATGACCTCTACTCAAGGGCACCTTCTTGGCACCTCAACAAAGAAAACAGCACCTTGTTGATGGCAAAGGAATGAGGAAGTCGACTAGCTCCCACTTCTCTGAGAGGCTCCTGGTACCTGTGACCCAGCCTCTTTCACAAGCTTGGCGCAGCAGCAACCTTCTGTTAGTGACTGTTCACAAGTCCTGCTCCGTGATCACATCTTGCTTGAAGCCTGGTTAAAACGTCAGTGTACAAGGCGGACGCGGACACAGAGGTGCCATCCAGCCCAGAGCAGAGATCAAAGATGCCATCTCGGCACCAGAGAAAATCTGCTCACAGGTGCTTCAAATATCAGAGCTGGACTTTTGACATCTGGAAGGCCCCTTTCAGAAATCCTGTCTAACCAGCACAAAGGACAAAGAAACTGACTGAGGTCTGGGAAGATCAATTCAGGACCTCAATTCAGAACCGAGAGCAAGCAAGGGACAAAACTGAGTCCTGGGCTGCAGCTTTGCAGGTTTTAAGTGCAAGAGTCCTCTCACTATGCCCAGTTCTTATATCATTTTTTTTTTCCCTCCTAGTACTTTGTAGACTTACTTTGTACATTTTTTAAAGTTGTGGTTAAGATCACTGTACATAAGACCAACCCTCTTGACAAATTTCTAAGTACACAATACAGACTGTTAACTACAGGCACAACATTGTTCAGCTCATCTCTGGAACGTATTCCTCTTGCATAACCGAAACTTTATGGCCATGGCACAGGAAGCATGCAATTCCAGCTAAGGTAGCACTTCCTAGAGAGGAAGGCTCACAGGGGTTGCAGATTTTGTGTAAATTTCTCACTACTGCATTCAATCCCTCCAGTGCCTTAGCTGCACCTCCTTTGCCCTGTGCTGGCTCCTGGGTTTCCATTTCCATCAGCACCAATAAGAGCAGCCCCTACTTACAGATTACCTGCAAGCCACACCCGCTCAGACACTGTGCACACAACCACCTTGAACACTCAGAAGCTCTCTGCAAGGGCATGTGACATGTGTGCTGGATACCTACTGACACATAATGAAATCACCCCAGAGACCTCTGACTTGAAGTGACGATTTTGTTTGCATCCCATTCAATGAATCAGGCATTTGAGCAGAGCCCAACTTTGACTCCACACCCAGCCAGGGAGCTCTCATTTGGGGCTGGGAGATGCAAAATGGTGCCTGGCCTCTGTGGACACGGCCTCTCTCTCCTGCTGAGCAGGCAGGGTTCAAGTTGATGCTGGTCTCCAAGAAAGAATATCCCAGAAGGTGAGAGTGGAAGCTGCAGATCTCTTAAGGTCTGGCTTAGAAGACAGACAGCAGCATTTCAACCTGTTTGTCAGGCCAGGTGAGAGGGCCTCCCAGATTCTAAGGAAGGAAAAAGAGATGCCACTGGTAGAAACACCCTGCAAAAGGCAGCATGGGGTGGGAGGCATCATTACGGGCATCTTTGGAGTGTAATGGTTAGGACCATGTCCTTTGGAATCAGACATCTCAGTTCTGTCATCAGCTGTGTGTCCATGGACAAGTCATCCCGCCTCCCAGAGCCTCACATTCCTCACCTCTAAAATGGGAACAGTAGCATTTGTCTCATCCGCTTTCATAAGGGAATAAATAATGCATAAAATGAGCTTCATGCCATGTCCCCCACACAACAAATCTCTACAAGCAGTTGCTATACTTAGAGTGATCTTATCATTTATCAACCAATTCAAGAGACTCTCAGGAGTGAAAGAGGGAGGGGCTGCATTGTGTAATTATGCGGACACAACAGGTACACACGGGGTTCACAGGCACCTTCAGCTGCTATCACCATCAATCTTTGAAAACAGCCAAACTCAAACTCAAACTGAAATTAGAAGAGGTTAATGAGCTCCCCCAAGTTCATTCACTCATTCACACACTCCCTCACACATCCAGGGAGCTCCTCCGTGCCAGGCACCACATAAGAGAAAATATGTCCCTGCCATGTTGAAATTCACACTCCAGTAACAGAGTAACTACATCATCAAACAGGCAAGTAATTATTAGTTTCCTGTAATGTGGCTCTTCATCAGGTGAACCGGGGTAAAGGAGGATAAAATTGCACCAGTGGGCACAGCTGTACGTGAAACAGATAATCCTTACTCAACGGATGAAATTGGTGATTCACAGACTGTGACCCTGGCTGGTGCCTGTCCTGGTAAAAATGTTTTATTGAAAGACAACCATACTCATTATTTACATACTCTTTATGGCTGCTTTTAAGCATCAGGTGCTTGTCACGGGTCACATGATCTGCAAATCATAAAATATCTCCTATCGAGTCCTTTAGAGAAAATGTTTGCCCGCCTCTGGCTTAAGCAACGCAGACCTGTAAGAAATGGATTACCACCCCCTCCCTGTCACTGAAGATCCAGGGGGACAGGGCATCATGTGTCCTGGTCACTTTCATCATGATGCTCTTGGGCTCCTCCCACCTTTCCATTCTCTAGCTTTGAAGTTACAGCTTTATCCAAGACTGGATCTCCTTAGGTTTGCAGGGTGGCTACACATATTCCACAAGATCAGAAAGAGAAGAAACCATCTTAAGAGCACTTGCCTTGGGAGGAAAAAAACAGTCCTTCCCTGAGGTCCCCAAAATGTCCCTCAGTGCCTCACCTTCCAAAACAGTCTCCTTGTCCTCCCTGAACCGACCACTGGAAAGGGAAGGGGACCAATATCATGGACTGACATCAGTGACAACAATCCCGAGGGGTGGGAAGGATACACACCTAAAAAACTGGGGGCACAGAGGAAGAGGGTATTAGATGCCAATGATGTCTGACATGAAGAGCAACTACGGTCAGCACAAGGGTCATAGTTACCTTTAGAAAGAGTGTTCAGAGAAGAACTCATAGGACATGACCTCCAAACACAGCCCTGAGCATGACGATGGACAGGGCTTGGACAGATCTTGCGAAAGAGCTATCAGGTATAGGGATTCGCTGGTATTCAAAATCCTTCTCTCTGGTCCAAAGCCTGTGCGGTCTCCACTGCTCCACGCTGTCTGCAGAGACTGCTTTTCTTCAGGTACAGGCTCTCCTACCATGGTCTTCCTCAAGTCTTTGATCTTATCCTGCAAACTGGAATGTCCTCCTGTTTAGCCCTTCTCCTCAGCCAGCCTTGGTAATTCTCTCATTCTCCTCAGTATGCACTTAGGTGTGGATTCGTTTTGCCTTCTCATCTCCTAGTAGGGTGTATCCTTAAGGTCAGTGACCACATCAGATTCAGATCCATACTACCCACCAAGAGCGCACAGTACAGTCTTGCTGAACACCCAATGAATCGGACACCCAAGTACAGATCTTTGGTGCTGTTTGCTTTCATCTGTTGGGTCAAAGGGCCCCCCAAAAAGACCTTAATTTTCTTGAAACAGTCCAGGTACCCAATCAAAAGGCACAGAGAAGAGAAAAACAATCCAATCCAATCCAATCCAATCCAAAAAAATCCATCCAAGCATCAGTTCCTGGGAGACTCTGATGGGGAGAAGTACACAGTCAGAAGAGTGAGACAAGAGACAGGAAAGAGTGTGCCATACACAGATAGCAAAGGGCAGAAGGCACACGTGGGGCATGTGTCTTCATGGGCACATACAGAATGCCACAATAAAATTAGGTCTCATTCATCCAGTGATCAAGAGTCGACGAAGAGCAAACACAATTTGCTCTCTACCTATTTTATTTCAGAAATTGTGTAAGCTACTTCATACACATTTAATCCTCATCAAAAAGAAGACTATCATACAGTGGAAATGTCTATTTCATAGATGATGAAATTCATGCCCAATCAGGTGAGGTGGTGAGAAAATGGCAAATGCCCAAGTTGATGACCTTCTTCTCAGCCACACAGTTGACCAATGCTTTAAGAATTCACTTCAGTAAGGAGAGAGAGAACAAGTTTGCTATAGGGGAAGAGATATTAGGTGGACCCCCATTATGAGCTGTTACAATAATCCATGGCAGAAAGGATGAAGTCTGGCTCTAGGCATTGTTACCAGAAATCAAGCAGACCTGGAAACGAAGCAGGTGCAGAGGGGAACAGGTGCAGAGGATACAAAGGCACCCCCTTGGGGAAGCGGGCTATGAGAAGACAACACCTTCCCTGCTTGCATCCCATCACCAAATCACAGCATCGGCAAAGCCGCCCTAGGGGCTGGCTCTTTGCTCGAACTGCGGGCACACATTCTAAGCTTAGACAAGCTTTAGTCACAAGGACGAAATATTATTAGTTTAGCTGTGTTTCAGCTCCAGCTCTCACTGTGAATCATGTGTGCATGAATCATAATCACCGCTCTTCATATTTTAGAAGCAAATGTATAATTTTTCTTACCCAAGGAAAAAAATTAATTGCTGTCTAAATACGAATCTAATGTTGTTTCTGAAGCTCTCGGATTTATTCAATTCTGAGACTTCATTTTCTTTGGGAGTAAAAATAATCAGGAAAGCTGTTTAAAAAAAGAGAGAGAGGTAACATATGGAGTATGTGCCCTGTCCATGACTCTGCTCCATGCTTTTGAAAGTCAAGGCAGATGTGAGTGTTCCCATTTCATAGCAATTTACTGGCCCCGGATAACACACCTAGTAACAAGGAGAACCTGAGGGCTCCAATTAAGGTGAGTTAGACACCAAACCCCACGCTTCTGGTGCTCCTGCCCCGTCTCACTTGGTTACTGCATGAAAAATGGTATCAGAGTGACTCCATGTTACAGTTCTTTTGGGAAATAATATTCAAAATTCTCCCCAATGTGGCTGTAACGTTTTATTGTCTACCCTCATCTTGGGACACTGTATCAGCAGTTAGGAAGTTAATTATCTCGGAACCTGGCAACTCTATATGAACTGGGGATACCGACAAACCTGGTTCTTAGAGGTAATATGAAATGCCTGGTTCAAGCAAGTGGGGGTCTAGGCCTGCAGAGCAGAACTACTGAACGGTGGCACCAGACTGGGGCCCTCTCAGCCCCAGGATGAGCCCCGAGAAGTCTCACTGCCTGCCACCAACTTCAAGGCTCAGGCAGCACCATCCCACTCTTCCCACTGGAGCTTCTGATCTTCCCAGTCTGGCTGAAGCCATGTGCCAGGCTCCACACACGGCACCCCACAGATGCCTCCTGACCGCTTGGCAAGCTTGGAGTAATACCCTCACTGGACAGGGGTGCTGTTTTACTACTGTGTTGTATCAGCGCTGTACTCGAATACCGTTAATACTACTATCATATTACTAACTAAAGTGCAATAACATTATTGTATTAAATACGATTTATTGAATTCAGTAACAATATCCAAAAATAGTTCATGTGTAAAGTTCCACAAGGTTTCATGTATTTTTCAACTATATTTTCTCAAATTTCCCTGAGAATTAAATAAATAAATCCCACAAATGAATCAAAACACATATTTGAAGGCCGCCAACCGCCCTCTGGTCTGCTCTCCAAACGATCTTTTCTAAATTACAGATCTGCTCCTGGCGGTCCTTTGTTTACAACCAAAGTTTCTGTTGAGCTGCCAACTTCAGCTCAGGTCATGATCTCACGGTTCGTGGATTCTAACGCCGTATCGGGCTCTGTGCTGACAGCCCAGAGCCTGGAGCCTGCTGCGGGTCCTCTTCTCCACTCCCCCACCCCCGCACCTCCCCTGCTTGCTCTCTGCCTCTCTCAAAAATAAATAAACATTAAAAAAAAAAACAAGGGGAGACTTCAAATCTGGTCCCCAGTGGAACTGAAGCAAGCCATTCCAGTCATCAGCTGAAGGCTGGGGTTCTGGATTCAGCAGATTATTTCATAACCACCTCATTAGCTCTGCCATGCTGCTCAGAGCCATCTCGGCCTCCTGACATCCTGCATTTCCTGGCCTGGGGCCACAGCACATTGTCACAGCATAGGTGACAACCTATGGGTCCTACTGGCCCCGGTTGGGGGGAGGGGGTGCAGTACGAGTAGTCCCACTTTGAAACAATCATTAAAGTGTCATTAAAAGGTACAGCCAGGTTCTCCACCTCCACACACGGAGCCTTCCAGGCTTATCTTAGATGTGACAGTTGGGCCTGGAGAGGGTCACCATGGAACTAAGCAGTGTCCCTGGTGGTTCGATGATGAGAAAACCTGTATTCACAAGAAGAGAAGTTCATTGGGCACCATGCGCCAGGAACATGTACCTACCTCTGGGCACTTTTTTCATCCTCCCCCGCCCCCCTGTACTGTCCTTCCCACCACGTGTGGCCAGGGTGAAATGAGGGGAGCCCGGCACAGGAGGAAGGCATCCCTCTGAGCTGGAGAGCAGGGGTTCAAGTGCTTGTCACTTCTGCCAGTGAACTCCACGCCCGGAGTCCAGGCTTCTGTGAAACGCATGGCAGTCTGGTCTGTGCTCCCAGCACATCCACCTGCATCATAGACCAAGGCACAGGAGTGGGTCTGGGCTTCCTAAACAATTCTATGAACAAACTGGAAATGAGGATGCGAAGACACATCACTGGGCTTATCTCTGGGCAAGGCTGTCTGTAAAGGTGAGCATGCCCAGGCTGGTACGGGTGCGATGAGACCCTGCTCTTGTATTTTGCCGGTACCACCAGGTTGGAAAGCCCCAGCCCAAATGGGAACCTGGCAACAACGTGTCCACCTTGAACAGAAAATCCTTAACAAAGCATGTCAACCTAGGGGGGTACATCCGATTCAGACGGATTTGGCCATCAGATCTGATTAGAATGTGACTTTTAAAGCAGTGTGAGAAGGGCAGGGAACCATCTTGAAGTTAAAGAAGCTGTTGACAATCGTTAAGGGCTAGGCAACCTTGGAAAATTCCTTTTATCTTTCCAAGTCTTAGTTTCTTCCCCTGTGAAATAGAGACGGGAACCTACTCATAGGGTTTTGTGAGAATACCATTTGGCAGCATGTTTGCTATGCTGTCTGCTCATTGCATTTGCTCAAGAGAATGGAATTCTCCTTCCCTTTGCCTTTGGATGGCTGAGTGCTGAATATGAACACTGGCAAAAGGAGCGATATACAGAGTGGAAGAAAGTCCAAGCGCCTTGGCTCTGTTTTGCATGGTCTCCTGTCTGACCTTAACTAACCTCTGTTCTCATGTCCTCTAATGGCCAATACTGAGCCCCCATTCTGAGTCAGTGGGTCTGTGATGAGCTGCTGCTTCTGATGAGAAGGTGTATGTTCTCCAGGAGTTTAGAAATGGGGAGGAAGGAAGGTAATATTTGGTAATGATATGGGTAGAGAATATAGTAATCTCTATAGGAATATGGAAAATACAGAGAAGAATATAGGAATCCAACAAACTTGAGACAGAATCCCAGCTCTGGGGGCGCCTGGGTGGCTCAGTTGGTTAAGCATCTGACTTCAGCTCAGGTCATGAACTCATGGTTTGTGAGTTCGAGCCCCCCATCAAGTTCTGTGCTAACAGCTCGGAGCCTGGAGCCTGCCTCAAATTCTGTGTCTCCCTCTCTTCCCCACCCCACCCCCCAACTCGTGATCTCTCTCTCTCTCTCTCTCTGAAAAATAAATAAAAGAAACTTTTTTTAAAAAAAAACCCAGCTCTGACACTTCCTGGCTGGAGGACTCACAGCAAGTGCAACTGCCTCCATTTCCTGGGAAGTAAAGCGAAAATAAAACCCACCCTACAGCAGCCTAAACTGAAGGGAACACTTACCTTACAGGGCACCCGGAGGAAACAATGCACTCCTGCCCACCAAGTACAGGCAGCCTGCCTGATTTATCACAGCCATTCAATAAGCACCAGCCTAAGCACTCTTGCACATGCATGGTACTCATGAATCCCTGGTACTGTCATCACTGTTATTCTGAAGAGCAGTGAAACGGGGCAGTATGGTCGCTGTGCTCAGGCTGAATTCACCTGTTCTCAGAACCTCTTGATTTGACGAAAGAATGTATTTGTGCTTCAGTGAAGCCTGTGAAAAACATCCCAAGTACAAAAACAGCCACCTTCTTTTGTCTGGGAAATCTGCTCATTTTAATTAATCTAAAAGGTTTCTAGCAATTCGTGTTTGTTAAGCACTTTGACATCCTAAGAATAAGAGGCAATTTAAATGCAAAGTTTTACTATAACATCTTTTTATGATTGTTACTCAAGGGGCTCTCAAGTGAAAAGGTGCTTCTAGAATTCCCGATCTCTCATTTAGGAGATGGCACTGCACCATCTAGTTGAGGGCCAGGGTCCTGTGGACTCCCTCTGCTTCTTTAGCAAGAATGAGGAATAAAGCTGGGAAATATAGCAGAAGACAGGAAAAAGAAAGGGAGTGTGAGTGCATTCTAACATCAGCTAAGTCAAGTTCAAGTTCACTTTGCACTACTGTTGAACACTGTTACCAGGAGGGCAGGGCATCATCCCTATAAAAGATTATAGTCTTTTGGCCCAAAAGAGCAGAGGACAGAATTCAGGAAAATGGCAACGTCTGTGAAGTGAGGCAGAAACTGACAAGGGAGAGAAGCAGAGAAGGGAACCACACCGCACAGTCTGTACATACATTCTGTCCAAATCCCTGGCTGAGCCTCGGACCGTGTACGCATGGGGCAGACACCAAGAAGCCAAACCAAAGATAAAGTAACTAACCGAGACTTAAACTCCTGCCCAAAAAGCAGAGACTAGAATTTGAGTTTAACCAACTTAACTGCTCACTACAGCAAAGAAGCCCACAAATGACGACAGGAATGCCAACAAGAAAACACTCATCGGAAGAAAATTATAGAATCTAGAGCCTCCACAATGCAACATTCACAATATCCACGAGAGAGTACAAAATGAGTTTAAAAGGACAACAAATAGGAAAATGTAACCCATTCTTTAATTTTTTTTTAATGTTTTATTTATTTCTAGGAGAGAGAGAGAGAGAGACAGCGTGAGCAGGAGAGGGTCAGAGAGAGAGGGAGTCACAGACTGAAACAGGCTCCAGGCTCTGAGCTGGCAGTCAGCACAGAGCCCGACGCGGGGCTCTAACCCACGAACCGCGAGATCATGACCTAAGCGAAAGTCGGACGCTTAACCGACCAAGCCACCCAGGCGCCCCTGTAACTCATTCTTTAAAAACAAACAAACATCATATGTTTGCACGTATAGGAGGATTAGGAGGAACTTAACTGAGGACCATGGGGGAGAAGAAGGCGGGAAATGGTGGGGGAGAGGGAGGGAGGCAAACCATGAGAGACTCTTGAATGCTGAGAACAAACTGAGGACTGATGGATGTGGAGGGGAGGGAGGAGATGGGCATGGAGGAGGGCACTTGTGGGGATGAGCACTGGGTGTTATATGGAAACCAATTTGACAATAAACTATTTATAAAAAAAACAACAAACAAACAAACATGGGGCGCCTGGGTGACTCAGTTGGTTAAGCGCCAACTTCGGCTCAGGTCATGATCTCATGGTTTGTGGGTTCAACCCCTGCAAAAGGTTCCGTGCCGACAGCTCAAAGCCTGAAGCCTGCTTCCAATTCTGTGTCTCTCCCTCTCTCCCCCTCCCCCACTCACACTCTGTTTCTCTCTCTCTCAAAAACAAATAAACATTAAAAACAATTTTTTTAACATAGGAAACACAAATTTTTTTAAACACTGACCCCAAGATGACACAGATACCGGAATCAGCAAACATTATGACTACACTCAATGACGTAAAGGAAAATATGCTCACAATCAATAAAAATTAGCTGTGCAAGGAAATGAGGCTTGCATGTCCCCTACTTCAAATGAAGGGAAAAAAGTGAAGAATCCTATAAGGTTGGACAGTTTATAATTCACAAAGATATTAGCTTTTGAAATATTTCAGAACAAAGTACAGATAGATTAGCTACAGGAGGTTGGGAACTCAGCATAATAACTAATTAACTCCTCAATTAATTAACTCAACAGATAATTACTGCACACATACAGGTTCCATCCAGGCATACTTCTAGAACTGGCTTTAACACGTTCCCAGCTTTCTTGAAACTTCTGTTCTATATTCACCAAGATTATCATTGTTTTGTGTGAGATAATTAGTTTACGTCATATAATTGACAACTGAAACTATTTTATCCGGGTCTTTTAAACCTTATTTCATGCATTCCATCCTCATCTTCTCCCATGAAGCATGATAAGTGGCGTGAAGATAATAAATAAAACAAAAGGGGGCGCCCGGGTGGCTTAGTCGGTTAAGCGTCCGACTTTCGCTTGGGTCATGATCTCGCGGTTCGTGGGTTCGAGCCCCGCGTCGGGCTCAGTGCTGACTGCCAGCTCAGAGCCTGGAGCCTGTTTCAGTCTGTGACTCCCTCTCTCTCTGACCCTCCCCTGCTCACGCTGTCTCTCTCTCTCTCTCTCTCTCCTAGAAATAAATAAAACATTTAAAAAAAAAAAAAAAAAGAAAGAAAGAAAGAATGCCTGGGGTAAGGGGTGGCTGATCTTCTTGCCTCCCTCTATGATTCTACAATATGGGATTTGTGCTTTATCTTGGGCTGTTAGAAATCATTAAAGTCACTAAAGTAGCATCAACTGCCCTAAAACAATGGCCATCCTCACCCTGTGAATCATGGCTGCTCTAATATACCATGACATTTTCACTGTCTTTTGAGTCTTCTGCCCACCCCCAATAAAACAGAAAGCCTCTGAGCATTGAGGTCATGGCTTTTCTTCCTCAAGCTTACGTCTAGCCTGTATCTGGCACAGAGTAGCTCTAAGCAAATACCGATATGGATCCCTAACGAAGTGTAGCAGCTACTAAAACCAAGCTTCCTGGGGGCTGTATTTTACTCCTTAGCATTCCATGTCCGTCTATGGGATGGCCTTCTTCCCTTGTAATAGCCAGGGAGACCAGGTGGGTGAGACAGGAGACGTCACTGTGCAAACAGGTTAACAGTGACAGACTTGACTTCTGTTCAATAACCGGTACCTGAAAAAACAAGCAGGTCATCACATTAGCTTGACTCGGGACATCTCTCACCAGACCATTAGCCTTTAGAAAACACAGATCTCAATTAACTTTCATGGAAATTAAATTATTCCTGCCCATTTGAAGGCCTTCATTTATCCACAGGGAGCTTTACTAAGCAAAGTTTCCAGTGTGTCTGTGGAAATCTTTGTTGAGGGCCAGCACAAAGACGGTATTCTTCCAGGTCACAAAGTTCCTCAATTGTCATTTCATAATGGTCCTGTGTGGTCGCTATGAGGGAAATCTACACAGAGCAACAAATGAAGCTTCAGGGTTAAGGAACTAATTAAACATGACGCCGTCAGGGATGTGCCCAAAGCCTATGCTCACTCCTCCACACTGTGTGGCCTCCATGGTCCTCACCGCATCACAGGCAATAGTTTCACCTTGAACCCTAAAGGAAATGCTTCACACAAACCCAGATACCATTAAAGGAGGGCATCAGTTGGAGCTAGGGACCACTCTGGGCTTCCCTTTGACTGCAGGTCATCAAGAGGTTCTTCAGATGCTGTGAACAGGTTGCTGCATATTCCCAGAAAGGGAGAGAACCTGTTTTTTTACTCAAGCCCTTCAGGGCAGAGACCCTTCAGGGCAGAGACCCTCCAGGTGCTGCACAGCCACTCTCTGATTTCATCCTTGTCCAGGTGCTCAGCTGTGGTGCTTCCCAAGAATGGACCCCCAAAGCACACCAGCTATCGGGGAGACAGGACCTCTCTGGAAACTCTGTATGCATGATTGTCTGCTACGTGGTAGACACTGTTTCAAGATCTGTGGGGATGTAACTAGGAGCTTGCTCCTGACTTCATGCAGCTTAGCCTATAGTGGGGTGACCAGCCATTCTTGGGTCAAAGAAAGGAACTGACTATTGTTTAAAAAGTCCACTGTGTGCTAGGCACTGTGGTAGGAAATTAACAATGCAATCTCATTCATTTAACAGCTCTCTGAGGTGGCCCATAAAGCCTACTTTTCAGATGCAGCAGGTGAAATTCAAGGAAGGTAAGTCACTTGGATGGATTCACCTAGCATTTAAGTGTCAGACCTATGATTCAACTTCAGCACTGTGTATCCCCAAAGTCTATGCTCTTTCCCTTCCACTTCTGCCTAAAACTCAGTTATAATAACTGTGACAGAGATACACACACACACACACACACACACACACACACACACACACATTTGAAAAGTAAGAGATGAGAAAGGGCTTCAGACAAGAGGTGATAGGGAAGGAAGCATTGATGTACACAGAGATTAAGTACAGATGGACAAAGGGCAGGCGGAATCACAGGTGGAGGTGAACATGGACGGCAGCAAGGAGGCGTGAGGCCACATGACACGTAAGAAGAAACTCAGCTCGATCATCAATGGCCCAGCGAGCCAACACGTAGGAGGTTTGCATTCATCCTGTGTGCCATGGTGAGCCACTGAAATGGTTTCACTGGAGGAATGATACTTTTTTTTTTTTAGAAGAAAGATTATCTGCTAGCAATGCGGAGGAAGGATGAGAGGAAAGCACAGAGAAGGAAGGAGGTCAAGTAAATCCTGTAGTAATGAAAGCAAAAAGGGGAACAAGCCTGAAGCTATCATACTTGAAGGCACCAAGAAATGGATTGTCAAAATACACAGGAGATAAAACCTCACAAGACTTGGTAAGACCAGCTGGAGGACGTGAAAGGCAAAGAGCCACGGTGTGTGAATGAGGCGGGCCTGCTAAGCACTGGTGCATAAGGCCCCTCCCTGAACAGCAGTTACCATTCCTGACCCCCACCATGACCATCGTCACTACGGAATGGATCGATCTAGTGCCAGGACTCAGCAGACTCCCTGGATAATTTAACAGCTCTGTGAGGTCGGTGTAGAGCTCACTGGTTTTGGCGTTGCCTTTCCAGGCTCTGTTGTGAGTTATGTCCCTTTCCTCTCGCGGCTCCAACTCTACCTCTTTGTGTTCCATGAGCTGGAGCTGGGAATCTGCAAACCACATTACCAAGCCTTGAGGTGCAGGCTGACCTCCCATCGGATGCTGCCAAAGGAAGGTGCTGGAGGGCGAGTGGACAGCAGCAAAGAGGCGAAAGGGCCTTTATTCATGTTTTCAATTCCAGTCTGTGCAGCCCTAGCCATAGAGCACAGCTCAGCCTCAAACACCGGTTTCCTTTGGCACCTCTCGCCCCTTCCCTTCAGAGCCACCACCAACGTAGATTGTATTTCCCTGTCACTCAAAGCATCACCTGCAGTAAGTCATTCCCAGAGGACCGAGCTACAGCTTTGCAGCAGATCCTCCTTGAAAGCCATTGCCTTCCCTGGAGATGTCAGCTCTTAAATTCTAGTGGCTCCAATTCCTCCTTTTGGTTCCCCAGCCTGGGCAATTATTGCCTCTTCTTGTAACATCATTAATCAATACATCATCAATAATCATAATTATTCATGATTACCCACAGAGGCAGCCCAATCTTCTCGCTGTGCCCACCTTCCAATACTGACACAATCAACTCTCTGGACCAAATACCTCTGATGATCCTGCTTTTCTAACAAGGCCTTGAGAACCGCTTTCCTCGGTAGCAGAAGTCATCCAAGAAAACACACCCACAAAGACGGGTTTGCTTGTGCCTCAGGAGTTGAATACAGTGCTGAGCTCCACGTCGGTGAAAAACGGGATGCTAATAATCCATGGCAAGAAGTGGTATGACGATTAATTCATTTACTGCCTACGCCTTCTTGGGAGAATACACCAGTTCCAGCAAGGGCTTTGAGGACCATGTGGTGCTGAACTCGGCTACAGAGTTAGGATACGGGGTGGATGGATACTTCTCACCGCGCTGGAGTGACAAGAAGAAAGGAAGATCTGGGCTTCAATCTGCCATATCATTTCTACTATGATCAGAGAACAAGACTGCTTCTGCGGCAGCTTTAAGAGAAGCCACAGAACAGATAAGGCTACAGATCAGAACCCTAACCTTATTTATGCAGGTTGCACAATTACAAATGAACTTGAAGCTGCATGCTCGCCTAGTCTCTTATGTGAATGTCAGGCCATTAACTGGGAAGGAGGGGGACGTGGACACCTTGAATGGGGCACTTGGCTGGGTTCAGGCCAAAGTGGGAATCTTCACTCATTCACCATCATTATCGTTATTATGTAAAGAACATAAGACACTGCGCTTAACACAGTCTGAGACACCATATGCTTATTTTATTTTTTAGTATTTATTTATTGGGAGAGCACAAGTCAGGGAGGGACAGAGGGAGGGGGACAGGATCTGAAGCGGGCTCTCGGCTGACAGGCTGACAGCAGAGAGCATGATGTGGGGCTCGAACTCACAAACTGCGAGATCATGACCTGAGCTGAAGTTGTATGCTCAACCAACTGAGCCACCCAGGTGCCCCTGCTTCTTGCTTTCTTATTCTTTTCCCCACTAGCAAACAAACTTCATGGGAGCAAGGGATTTTTTGTTTATTTGTTGCTTTATTCATTACCTAAAACAATGCCTTCACAGAACAGACAAGGAATAAATAATTGTTGAATGAGAGAGAGAGAGAGAGAGAAGAAGTTTGGGAGGCAGTGGGGAATAAAAGGGTAGAAAAGGGGTGTGCTGAAGACTTTTATATATTTATACACAGATGTATAAACTAGAGCAAGTTAGTTGAAGATTTTACATACAAGTGTGCATGCAGTAGGCAAAGGATGGAAAAGAGTGCTTAGCCATCTCCCCCCTACCATTTTACAGATGAGAAAGTAGAGGTCTCAAAATATTAGAGGACTTGTCCAAGGTGCACTACACAAGCAAGATTAGAATTCAGCTTTTCAGAATCTGAGTCTAGTCTCGACTTTAAAAATAATCAAATTTAATATGAAAAAGATGGGGATTATGATGACTGTTGACACCTGACATCTCTTTATAGATCTCTCTGTGTGCGCACACCCACATGCATATGTGTGTGTGTGTGTGTGTGTGTGTGTGTGTTTAACATTTAATTTGCTTAACATATATTTGTGGAGCACTTACTATGTGCCAGGCACACACAACGTCCCTCAGTTAGATGCTATTTATCATCTCCTTTCAACAGGTTTTTAAATGTCAAAGGACTGTGGGGGCGCCTCAGTGGTTCAGCAGATTAAGTATCTGACTCTCAATTTCGGTTCAGGTCATGATCTCACGGTTTGTGAGATTGAGCCCCATGTCAGGCTCTGCTCTGACAGTGTGGCGCCTGCTTGGGATTCTCTCTGTCCCTCTCTCTGCCCGCCCTTCTCTCTCTCTCTCTCAAATTAAATAAACATATATTTTAAATGTCAAATGACTGTATGTATCAGGGAGTTGGGTTCTAGATTATTTTTAAAGTTCTTTCAGACCTAAAACTGATATATTTTTTTACTACATCATCTACAAATAACTTCTACCACCAAACAAAAAGCAAAATAAAACAAAGCCAAAGGAGAGAGGGGGAGAGAAAGGAGAAAGGGAGAGAAGCAATTAAAATAATTCTGGAGGGTGGCCAGAACATTATGCCAGGCACTCCACAGAAAGCAGAATGTAAAAAAATAATAGATCTTCAATTCACCAGGTCCCCTGAGTGATGAATTCCAGGCAAACCGTATTGTGTCGAAGCGCCTTGCTGTGCATGGGAGTTCCCGTTCTGGGGGTGGGGGGTGGGGGTGGGGGAGGGCTGATGCGCTAGAGCTGGGCCTGTAATATGATTAGAAAAGGACAGCAATGAAGTTTGGGAAATGGATCGATTTTTAATGCAATGCCCCTGACAGATCAGAAAGGACTAGACGATGATTCTCAGGAGAGCATGCCTGCATCACCTCATGGTTTACCTGGAGGACAGTTTACCTTTAATTACAGTGGATTATGGCCAGATGGCAGCTTCTGATGAGGCAGCACCGCCCTAAGGCTTGCATGAGGTCCAATGTAACAACCCGATGAGGTCCCATCCCCAGACACACTGTGTTTGTGGAGGTGTGCGAGGTGGCGGACCAGGGGCCATGATCGATTGTGATTCCAGTAGCGAGAGGCTCATTTCTAAAGGCACCTGGGTGAAGGAGGTCTCCAAACCCAAATAACAGAACAGGAAAGTAATGTTCCCAAACTAGTAAGTGATTTGGACCGAGTTTAAAATCTAGTCTATTCGACTCTAATAAATGTGTTTGTTTTTAACTAGGTCATACTGGTTCCAGAGAAGTTCTCCAAAAGGAGCCAGGAAATGTGAATTTACTTCATTAAGTCAGCTATCTGTGTGCACTGAAGTGTCTGGGCCTTTCGCTGCAAGGAACAAAAACAGGAAATAAGCAAACAAAGAGACACTGTGTGACCTTCTAACATCTTACATAGAACCTGGAAGGCAGGACTCAAACAAATTAGGCTTCTAATTAGTCAATCCAAGACATCTTCATTTTCGAAACTGTCACTCATCACATGAATTCAGGCGGCAAGCATTTACTAAGCACCGACTTTGGGAGAAAACAGTGCTCGAGGCGCTGAGAACAGAACGGTGGACACAACCGATACAGACAAACTGAAACCCTCTGTTGGGAAAACAGCAACAGCAATCCAAGGACAGCAATGAGGACATATGTCACCTGTCACATGATATCCAGGTGACCTGAAGACAGAGAGCAAGGGGACAGTGTGCTGGCTGTCAGTATTTGTGAGCGAGCGCTCTGTACCATACGCGAGGTGGTCCCTGGGTGTCCGTCCCCTGCATCCTACACCTGCCTTCCAAGAATCCACTTTATGAGCTGATCAGGGCGGAGCTGATCTAAGGGTGAAATCAGAAGCAGGGAAGCTACAGAATGAATAGCAGCAGCTCTGGAGGGAAAGCAGAGGACAAAAACTACTGGGGGTGGGTGTCAGGATGGTTTGGGGAAGGAAGCAGGAATCACAGAGAAAATCCTTAGGAGACCATACTGTCTGCATGGGGATTCTGGAGATGGGCAGAGAGAGGAGGTGAGGACTTTTTATTTAATTAAGTAAGCCATAAAGCCAACGTGAGGCTTGAACTCACAACCCAGAGATGAAGACTGTCACGCTCCACTGGCTGACCGAGGCAGGTGCCCCAAGGATGTATCTAATTTATTTTTTTAATGCTTATTTATTTATTTAGAGAGGGAGAGAGACAGAGCGCAAGCAGGGGAGAGGCAGAGAGAGAGACAGAGAGAATCCCAGGCAGGCTCCAGAGTTGTCAGTGCAAAGCCCAACACGGGCTCGAACTCATGAACCATGAGATTGATTAAGGAGCGTAAGGCAAGCTGAGGGCAAAGTACATGCTAGCACCCGCCCCTTCCCCAGGTGGGACATGTATGATATTCCTTGGACACTCCCAGCTACCCAAAAAAGCAAAGGACCATAAATAAATAAATAAATAAATAAATAAATAAATAATTAATTAATAAATAAATAAGGGCCTCTATCAGTTTATAAGAAAAAGGCAATTCCATCAATAGCCTAAAGTCCAGGAACTCCCTGGACTCTTCAAGTGACTGCTTTGCTAGAGGGAAAAGCAACCTTAGCTTGACAATAGCTAGGCCATCAGTACCCTGTGAGTCTTTTTTAGCATATGAAAGTCTCTTTGGAAACTTCCCTTTTGACTTTACCTCCCCCAAGTCTACGGTGTGTAACCAGTTACACTCTACAACCCCAGGGCAGTTCTTCCTGCCCACAGGTCCTGTCCCCGGGCTTTAATAAAATCACCTTTTTGCACCAAAGACATCTTCAAGAATTCTTTCTTGGCCGTCAGCTCTAAAACCCACGAACCCCAGCATTGTCCTAAAACCTCATCAAGATCATGACCTGAGCTGAAGTCAAGATTTAGACACTTAACCGACTGAGCCACTCAGGTGCCCCAGACCTGAGGGTTTTAAAGATGACTTCCTGTTCTACCAGAGAGAACCCATTTCCCAATACCCATTTGTGTTTGGAGAGCTTTTCTCGTATTTCAATTTCTTCCATTTTGTTGTCAGTATTATCTGACTCTCTTTCCAACAGTAATCTGTCTACTGTAAATACACTGAGATCACGTGAGGCTACAGTTCACTCACAGGACAAAACCGTTATCTGACTGTCTGGTATGTGCCAAGCACTGAGGACTTCGGCTGAACAAAAACTCACAGTCTGATGGTGAGAAGCATTCAGCTGCTCTTCTCAGGAATAACCACTGTGCTGGGCTGTACTCACCAGGGTGAAAGGCAAGTGCAGCAGTTAAGGGTGCCCTGTTGGGGTAGTGGGTCTGATCCCAGGGACAGGAAGGGCCCATGGCTGACCGGATTCAGGCTAGGATATAAACAGCATTTTTAAACAGAAGAAGTGGTGCTATTTTTAAAAGGGATCATCACTTTGTAGGTATAGTATTCACAAAAACAAAATGAATTCAATCATACTACAAGCTGCAATTTCTTATTTTGTCCACCTTTGGAGATGACCACAGGCTGCAGATTACAGACAAGGCATGAGAGAGAGACCAGGGAGGCTAAATAAATGTGACCACAGCCCAGAGACAGGTAACATTAGCCCCCATCTTCCGGATGGAAATCCTTTCCATCTGCATAAAGTGTGAGGATCTTCCCTGCACTCCTGACAACTTTATACTCTCCTCATTTCACTACATAAGAATCTGATTCCCAGGAGGGTAAGTGGATTTTTCCAAGGCAGAAAGCAGAGCTCTGGCTGGAACTCCTGTGTCCTGACTCCAAGGCCAGGGGTGACTGCTGAGCTTATCCAAACAGGTGACAGAAGAGAACAATTGCACTCAGGCAAGAGAAAGGAACCTGATTGCAGGAGAGCTCCTTTTAAGTCCACGGCTTTTAAAATGGAAAAGAATGCTTTTGAGAAAGCCTTTGTGACAAGTGGCCTAAGTGTTTAAGCCATTGAGTTGGGCAAGGTTCTTTTCAAGGGCCAATTCTCCCAGCCAGGAAATGGGCTGAGGATGGTAAAGTGGATCACTGGAACACAGCCATGCCTGCCTCCACCTTTCCCTTCATCCATCCCATGGAAAATAATGTCCTCTGTGCCTCCATGGAATGGGGGCTTTTCAGGGATTTATAGTCTTAGTACCACTGACAGGGGTTACAAAATGGTGGTCAGATTCCAGCATCTTCCCCAGAACGGGACTAGGGAGTTTATCCATCTGAACCACCTCATTACACAGAGGAAGAAACTAAGGTCAAGCATATTTATAAAACTGTCTTGATGTTACAACGCAAATAGTGCAGAACCCAGACAAATACTGGGGTCTGAGTACGTGCTTTCTTCCTCTGCCGGTCAGCACTTACAATAAACAAGGGAGGGGGAGGATCCTCGTAGCCATAGATTTAGTTTAAGCTCACTCTGATGCTGTTGTATCTTCACAGAGTGTACCACTGGATTTGGAATCAGCAGGGGTGGGTAAAGCTCATTGCTGTGGACCTACTATGTGCGAGGTCTTCAGCTACGTGCACCGTATAGAATTTGTGTTCTCCACTGGACTGCAGTTTCCATAAAAACAAGAACTCCATTCCTCACCTTAGTATTATCAGCCCTTAGCCTAGGGCTTGGCACATAGTAAGCATTCAACCAACATGTTGAGTAAAGGAATTATCTCACTTGAACTTTAATGAATCGGATGGGTCCTGAGTTATATAAATGAGAGAACGGAGCCTTAGCTTCACTGAACGGTGTGCCGAATCCATTCAGGATGCCAGTGTGGGAACTAGAAGTAAGTGTATGTGACCTTCAGAAAGGAAGTCTTTGGGGGCTTTACTTTAATGCAGAAGTGATTACTTCGAATCCAGAAAATACAGTTGTTGGTACACAGGTCCTTTTGAAGGGCCATGGAGGTTAAATATGTCCCCAGGCAGTTATGCCGTTTCTCTCTGTTTATTCATCAAATTCTCCAACCACAGATGAGAGAAACGTAAACAGCCATGGTCCCTCAGTCCACACAGCTATCACAGATTTCAAAGTCACTGACGTCCAGAGTAATCAGGTTGTCATATTCTATAAATTCCAAGTAGTTGAGTTGATTGTATTTCTTAATAAGTTTCAGCCAGCTATGTGAAATTAAATATAACATATAGCTGAAATAATAAATTATCAAAATACATAGTTGAAACGATAATAAAAGTAACAATGACATAATAATGATCATGTGCCAGAGCTTTAAATTCTGAGAGCTTTAAGTGTATCATTTTATTTAATCCTCACAACAAAACTAAAAGGTAGGTTGTTATCATTGCTATAATAATTCATTTTACAGATGAGGAAATTGAGGAAAAGAGACATATTTAAGTCCAACATACCAACTGCTTCTAAATTCCGACTCTGTTTCTGTCTTGTCTGGCATTATCTGCACTGCAAATGGATGGGTGGCTGGGTAGAGGGGCAGAAGGCTATGTGAGTGGAGGGGTGGATGAATGAGTGAGTGGAAGCGTGGATAGATGAGTGGGTATATGGGTGTATGGGTGGGTGGGTACATGGGCAGATGGGTAGGTGAGTGGATGGCCGGATGACTGGATGGACGGATGGGTAGGTGGGTGGGTAGGTGGGTGGGTGGGTAGGTGGGCGGATAGATGTATGGATGGGTAAATGAGAGAATGGAAAGAGACAGGAGACAACTAAGGCAGTGTCACCACTATGATATCCAACTCGATCCATCATTCACAGTGTGGATAACTGTTGTGTGGGCTGAGTCATGCTGGAATTGCTGTGGAGGCCAAGAATGGTGGTTATGAATTCAGATATGCCCATCCGTATGCAGGCTCCACAACTTACAAGCTGTTTGCCCTTGGGGTGACTTCTCTGAGCCTCAATTCTTATCTCTATGAAATGGGGGAATGAATGATGTGCTCAGAAGAGCGTATGAAGGTCAAATATCCTGCTGGCACATTGTAGGTGCTCTGTAAAGGTATACAGAAAGACTAAGTAGATGAGTCAACAACATAATGGCATCCCACACATGATAGGGATCTGAATTAAAGCCAGGATTCTGTGGGTCTCCCTTATGTTATGGTTTGAGCTACAAAATCCCCCAAATGCTACAACACTGTGAAAATCTCCAGATTTATATTTTAAACCCTCATGCATATCATTGGACATGTAGTCAAAATGCTTTGGCTTTGCTCACATTCGAATCATCAAAATAAACTAACTGCTAATTGAGATCCACCATGCCAGGTAATCTTCCTAATCCTTTGTGTCTTTGAACTGCAGATTTACACTTTGCCAAAAACAAGTGCATTTCTAAAGTGGGTAAAGGGAACTGGGAGAAAGTGTTTTCATGGAGAGACTACAAGATTGGGACAGGTGTTTGCTTCTTTGCGTCTATTCCTTTATTTAACCCTTATACCCAGCCTAGGGAGAAGGCATTAGACAGTGCTTCCATAGGAAGCCTGCCTTCAAGGTCATGGGACTTTGGAGACATGGGTTTATCTGGATCTCCTATGAGCAGTCCCACCACCTCCTACGTAAGAATTAGGCACCCAGTCAGAAAAGGCAAATCATTTTAAAGTTTTCGTAGCCTTCATCTTCACTAGAATATACACCAAAAGATGGCTTCCTCTATACTCCCTTGAAGCTCTTTAGATGCACATCTTCCCCATCAAAGGGAAGATGAAAAGGCTGTTCATGTTGTAAGAGTGAAAGCAAAGGACCCAGGTTATGCCCCACATACATCAGTACTTAGTGAGATGAAGGGAAGCTGAGTGGTGGAGGCCAGCCACACCTCCTTCCTCAAATCAGCCTATTTCTCTTATCGCCTACATAGAAAGATGAAACAAATGAATGGCCAGGAAACTCATTCTGGGGAGCTTTGGGGAGAATGAAACTGGGACACAAAGAAGATGTAAAGAGAAAAATAAAAGGAGCACTAAGAAAACTTTAATGTAGAATGTAAAATACAGAGTCATAAAAGAGCAGCCCAAATGTCTCAGGAAAAGAGAGGGGATTGCAACCAAGAGTCGTGTTAGATCTTGGAAGATTGGCCAGGAGCCAGATAAAAGAGAAAAGGCACAGGGTATGTGTGTGCAAATAGGAGGGAGGCATGGGAACAGTGAGAAGCTAGAGGCATGTCCATCATGGCTCACAAGACAGCCATGGGATGCGGAAGGCTGCAGCATCAGGGCAGGCCAGGGTCGGCGCTGTGAGCCACACCAGCCTCGTGCTGTACCATCATCCTGGCCAGAGGGCCTCTAAGTGTGATGCATAAACCAACTTCCTCAACATCACCCAGAGACAGTCCTTGAAAATTCAGATCCTGAACCCTTTCCAACGTGTTGTGGGCTGAATTATGTCCCCCTGCTATGGAATGAATGTTCGTGCCTCCCGAAATGCGTAGGTTGAAACTTAATCCCAACGTGACGATGGTATTTGCAGGTGGGGCCTTTGGGAGGTCTTTGGTTTGGACGAGGTCACAGAGGTGGTGGCCCCCTGGTGGGATGCGCGCCCTTGTAATAGGATAAAGAACCCAGAGCTCTCTCTCCATGGAGGGCACAACGAGAAGTCAGAAGAGGACTCCTTCCAGACCCTGACCACACTGGCACCGTGACCTCGGACTTCAGCCTCCAGAACTATGAGAAACAAATTTCTCTTGTTGATGGTATGTTGACCCCCCTGACTTAGACCCCTCAGATTCATGTTAAAGCCTTAACTTCCAGGACTGCAGAGTACCTGGAGACAGGACCTTCAAAGAGGTGATTAAGTGAAAATTAGGCCATTAGGCCGTGCCCTAATCCAATCTGACGAGAGTCCTTATAAAAAGAAGAAATATGGATGCACAAAGAAACACAAGTACTTCAGTACACAGAGGAAAACCATGTGGAGACCCAGGAAGAAGGTGAGTCAGAAGGCCTTGGAAGAAACCAATCCTGCTGACAACTGAACTTGGACTTTATCTTCCAGAACCGTGAGAAAAATAAATGTCTCTCATTGAAACCACCCAGTGTGGTATTTTGTTATGACTCCTCTAGCAAACGAAGACATGAGGCTTAACGAATCAATATGGCTGAAGGCAAAACCAGCTCTAGTGCCACCCACGTCCCTGGTGACTCTCACACTAACTCAGGGACCTTCTACCAAGCACCAGGGGGCCACCAGAGAGTGTGAAGCAGGGATCTGAAACTCATTTCTCCTGTTATAAAAATCTTCATAGTCCATTGTGCTTTATAGTGTTCACAACAATGGTCAATTATATATATAAATTATACATTCTCATGAGTTTATTACGGCTTTCTTATTATAGGATTCCACACAAAACCGTAAGCTCTGTGAATATGGAGCCCGTGCCTTTTCCTGTTTACTTTTGAAAACTTAGCAGTTAGCACAGCGGCAGCCTGTCTCATGGAGGAACCCAATATTTACTGCATGAATACATGAAGTGAGGCACAAATGTATGCACCCAGACAGGAAACTGAGAGACAGATTAGAGGAGGGAGGAGGGAGATCTGAGGCAAGATAGCAGAATCTTAGATGAGATAATCCACATGAGGGGATGATGGCTTGAACTACAATGCTCAAGGTCAATGGAGGGGAAAGGAACAGAATCAGAAGACTCTGGAAAAGTTTCCTGGCCATGGGAGGGAGTAGACATGCCCAGAGAATTCCATGCTTCCTTCCTGGCACCAAACCTAGTACAAATCTGGCCTACCTCCTATCTGTGTAAATAAAACTTTATTGGAACACAATCACAGCCATTCATTTAGATATTGTCTGTCTATGGCTGCTTTCTCACTACAAGAGCAGATTTGAAACCCACAATATTTACTGTCTACCTAGCCATTTACAGAAAACATTTGCTGACTCCTGACTTAGGGGCTCTTTTAATTCTCTGTTGTCTTAGGAATTACACTGACTTCAGAGAGAGTAGCGAATGATTTTCGTGCCAGCACATGGCTAATTTAGAGAGAGAAAGTGAAAAGTGAGATTTCTGACTTGCAAAACTGCCAACACGTACTGGTGGACACAGAGCACACGAGTGCAGAAATTCCTTACACAGAGGAGCCCAGGCAATGCAAGGAAGTCTTGGCTTCTGAATCTACCCAGCGCCCCAGAAATCTGCTAAGAGCAAAAGGAACCGGGGAAAGGTATGACCACAGTGGCTCTGAGATTCTGTGATGAAGAATGACAGAGACTCAGCAGAAAGAGTAACCGATGGAACAATCCAACAGAGGAAGACATTACAGCTCTCAAGCTTTTTGCCATGAACACCAGCAGGTTCCAGAAGCACCAGTTTCAGGGCATTAAGGGAATTTGTTGATTTTGCTCCAGAACCACTTCTCACAACTGCCAAAATGCTGTAAGGGGAAAACGCCAGATAAACAAGGCAGAAACAGCAGTGGGGAGCTGGCGGGAAGAAGGCCCGAGGTTGGGGATCAGGGAGGGTTGTAAACCTCAAGACTGCAGGATCACGAAATCAGAAAGCTGAGAAGGCATTTCAGAAAATCCTCCAACTACTTGCCCTGTCTGCAGCCAGAGAGTGCTGCCCTCAGATTATCAACAACCATGAAAACCTTTAATGCTTTATCGACAATCTCCTTAAGGACAGGGGTGATCCTGAGAGACTGTGTTGATATAATATTCAAATGTGGGAAATGGTGACACATGGCCAGGCTCACGCTATCCCATCCTCTTTGAGGACAACTCCACCTTTGGCCTCACCTCTGCACAGACTCGGATTCAAATCCCGACTGGGTAGGGCTCAGATCTTGCAGAGGGACTCCCAGCATTCTCCAGCCAAACTCTCATATTCAGAAAGCTCAGGTTTTCCTGTCTCCTTTTCCAGCCTAATACAAAGGGAACTGGAGAAATAATCCCCAGACTTTCTTTCTCCAAAGTCTGGAAGAGTCATGCAAGCATCGTGATTGGATATAAGCATAGGTCCAAGGCGCCTTGGATTCGATCCCAGGAGACCTGAGGGAGTTACTTCATATCCCAGTGCTAATTCCTTCAGCTGTAAAATGAATATAATAACAGCACCTCCCTCCTGAGTTTGTGATGGGGATTAACTGATTTATTAGACGCAAAAACACTTTGAATGAACTGGGCTCAGAGTGAGCGCCCTCTCAGTAAGTATTGCTTCACGTGCGGGCAAAGCACATGGCAAGGAGGGCAGTGCGCTAAGTACTCTCCTCTATTCTCACTGCTCACAGCACTCTCTGAGGCAGAGGCGCCCCCCCTACATTTCTCAGGTGAGGACACTGAGGCGCCGATAGGGACACGATTTGTTCAGAGGCACACAGCTAGTAAGCAGTGGAGGCAAGAATGGGAAATTCCGTGGACTGTTTGGCTTTGAAGCCCATGAGTTTGACAACACAGTTGCCATATTGATATGCCCAAGACACCCACAGTCCCGGAGCTGAAACCTTCCTCCCAAGCCTGAAATACAAAGTCAAGAAGGTGAAACACAGCCACCTGGATGTGGAGGCGAGCAAAAGCCACAGCAAAAGTCCTGGCGTTGTTCACACCAACAGGGTATTATCCCAACAGGGTATTAACCGATCACACCAACATGGCAGATGCTATGGGCTGTCTTATCCAAGCGCTATTCATTCCGGGCCTCCTCCTCTCATGCTGGTCTCTGACTATAAAGGCTAGGGGAAGAGAAGACAAAGATTCACCTCCCTACCATTCCCTCTAGTTAAAACAGCCATGTAATCCTGCTTTGGCTCATGAAATAAAAGGAGAAATATGCTGGGAGGCTTCTGGCAAGATCTTTTGGTCACTGTTAAAAAGAGACACACAGGCAAGAGAAAGTCTGTGGCTGCATCCCCCTTTCCTTCTTCCTTGAACAGAGATGTGAGTTTGGAGCTGTGGTCATCATAGTGTGACCAATAGGCAACACGTCAAATAGCTAAGGATCATAAAGAAGAACTTCATTTCAAAAACAGAGTGGATCCTTTTTTATAAGTACTGGGGGGAAAAAAAGGTCAAGAATTGATCACCTTCAGGCTCGTTCAATAAATAACAGTTGAAGCCACCAGGAGTCACATCTTCTGCTACTTGGAGATGACAGTAATCTTGGCTGACACCCCAAAGCAGCTCAGAGCTACAGGGGTATTACGTATTTACCATGAACCAGGAAGTGGTCCCGATGCGGGAAATAGGTCATTGCTTCCCAAGGACAAACTCACCCTTTGGGATATCAGATCTCATTCGTAAAAAAGGAATTGTAAAAAAGGAAATAAAACCAGAAGTCCAAAAAGGTCTGGAAATTTCATGCCTCTTTGTAAGGAGGAACTACTGAAAAGGATTTGAGCTGTAGTCTGACATGATAAAGGCAGAGTATGCACATAAGAAATTACCAGAAGCAGGTAAAGATGGCCTCAGGACTGACAAGTGACTCGCTCTTGGTTTCCGAATTCAATTTAAGGTATCCAACTGAAGTGTTAACATATATCCTATCTCTACCAGGTTACCATATTTGGGACCCTTACAAGGTCTCTAGCACATATCTCATTTCTTCCTGATGATGACCCTATGGAATTAGTAGGATTACTCTACTGAACAGCTCAGTCCTCAAAAGTCTAAGTTAGCCCAGGACCTCACAGCCCACTGTAACTGTGTTGGGATTTAAACTCCCTCTATGGGCCATGGTCACAGTGACCCTGTCCCCGAATTCTTCTCAAAACCAGCACGTACTCAAAAATGATGTTCTTCCTCTACTGCATTCAACCCACCACGGTGGGAAAGAGTCACAAATAGCCACCCACCTAGAGCAGCGTGACTCACATGGCCACCGTCCGGCTTGAATGACACAGATACCATCATCGAGCTGCTGGTCTCATCTCAGAAACCTGAGTCAACTTCACGGTTGGCTTGATAGGTACAAATAATAATAATAACGCTTACTATATATCTCCACCCATCCAATGGAACTACTTCCAGGAACAATGTATATATACTTTGATTCTCTTCTTGCCCCTCCACTGATCTCCACTTGATCATATCCTGAAGGTTGTATGGGGACAGCACATTTTGTTCCATGGCTCTTTGCATTTATTTTTGTTCCTGTAGCTCTGCAGAATGCTTTCCTATTTGGTAGAGCAAGTCACATCCAAGTTCTTTCAAGGATTCATGAGGGTGGGGATTAAGGCCCCAGTGTTCTGCCATAAACTAAGTCATCTCCAAGAGAGGCAGTCTTACTGCTGAGCACATATTTGCAATGAGTCAGGAAAGAACTGTAGACCTGAGGGCCCCGGGGCTAGAAGGGTGCCACAGGGCATGGGGAGAGGTGAAGAGAGTGAAAGCCAGGGCAGGGAGTGAGGCTCTGGAACCACCCCCCCACGAACCCATGATTCAATCCAAGAGGTGCTTTCCTCTGTCTGCTTTCAATATAGGGAGTTTTTCTTTGATTTCATTTGAAAAACAGGGAGTTGGTGCCTTTTTATAAGTATGAGAAAGAAAATGCTGAGGAGTTATCCATCTAGCAAGGACCAGCCTGAAATACAAAGAAGCAAGGCGGGTCAAGGTCTGGATGAGGATCTACATTAAGACAGATAATAGTCGTAATATTGATAATAGCATCAGATAATACTAATAACAACAACAAGAACGAACATTTACTGGGCATTTAAATACAGCAAGTTTTATGCAACACATTTAAATCGTATTATCTAACTTAATTTGCTCTACATATTATGAGGTAAGTACTTGCTACTTATTTTTACAGGCAAGAAGATAGAGAGCTTAAATGGCTGTATGCATGCATTCTGTATCAGATATTATTTGACTGTGAAAACCATAGGCCAGCCGCGCCTCTGGTAGGTACCAAAAATGAAGACAAGACGGGCACCTTCCTTGACTTATGGAAGGCTGTGATCTAGCATGAAGGACAGTCAAATGGCTAAAACATCATGAAGCAAAGGTCAACCAAGCAGATACTGGCAGGTGGACCTGATGCCCAGGATGGGTGCTTCACTCCCTCCTGAGATGGGAAGGGCATGTCTCCCACGTTCTGTTCTCAGGCTGGGACTCAACCAGGAATCCCCCTCTCAGATCCAGACCTCTGGAGAACGACTTCTCAAACCCCTCCCCATGGGGTGCCCGACACCAGCAGAAAACATAACACGTACGCTCTCAGAGCAAGAGTGCTGTGTGCAGCTCTGAGTCCCCTAGTCTCAGGGACACTCAGGCTGGGGTCCCTTTCACTGTCTCCTTTAGCCTTAGAATTCGGGATGAGGGGAATGTTCTGAGTAAGGAGGCCAGGCAGACAGGAGGCTTGCTGCAGTGTGATTCTGAGATGGAAAAAACCAGGATGGAAGTGTTTCAGGATTCTCTGCCATCATCTCAACAGAGATCCTTGGGGCTGGAAGGCAGTGGGCCTGCTGCCCGGATCGCTAGAAAAACAAGCCAGAGCCTGTTCTCGTGGAAAAGGCATTCGCACATTCTGGAACACTGCATCAGGTGCCTAGAGCACCGGACAGCCCACCCGGGGCCCTGGAGAGGGATGGTAACAGTGACAGAAGCCAGGTCCTTCTGTACCCTGGCACGTAGAATGTACCTGTGTTACGATCACGCTTCAGCGAGGGCAGAAGAATGTATTCGGAGGCTGGGACAAACTATGGGCTGTACTCATTGTTTAAAGAATAATTAATGAGGAAACAGCAGCCAGCCGGATTCATCGGCTTGAGGGCAATTTTGCAATTAAGAAAATTAAAGGCTGCAGCTTCAGGAGACAAACTGTCAAGTTGAAAGCGGGAACAGGAAAAGATACACAAACTGAGCAGGGCTCCCGCGGCTTCCAATTAAATACTGGGACACAGTGTAGGTGGTCCTGAGCGAGGGGAAGGGAGGAGCGGCATTTACCCAAGTCCACTTCCTGGACTTCACGGCTCAGCTGAGGTGGCTCCGTCACCCTTCTCGATCCTTTCCTAGTGGATGCGTAGGAAGTGCCCTGCACAAGGCTCTCTCAGACATATTATCTCAAGTAATCTCCATGTTCCTGGGAGGGGAAAGTCATAACCCCAAATCACAGACAATGTGTTGGGGGCTACCCAAGGCCAATGACTTTGTCTTAAGGTCACAAGGTAAGTAACGGGCCAGGTTACAAGAGGCACTCAGGACTGTCCAATGTCCAGATGCCTTCATCTCTTCATCCTGAGATCTTGTTCTTAATTGATGTCGAGCTTCCTCTTTGGAACCCTCTATCATGCTTGCGGGTCCATTCTTCCCACCAGCAAACGCCATCTCCATTCTGAGGTCCATCTGGGTGCCATCAGTCAAGCCCCCGATCTCCGCCCAATGCACCCTTCACTTCTGGAAGCCACATGCAGCCAGTGGAAGATCCAGGAGCCCAGCACTGCAAACAGGCAACACCTCCTGCTGTCCAGTCAGTCTGCCTTGCACCTCGCCTCCTGCACAGCCCTTCTGCTCACCTGGTTAGTGGAAAGCAAAGCTCGTACAAGCCCCTGCTCTTGACACTTCTTTGCTAGCAATGTAACTACTGACAGGTCAAAGCAAGCAAGACAGCTGCACCGTGACCCAGTTAAAGAGAGTGGGTCAGAATCTCACTCAGGAGTAGGAAATAGGTCAGTGTCAGGCTGAGAGTGAAGAAAGCCTGCAGATAAGCCTGGAAAAGCTGTTTGAGGAGGTGAGAACAGGAACCAGTGCATAGGAAGCAGTGATGAGATCAGGAACATCTAGGGTTTGTATAAGAATCAAGGAGTGGAGGGTGGGGGTGGGGGGGCACCTGGGTTAAGCATCCAACTATTGATTTCAGTTCAGGTCGTGATCTCAAGGGTTTGTGAGATCGAGCCCCACATCTCTCTCTGTCCCTCCCCTGCTTGTGCTCTCTCTTTCTCTCTCAAAATAAACAAACATAAAATCTTTTAAAAAGAATCAAGGCGTGGGGGCAGCTGCCACATGCCCATTGGACGATGCCCAAGTGGAAAAGCTGGGGCCTGGCACTAGAAGTCATTCACGCCTGTTTGCTCGAGGAATGAATGGCCGAACAACTGAATTAAAAACGCTGAAACATGAATGATGTATCTTACGGGATGTGAGGTAATGGGAGACTATCACACCCATGCCAGTGCAACTCGAATGGGTTATAAGAAGCCTCTCTACTTTCCAAGCTCCTGGTGAACCATACAGAGTGTGGGGATGTTTAATTTACTTCGCGTAGTTCAGGAGATGAGAGAACATCATGTGGGCATCAATCTCTGTTGTTAGAGTGTTTTCCTTTCCTTAATAAGTGTGGTGTGGCAACTTTATATAAGCCTTGCTCTGATGATTCAGGATCAGGCAACTGTGTCATCAGTGAAACGCTGCCTATTGTCACATGGAAATGTGTATTAATGAGGCGTGACAGAGTGGGAAGAATGGAAGCAGATCCCAGAACCTAAGACGGTGAACAGGCATGCTTCCTGGTTGTATTCCAGGAACTCACCTCTTCACTCAAAAGGCAAACTCCGAGTGAGTCTAAAGTTCTGTGTAATCTCTGCCTTTCCCAAATATCGATCGGAAGCTTGTGCTTGGCCGATGCTAGAAACCTATGCTAGAAATCAAAAACCATGTGATTCACTACATGCTACTCTTTACTCGCAGTTGACCAATTTGACCCTCATGTTCACTTTAGGGTGAAAAGAACTAAAACCTTTCTCTAGAAATGTGAACAAATTAAAAACATCCTCGAGGCATTATTGCTGAAATACTGAACCTAAGTGCTCTCAAGCCTCTGGATCTGTGCTATCCAATATAGTAGGACTTAAATTAATTAAATAAAATTAAAAACCCATTTCCTTGGTTGTACTGACCACATTTCAAGTGCTCAATCATCACATGTGGCTAATGGTTCCCATATTGGACAATATGTATAAAACATTTCCATCATCACAGAAAGTTCTATTGGACAGTATTGCCTTAGACCAAAGTTTAGTGTTTTCTGAAATACAGAGGATAGAGACCAAGGTAAATGACATTATAAGAAAACAAGCCGACAACTCCAGTGTGTGGGAATTTTTATAATACAACTGGCCGACACTCTCCAATTATCAATGTTATGAGTGGAAGGCTGGGAAGAAAAAGTTGAAGGATCGTGCTGGACCAGGTCATGTAGCTGTGCAAAATTCAGAGCCAGACTATGTGGTGGAGCTTGCCAATGTCCAGCAAAATGTGGCACTCTGTGAGCTCAGACTAAACTCCACTAACTGGTATATGTGTATGTGCATGTAGTTTTTCTTTTTTCAACAGCCAGGCTACTTAAGACTTTATTCTTTAACCAAAACAGCCAGGCAGGCTATTTCTGGCACACATCTGTTATCTTGTGGGACCTCAACTTTTACTCTGCTACACTTAAACCACTTTTCTTATTTCAAATTTAGACTTTTACCCAGGAATCAAATATCAAGTGTTACTATTCATTTCCACCTACTAATTTGTTCACTTTCCGTAAAACAATCATCTTTGCATTATAATGGTATTTATTTGGAGGTCCATCTGAGTGCTTCATTTCATTTTCCTGCACTGTTTAAAATAAAGGGAAAATGCTCATATTAGCTATAATGCAATTAAGACAAACATGGTGAGAGCGCTAAGTAAACCAAACTTCTTCAGCCTAGTTTGGACGCATATTGGAAGTAAACAAGTTGACTATATGCATAATTCTGAGGTCAAAGAAAATAATTAAAAAATCTATGATGTACTGGTAATTTATTTTTGAAGACTATATAACTAAAAGGTAAAGAGTTAAAATGAGGAAATGGAGATATTTTAGAAAGTTATAGATTCAGAGTCTATATCAAGAAAATATTCTGTTGATCCCCTAGAGAATTTCATAAGCTTATATATATCATCACATAGACTGTCTTCTCCAGATTCTCAGTCCAGAAAACGAAAAGGTCAGACTGAGCCTCCTCCATGTCAACTTGAAAAAAAAAAAATATGTATGGAGCAGAAATCAATAAAATTGGAAATAGGAAATAGTAGAGTACATCAACAAAACCAAAGCTGGTTGTTTGAAAAGGTCAATAAAATCAATAAGTATCTAGCCAGGCCAACTAGCAAAAAATCAGAGGATACAAATTACCAATATGAGAAACAAAAGAGAAGACATCATTACAGGTCCCATGGACGTTAAAGGATAATATAGGATTTCTATGTATAATTCCATGCCCACAAATTTGATAACCTAGATGAAACAGACCAATTCCTTGAAAGATACCATAAGCAAAAACTCACACAAAGTGAAACAGACAATTTGAACAGGCCTATGTATATTAAATAAATGGAATCAATAATTAATAACCTTTCAAAGTAAAAAGCACCAGGCCCAGACAGGTTCACTGGAAAAATCTAACAAATATTTAAGAAAGAAATTTTATCAGTTTCCTATACTATCTTTCAGAAGATAGAAACAGAGGGAATTCTTGAGTCTATGAAGCCTGCCTTACCCTAAAACCAAAACCAGACAAAGACACTACAAGAAACTACAGGCCACTATCTTTCATATAGCCGTAAAAATCTTCAACAAGACATTAGCAAAGTGAGTACAACAACGTATAACAAGAATTATACACCACAACCAACTGGGATTTATCCCAAGTATGCTAGTTTGGCTCAACATTCAAAAATCAATTAATGTAATCCATCACATGACCATGTTAAAGGAGAAAAATCATACGAATATATCTATAGATGCAGAAAAAGCATTTGATAAGATCTAACATCATTCTTGATAAAAATTCAGCAAACGAAAATAATAAAACTCCTAGAAGGTAACACAGGAAAAAATTGAGATGGCCATGGATTTGGTGATGCCTTTTTTGATCATGCCTTAAAGGCATGATCCATGAAAGAAAGAACTGGTAAATTGGATTTCATTAAAATTAAAATATTTGGCTCTGCAAAAGACATTGTCAAGAGAATGAAAAGGCAGCCACAGACCAGGAGAAAATATCTGCAAAAGACATACCTGATAATAAATTGCTATCCAGGGGCACCTGGGTGGCTCAGTCCATTAAGCGTCCAACTTCGGCTCAGGTTGTGATCTCAGGGTTCGTGGGTTTGAGCCCTGCATTGGGCTCTGTGCTGACAGCTAGCTCAGAGCCTGAAGCCTGTTTCAGATTCTGTGTCTCCCTCTCTCTCTGACCCTCCCCTGCTCATGCTGTCTCTCTCTCTCAGAAATAAACAAAAAGCATTTTAAAAAAATTTTAAAAATTGCTATCCAAAACATACAAAGATCTCCTAAACCTCAACAATAAGAAGACAAACAACCCAATTAAAAAATGGGCCAAAAATCTAACCAAAGAAAATATACAGATGGCAAATTATAATATGAAACCATATCATAGGTCATCAGGAAAATACAAATTAAAACAACTAAGCAGGGGTGCCTGGGTGGCTCAGGCACTTAAGCAGCCAACTTCGGCTCGGGTCATGATCTCATGGTACATGAATTCAAGCCCCACATCAGGCTCTGTGCTGACAGCTCAGAGCCTGGAGCCTGCTTCAGATTCTGTGTCTCCCTCTATCTCTCTGCCCCTCCCCCACTCATGCTCTCTCAAAAAATGAATAAACGATAAAAAAAATTAAAAGAAATAAAACAACTATGCACTACCACTGTGCACATGTTACCCCAGAATCCTGATGACACCAGATTCGGGTGATGATATGGAGCAATAGGAACTCTCTCTCATGCCTGGTGGGAGTGCACAAAGGCACAGCCATTTTGGAAGATGGTTTGGCGGTTTCTCATAAAGCTGAACATGCTCATATAATCTAGCAATCGTGCTCCCTGATATTGCACAAAGAGGCCAAAACCGATGGTCCCATAAACCTGCACATGGATGTTTACAGTAGCTTTGTTCATAATTTCCAAAACTCAGAAGCATCAAGATGTCCCTCAATACGTTAATGTATAGACAAAATGTGCTACAGCCAATGTAATATTATTCAATGCTAAGGAAAAATGAGCTTTCAGGCCCTGAAATGACATAGAAACTTAAATACATATTACTAAGTGAAGTAAGTCAATCATACTGTATAATTCCAACTACATGGCATTCTGAAAGGGGCAAACCTATGGTACCAGTAGAATATTCTGTACAACAGTATTAACGGTGGATACATGCCCTTACAAATTTGTGCCAACCCACAGTATGTCAACACCAACAGTGAACCTTGATGTAAATAATGGACTCCAGGTGATTATGGTATGTGAAGGGAGGTTCATCAATGGTAACAAATGTACCAGTCTGGAGGGGGTACTGACAATATGGGAGGCTAAGCATGTCAGGGGCAGGAGGTAGAAATCTCTGCATCTTCTCTTAATTTTGCTGTGAACCTAAAACAACACTAAAAAAAAAATCAGTCTATTAAAAGCATTTTTTAGGGATGCCTGGGTGGCACAGTAAGTTGATTTCTGTTCAGGGCATGATCTCAAGGTTCCTGAGTTCGAGCCCTGCATCAGGCTCCACACTGACATTGTAGAGCCTGTTTGGGATTTTCTCTCTCTCTGTGTCTCTGTCTCTCTCAAAATAAATTAATTAATTTTAAAAAATAAAATGAAATAAAACTAACATTTAAAAAGAAAAAATGTATACTTTGGTTAGATTCTGCCTTTAAAAAATAGCTACAGGCGACTTTCTGGATCAACTGGGGAAATATGAATGTGGAATATACACCGAAGGGTATTATGAAATTGTCAATTTTCTTCAGTGTGATAATGTCACTGGAGTTGAAATGAAAAATATCTTTTTGTAAAGTATGCGGAAGTATCTGGGTTGTATGGTCTTGGAATCTGCAACTTATTTTTTTTTTAAATGTTTATTTATTTTTGAGAAGCAGTGAGAGACAGAGCACAAGGAAGGGAGGGGAAGAGAGAGAGGGACATACTGAATCCAAAGCAGGGTCCAGGCTCTGAGCTGTCAGCATAGAGCCCGATGCGGGGCTCAAACCCACAGACCGTGAGATCATGACCTGAGCCGAAGTCGGACATTCAACCAACTGAGCCAACCAGGTGCCCCGTCTGCAACTTATTCTTAAATGATCTAGGAAAATATACATGTATTCATATGAGACAGAGCATATATTCCAAAGCATTAGTGACTGTTAAATCCAGGTATAGGAAATGTGTGTATTCACTGCTCCTTTCTTCAACTTTTCTATGTGACTGCAAATTTTAGTAACAAAGTTTTTGTGAAACCACCTCCCTAAGGAATTTACAGAACCTGACATGTGTCAAAACTCTAAGGCAGTTTGTATTTGAAAGTCCTTTCTTGCTTTTCTTACCTCATAATGGAACATTTCCATTCCTCTAACACTATTTTATTTATGTGTGTCAAGGAGATCAAACGAGAGAATAACTTTATTGTGCCTTCTGACTCATCAGCTTTTCACTTTCCATGACTCACTATCCATGGACAGAAGAAAGCCTGTGCATTTTACTAACATGAAATTTTCATATAATTCTTCCAGTCCCCAAGCAATCAATTCTACATGATCCCACTCCAACTGCTTCCTTTATTCTCCTCTCTCTAGTCTTCCTCTGTTGAAAGTGTGCTGAAATTTACATGCACTGTGAGCGTAAATACCCATTAAATACCAGGCACTTCGTTCCTCCTGCAGCCACCACAACTCACTTTTGATTCAGCAGGGTCAGACAAGAAAGCCTCCTCTTAAACTCTAAAATTTGAAATAAAAAAATTGCAAGAAAATACTTTAATTGAAAATCAGAAGAGTTTCCCCATGTCAGGAAGAGCAGAGGAAAACAAAAGCAATCCAGCTCCTGGAATGAATGAATTCCATGATAAAGGGTTTAAAAGGAGATGGTGCAGTCCGGCCAGGAAAGGGAAAACCGGGACTTTTTATAAGGCAGCCAGTAACCAGACACTTCTCTGTACAGACCCAAGTACCTTAGGCAGCAGCTAATTTAACACAAAAGCTGGGAGCTAATCGGGGAGTCTGAGAAGGGAATGTGGATCTATGTGGTGCACAAAATCCTGCACATCTGAGGACTAGAGAAAGCAAGGAGGGAGAGATGGGCCAGGGAAACAAGAAAGCATTAAGCCCACCCATTACAGACAGACAATGGACGTATGATGCCAAGAGACGGACCTAAAGCCCTCTATTCCTAGAACTTCGAGTGTCAGAGATTCCTTGATTAATCATGTAACTTCAATCACCTTGAAGCGAGATGGCATGGCAAACACAGGGTTAGAACGAGCAGATACAACCTCTCTGAGTCTTCAGGCTAATGCTACCTAACACCGAGGGAAGTAGGGGTGGGAATTTCATCCACTGTTTTCTTTTTTTAATTTATTTACTTTCTAAATTCAAGTTAGTTGGCATACAGTGTGGCATTGGTTTCTGGAGTAGAACTCACTGATTCATCTCTTACATATGACACCCAGTGCTCATCCCAACAAGCGTCCTCCTTAATGTCCATCACCCATTTAGCCCATCCCCCCCACCCGCCTCCTCTCCAGCAACCCTCTGTTTGTACTCCGTACTTAAAGAGTCTCTTATGGTTTGCCTCCTCCTCGGTTTTTATCTTATTCTCCCTTCCCTTCCACTGTCTTCATCCATTTTGTTTCTCAATTATTTTTTTTAACAGGCTTGGTGTCAGTTTCCAACACACAGCTCCAAGCATATTCTACAAGTAGCAGCATTAACTGGGAAAACATAATAACAGGTGTAATGCAACGAGCACCACACCTGACATGTATTCATTGATCCATTTATTCACCGGTTCCTAATCAGCACCTAGGACGTGGTGCCCAGAAGGCCAGGGGCTACAGCTCCAGAGGTTAGCAAAAGCAGACATGCTCTCTTCCACATAAACCATGCAGGGTAATGAAGAAGATAATTAAATAATTGCAGATGTAATTGTAAACTTAAAGGTAAGGATCACTGCTATGAATGATATAATAGTTAAGCTGAAATCTGAAAGACACAAATGGGAAGAAGCCAGCTGCATCTCAGGGAGAGGCCCTAAACCAGGAGAAAACGCCCAGCTTCAGTACGTTTTCTAAAATACACACCACAAGCAGATAATGAAATCCATATACACGCACATACAAGCACACAGATATCATATTGTGTTCATTTTATATTCACACATTAAATAATAGCTCAAGTCTCAGTATATTTAGTAGCTAGGCTCAGAGTGAATGTGGGTAAGTGTAAATCTCTATTTCAAATGGTCTTCCGGATACTATTTTTAATTTATTATATTATTTCATTAGATCTCATTTGTTTTTTAACATGTAATACGGCAAGACAAAACTCCTATTTGATTTCATTCATATTTTAATTATCAGCATTGTCATCAATCTGTGGTTTCCTTGTAAGAACGTTTTACAGTTCTTTTTGTAAAAGCCATTTAATAAAATTAAATGTGATAACCCACAAATGTACATAACTGGGTGCTGGAAATGACATATTGTCACAATAAACTGAATTTGGATGCACAAGTAAGGACACCACTCCTACCTGCCTAGGTAGGAATAACCCCACTTCCTTCAGGACACTTGTCACATGACTACCCGACAGGTAGACAGGTGAGGGTACCAATATCATGCAAGATATTAAATATTAAAAAGCCCAATTTCTTACTTTATAATTACAAAACTAATATATGTAAAATTTCTAGCATTTTCTGCCTGGGCTCCAATGAACTCTCTTAAGCAATCCCTGGAATGTGTGCCTCTCACTCCAAAAGCTACTGCTTTGGGAAACAAAAGAGCAGAGAGTAGGGAGAATGTGGGGCTGAGAGAGAGCAAGACTGTCATAAGCACGAGTGCAAGTGCTCTTCATGGCCCCTGAGGGCCTCTGAGGGAATCCAAGTGAGAGGTGGGAGGTATAGAAGCAGATCTGCAGGCTGAGAAATTCCAGTGGACCACAGAATTGGGTGGGGGGTGGCTGGTGATGTGGGGAAATCAGCCACGAGACCATCTCTGCAAATGAGCTGAAATGATAGTGACTTCACCAGGGTCAGGATGGGTAAGGTGGAAATGGATGAAGATTCAGAGGACAGAGATGGCCTGGTAATGGGCCGGTGAGAGGTGTGAAACTTAATCAAGGGAAACCTCACTGAAGTGGACGGGGCCCATCGGCAAGGGCACTCTCAGGTTCTACCACTAGACCCACCCGGAAGAGATGGATCTTGCCAAGTCCTACCTTGCAAGTTAAGCCCATACTACTACACTACTCTGGAAGGAGGAAGACAGGCTCTCTCTTGCCCCGGCAACAGCCCAGCCAATGAGAGATTGTCACAGCTCAGCCAATGAGAAGCCATTACACTTCACTCTCCCAGTCTACTCCAATGGACTTTTAGTTTACAGACAGCACTCCCGACTCCCTCTTTCCTCTACAAAAGAGCATCCTTCTCCTTTGCTCTGTGGCTTGCATGTCCCCAGTTGGCAATCCTCTGCTATTTTTGAATAAACCCATGTTGCTTGCAGAACAGCTGACAGTTTTATTTTTAAGGTTAACAGAGGCATGTATGAGAAGAGGGACTTCTGCTTCTGGCCGAGGAAAATGAATGAATGATCCAGTAGGAGAATCTGAAACTAAGTGTTAAGAATAAAAAGTACTGACCTATATCCAACTTGACCCAACTGATAGCCACACCCTCACAGTCACAGAACAATCCCGTTAAAAGAAAATCAAGTCTTTTCGTGTCACCCCCTTGCTTAGGGATCTTGTTATGTTCCACGGTGCCTACAGGAGGAAGCACAGAATCCTTAGTATGCCTTACACAGTTCTCTAAGATAGAGTCCCTGCTATTTTCCAGGCTTTTGTCCTGCTCTTTCTCACCACAGAGCCTACATTCTACTAGAAATACATATACCTCCAAACTCTTATAAGCATTTCCTTTCTAACTGCTAAGAGATGGTCATTCTTGAAATGGGAACAATACTCTAAGGAATCAAAGCCACTGCTCCAAGCCGATTCAGCCTAATGTCTTTTAAAGCAATTTCCTAAAGACTCTCTGGATACTGAAGGCAGATGTCTGCTGCCAAAGAGAATAACGCACTAGTAATTCACCAGCATACAGCCAAGAGATCAGCAATCATCAGGGCGATTAAAAAACAATAGTGAAAACAAACAAGACCGGAACTGTCCTTGACCAACTGGTGGTTATTTGTGGATTATTTCTTTTTTACCAACCAATATCAGAGAGACAGAGAGAGAGTGAGAGATGGACTATTCAGTCGTAATGTTATTGTTTTAACTCGCTCCAAGCATTATGTAAATTGTGCATAAACTACAAACACAGGCCACCCCTGGGGATCACAGCTCTACAAAGAGTGCCTTGGGATGGATTTGTTACGCACATTTACATAAAGATCAGTATTTCATGTTTTATTTGACTTTATCAACTTGGGGGTGGGGGGGACTTTAAATAGATTTGGTGATTCTGAGGGTGCCAAAACCACTGTACAGAGTCAGCCAGTCAACAGGAGGTAAACACAGCCTTGGCTCCTTCTGTCCAGCGTGGAGAGCTCAGACGTGCCCACAGAATACAGTGGACAGTGTTGTCTGCGCCATTCGTGGAGGATGGTGTAGATGGCTAGGCAAAGAGTGAGCACTCTGAAACCAGACCAACTTCAAATGCCATGCCAGCTCTGTCATTCCTGAACTGTGTACCCTTGGGGGCAAATTACTTATTCTCCAAGTCTCAGCTCCTCTACTGCAAACTGAGATTAAGAAACCTACCTATCTCACACAGCTAAACGGAGAAAAGGTCAAGTGGTAAGTCCGGAGGACAGCGCCTAACGGGGACTCAGTCACAGCTCCCTCTTCTTATGTGAGTTTTATTTCTGTTCTTCCTCCTGATCTCTTCTTTTATGGTTCTGCAGCAAAGCATCCAAATTCTCTAACTGAGGAGTCACATCAAGTCTCATGCGTTCAACTATAATCTTCATGCCAATAACACCTCTACTTCTATCCTCAACTCAGACCCTTCCCCAAACCCGTGGTCTCCTGGGGAGACATCATCCTGCAGCTCTCAGAGCTGAGCCCTCTGCTCTCTGTTCCCCTGTGTTTGCAAGTAGCATCATCATCCGTCTTGTCACCCCAAAAGAAATCAGAGTCATCCAGATTCAACGTGCTCCTTTAACACCCAAAGTAAATCCATCGCAAGACTTGTCAGTCCTAAACCTGCAGCAACAGTTCTAGAACTGACTCCCTTCATCTGCAGGCCCTACCATGTCTTCCCTAGAGAACAAAACACTGACAACACAAGATGCTGGAGCAGATGTGGAATTCTCACTCATTGCTGATGCGAATGAAAAATGGCACAGCCACTGTGGAAGACAGACGGGCAGTTCCTTACAAAACTAGGCATACTCTTACCCTGTGATCCAGCAGCCATGCCCCTTGGTATTTACCTAATGGGCTGAAAACATGTCCCCGTGAAAACCTGCACACTGATGTTTACAGCAGCTTACTTCATAATTCCAGAACTTGGGAATCAACCAAGATTCCTCCATTATGTGAACAGATAAACTGGTACCTGTGGATAATGAAATATTATTCAGCACTAGAAAGGGATGAGCCATCAAGTCATAAAATGCATGTTGGAAACGTAAACGCATATCACTGAGTGACAGAAACCCATCTGAGATGGCTACAGACTGTATGATCCAACTACACCACATTCTGGAGAAGGCAAAACTCTGGAGATAGTTAAAGGAATCGTGGTTGCCAGGTGTTGACAGAAAAATAGATGAACACGTAGAGCACAGAGAACTTTTAGGGCAGGGAATCTATCTGCATGATTCTAAACTGGTGGACACAGGCCATTATAAATTTATCCAAACCCACAGATTATACACCACCAAGAGACAACCTTGATGTAAACTATGGGCTTTCAGTGCTAATGATGTTGCAGTGTGGGTTCAACACTATAACATATGTTATCACTGCCGTACAGGATGTTGATAGCGGGTAATGTTGTGCACGTTGGGGGTGGGGACCAGGGGATACATCAGAACTCTCTGTAGTTGCTGCTCAATTTTGCTGTGAACATAAAAATGCTCTCAAAAGTGAAGTCTCTTAAAAATAAACAAGAAACAAAATCGCCTCCCATCTAGCTATGTGGCCCCATCATGGCCCTACCTAAAATCTGCCACAGAGCCAAAGAATGATTCCTAAGCAAAAAACCTGATCAGGGTACCTCGACACCAAAAACTTTTCAAATTAAAGGGCTCTGGACAAAGTGTTAGCAGGGGTCTCCCCTTCTGCATTAAGATCCTGACCACTGGATAATCTTTCTAGGTCTGCTTCCCTGGAAACCGAATGATGGTTCATGTCAACTGCATCACAAAACAATACTGCCTACTGTAAAATGACCCCAGTTGGGCAGATTTTGCATCTGGACTATGTATATTTGACGGGGTGCTTCACTATGGATTCCCAAAATGTGGAAATGTGTGGGCTGAGAATGTGACTTCAGGGATTTTACAAGTGATGCCTGTGGAGTTTTTATGAGAGATGAATGGCTCCTGAAAGGCATGAGGCTCTTTAAGCCGGGGGGGCGGGGGGGCTGCGTCATCCATTGTGGGTTGAGGCACCTCAACTGTCTACTGTACGGCCACCGCCAAGCTCCTCTAAAGAGGAACACCTGGGGCTCCCGAGATGGCAGGTGCCAAGGGTGGTCTACGGTTGCCCTGTAAATCTGAATGTCTGGTTGAGGCCACACAGACCCGATGGCTGGCCCTTGCCTCTCTTTCAAGCCTCACATCTCCTCCCTTTCTACCCAGCTCAGTAGGATAAATTATTTACATTTGCCAGCAAGTGTCACATGATGTCTTTCCTCCAAACCTGCCTGCATGTCCTCACTTCTTCGCTGTCACCTTCCCATGCTCTTCCTACACTCAACCCCATGACTACCTCCCCGGGGAACTCTCAGCCACACCATGCCCCACACTGGGTGAAGAGCCCCTTCATTTGGCTCCCACTTCACCACTGACCTTCCCTGCCCTGTATTATCATCATCTGTTGATTTATCTGCCTGTTCACTATGAGTCCCCTACCCTTGATGGTTGTTAAGATCTGCCCCTTGGTGGTTGCCAAAGCCATCTTTGTAAACATGAGCTGATCATGTCATTTGCAATGGTTTCTCATCCAATATCCATCCTTTCTAAACAGAACCCTGGTTTGTTGTTTTTTTTTCTGGCACAACCACATGCCCAAATAAGCACATCTTCAGATACCCTTTGGTCGGTAGTGGCCATGAGACCTCATTCAGACCAAGGAGATACTAGTGAAAATCTCGTGGATGGGATTATGAGAAAGCTATTGTTTTCTCGATCCAAAGAGATGAACGTGGGCTGACACATGCCCCTTCCTCTTGGCCCTTCCTGCCTCCTCCACATCTGGAATACAGACACCATGCCTGATAGTAGAGAAGAGGTCTCACAAGCCTGAATCTGAAAAAGAAAGCTACATACCAAAGATGCAGAGGAGGAAGCTGGGGTCCTTGATAATTTCCCACAAGAAACTATACAAGCCAGAACTACTGTTACATGAGAAAAATATGAGTCTGTTTAGATATGCCACAGTCTTTCTGTTGCTACAGAGGAACCCAGTTCTGACCGATGCACAACTACACAAATTTCTCCCGCAAGACACAATCTGAACCCATTGCCATGACACCTCTTTCCATTCCAATGCCTGCAAACCTTATCACTCCCACCTCCTGCCACCTCCTCATCACCACATGCTCTCAGAGCACCAGTCATGCCAGCCGGTCTCCGAACCAGTCCCCTGGAAACCCCATTTTTCGGCATTCTTCTTCTGCTTCAGAATGTCTCTCCCCACCAGGCCCAGCCTGTAGATGTACAACTGGCCACATCACCCACTCCACAGCACCTTCCTTGATTCTATAGTTCCTCTCTCCCCTGAACTTCCAGAGAGCAGTCCATGGCTGCTTTTGCTGCAGCAATTAATGAATTACTTTTAGATCACCTGTCTTAATCATCTGCCTGCCTTATCAGGCACTCAAAATATGTTTACAGGTGCTTCTAAATCCACTACCTGTACCTACTAAAGCCGTGATCTTTCTTTTTCCAAATTTTTTATCTGTAAAACAGACATATCCCTAGGGCTGCCCGGTAACACAGCTCAAACGGATATTGTGCCATACTCTCAGGTGTGTGTAGAATAAAATGTGAATTGCATTCTTGGAGTTGCTCAGTTTACAGATTAAATACTTAAATGCATACAAAGTGCTTACCAGAATGCCTGCTGAAATAAGTTCAATAACCTTGGCTATTGGGATGATGAGGAAGATAATGATGATGATATCTTTCTTTGTATCCTCAGCACTAGACTTGGCCCAAAAGAGGTGCTCAGTAACATTTTCTGGATGGATAAGTGAAATGAAGGTCTTAGTTCTAATTTATAAGGCACTCTGAAGTCTCAGCCTAAAAGGACACAGAATCAAATGGTATCCCTGGGCACCTAATTTTCCCACCAAAATAACTCCTGATGTTTATTCCCTGGAGCTTACCCTATTAGGCAGGTTCAATGCCTGCTTCTGAGCAACTGAGACCCTGGAGCAGGAACTTTCCAGAGACGTTCTCCTGGGAACCAACTACACAGGCTTGACTGGGCTAATAATAAACAAGGCTAAACGATGCAGACGCTGGCTGAGTCTGGATGCCCATGGACCCTGGGGAGTTTAGCTCTGGATCTATCATTCCTGAAAATGTAATCTTCCCAAGCAGCTTCCACAGGGACTCTCTGGAAGAGAGAGAAGAAGGCTGGAGCGAAGCAAGAGCCACTCTCAACCACTGTCAGCAGAGGGGGACCTGGTGTGGGAAGCAGCTCTCAGCCTGCCTCAGTTGTTCTGATCCACTGCTTCCAAAACATCTACACTTTGATGCACTGGGATTGCCCTATTTCTGTGGGCTGGTGCACTCAGGTTGTACAGTAAAATCCCACCTGAGCAATTAAATGACAGAAATGTTTAGCATCCACCTGTGGTAGGAAAACAGTGTAGAAAAAGAGACTGCAAAGTACATTCTACCTTCAATTTTGTACCATCTCCTAGGGATGAACCCATGTGCACACGTGCGTACGCAGCTACTAAAAGAGAGTAGGCAAGCTGGCATATGAGGGGATGTAGGAATGAGATAGGTTCCAAGAAGCAGTGAATTCAAAGGGAAGAGAAATGATTTCTAAGTGGAAGGAAGCCCAACAGAAAGGACATGAGGAATGATCTCTTCAAGCCCTTTCATTAAAAAAAAAAATAGGGGAACTGAGGCTCAGAGAAACAGAACCACTCATCCCAGCACCAGTCTGACTGTGTCTCCTTTGGATAACCAGCCTCAAAAAAGAGCTTTGGAATCAAATGGCCCTGAGTTGACAGGAAACAGCAGATGTTGGCGAGGATGTGGAGAAAGGGGAACCCTTTTGCACGGCTGGTGGGAATGCAAACAGGTGCAGCCACTCTGGAAAACAGAATGGAGGTGCCTCAAAAACTTAAAAATAGAACTACCCTACACCCAGTAATTGCACTACTAGGAATGTATCCAGAGGATACAGGAGTGCTGATTCGAAGGGGCACGTGCACCCCAATGTTTACAGCAGTGCTATCGACAACAGCCACAGTATGGAAAGAGCCCAAATGTCCATCCACTGACGAACGGATAAATATGTCACACACACACACACACACACACACACACACACACACACAAGAATATTATTTGGCGATAAAGAAGAATGAAATCTTGCCATTTGCAACAACGTGGATGGAACTAGAGAGCATTATGCTAAGCAAAAGAAGTCAGAGAAAGACAAATATTATATGATTTCACTCATAGGTGGAATTTAAGAAACAAAACAGAAGAACATAGGGGAAGAGAAGTAAAAATAAGATAAAAACAGGGAGGGAGGCAAACCATAAGAGACTCTTAAATACAGAGAACAAACCGAGGTCTGCTGGAGGGGAGGTGGGGGGATAGACCAAATGAGGGAGGGGCATTAAGGAGGACACTTGCTGGGATGAGCACGGGGTGTTATATGTAGGTGAGGAATCACTAAACTCTACTCTTGAAATTATTATTACATATAAGTTAACTTGCATTTAAATGAAAAATTAAAAAATAAATCTAAAAACAATGGCCCTGATTTGGAATTTGGGCTCTAAGATTGATCTTCTATGTAATTTCTTTTTTTTTTTTTAAAGATTTTTTCCAGTTATTTATTTATTTATTTTTTTTACAAATAGTTTATTGTCAAGTTGGTTTCCATATAACACCCAGTGCTCATCCCCACAAGTGCCCTCCTCCATGCCCATCACCCCCCTTCCCCTCCCCCATCCCCATCAGCCCTCAGTTTGTTCTCAGCATTCAAGAGTCTCTCATGGTTTGCCTCCCTCCCTCTCCCCCACTATTTCCCCCCTTCTTCTCCCCCATGGTCGTCTGTTAAGTTCCTCCTAATCCTCCTATACGTGCAAACATGTGATATTTGTCCTTCTCTGCCTGACTTATTTCACTCAGCATAACACCCTCAAGGTCCATCCATGTTGCTACACATGGCCAGATCTCATTCTTTCTCATTGCCATGGAGTATTCCATTGTATCGATAAACCACATCTTCTTCTATGTAATTTCTGGCAAGCTACCCAATCTCCCTAAGCTTCAGAGTCTTCATTTGTGAAAAGGGACAGGTAAGGACGTTTTTGTCTCTTAATCTGCTATGAAGAATACATGAGAAAACTCATGTGAAGTGTCTGGCCCGGAGAAAGTGTTCACATATTTGTTGAATGAATGCATGCACGTGTGAATGAATGAATGTTTAAGAGCACTGTCTGGCAGAGAAAGAAAAAAAAAAGAAATGACTGTGTGTTATTTCTGGCTTCTCCCAACTCAACCCACTAGAAAAACACAAGTTCCAGGAGAGGGACCAAGACTATCCTGTCCTCAACACCAACCCCAGCCTGCAGCATGATGGTGACGTATAATATGTACCTGATCAAACTTCCTTTACGAATAAATTAGCCATTCTTTCTCTAGTCTTTTGCAACATGTCAGGCATTCGGCTAAACACTTTGCATACATACAGTAGACACATCATTTCCTCATCCAGGCCACCTAGGAGAAAAGTGGCCTGATTATCCTCGTCTTAGAGATGAACAGATTCAAGGAAGTTCAATAATTTTCCAAATCAGGGCTAGTAGCAAAGTTGGAACATGGCCAGGACTTCTTGAACCTAAATGCTCTCCTTGTAACCTTCAGATACAGGTGTTTGCACATCGCTGCTGGGTGCGTCAGGGCCGGGAGCGGGGCTGAGCGAATAGGAGCAGAGACAGGCTTGGAGCAGAGCTTGAGCATCACACCCAACAGCCTCTCCTGGGACGATGCTGTGGTCGAGCTAAGCCCAGCTGCTGTGGGACGCCAGAGGGAACGGATGGATACAACCACCAGCGGAACAGGGAAAGGCTTTTCCAAAGAGATGACAATTGAGGTGAATCTGAATCAGTAAAGAGGTTGCCCAGATGAAGGTGTGTGTGTGTGTGTGTGTGTGTGTGTGTGTGTGTGTGTGTGTGTGTGTGTGAGGGGCAAAAACACATTGTGCTAAAATTGTAAGCAGATCAACCAGCCTCCCGTTCCAGGACCCCTCACTCTCCATCTCCCTGGCGGCCATAATCAGGACCCCATGTTTACCTGCAAAGGAAGCTTCCGGCCCGCTTCCTTCCTGCTGTGACTTGAGATGAACCTCACACTACAGCCAACCCAGCCTCAGTTTTAACTTAAAATGAAATACATATTAACAGTAATATGTTGGTTTCGAGTTCATATGTATACAATATATTACACCGACAGCCCAAGAGTTTTGTCACATACGTTAATCACTGAATTTTTTTTTTAATTTGTTAATGTTTTTTATTTATTCCTGAGAGAGAGAAACAGCATAAGCAGGGGAAGGTCAGAGAGAGAGGGAGACACAGAATCCGAATCAGGCTCCAGGCTCTGAGCCAGCTGTCAGCACAGAGCCCAACGTGGGGCTCAAACCCATGAACTGTGAGATCATGACCTGAGCTGAAATCAGATGCTTAACTGACTGAGCCACCCAGGCACCCCTAATCACTGAATTTTGAATGAAAATATCCAGGAGATGAAAATATCCAGGAGACACTCAATTAAACCATACAAAGGAGAAACGACAGATTTGCAACCCCAGTAAATGTTTCTTTTTTTTCATTTTGTCTGACATAGTCAGTAAAGTATAAACATAGAAAGGTAAACACCTAGAATTTTGACCAGTTACCTGAACAACCAGGGAGAACACAGATTGCCCTACATTACTTCTTCATGTTCTTTTTTTTTTTTTAACCCAAGCAGGCTCCTAATTCTCTAAAGTGTCCTTCGAAGTAAACATGCTTGCAGTTTTCATGTACAGTCCAGCATCAAAAAACATTAGGAGCAGACCTGATATCAGGGATCATCAAACAAATCCCCTTCTCACCCCCTTCACATTCCAAGTAAAACTGAAACTTCCCCACTTCTCCGAATTCACACACAGCTGAGTGGTTAAAAGCCAAACACTTTCACTGAACAGTTCTTGAGTTTTGTTCTGGGTTTTTTGTTTTGTTTTGCTTTCTATGATCTAGAGCTGACTTTTAAATGCCCTTCACAAGGGACACGTGAGGGGTGGCTGAGAAGGGACAAGCTTTGGGATCAGATGGATTTGAGGGAACGTCTCCAGGCTTCGTCTCCTGCTAGCTGTGGGGCTGTGAACAAGTTACTTCCCCTCTCTGTGCCTGGGCCTCCTCAGCCCTAAAGAGGGAGGGAGATGAAAGACAAGTATCACCAGGGAAAGTACTTAACTACAGTCACCAGCATGTCGTAGGTACTTAGAACGAGCTTTCTTTCCCTCTCATCTGTACCACCACGTAATCTGATTCTGACCTGTCACTTAAAGATGATTTATGACCATTTTTGTCTACAGCATCCCCATGCTCTTGGGAAGAAGGGGAAAGAAAGAAAGAAAACCAAGGAAAGCTATTCTATTATTCAGAAGCAATTAAATTAATATTCATTTTATTCTCCCAAAAGGCCAACACAAGTCAGCATGTTAAAATGCCGAGCTTGATGAATTCTACCTTGGGCACAAGATGCCAAGGATAATCTTATCTTTAAACATTTCCTTTAAACAAACTACAAAAAAAGCGCCAATTTATTCTTCAGTGTATTTTATATTCTGATTTAAGATCAACAAGTTTTCGCAAAAAAACACCAGTTTGGTTCTCTGCTCCTTTCCAACGGTAACATCTCAGCTATGAGGACGTGTGCCCAGAAATTAATTTTCCAGAAAACTGATGCCAACCCCTCTAATACTAAATACTTTCATATTTAATTTTAGCAATTTCTGATGCAACTTGTTTAGAAAGTCTACTCCCCTGCCTTATTTCAGCAGAGTTTACAGACTGTAATTTAGTTTTTCCTTGATGACTCACGGTCACACTTCTGAACATAAGTGAGGGCTTATCACTTAGCATTTGATGCTCTCGAGGACCCCTACTGCATGAACATCTCTGAAGTTACTGCATGTGGGATCCCAAGGTACTACCTAATGGCTATCCCACGGTTCACCCCATGGAGCCAGGGACATGTTCCATCCAAGGAAGGGTCTCATCCAACCTCCTCAGTTTCCACTGCAGAAGGTCCATCTCACCACCATTAGCTGGCATCACAGTAGACACATTAGCCTTTAATCAGAATAAACACTGATTAATCACCTACTGTGTGCCAAGTACAACAGATTTAACTTATTTATTTTTATTTTTTCAATTAATTTTCATTAAAAATTCCTTATGGCGGGTGCCTGGGTGGCTCAGTCAGTGAGCGTCCAACTCCTGATTTCAGCTCAGGTCCTGATCTCAGAGTCGTGGAATCAAGCTCTACATGGAGCTCTGGGCTGAGAGCGAGGAGCCAGCTTGGGATTCTTTCTCTCTCCCCCTCCCCTGTTTGTGCAATGGAGCATTCTCTCTCTCTCCCCCACAGTTGTCTCAAAAATAAATAAACATTTTAGAAATCTTTATGGGTTGCCTACAATCACTGTTTTGAAGGAATTAAGATCACTACAGATAAAGCAGCACACAGTATCCCAGAGAAAAGCTGGACTTGTTACCGGGTTATCGGAAAGAGTACTTGGAAACTGTGTACCAAAGACCCCCCCGCAAGTGGATTAAGGAGGGGAGTTATAGAAAAAGAGGTTCATGAATTAGGAGAGAAGAGACTACCGGCCATAGATTTCTATGAAATTTTTTGAAAAATTGGCGTTAGTGGAAGAATTCATCAAGCAAAGCTGAGAGAGAAGGCTGCGTTCAGCAAATGATTTGGTGTCTGTAACAAGTGGGATGTATGAATGAAGGTATGGCCGAGTGGAGGACAGGAAAAGCTATTAAGCTGAGAAGGTGAAGGCCAAGGTGCTACAGGAGTCATTGAGCTAGACTTGGAAGGCATCCAAGATAACAGCAGGACTCGGTGCGGTGAGGAAAACCATGGTACAGGTACCAGAAGGCTCAGTGACTGGAGAGCAGGGTGTGAGCACAAAGCCAGTGCGTGACTGGTCAGGCTGGGGGTAGCTGGCACCCTACAGCAATTTGCCCTGACCAATGGCGCTTTTAAGAGACGAGCAGGAGAAGGCAAGGCTAAATCAGGAAGGGAATCCACAGCAGGGTTTTTTGGGTTCCAAGCATTACAAAGTTCAGGGAGATATTTTTATAGCACGTTTTAGTGACTTCCTTAGGGCACAGACATCTTATGAGGATCACAGGGTGTTAAGACTGAACGTCATAAGCCCCAAGGCAGCAACTTTGTCTTAAAGGAAGACTCGCGGTGGGAGGCTCTAGTGGAAATTTCAATTGGAATGTAGTAGACATAACTGGTGCCCCACCTTGACGCCTTCTATCAGGCTGGGCCACCCATCCCCCAGCTGCTGTGTTAGCTGCTAACAACCCATCGTTGCTTTGTTCTCCCGAGAATTTTCCTCAGCTGATCCCTTTGCCCAGGAGTACCTTGGCGGATACGCCTCCCTGAGTCGGATCCATGGAAATGACCTTGCCTCAAGGTGGAAAATGCCGTGGGGCACGTGTGCCCCAGAGCTCCCTGTGTGAGCAGAGAGAAGAGACAGGGCTGCGTGTACATCTCTGCCCGTATTCTTCCCTATCCAGTTCTCCTTTCTCTCCTCCTCTGAGGTTTCAGCAGAGAGCATCCCTCAGTCAGGCACCTGTCCAGGTGAACAATTAAGGGTGTACGTGGTAGGTCTACACCCCAGGATCTAAGCTCTAAGCTAGGACTCTCCCTTGAGGCTGAGTAACTGTCCAGGGTCACGTGGCTAACACGTGGCAGAGCCAGGGAAACCAACCAATCAGCAGTGTGTCCAAGACTGGGAGTGGGCGTTCCCAGCAGACAAAAGGCTCAGTGTTCAAACCAGAGCAGTGAGTCCCAGGAGAAGGGAGACGAGCTGGGTCACGGTAACCCTGAACTGGAAGCCTACCATCCAGCCCCGAGGCCTAAACGGTACTTGCACAAGGCTATGGCCAATTTGTTTTTAAACTGAAAAGGCGTCATCCCAGTGTTGAAGATTCCTGGTACTTTTTCCTTCTATATGGGCTCTGAGAAATAGTGGCCATAGGCTCACTGACTGCCAGGAAATGTTCTAAGTGTTTGGTGCAGCTGTAAACACAGCGAAGTCCCTGCAGCCTCGGAGCTCACCGTCTTACAGAGGGGAGAGTCAATAAGAAAGGCAAACAAATACTTCTGTAATAATATCGCCAATGCTTACGCAGGGATGAGTGCTATGGAGAAACACCCAGCAAGTTCCGTGGCTGGAGACTAGGAGCAGCTGTTTGGCCGCGGTGGTCCGGGAAGGCCTTGAAGGGGAAGATCCGAGGCGAGGGTGGGAAGGAGGCAGGGAAACATGGGACAGAGGCTTGTCCCAGCCTGCGTTGCAGGAGCACAGTTACGAAGCCCTGGAGGCCGAGGATGGCAATCGAGTGCATGTTTGTGTTTTGTGTTTTATTTCTGGAAGGGCAGTGGTAGAGAGACCTGGTGATAAAAGAACATCTGTGTCTCCTCATTCTATATACTTCCCTTGGGTGATCATTTCTACTCCCATGCTCTCAATGACCGTCCATGTGCTGATGATCCCCCAAGTCTATATGCAGCCAAGAACTCTATTCTGAGCTTGACTGATATCTCTAATTGCCTAAAATGTACATAGGTGTCCTCAGAGATCTAAAAATCTAATTTGAAACAGAACTCATCCTTTCCCCTTCAAAATCTGTTCTTTCGCCTGGGTCCCCAGATCAGTGGACAGTAACAAGGCCAGTCCATTAGACCGGGTCAGAAGACCGAGAGTCATCCTTGATGCCACTCCACTTTTAGACACTGCATCCCGGGGGCGCCTGGGTGGCTCAGTCGGTTAAGCGACCAACCTCAGCTCAGGTCATGATCTCACGGTTCGTGGGTTCAAGCCCTGCATCGGGCTCTTTGCTGACAGCTCAGCTCTTTGCTTCATATTCTGTGTCTCCCTCTCTCTCTGACCCTCCCATGCTCATGCTGTGTGACTCTCTCTCAGAAATAAATAAAACATTTAAAAAAAAAAAAAAAAGAATACACACATCCCAGGTGGTCCAATACTTCCTAACATTCTACTGCCTTAATAGCTCTCGAGTTTGTTCTCTCTTCCTCCCTATCACCTTAACCTTGGCTGCAGCCATCATTACCTCCATCCACCTTGGACTTCCTGCTATCACTTCCCACCGAGTTCCTATGCTACCCATCTTATGCCCCTCCAATGCATTCTCTATACCATAGCCTGAATCTGAAATGCCTATGTGTATCTGTCTTCCCAGTAGAAATCCTTTCACTGCTGAACAAAGCTGGAGGCATCGCGTTTCCTGATTTCAAATTATATTACAAAGCTATAGTAATTAAAACAATACAGTACTGGCATAAAAACAGACACATATGCCCTTGGAACAGAGTCGAGAGCCCAGAAATAAACCCACACGTATATGTTTAACTGGTCTTTCACAAGAGTGTCAAGAATGCACAGTGAAGAAAGAACAGTCTCTTCAATCCACAGTGTTAATGAAACTTGATATTCACATGAAAAGAGTAAAACTCAACCTTCACCTTACACTATGCACGAAAATCAAAATGGGCTGGACTGACACATACACTGGAGCTGAAAAACGCCTAAAATAATAAATAGGGAAAAAGCTCTGGACACCGGTCTTGGCACTGAGTTTTTTGGATATGACACCAAAAAGTGCAGGCAACCAAAGCAAAAAATAAACAAGTGGATGACATCAAATTAACAGGCATCTGCATCACAAAGGAAACAGTCCACAGAGTGGAAAGGCAACCTACAGACAGGGAGGGTATGTACAGACCTGATAAGGGGCTCATATCCAAAATAACACATGGAACTCATACAACTCAACAGCAGAAAACCCTCCAAATAACCCAACCTCAAGGGGCCTGGGTGGCTCAGTCAGTTAAGCATCCAGCTCCTGAGTTTGGCTCAGGTCATGATCTCACGGTTCATGAGTCTTCTGAGCCCCCACACTGGGCTCTGGGCTGTCAGGATTCTCTCTCTCCGCCCTTCCCTCTCTCTATCTCTCTCTCAAAATAAATTGAAAAAAAAAAACTTAAAAAAATATAATCCAATCAAAAAATAGGCCAAAAAACAAACCGACCTATTTCCAAAGAAGGGCCATTCGTATGTCTTCTTACCTGTCTTCAGTGGGTACATGAAAAAGTGTCCAACATCGCTCATGATCAGGGAAATGCAAATCAAAACTATAATGAGATATCACTTCACACTTGTTAAAATGACTATTATTTTTAAAAAATTAAGGTAAGGGTTGATGAGGAGGTAAAGAAACGGGAACTTTGGAGCCCTGTTGGTGGGAAAGTAAATTGGTATAGCCATTATGGAAAACAGCATGAAGGCTTCTCAAAAGATTAAAAATGGAATTACCCTCAGCAATCTCGCTTCTCACTGTATGCCCAAAGGAATTTCAATCAGGACCTCTCAGTGATACCTACACTCACCATAGCATTAGTCATAGTAGCCAAGATACGGAAACAAACTAAATGTCCATCAGTGTCTAAATAAGTAAAGGATATGTGGCCTATACATACAGTGGTCTATTCCTCAGTCTTAAAAATAAGGAAATCCTGCTATTTTTGACAATATGAATAGATCTGACATCATGCCATGTAAAATAAGCCAGGCACAGAAAGATAAATACTATACGATCTCACTTGAATGTGGAATCTAAAACAGTCAAACTCACAGAGGCAGAGGGTAAGACCACTGGTTTTCAGAGGCTGGGGATGGTCAAGGGGCACAAAGTTGCAGTTATGCAAAATGAGTAAGATCTGGAGATCCAAAGCACAGCATGGTGATGACAGGTAACTGTACTGTACCGGATACTTGAAATTCGCTAAGTGATCTCATCACATCTGATTTTAGTTTTACAAAGAGCTGCCATGTACAGAATAGACTAGCAGGGGTGGGCAGAGGTGCAGGTAGGCATGTCATTCAGAGCCTGGTGTATTAGTCCAGGTGAGAGACGAAGGGCTTGAACCAGAGTGATTGCTGTAAGGACAGAAAGAAAGCCTTGAGGGTCACCCGTGACCTCTCCTTCCCCTTTACCTGCACCAATGGTCAAAAGTGTTCATTGATATTTCTCTGATAAATGATACAGCATGTTCGTTTATCTGATGCTTCTCCCTCTCTCCCTCCTCAGTATTCCTTCTCTATTTCCTGTCCATCATGCAGACAGGGAGAGTCATCCCAACCCTCACTGCCTAAACTCAATCATGTTGTATCAGCAAAGTGTCCTAAGATGCCGCCATGTTTCTCAGCTGACCCATCTTCTTGAGTCCAACCTCTACTCTGCAGCTAGGGAGAGTGTTCTGCCCAACTCCAAACCTTCCCCATGGCTCCCCTGACCTTAAGTTTGGAGCACAAGCTCCTTAGTGTGGCTCCTGAAACCCTCAAAGATGTGGCCCCTTACTACCTCTCCAGACTCAATGGACTCTATTCCATTCCTTGTGTTCCAGTCCTGCACATCCATCTCATGTCTTTGCTACCTCTTGCTTCCAGGGATTTCCACGTTACTTCCTCCTCCTGATGGCCCTTCCCTCCAGTCTCCACCAAGCTACATGGAGCAGATCCCTGTCTTGTTCACAGTTGGCCCTCAGGTCCGAGCATGCCAAGTGGCACACAGCAGACCACTGACTCAGATTTCCTGAACTGGGCACACCACAGTGCCTGTCCATGCAGACCAGAGGTGGAAGGCCACAGGAAAGGGTCCTGGCCTGTGGTGTCAGTTTCCCTTGTGGTGCTGTTATCTCGCTTGGGAATCACTCCTGAGGCAGGTGTAGAAATGATTCACGTTTGAGCAGAAACATTTGATGCTGTTGAGCACCCAGAGTCCGGGAAGGTCAGTGAATATTAGAGATGTCTGCAAATCTCCCGCAGCTTGCTCAGGTAAGACCGCCTTCGTCCATACAGTTTCTTGTATTTTGAATGAATACAGGAGAGCATGCCCTTCCCGAGTCCCAGGATCCTCTTGAGGGCCACTGGCCTTCTAGACTGGGGAGAACTCTAACAGAAGGGAAATATGGTGCTTATGGTGAATTCAAATGTAGAGTCAGGACAGGTGATGAATCTAGACAAAAGGACAGCCAAGAGCCACAGGTGTGTAGCTTTGGTGAAGAGAAACATAGACGAGGGTATGGAAACACTGAAAAAGTAGAGCTAGATGGAGCCATGGAAATAATCCAGGCCATTTACAGATGAAGAAACTGAGGTGACGCCCAGAGCGACAGTCCCATAAGCAGTTAGTATTGGAGCTGGAGTGAGGACTCCGTCTGCAAATCTAAATCTTTAGCTTATTCTATTCCCCCACAGTGCCTCACATGCAAAACACAGCTCTGGGTATATTAGTATTCTCTCTCTCTGTCTCCCTCCCTCCCTCTCTCTTTCCCTTTCTCTCCCTGTATGAAAGGTAGGTAAAACACAAAGAGGAAATGCATCAGGGGCATTTCAAAAAATTCTGAAACCTTCTATTATTGGCAATTATATCTATTATTTGAAAATTACAGACATCATGACACCTCTCTTACTATACACCTTCCCGATCCATCTTGAAAGGTAGCCGTTATTATAATGCTATGCAGATATGGCAAAGGGCTGACGGGGACAAAATTACGGGGTCACACAGAGCTCACAAGCGGGAGAGCCAGAATTTCCAGCCCATCTTGTCTGGTGCTGTGTAATCAGACACAGAGATTTTACTCATTTTCCAGAACAACAACAAAAAATTAAGGAAAATAAAGAACTTATTGAGTATAGTAATTTACAGTTTATGAACTGCTTTTCCCGCACACCTCTTGATTCACTCCAAATACCGGCATCCCTGTTAGATGGGTATTATCATCCTCATTTTACAAATGAGGAAACTGAGGCATGAGGAGATCAAGTGTCCTACATCCGGGTCCCTCACAACCACATTCAACTCGAGCCTTTCTCGGTCCAGTCGATGTCCTTTTCCATAATACTAGAAATCAAGGAAGGAAATTTAAAGGAGAGAAATACATTTTGAGTTTAAAATATTCCATCAGATGTTTTCAGCAAATGCTATCTGAAGGCCATTCAACACTAGATTACAGTTATTCTAAAGTACCCACTTGAAAAAAAAATGAGCATTTTAAGGCAAAATATGTGTTTCTGCTCTCCTTCACTGTGCTTCAGTGGGCCGACCTTAATAAGGCACAACAACCCAGCAAGCATCCTTCAGACCTGCTGCACAAGCTAAGATGAGGCAAGATGGCCGGGACGGCCTCTGCACGTGGCCGTGGTGCAGGTAAGGCTTCTCCACGTACTCAACCGCTCACCAGCGCAGTCTTACGCCAGGAGCCGGGGCCCAAACCACAGTAGAATAGGCAAGGTTCCCACCCTCAGGAAGCATGAGCTCCGGAGACGGCAGACACATGTGCAAGTGGTGACAATGTGACACAGCACGGGCAGTCACAGAGCAGGCCCCAAGTGCTGTGGGAGCGCAGAGAAGAGAGCAGGAAGGCTTCTCATCGGCAAGGGCACTGGGATCGGGTCACCAAGGGTAGAGGGAAGTGGGAAATGGCCGTTCCAGGCAGAGAGCCCTGGAGGACCAGAAGGAGGGGTATAAAAGAGCAGAGGATGGTCGAAGACAGTCCTGGCTCCTTCCAGAAAATTCTGGTTGCCTCAGCAATGATGATATCGAACTGGAAGCATGCAAATTGGGGAAACATTTGGTAAACATCTGTCATGATGGAGCAGAGTTGCGTGAAGGTGAATCTTGCCCACGAGGAGCTCTGCCCAACGTATCCATCTAACCGGCACTTAAATGAGCCCCTACTATGTGCAAATCCCTGTTTAAACTATGGGAACGCTTAGTCCAACTGCGAGGTGAGCAGACCCCGGTGTTCCTAAAGTAGCGTACTGCATTGGATGGCAAAGCTCTTGACCTTCAACATTTGTAAACAAGGATGACATGCTGTGTTGCCCCTGAGAAAGCCCTCTTTATATCTCCCTGAGTGTATCTTGGACCAGACTATAGCATTTCAACAGTGAGTCAGTGACCCATATCTCTACCCCCATTTCATTGCTGATGTCTGTTTAACGATTTGCTGATCTGAGGAAGGGAGTTTCTTCAGGGGATGATGATAATTCTTTTTATTTGCGTGGCATGTTAGGTTTCGAAAAGCCTCTCTCCACCCGTCCTCTCCATCACCCCACTCGATGGTCACAAGAGCCTGGAAAGGTACGAGAATTTAGCATCCCCATTCTACAGATGAGCGAGAGGAAATCTCAGCCAGGTGGAGCATCTCAAGGTCACACAGCAAGTGTGCGGTGAAATGAGAGCTCAAAACCATGTCTTCTGACTCCAGATCTTGTCCTCTTTTCTCTACACCTTACCATCTGCCTAGAATACAATAATACCATCCTCATTATGACATGAATCCCAGCTGAAATGCTGGTCAAATCACATCCCCACAGGCAACATAACTACAGAATAAATTAAAAGCCCAATTAGAGAACATGGCCTTTTAACTGGGACTTACCACTGTCCCCCGAGGCTAGGATATAAAGAGAAAGCCCTACAAAAGTCAGTGGCTGCCCATCCTGGAAATTACCCAGAGACCCATTTACCCATATGCAAGAGCCTATAGGTCCACATTATTCACCTAACTTCATCTGCCTTCCCTGTGTTCTTCTGGGGCCCTGGCCCCCACAGAGTTAGGTCTGGAATCATTGCCCAAACCTCTGCCCCTCTCTCTAGCCTGCAGATGCAGTTAAGAGTCCATCCCTCTGTGTGGACAGGTGCCTCTCAGCTCTGACACATCTCTTAATAGCAGGAGCATCAGAACCTGATGAAAAACCACTGCTTCCCTAGTTCAAATAGGGAACTGAAGCAAAATTCTCTGTCTCCAAATGGGATAGTCTGCCAACAGCTAGAGCCCTGGGTGGCCAAGGGAACAAAGAGTGTTATTATACTCGATGTTAGTCTTGTTTTGCTGGCAATAGTGGGGGGGGTGGGGGGTGGAGGTGGGGGATAGAAATGAGGTGAGGAGACAGGGAGGGGGCATTTTGACGCTCATGTATAATTTTCTGTTTAGCCCCCTCCACCCCCAACAGTCAAAGGCAATAACATGATGAACTCCAGGGAAACCCCCTGGGTCCCGAAACGATAACAGTTACTACTTCCCTTGTCCAAATGTCCCCTCCGGTTGCTGGGTTGGAAGCGGACTTTACAGATCAAGAGCTGCTGTGCGCTCTGGTCCTTGTCCATGTCATAGCCAAGCTGCAGTGCCTCCCCCCCCCCCCCGCCACACACACCCCTGTCCCCAGCCAAGCCACAGGGAGAACAGGTCTCTGGGTCAGCCTGGATCACAGAGAATCGCTACCACCGCCCCCTTCACCCCAACACCGGCTTCTCCAGAACCTGCCCCGGGGGTTCACGAGCTCAGAGGACCCGCTTGCACAAGGGTCTGGATGTGTCCCCTCAGCCTCCGTGTGGGACTTCTGCGGGGGCCACCCCCATTCACCCCGCATATCTCCCCCCCACACCCCACATCTGCCCTCCTGCCCTCTCGGACCTGCCCAGATGTGCCTGGAGCTCGGAGGACGGTCCGGCTGGGGGAGACCGAAGGAGATAAAACACATTTCGCGGCGGAATCCCTGTTAAGTAACAGAAAGCCATCCAACTAGCGACCACGCTTCCAGAAACGTCACTGCCACCGAGGAGAGAGTTTGCAGCCGCCGACCCCGAGCGCGCTCCCCTACCTGTCTCCCGCTGCAGGGCTGCCCTCGGCTCCGGGCCGCGCCGGCCGCTCCCTGCGGGCTCTCCGCAGCGGCGGGGGGCGCTCCGCGGGGTCCGGGCCCCGCAAGCTGGGTCTCCGGTGCCCGCGGCGAGGCTGCCTGGAGGAGGAGCGAGAGCCGTTGCCCTCGCCGCTGCCGCCGCCGCCGCCGCGGTGCTGATGCGGTTGCTATGGTTATGGAACTCCGCAGCTGCCCCCTCGCGGCGCAAGCTGGGTCTCCGGTGCCCGCGGCGAGGCTGCCTGGAGGAGGAGCGAGAGCCGTTGCCCTCGCCGCCGCCGCCGCCGCCGCCGCCGCGGTGCTGATGCGGTTGCTATGGTTATGGAACTCCGCAGCTGCCCCCTCGCGGCGCAACAGCTGCCCGGCCGCGGCCTCCGGGCGGCCCCGCGAGCCGGCCCGCGCGGCGAGGCTGGGCACCCGGCCGGGCCGGCCGCCACCACTGCGGAGGACGACGCGCGCGGGGCGGCTGCGCTCGCGCCTGCCCGCTCGGCTCCGCGCGGCGCCCGCGCTCCGCTCCCGCCCGCGTCTCCGCCCCCGCCGGGACGCGGCCGCCCGCTCGCCCCCGACCCCGCGCCCCGCCCCGGCCCCGCGCGCGCCTGCCCGCGCCGGGCTCGCCGCCCGCCGGCCGGCTGGGGGCGCCCGCCGCCGCCCGCCCCCGCCGCCCGCGGGCCGGAGCATGCTCAGTGAGCTGTCGGAGGCGCCCTCCCGCGTGGCGGGGCCCTTCCCGGAACCCCCGGGGGTCGCCCGGTCAACGGGGAGGAGCGGCCCCCGGGAGCCGCCCGGTAGACGCCGGAGGAGGGGCCAGAGCCCTGAGCTCTGCGTCCCAGCACCAAGGTCACCGGGGCCATCGACCCACCGACGACCCCTGGGTGCTGCCCGCCTGCTCCCTGCTGGACGTCGGGGGTTCAGACGTCCGTGAGATGTGGCCCCCGGGGCGAGAGGAGGAGGGGCGCGGCCGAGCCGCCGCCCACGGAGCACCCCTCGCGCCAGGTGCTGCCCACGCGGGGGCCCCAGTTCCGCCCGCAGTGTCAGGAAGGCCCCGTGGCCGGCGCGCGGTCCGGATGAGGAGCGGGCCGCGGACGGGGCACAGGGCGCAGTGCCGCAGGCTGGGCTGCACCGGCTCGCGTCCCAGCAAGGACCACAGTTTGTGACCCAGCCGTCACGGCCGCGGGGACTCGCGGCTCCTCCAGGTGCGGGCTGGAGGGAGGTAATGGGGCAAAATACCTGCAAGAAGGGACAGGAAGCAAGGGAGGGAGGGGTGAAGTCTGGGGACGTTCGTCCAGAAGGAGAGGACCGAGCGCGCGAAGGCCTGGAGGCGCGCCCGCCAGCACTGCTGTGTGTCCACACTAGCGATCCCGGTTCCGGGGCAGAGCAGGCCGGGGGAGGTTCGGGGGGTGCGGGGTGCACGTCAGGGGCCTTGAGAGCCAAGTGAGGGGGTTGGAATTGGGCCCTAATGACAGCAGGCAGCCCTTGAAGGAGTTTAAGCAGGAGAAAGGCTGGGTCACCCACTTGGGAAAGTCACCCTTGGTTGAAGTGTGTGCGGTGAGGGTAAGGCGGGCGTCACCAGGTCACCAGGAGGGTACGGCTGCCCCGGCCAGAGGGTCTTCAGAGGAAGGCGGCCGTCTGTCTGCCATGCTTGTCCTTCCCACAGCACCCACCCGCGCCGTGGACAACATATGTGCTCAGTAAATGGTGAATGGCAAATAAATGAATATTTACTTCTTCATAGAGAAAATGGATTCCTTTCTTTCACAAAATTTTTTTTTGTCTTTAAAATGTGATCAAAATAATGTGCATTTATTTTGCCATAAACATTGCATTGTGATGCAGCCTTATTTCTGAACGTGAGTACAAGTTCCCGGCATTTCCCTCTGCATTTGCTGGTCCGGCAGCGCAGATGTGTCTGTAACCCAAGGTTGGCTTGTATCCTGATGTGTTTCAGTCGCCCCCCATAAAAGGTCTCCGGGATATATTATTATTGCATGAAAGAGCAAAGTGCAGAACAGTGTTTATAATAAGGAAACTCTTGGGAAAGAAGGAGGGAAGACACAAATGTATATTTGAAATTGCTTGCGTTGGCATAAAAATACGTCGGAAGGTTATGTAAGAAACTTGTAGACATTATTAGCTATGGGGCTGCTGTGGGTGGAGAACTGGGCGGACAAAGTCTGGGTGAGAGAAAGACTTTCAATTACGCTTTTATGAAATTTAAGTTTTTGAACCAAAAATAAATTACACACATGCATAATGTGTTACCATCTGTATCTAGAAGCTTAATGAGCCCTGAGAGGACTTCAGATGCAACGTGCAACATGCCCCAAGTGGACGTGGTCCCAGGCCCACTCCTCGCACTTCCCCAGTTCCTCTCCGGGGCAACAGCACGATGACTTATTACCCTTACACCTCCTCTTCGGTCTGCTACGCTCATGGGCTGGAGGTGAGGAGAGAGGAAGGCCCAGAGACAGGACCTGAGGACTCCGGGAGCCCACCGTCACCAGTGCCGGCACTGAGGCACTGCATGGATGTGATCCGTGTCAGGCCCCAGGGTCTTCCCCACAATGATAGTGATGGTGGCCATGGTGGCCAACATGCCACCCATTAATTGTCTAGCTGGAGTGATGCCGTCTGGGCCCAGAGAGTCCCTCACCCAGTGCCCTCCTCACAGATAAGCTTCATGCTGTGCGTCACTCCAAAAGGGTACGTTCTCAGACCCACAGGGAGGCTTGGGACAGCTAGGGAGCCGCTGGAAGGGAAAGCCCCAGGGTGAGCCCAGGAAATTGCCCTCCACTGTCATCCCCCTCTGTCCCTCTCGGGGAATGACCCACCATCCAGAAATGAGCCAGAAAGCCAACGTCAGCCTAGGCTTCCTGGTCCCCTATCTCATTCTCTCTACCCACCTCATCACCTACACATCTAATTAAATACCAACTTCTGTCAATTCCGCCACGTAAATAGCTCTCAGAGTCATCTACAACACGGGCTCTGTAACAGTTGTTTTTTGGTTTTTGGTTGTTTTTTTTTTTTAATCCTCAACAGGCATCTATGAGTGATACCATCTAAAGAAATGGGTAGAATCTTAGTCTTAGGTCCTGAGATGAGCAGCGGCAGATTGGACTTGAGGACATGGATTCTGAGACAGATGCAGCGCCTGATGTAAGCCCAGGCTCCCAGTACAGCTACAAGGTGACACCCCATGTGACAGAGATGAGCGCTGAGACAGCCCAGAAGCAGGGGATCCTTCTGGCTAGGTTTGGTTCTAGGAGAACTGAGGTTGTTCTGCCTGACAGGGGCTCGAGCCCATTGGGGATGAGTAGAGAATCACAGCAGAGGGGACTGGCATCTTCTCACCCTGTCTTAGAAGGCAGGTTTTCAATGGTGACATCCTGTGGTAACAAGAAGCAACTGTCACGAAATGCTCATCAGACTGAGCGAGCTCCACAGGATGGGAGGAAGCTGAAATAACCACCCACTGGGACTGTGTAAGCCCCACTGAGAGGAGAGGGATCCCCAAGAGAGAGAAACTTCGCTTCATGCCAGTCGAGGAACACAGACTGAGGCACCTTGCCTGGCCTTAAAATCTGGCTTTGCTGTTCCCTTGCCACGTGCCCTTTAAGATACAACTGAACCTAATTGTATCCCGAGGTCCCCTTCTGGAAAACAAGGATGATAACACAATACATGTCACAGATTTGTGGTGAAGATTAAATGGATTAAAACTTAGCACTTACGTCTTGTGGAGTAAGGGCTATGTATATCCCTGAGCTATGATTTTTTTTAATGTTGGAATGAGTTGATGAAATAGAAGAGGCGCCTGAGATGCTGGTTATCTGTCACACTTTCTGTCCACCCCCTGTGCCACCACCTTGGCTCAGGACCTCCCAGCTTCTTATCTGAAATACCATAGTTATTTCTTAACTGATCCCCCTAATTCTGATGTTGTCCCTGGTAATCCATCTGCCATACACATACTATTGATCTTTTTTCTTTTTAGAGTAAGAGAGAGAGCAAGCTTGAGCGGGGGAGAGACAGAATCTTAAAAAAAAAAATTCTTTAATTTCAAGAGAGAGGGAGAGAGAGAAAGTGTGAGTAGAGGCGGGGCAGAGAGAGAGGGAGACACAGAATCTGAAGCAGGCTCCAGGCTCCGAGCTCTCAGCCCAGAGTCTGATGCAGGGCTCAAACCCATGAACCGTGAGATCATGACCTGAGCCAAAGTCGGACGCTTAACTGACTGAGCCACCCAGGTGGTCCTAGAGAGAGAGAATCTTAAGCAGCCTCCATGCTCAGCACGGAGCATGGACACAGGGCTTGATCCTACGACCCTGGGATCATGACCTGAGTGGAAATCAAGAGTTGGATGCTCAACTGACTGAGCCACCCAGGTGTCCCCATCCTATTAATCTTTTAAATAGGTAATTCTGTGGGCATCCAACTGGCTCAGTCAGAAGAGCATGTGACTCTTGATCTCAGGGTTGTGAGTTCGAGCCCCACGTTTGGTATACAGATTACTTAAATCAGTGAATAAAATGTAACCCTGATACTATCATTCTGCCTCTTAAGATCCTTCAGGAGCGAGTCCAGACTTTTGGAATAAGCGCTAAGCTTCACGACCTAACATTCCTAGCCAGCTAACATCGGATTTCTGCTCACCATGGACCCTTGCTCTACTTGGTCCAGCAATACTAAACCTCCTGTACTTTCCAGAAAGCCCCAGGCTGCCTAGCACCTCCACAAATTCTTGCTCATGCTTCAGACCTGTGTCTACCTATTCCTTCCCTCATGGAACCTGCCCAGATCTACCTGAACATTCGTTACCTCCTCCACTGAGCCTCTGGTACACACTTGGCTAATGTCCCCAGAGCCTCATAGTATAATTACGTATATAAAAATCTATTTCCCACACTAGACTGAAGACTCTGAAGGAAATTTAAAGAAGAGCCTGAGTCTTTTTAGCTTTCTTTACCCAACCCCTGGCACAGTATCTGGAATATACAGATGGTGCTCACTACATTTTAAAACTTCACTTGAATAGATTTTGATGTGATTTTCCTCTCATGTATTTATCTTGTCCTGCCAACCAAAAAGCAAAAGTTTGCTTGAACCATCTTTGTGCCTATGACAGGTGCTTGGTTACCAAGTTCATTCTGACCCGCTGAGGTCAGTTTGGTCGGCACAGGGAGGGGCAGGGGCATCGAGGGAGGGGAAGACCAACTCTGTTACACCTTGGGATAAGCCTTAGAGGGCGACACCTTAGCAGCACACCAGCCCACACCTTCACATTCTTCTCTCGTTGCTTTATTTCCAGCTCGTGCAACAGTGAGAGCAGCAGACCCACACCTCAGCTCTTGTAGCTCTTACACACTTCATGGAGTAGCTCATTTCCTCTTTACATCAGCGCGACGAGAGCCCTCTTAGGAGGAGACGGAGGCGGGGCGGCAGACCTTGACTAAAAGACACACTTATAAGGGGCCGAACCTGGATGTGAACAGTCAGTCATACGAAATACTGCTATTTAGGAAGACTGCTTCTGTTATCTGTGTGGCTTGTGTTTCCACATTATGTAGGGATCTCACATCTCACGATCATCATCTAATACAATGTTTCTCAACCTCGGTTTTATTGACATTTCGGACCAGAGGATTCGTAATGAGGGCTTCCCTGTGCATTGTAGAATGTTCCACAGCATCCCTGACTCCTACCCACTAAGTGCCAGATGGGCAGGCAGCGGGTTAAATAACAGGGACACTTACAAGGCCTGTCTTGGCCAAAGGACCGGGAGATCTCTGTCCCCAGCCACCAGGATCTTCCGAGTTTACAGAGAAGCTCTAAGAGGGTCATTCACTCCGTCATCCAAGGTTGTCAAGGCCTTGAAAACGGCTCCACTGTCGGCACAGGGTGGAAGGTACACTCCCAGCATAGGGGAGGAGGACAGGCCTCCGACTGCCTGGGGTCAGCTCCCGGGTCAACGTGTAGTCACCGCCCCCCCACGACCCCCGCCGGCCCAGTCTGAGGACGTATAAGGAACATCTGTATAATGAATGGCTGATAGAGTTCTGGGTGCAGGATTTATGTTTACTTATCACACTTGATGATGCTCATTACTTTACTGCTGAGCAAAACTACAACCACTACCAAGAAGTTAGTTGGTAACAAATAAATCATTTTTGGGTATTTTTTTTTTTTGAACATTGGCAATTTTGAAAAAAAAAAAAGGGGGGCTATTGAGTGGAGAGTGAGCATAATGACACCCTTACTAAGCTGTACAGTAATGATACCACTCTTCAACACAATGAAGGATATACCTACATATGTAAAATTAATCTCCATCATTTTAAGTTGGTGAGCCATTAAATTATATGACTACAGTAGTACTTTGGGGACAAATTCTCCCTTTGATAAAGGACACAGCCCTGGGAGATGGCCAGGGTGTTCTCGCTTGTCTTACTCAAAGAGTCTGGGACTTCAATATCGCTCATGTCCGCAAAAACTCCAGGCCCCGTCCCAACAGACCTTCACTTGGTGAATTATAAAAGGGAAGAATTTATCTTGAGCACATTCGATCCCCTTTTCGCCGAGACTCATTTCCTCCTCAGTGTAACAGGACGTGAACGCTGCTCCTGTGGGATCTTCTAAGATATCAAGTGGCTCATGTGCACAGATGCCCAGCTCAGACCTGGCCCTTAATGGGCTCCTAGTACACCGTAGGCCCATTCCTGCAATACTCCTACCATCTTGTATTGGCTCCTTAGACACAATGACTGGTGGCTCCCCATCCTTCTCGGATTCCTGTTAGGGGATATTTATAAAAGGCTCAGGGACCAGGTGTAACCTCCTTAAGAGTAATATAGTCAGGGATCCACAAACCTTTCCTCTAGTAATGAATCTGCAAGTAAGAAGCTCTGTAAACCTTAGGAAAACCACTCTGAATCTCTGAGCCTCAGTTTCCTCATCTCTGTAATGGACAAGATTTCCAAGAAAGCCACAAAGACCCCCTCTGACTTGGGCAGTTCATGGGTCACCAGACCTGCATCCCATCCCCTCCATGCCTTTGCTGCCTTGATGAAAAAGGACAAGTTCAACATGCAACTCAGCTCAATATATTACTCTTATGTGATCCCAGTGTTTTCTCCCTGCATTGAGTGCAGTTCCTATTTGTTTTACGGGTTTTTTTCATACTAAACATAAAATATATACATATATATTACACATGCACATGAAGTGGAAACATACATGTCCATTAAAAAATAATAATAATAATTGTTGAAAGTGGGTGTAGCCAATCTAGTTAAGGAAAAGAACACGGCTCATACGGTCCTTTCCTGACCCTAATCCCAATCCCGTGTGCTTGCTCTCCCCACCAGATGACGTGATTCTGAATTCTATGCAGTAAGTCTCACGCTTTCTCTACATGTTACTATCTACATAGCTTTTAAAGGGCATGGTGTAGTTATTTTAGTTAAAGGAATGAAATTATACGTATTCTGAGACCTGTTTTTCCTCCTTCACAGGTTTCTGAGAATCAGACATATTGGCCCCGGCAGCTGAATCCATACGTCCTCGTTGCTGCATAAAGTTTCTTTTAAGAACATCGCAGGTTTCCACTAAAGGAAGACATTCTACTGCTCAGGGACATTTGAGTCATTTCTTCTGTGTATACGTGTGTGTGCACTATTTCCAATAAGGATGTTATGAATATTCAGATAAACAGGAATATTCACGAACATTCAGGTGCATCTCCTGGTATCCCCCTGCCAGTTTTTCTCTATTGTTAGGACAATAGCTGAGTTATAGAGTCCAATCACCTGAGTCGTACCCTGTTATTTTCCAAAGTGAGCACATCATTTTATGCTTGTTTCAGCAGGGATGGGAGCTCTCACGGCGGTGGGTCTCCTCAACACCTGGTAAGGTCAGGCCGCCGTTTTGCCAATCTGACAGATCTGGAAATGCCATCTCATTTAGAACTGGCTTTAATTTGCACCTTTCTGATGACTGGTGAGGTTCAGATCTTTATAGATGCTTACTGACCACTTATCTAAAATACTTGTTATTTGGGGGTGCCCGCATGGGTCAGTCAGTTAAGCCTCCAACTCTTGATTTCGGCTCAGGTCATGATCTCATGGTTCGGGAGATGAGCCCCACATTGGGGTCTGCATTGACAGCGTGGATCCTGCTTGGGGATTCTCTCTCCTTCTCTCCCTGCCCCTCCACAGTTCTCTCTCTCTCTCTCTCTCTTGCTCTCTCAAAAATAAATATTAAAAATTTTTAATTAAAAAATTAATTAAATGCTTGTAATTTTGCTGATTATTATTATTGGATCATTTATCTTTTTCTTATGGGTTTGTAGGAATTCTTATGACTATAGCAGTTCTCACGGCTTGTGCCTCTTATCTATCCACATCTCCATGGTGTCATTCATGCCAAATTTACCCTTTTTTCTTTATTTTTGCTCTTTTTTGACACTCTCTGGGCACACTCTTCTCTCTTGAGGCCATTAAGACCCTCTGCTATACTATTATTTCTTAAATTGTATGCCTTTGGTTTTTACCTTTAAACTTCCCATCCACTTACCTAGCACTGCTCCTCATCCAGCCCCTGACGGCCCCGGCCCCCCTCCCCCCGGAAATCTAACACACCAACTCTGTGGTAGTGAACTTGGCATCTGCAGGGGGGATTGGCTCTGAGCAGTCCATGTTGCTCCACTGATATCGTTTTCTTTTCCTTCTTTACAAGACTATGCAACCCTTTATAATACTATAGTTTTGCACCGAACTTTTGATCTAGTAGGATAATGCCATGCACCTGATTCCTCTTCAGAAGTATATCGGCTATTCATGACAGTACAGACTGGAGGGGTCTGAGAGGAATGGGACCAAAATTTCTTTCTTCATTTAAATTTTAGGTTTTGTTAAGTTTCATGACGAGGCCATTTAGGGTTTTTTTTTTTTTTATTGGAATTGCATTAAATCCACAGGGCAATTTGGAGTAACCAACGTATTTATGAAAACAACTATACATTTAATCTTCTATTGCAATATAACTTTCTAATTTTTTATTAAATCTCTTGAAAATATTTTGTTAGATGTAGACCTAGGTACCATTTGTATATCTGTTACTAATTTATTTATTAATTTTTAAAATTTTTACTTTAGAGAGCAGGGGAGGAACAGATGGAGAGGGAGGTGAGGAATCTTAAGCAGGCTCCATGCTTAGCACAGAGCCCAACATCGGGCTCTATCCTACAATTCTGGGATCATAACCTGAGCTGAAATCAAGAGTAGGACACTCAAATGACTGAGACACTCAGGCGCCCCTTTCTGTTACTAAGTTAATCTTATCCCTTTAAAAACTCCATTTTTTCGCTATCTGTAGACAGAAATGCAATCGACTGTAGCCTTGTTTTTTATTGGCCACATATCTATATTCTTTTATTAATTCTAATAATTTGTCTATATATTCTTTTGGTTTCTTATGTAGAAAGTCCTGTGGGGGCGCCTGGGTGGCTCAGTCGGGTAAGCATCAGACTTCGGCTCAGATCATGATCTCGCAGTTTGTGGGTTCGAGCCCCACACTGGGCTCTGTGCTGACAGCTCAGAGCCTGGAACCTGCTTTGGATTCTGTGTTTCCCTCTCTCTCTCTGCCCCTCCCCTGCTCATGCTCTGTTTCTCTTTCTCTCTCTCAAATAAACATTTAAAAATTAAGAAAAATGAAAGCTCCATAAGTTGTGAATATTGACAGTTCTAATTCCTCCTTCTCCTGTTTTATACAAGTTATTCCTCTTTCCTGTCATGGTTTCCTGGCTGAGCTTCTCCTGCAGAACGTAGGATACAGGACTGATTGTGAGCAGTCTTGTCTTAACCATTTTCCTAAAGACACTGCTTTTGAACAATTCAGTATTGTATACATCATTCCATTATTTTATGTGTAGATACTCATAAGTTACCTGTTTACTGGAGTTTTCTTCTACTCTTGTATTATTAAACTTTAAAAATGATAAATGGTAATTGAAATGTTAGGAAATATTCTTTTCTATGTCTGTTAAGATAAGGATGTGATTTTTCTCTCACTTCTGTTAATAGAGTAGGTCGCCTTAATGTGCTCCATAATATTGATGTAAATTTGCATTCCTGGGATAAACCCCAATCGGTCACAATGTGCCATCTGTTTGTATATACTGTCCTCATCAGACAGCCAATGTTTTACTTAAATTGTTTCATTGTGCTCATTAATCAGATTTCAATACAATTTTCCTTTATTCTACCAACCTTATTTGGCTATAGAATCAAGGTTATACCACCATTTTAAAGTCAGTTGTGCCACGGAATATTATTCTCCATAAAAAGAAATGAAATCTTGCCATTTACAACCACATGGACGGAGCTAGAGAATCTAATGCTAGGTAAAAAAAAAAAAAAAAAAAAAGTCAGAGAAAGACAAGCACCATATGATCTCACTCATACGTGGAATTTAAGAAACCAAACAAATGATGAAACAGAAAAAAAAAAAAAAAAGAGAGAAAGATAAGCCAAGAAATAGACTGTTAACTAGAGAAAACAAACAAGGTCACCAGGGGGAAGGTAGGTGGGAAGGTAAGATGGGGAAACAGGTGATGGGGATTAAAGAGTGCACTTATCATGATGATATAAAATAAAATGAAAAAATAAAAATACAAAGGCAACTCCATAAGCAAAGTAAGGTGCGCCATCTCCCATCTTTACTTCTTTGAAATACTTTATATAATTTTCACAGCAATCTGTTTCTTGAACATGTAACTGGACTATACAATCATTGGGGGAAGAGTTTTCACCATCGACTCCATTGGGAGATGGAAGAGTTGAGTCACTAATGGAGCGCCAAAGATGGAGGAGGGGTTGTTTTCAGGATGGAGCCTGTGTATAAACAGAGAGGAAAGAGCTGTGAAGGGAAGATTGCAGACACAGAAGAGAAAGGGAAGGAAGGAAAGGAGGTCCCTGCAGGGGACAGAGGAGAAGACCCCAGTGCCTGGTGGGGGCCTAGAGGGACCGCTGGAAGCCGTTCTGCTCTTCAGAGGCAGGATGGAAATCCGAGACGATGGCATATTTTGAAAGACTATAGAGAGTTGAAGCAGAAGAAACTGTTCCCTGATGGGCCTTCTCTTCTTTGGGAAGTAGAGTAGGCTCGCCTGCCTGGAGAGGAAGGGTTGGAATTAGGGCTGGAGGGAAACAGGAAACGTGGATCTGAGGAGGGGAAGGAGAATGGGGTTGGTTTGAGGTGATGAGTAGAGGCAGGTCACTGGGCTGTGCCTGGGTTCCAGGGGAGCATAGCCGGAGTGGAGAAGCTCAGGCATCTAGGAAGTAGGGTGATTACCTGATGATGGATGAAGAGATGGGTCATGACAGACTGGAAGGGAGTGAAAGAGCTTGGAACTGGAGAGGTTTGTGAAGCTCAAGTATAAATACTTGCAGGAAAGGGGGAGAGAGAGAGGGAGCTGAAGACACACCCATGTTCAGAAAGAAGAAGCGTGAATGGATGCCGGGCGTGGGCGTGTGTGGGGCTGGGTTAAGTTTCGACTCAGTCCTGGTGACATCATGGAGAGGGATACAAGGAGGCCTGGAGGGAAGAGGCTGTAACCTTCTGTCCTGTGTGGTGTTACACACATTATGCAATTTAATTTAATTTAATCCTCACCGCAGGATGACAACGTGGGTCTCAACAGTCTTTCCAATTTACAGATGAAGAGCTGGTCCTTGGACAGGTGGAATGCCACGTTCAGCGAGGACATTCCTCATGCAAGATTTGAATCCAGGTCTTTCTGATCCTGAAGTCTTTACATGTCATCAGGACCCCAGAGGGGCCACGAAGAGGAGGAGTCATTCCCAGGATGTAGAATCTGCCCCCCCACCCCAAGACTTGGGGGGAGAGAGAGCCTTGGAGCCAGCAGATGCCAGAGTGAAAAGTTGGGTGTGGGAAATACCGTCGCTGCAGATTTTTCAGGAATTCCTGGGGCTGTGTCTTCTCATGGGTCCGTGAAGGTGGATTCTCTGAAACTGGGTGTTCCTGCTGGTTGGTGGCGTGTATGGACACTGTGACACTTGTGGTCATAGAGGCCATCTCATCTGGCACATCTGCACGTACACAAGGTGAGCCTCCCCTCCTCATCCCTACTCTCCCTCCCTCCAGAAAACAAGCCCCCTGCTCCTGATTCTTGATGCATCTAGTTCCAAAATTGGCAAAAACTGAGTGATGGATTGTACAGTTAGCATCCTTCTTGATCCCCATTGCTCCCTGTGAGTTAGATACTTTCATCCCCAGTTTACACAAAACAAAACTTAAGCACAGAGATGAAGGGATCTTGGGGGAGGGGGGGCACAACATCTCTTGCAATTACAGGGCTTTTTGAAAAAGGAAATCATTTACCATATGATTTTGTCTCCACGACCTTCCCTTGATGTTGTTCTCCCCAAAGCCTCCGGGAAGACACAAGTTGTTGCCCTGTGGGCAGAGAAGTGGTGCTCCTTGATTCAGGCCTCATCACCAGTAAATGCTGGAGCTGGGGCCCCAGTTTTGCTCTCCTGTGATCTTTTGCATGAGGGGCCTGGCCTTTCCTGAGGAACCAGTAGAAAAAGGACCCATCTCCAGACTCGAATGTCAAGCTAACCCTGCTCCTTTCATCAGTGTGGCTCAGGGCTCCCTGAAGACCTTACTAAGCTCGGCATTCTCCAGGGCCTCCCATGTCCTGAGCCACCTTGTCTTTGAAGAAGAACTCAGGGGTACCATGGGGTCCCACGGAAGTCAGAGCCCAGTTCACGGGTATGAGAGTCTGGGTTCTTCACCCCAGATGCTGATCGGCTAGCCCATCCCTGGTGTTGGACTGCCTGGGTTGAGTTCCTGTTCAGTGTGCTCTTAAGTAGGCTCTGAACCCCTCCATACTGTAGCGTCTTCATTTTTCAATGCTCATAGAGATGTTCCTACTGTACAGGATTATTGTGGTACGTGTTCCTCAAACGTAAGCATGCTACCATTGTTACTTAGGATAATAATGGTAAATATCATTATTGTTGCTTAAACAGATGTGAAAAGCGAAGCCCAGAGAAATCAAGAGAATCTTCAAGTTCCCCCACTGAGCCAGAAGCCACAATTCTGGTTTTTTTGTTTTTTCTTTTTGTTTTTTTGTTTTTTACCTTAGCATCCTTCTTTCTTTATGAGGATGAATTGGGGCCATATTGGTAAAGTGCGGTTTCAGTCAGCTCAGTCCCCCATAACAAAGCACCACAGACTGGGGGCTCTAACAACAGAAATGTATGCTCTCAGTTCCGGAGCCCGAAAGTCCTAGATCGAGGCATCCGCAAGATTGGTTCTTCTGACATCCATGAGGGCACGACCTTCAGGAGGCTCTACTTGGCTTGTAGATGACATCTTGCCCCTGTGCCCTCACACTGCCGTCCAGCCATTTGGAGTAGGGCCCATGCTTGTGATCTCATTTGAACCTAATTCCCTCTTTAAAGACATAATCTCCAAAAACAATTCAGTCACATCCCCAGGCCCTTGGGGTTAGACTCCCGCGTATGGATTTCAGAGGGACACGATTCAAACCCATACTCGTTGCCTCCTACAGATTCTGACACGGAGAAGATGCTCAGAAAATAGTAAGTCTTCCTGTCACAGCGCAGTTATGATTGTGCCTTATGTCTGCAGTTTGATGAAGTCCCCATATTGAAAATGTATAATGTCCACAGCAGAAGCCCCTCAAACCTGGCCCTTTGTATGCGCCCCAGAGAGGAGGTCACACGATTCCAGGAGTGAATGAAGCCCTAGCACTTGCCTACAGGACTTTGTTCAGTCACGGGTATAGGGGCAAATGCAACCAGGAATGGGCCCGTAGGCACCGACCCCCTCCGTCTGTGGGGTGGGGTAAGCCTCCAGCCTATGGCACACAGAGCAGAGCTGGGTGGCTAGGAATTCTGTCTTTGAAAGGGATGAACAGGGGCACCTGGGTGGCTCCATCGGTTAAGCATCCGACTTTGGCTCAGGTCATGATCTCATAGTTCTTGGGTTCGAGCCCCGCGTCGGGTTCTGTGCTGACAGCTGAGAGCCTGGAGCTGCTTCAGATTCTGTGTCTCTCTCTATCTCTGGCCCTCCCCTGCTCATGCTGTCTCTCTCAGAAACAAATAAAACATTACAAAAATTTTTTTAAAAAGAGGGATGAACAAACCAGATTTGAGTTTGATTTTTATACCCTTACCGTGTGAAGTTCATAGGCTCTGAAACACCCTTCTTTATGTATCTATTCTTGAGTTTATAATGCACAATCCTTAGACGCAGGATGCTTTCAATCCCCTCGGCCGGTTTCCAAGATCTTTCCCCACTCCCTCTTCCCAAGGCCAACCATGCTTCCTTCCCACGGAGCACCCTCCTTGTCTATAAGGCAAGGGGGCAAATACAGAACTACACGTCTCCCGTTCAGTCTTAAGATAACGGGCTCATTGTGAGAAACTGGAGTTCTGTCCAGGACCAGAGCACCTCTGGTCCCCTTCCAGGACCAGTGACTTTGTGACCCTGGGCGTCCTGTGAAGGAGGATCTCCTAGGCTGTGCATTTAGGTCTTCCCCGCTCTGAAGATCTGTGATGCAGTATACAGAGCCGACGTCTGGGCTGCCTGCACCCTGGCTGCCCCTCCTCGCCTCACCCTACAGCGGAGCCAAAGCCTCAGAAGGCAGCTCCCATCTCTGCCACTGCGGGAAGAGAGACGGGGAATGATGGATGGAGACGGATTCGACAGGCTCATTTCAGTGAGCGTGTGGGTGGGAGTGTTTCAGCCTAAAGAATGCAGGAGGAAATACCACGTCCACATATGTGTTTCTTGCTGTTCCACACGCAGGGTGTGCAGTGGCCCCTGCGCCGTGGTTGGCTCTGGGAGCACGGGAGCGCTCAGCATCTCACAGGGCCCTCCAGGCCCCGATCGGATCACGGAAGATAACAGGACACCCACCAGAAGGCAGCTCACTCAGCGTACGGACAACTGAAGAGTTTTCAGAAGAAGGGCTTTGGACACTTCTTGGCTGTGACACACACACACACACACACACACACACACACACACACACACACACCGCCAACGAGTCCCTCATTCGGCGCAGCTGGGAGAACCACGGAGTTGGGAAAGCACTCCGAGAACTGCGAATCGCATTACAAATGCTAATTATTATTAGCAGGGTGAGTGCTCTCAGGCACCAAAAAGCTCAAACTGCTTAGCGGGACAGCCCGAGCAGCGTCAACCCTGGCACGTGGGACACCACCTCTCGGAGGCGGCCTGTGCTCCAGACACACCGGGCAGCTGGACGTTTCTCAAACCGCCTGTCTCTCGTCATGCGTAGATGTCTCTGCTCCCCTCCTGCCTGCTGTTTGGCAGGTAACTGCTTATTTATCGGGATTAGACTGCCGAGTCCTCCCCCCTCCCTTCCCCCCTCCCCCCACACATACCTAGACTAGGCACCAGCGGCTGTTCTCTGCTGGGCAAACCGTTTGATCTCTAGATAAATCAGGAAAGACCAATTGCATGAAACAACCCTCAGCCCCTTTCTCAAGATGCTCCCTGATTCTGATAACCCAGTGGGTGTGAAGGAGCTGAGGTGCATTCCTGATCCGACCTGCACAGTCTCAGAGTGAAACGCAGAGCAGCAGGCTCAGAGATGGCCTTCGTCCCGCAATGCCAGGACATCCACCCTTGCATTTTCTGCAGTGACACAGACTTGCTGAGAATGTGTGGCAGAGAGGATGCAGGTTGGATACAATTAAAGGTAGCAAGCCATTAATCAGCTATCAATGGATGCTTTCAATGCATTAAAGAATAAAGGAACATGTTCTGTTAAATGGAAAATCGATTTTATAAGAGTTTTATGGTGTGATTCCTTTTTAAAAAATATAAAACAAATAGAAAATAAATAACACTCTCAAAATATACAAAACCATGTTGGGCTCTGGGAGTTGGGGGTGCAGGTGCTTTTAATTCTCTCCACTGTAGCCGCATTTTCTCAGTATCGTACCGAAATCATCTTGGGGTCATCAGGCAAAAATAAGTGTGGTTTAATATATATATATATATTTTATGTTTTTATTTATTTCTAGGAGAGAGAGAGAGACAGCATGAGCAGGGGAGGGTCAGAGAGAGAGGGAGTCACAGACTCTGAAACAGGCTCCAGGCTCTGAGCTGGCAGTCAGCACAGAGCCCGACGCGGGGCTCGAACCCACGAACCGCGAGATCATGACCTAAGCGAAAGTCAGACGCTTAACTGACTAAGCCACCCAGGCGCCCCTAATATATTTTTTTTATATTATCTTGATCCTGTAGGGGCCAAGGGCAGGCTGCCCCAAGATGGTGCACTTTGCCATGAAGATTATTTCGAGTTAAAAGGCAATCAAGGGAGGAGCACCTGAGTAGCTCAGTCACTTAAGCATCAGACTTCTGCTCAGGTCATGATCTTGCAGTTCATAGGTTGAAGCCCCACATTGGGCCATCGGTCTCTGTGCTGACATGACAGTTCAGAGCCTGGAGCCTGCTTCAGGTTCCGTGTCTCCCTCTCTCTCTGCCCTTCCCCTGCTTGCACTCTGTCTCTCTCAATCTGTTTCAAAAATAAATAAACACTTTTTCTTTTTTATTTTTTTTTAAATTTTTTTTTTTATGTTTTATTTATTTCTAGGAGAGAGAGACAGCGTGAGCAGGGGAGGGTCAGAGAGAGAGGGAGTCACAGACCGAAAGAGGCTCCAGGCTCTGAGCTGGCAGTCAGCACAGAGCCCGATGCGGGGCTCGAACCCACGAACCGCGAGATCATGACCTAAGCGAAAGTCTGACGCTTGACCGACTAAGCCACCCAGGCGCCCCAAATAAACACTTTTTAAAAAGTCAATCAAGGAGTGCCTGGGTGGCTCAATCGGTTAAACGTCCAACTTCGGCTCAGGTCATGCTCTTGCGATTTGTGAGTTAGAGCCCTGCGTCAGGCTCTGCGCTGGGGGCTCAGAGCCTGGAGCCTGCTTCCCATTCTGTGTCTCTCTCTCTCTCTGCCCCTCCCCTGCTCAGGCTTTGTCTCTCTTTCTCTCTCAAAAATAAATAAACACTAAAATAATTTTTTAAAGGTAATCAAAACCCAGCAGATTCAAGAAAAGCACTTTACCTCCCCCTCTACAGCCTCAAAAGAATTTAGGTAGAAGGTGCTCTAGGAAGAGAGCGGCCACACGGAACCACATTTTGGTAGCCACTGCATAAGGAGGGCCGGGAACAACTCACAGGCCGGTTGGATCAAGCTCTTCACGTCCTGCTGTTTCCCAGTGGGCCCCGCACACATTGTTTCCCAAACATTGACTGTTTTTCATCTCCCTGTCAATTGCATTCCTTCCCTTTGAAGTCCCAGGCCCCTACCCGCTTCTCCTTAGCTCAGAGCGACATATATACCTCATTTTGCTGGACTGTCTTTGGAATTTCCATGCCCACGGGGATTCCCCACCCCCATATGACCTGAATTCTATTTTCTTCTGTTAACCTGTCTTCTGTATCCTTAGTCCTGATGGAAGGACCTTGAGGGGACAGGAGATGCTTGCTCCCCAGCAATTCAAACAACCTAAAACTTTGCATTTTAGACTTTTGTGTATTTTAATAGTCAGCCATCCATCTATCTTTCCTCCTGACACATCCACCCACCCACACATCCCTCCACCCACTCATCCATCCACACACACATCCACCCACCCAACCACCCACCCATCCATACACCCATCCATCCATTCATCCATCCACCCATCCATCCACCCATCTACCCATCTATCCACCCATCCATCTACCCATCCATCCATCCATCCATCCATCCATCCATCCATCCATCCACCCATCTACCCATCCATCCACCCATCCATCTACCCACCCATCCATCCATCCGTCCATCCATCCATCCATCCATCCATCCATCCATCCATCCATCCACCCACCCACTACTTTGGCCTCACTCTCTGGAGTCCTAGGAGTAAAACCAAAGGCAGAGGGAGGAGTGAAAACTCTGCCGGTGTGGAGGGAGTAGGTGCTGGGACCACAGAGGGGCCCTCCCTTCATAGCTTGTTCTGCTTTACGTTGAGCCCTGAGCGCACATCACAAAATAAACCAGGAGCATCTCTTCGGTTTCAAGAGGCTGGGCAGATGCAGCCAGGAGCAGACCAGCAGAGGTGGGGGTGCACACAGGACACGGGCAAAGGTGACTTCTAAGTCAGGCTGTGCTGAGATTCAGAAAGCACTGGATGTCAACGGGAAGTTTGCTAGATGAGGGTCTCAGAGGTAGGGGTTGGTGGCGATAGTGATAACTCACAAGTGTTGAGCCTGTCGTAAGTAACAGACCCCTGTGCTCACCAGTCCTGTGCAAGCCTCTTATCTATATACCCGGGAGAGGGGAGAAATGGACCTCAGAGCGACCAGGCAGCCCAAGACACCGGGAGGCGGAGCCCTGCAAAGAAGCCCCATCCTTACCTCTCTCACCAGAACCTCACTGACACTGAGGTCCGCTCAGTGGCCTTGTGACCTAAGGGAGTTGCTCAACCCTGTCCTCAGTCACAAGATCTGTGAGGACAATGACCTCAGCATCGCCTGCCCTCCAGGGTTCTTCCAAAAAACAAAAGGACTAAGATATGGAAGCCCACTCAAAGCTTCCACTTCTATGTGTGTGACCTGTGACTTCCAAGCAGGTGTCATGCTTGCCCACATCATTTTGCAGGAACCCAAACCATCCCACAAACATCAGTTGTCACCTAAATGCACCTCTGGGACCTGTAAACGTTCCTATTAAGATTTTGATGTTTGAAGAGAAAACACATACCAGCCCTTCTGATGTAAAAGTAACTTACGAACATCCTACATAAAGGATCCTTTCCATTTAAATGGAGACGAAATCTTAATAATAGATGACTGCTTTATGAATATGAAAATTATATATTCGTTGCATAATCAGCCGGTGAATTGACACATCAGCACACCTCCCCTAGAGTGTGTGGAGCAGATTCGAAACCCCATGAGCAATTGTTCCCGAGCATCTTTTAGAAAGCAGGAAGCCTGGTATTCAGCTGAGGGTACAAGCAGCTATCAAATTCAGATTGTTACTTATTTAGCACCTGTTGTATACGAGGAGAGACTTGCCCAGCTTACAATCTTCAGGGAGAAACTCCCCAGCATGACGGAGCAGGATGCTCTGAGCTCACACACCTGCTGGCTCTGGGGGAGAGTGAGCGTGGCAGACGCTGGTGGCAGGAAGCCTCAGGCAGGTGGTGTCACTCTAGCACACAGAAGCTGGTAAGGGCCGGACCCAGAGTAGGGGCAAAGGGGCCAGTGTTGGTTATTTGAGGAGAAATTACAGGGCTCAGCAATAGGCTGGATGTGAGGGGTGGCAGTTGAGGAAGAGGAAGGGGTCAAAGGCACTCTGAAAAAAGCCAGGTCCTGCCCTTTGTCAAAGTAAGGCTGCCCAGATACAGCAAATAAAAGCAAGGATGCCAGTTTAAATTTGATTTTCATGTAAACAGCAAAGGGTTTTTAGTGTGAATATGCCTCAAATAGTGCATGGGAAGCACTCGCCTCAAACGGTGTCTGAGATTCTAATTTAACAGGGCATCCTGTGTCTCATCTGTTAATTCTACCCAGAAGGACATAAACTCGAAGTGCCCAAGTCGATTTCCCTGCAGAACGGCCCCGAGCACCATGTCAGCACCGCCAACACCACCTACGGCTTTGCGTGGGGAGCCGTGGGGGCCGCTGCACTGACCCCAAGACAGAGCACCTCGCAGCCAGTTTGCACAATCTCTAAGGGCTCAGAGTCTGAGTGTCTGCTATGAACCCGTGAGGAGTGAATAAGAAGGCAGGTGTAGACAACAGCAGGATTTAATAAAGGGACCCAAATGCTGTGTAATCGCTTGAGACATATTCAGAGAAGGGCACAGACACCAAGACTCTGGAAAGGGAAAACCAGCTTCCGGTTTTCCTCCGTGTTGTCCCCCCTTCCTCCCATTCAATAAATACTGACTCCCTTGGATGGGCAGGACACTGTGAGCCTCCCTTGTAAAGACGAGTAAGCTTATGAGTAAGAGGAGGCAAACTTGTGCACTGGGTTTCAAAAGCTGGCTTTGCCACTTACGAGCTCTCAGCTCTTTCACTGATCCTCAGTTTCCCCATCTGGAAAATGGGCATCATAGTGCATCCATGCAAGGTTGGTTTAAGGATTCATTTAAATGAGGTAAGCACAGAATAACAGTCACCAAAAATTAGTTGCCTGTCTAGGACAACAATCTCGCGTTCCTCTCATGGAGAGAGAAGATGGTCTCATAATCACAACGTTGTAAACAAATGTTGTAATGTTTCAGGAGCCCAGTAGAAAGAGCAAGCTCTTAAAATAAGAGGGCATTCACCCGCATCCTGAAGAAGGAATAAGATGTGTGAGACATAGGGCTTTTAAAATTTAAATCTGCCCACGGTCTTTCCTATGGAACGCACCCCCCCCCCCCCCCCCCCCCCCCGCCCCGGCCCTTCATCCTTGATCATCTGCTTTAGCCCATGTGGCTTCCTTGGGGCTCCTCTGGCTTCCAGGACTCGACCAGTAGAGCCACCTTGCCTCTAACGCAGGAGCAATCTGCAAAAGTTCTCCTCTGTTCTCTGAGATCAGGAACCTTCGGAATCCACAGGCCTGAAGCTGCCAGGACACTCTGCCGTCATCCAGAGAATGAGGACAGACTGGTGACAGGGCTCAAGCCCACAGACTATGCTGGAGCCAGACTCATCCCCAGCCTTCCAATCACACTACCCAGTAGAGGCGGCTTTTTGCTTAAAACACTTGGTTCAGGGCTTTGTCACTAGTAATAATTACATAGCTTCCATGCTAGGTGACATCTTCCATTAATTTCTCAAATACCCAGGGGTGCCTGAGCTAACTGATAAATAAATGATACATTTTAGGGGTGCCAGATAAGCATCCAACTTTGGCTCAGATCATGATCTCACAGTTTGTGAATTTGAGTCCTGCCTCAGGCTCTCTGCTGTCAGCTCAGAGCCTGCGTCTGATCTGTTCCCCCTCTCTCTCTGCCCCTCCCCTGCTTGTGCTCTATCTCTCTCAAAATGAATAAATAAATGCTAAAAAATAAATAAATGATACATTTTAGAGAAAAGTAGTACCCCATCCCTATTAAAACATAAGTAATCCTTTCATCAACACATTAACTGACTACTGGGATCTGCTTCTCAAATGTTTATGAGAGATGTTTCCATTTCAGTTTGATGTTTTGAAAGTAGGAACTTCTTGGGGCACCTGGGTGGCTCCTTTGGTTAAGCGTCTGACTTCAGCTCAGGTCATTAGCTCAGTTTGTGAGTTGAGTTTGAGCCCCGCATCAGGCTCTGTGCTGACAGCTCAGAGCCTGGAGTCTGCTTCAGATTCTGTCTCCCTCTCTGCCCCTTCCCTGCTTGCACTCCGTCTTTTTCTCTCTCTCTCAAAAATAAATAAATATTTAAAAAAAATTTTTTTAAAGAAAGTGGAAACTTCTTAAGATGTTGGGCAATAATATAATAGCAAATACCCTTGTTACTTAAAATGCATATCAATTCCCATTCATTTACTCTAAGAAAGTGTTGATAGCCTTGCAGATAATCAATGAGTTCTAAATCATGGCAAAATCATATGGAGATTCAAACTAGGTTCTTCATGTAGATTAAAATTCATGATAATCTATGTTTTCTTTCCATTATTTTTTAAAAAAAATTTTATGTTTTATTTATTTCTGAGAGAGAGAGACAGTGTGAGCAGGGGAGGGTCAGAGAGAGAGGGAGACAGAATCCGAAGCAGGCTCCAGGCTCTGAGCTAGCTGTCAGCACAGAGCCCAATGCGGGACTCAAACCCATGAACCGTGAGATCATGACCTGAGCTGAAGTCAGATGCTTAATCAACTGAGCCACTCAGGCACCCCTCTTTTCTTTCCATTCTGGAAACATTTTTGAGTTGCTTCAGTAAGATTGTTTTTTCAAAGGTCTAGGGCACTTAAAGTATTAGACATTCATTTCTTGTTTTTGACAATTTTAGAAGTATTCAACATTTTTATTGATATAAGCACTTTCTTACCTTGATAAATTGATCAGAGCAGAGTACTTTTAATTTAAAAGACTTCATAATCTAGTTTATTAAAACCGCATGGACATCAGAAAGCATAAACCACTCCCATAATGACGGTACAAACCCTTTCTGGATTATAGACATGCAGACACTGTGACCTCCGTGCCTCAGTTTTACCCATAGAATAAGAGTCATCAAAACAGAGAACTCACACATCCATATTTGAGCAATCCTGCTTCCCAACAGGCACAAATAATTTTGTCTGAGCCCAAGGAGACAAAGAGACACATACACACACAAACGGAAGATGAAATGCTGGATTCTGTCATTTCTCACCCAAGAGCGGGCAGATCTCTGTGCTCCTCTTCAGAGAGCACCAAAGAGCCAGAATGATAAGGGAGCTTGGGGCAAGCTGAGGGCCAAGTGCAGGCTAACAGCACCCCCATCTCCAGGTGGGACATGTGTGATATGCCTCGGACACTCCCGACTGCCCAAGAACAGGAAAGGAAAGAAAGCAAATGGTGGACTGATAGAGGTCACAGTCATGAAGGACAGGAGTCTCTAGTTTACGGACAACTTAGTAAACTGCAAGAAAAAGACAATCGTATCCAGAGTCTAATCTCCAGAAACCTATAGACTGTTTCCTGGAGCCCTAATATCCCCCTCATCAAGACATAAGTGGGTTAAAGCGCTTGCCATGGGTAATGCGGGAAACAAAGGCAAGTGAAAAATTCCCTTAGTGCTTCCAGCCCATTGATGAGTCCTTGAAAAGGGCAGAGTGACCTTCCTCTAGGAGCTCAGCTGCCTAGAGGATGACACTTTGCTAGGGGCAAAAGACAATCTTAGCTTAACATTATCCCAACCTCCAGGATCCTGGGAGTCCACTTTAACATATAAAAATTCCTTTGGGAACTTCCTTTATCTCTATTCGCTCCCCCCCCCCCCCCCCCCCCCCCCCCCCCCCCCCC